>NC_143450.1:7020000-7645000 GCF_987193195.1 Phasianus colchicus
CAGCACAACCTATTCCTTCTGTCAGCCCACAGGTAGGCACTAAGTGTCTGAAGTAGGGATATGTGATTAATGGGTATACTCTGGTGGCAAAGTGATGGGGAAAACTGGCTTTGAAGACAAGCCAACAATTTTCTGTCATTCACTCTGACTACTGCTCAGTCTCAAGGCTAGCAGCCATCCTTAGGAAGACGCTTCTCCAGCACAACTTTTGGATGCCTCATGCCTCCATACACAGCAAGTTAAGCATCTTGCAGTTTTCCATGAGTTCGGAAGTTGCTGCAGTCCTTTGCAAGCAGATGAGGGCTAAAGGATGTGGAGTGGAGAAGTGTTATGAAGCCAGCTTACAGAACATGCCTTCCCATGGACCACACTGTCCACGTATCAACCACCAGTTAGATATTGATCCTAAAATTATTACTATCTAGCCAACACTGAAAATAACTAGACTATTAGAACAAAACATAGGGTATAAGGAATGGTCTTCTCCACATGACAAGCAGTACGTAGGCTGCCAGCACTGTCTCCATGAGCCCAAAGGTGGAAGAACACTTTCAACTACCTGCTCTGCCTTGCGCTTGCTCACACAGTGTTAAAGCTGAAGCAACACAGACTGCATAGCAATTGTCAACTTCTGCCAACATTAATCTCCTTCTAGAGTACTGAAGAAAAGATGTTTGGATTCCCTTCAGTGCAGTTAAGTCATATTTTCATCCCACATCTAGTTGTTACAAGGACGTACATGAACATGATCATGCTGCTGTTCATTTCTGTACTTTGGATAAAAAGCCTGAAAGTAGTTACAAGGCAAATTTGACATGGAGAAAACCACCATAATTTGTTTTATTCACCTGTAATTTTCAGACCTGGCTTATCCTGCCAAGTCAGCCCTCTGTCTGAGGGATGAAGGAGATTTCCAAATAAAAGACCGGTTATGTTTTATTGAGACGATGTGTACTTGACTGTAATAGAGGAAACATGCTAGAGGAATTTATTGCACTCATAGAAATGTAGTTGGAGTTCACTTTATCACTGGTAGATAGCACAACTTACTGGCTTCTTCACATTTGTATATGCTCATTTTATTGTATTAAGGCAAAAGGAGAACGTTAAGTGTCTCTACCTAATCAGAAAACAAGAAAAAGTTCAGAAATGAGATTGGGGGGAAGAGGGGAAAACAAAAAAGAGAGGAAAAAATAAATCCCACAAATGAGATGGATTTGTTGATTTAAATGTAACTAAGGTGTTAGGAGAGATGTCTCCTCACCTCCACACCAATTCTTGATGTGAGGAGACATCTCTCCTAATTACAGGAATTGCACCAGGAAACAGTCCTCACATGGGGAAAGGCAGGCAGCAAGGCTGTTGGGGGCCTGAATTCCCTGCTGAGCTTCTCCATACCTGCAGCTTGCTCTGACTTAAGTCTTTAGTAAGGAGAAAGGGACAGAAGACAAGAGTGGAAGAAGGACTCAAGGACAAAGTGACAGGGAAATGTAATGAGGAATGTCAGTAGACAGGGGAAGAGCGCTGAGACAGTAACAGTGATCAGCAGGCACAAACAGAAGGAGAAATCAGGGACAAAGGCAAAAGGAAAGATAAAACTTTTCAAGAACTTGCCCCGGTTTCTCGTACTGCCTTCTAAAAAGCTGCCATGCAAGAGGGCAAAGCAAATACTTCCAACAGACTTTCTTTGGACTTCTGAGAAAGAGTGGGAAAATTGTGTTTTTTAATAGGTATAACTCACTTCTCTCTTTCATTGCTACCCTCAAAAAGTTGTATTCATCAAGACTTTGACAACTTTAAAGGAGCAAAATTCACTTTGTAACCTAAGCACTAATGGTGGCAGAAGATACTGCTCCAAAGAGAGGGGATCTTTCTGAAAGAGAAAATAAATTGAGTAGGACAATGGATATTAAGGTTACATTTATTTTTGAAAAATTAAACTAGTACGAGTCTGAACAGTTTATGCACAGGCTCCAGTAAAGGTCAAGACAAGAAGGGGAAAAAAGTAAACAGCTCATTTTATTACCTATCATGTAAGAATCAGAGCCCTGCAAAAAGAAGAAATATCCTCTTTCATGCATACATCTTTTCTTCCCTCATCCCTTTAGAAAAGAGTGACACTGCTTAGGAGACAATAATTCAGTGGGTTCCCTGTCCGCAATCATCTCGTGCCACTTATGTACAGGGTGCTGCACAGCAGCTGTTTGCAGAAGGCAATGCTACTGCAGGCTGTGCTGGTACCAGTGCTGTGAAATGCTAGAGCCACAATGGTACTGAGAGAGCCTTCACAAAAGGAATAATTCCCTGTTATTGTCAGACCACTTTAGCTTTTATCTCATTATGTCAGAATCTTCCCCCAGCAAGCTGCTTCCCTCTACAGCCTCCTGCAGTCATGTAAATTTGTCTATAGCAAAGCAGATCCTAAGAAATCTTCCCTTGCTCCATGTACGTACAACCATACCATATTTCTGCAGAACATCACCCTTCATTTTCTGAGGAAGAGAATAAAATCATCACCTGCAACAGCATCTGCTCTACATGAAAGAGCAATGTGTACATTTGTCATTTCACAGAAAGCAAGATGACTGCCAGGGCTCTGGGCTGCCCTGCCACCGCCCATGCTCACCCAGCTGAAGGCACAGAGAACACCATCCTCACAACTTAACACACATAGTTATGTTTGCTTTCCAGCAGAGAAAGGAGGTTCTTTCATCAGAGCTGATGGAGTGAGGAGTTTAAATGTAGAACTGAGGGGGAACATTTCAAAACGCTTCCCAAAGAGCTTAGCAATATGTAGATGAGTAGTGCTTTCAATGTATCTTCACTACATCATCAGGCAGCCAACACTAGAGATGAGCAAGACAGAAAAAGCTTTCAGAAGTGGTCAGGAACTACAGGCATCACTGGATTGCTTCCATTAAAGCAACACATATCAGGGCACAGTCAAACCAGCTTTAATTCTGACAGCAAATGACTGGCTCTTGGCAAGGTTCTGGGTCAGCAAACATGTAAAAATGGACAACAGGCACATTCCTACCCATACAGCTTGGCTATTTATTACAACAAGTAGTGAAGTGGTTGTAATAGTCTGCCTTATTCCCTCCAGAATGTAATTCTACCACAGTGCCCATTTGCTCTGTCGTGGGAACGCTTCATGTGAACAGCTCTGCAAAGAAACGGAGAAGACTAGCAGCTTTTACCCTCAGGACAAGACAAATCCAGTATCACAATCACTTAATGAGGGCTACAAATCCGACTAAGTGCTTTTTCATTTATAAGCCCTAGATAAAGGGGCAGGAGAACCTACGGTTCCCCTCCAGAATGCTCCAGATAAAGACAATGCCAATTTTGGCCTCATGACAGTGTGTTAATACAAGATGATCTGCAATAAAGCCTTTCTAAAGAACACCACAGAGTATATGTTTTAGCAATTATGCCACAAGACTGGTGTGCTTCAGCAGCATAATCCCCCACCATTACAGCCACGCTTCAGTGAGGAGTAGTCACTTTGCCATGATAATGCTTCAGCATTACTCTTCCATTTATGTAATGAACAAGAGTTTCAGAAGTTTGATTTGGCAGATGTTGGAGTAGAATCACGCCTGACATTCCTTGCTGCTGACACCCAGTTACTTTCTTCATAAAACATTGTCAGGAGCTGTTTCTCCTTACCGGGTCAGTCAATCGAACATTTCAAAGACAACTTTGACATCACCTGGATCTCAATAAAATATGTTAAATTAATATAGAGAAAAAATTGGATTACAGAGTAGTTCCCATATTCCTCTTACTCAATCTCTTTTTTTTGAGACCCAAAAAAGAACTGGGTGAGGTATTACAGGACACAGATAACCATACTCTCTGCACAAGGCACGATTACCTTCTCCAGGTTCTCTCACTAGGGGAAAAAATTACATTCACAGTATCACCTTCACACTGTACGTATCAAAGTATCTTCATATATCAGTATAAACCTGAAGAAAGAGTGAAATATCTACTCAGATGATCAAGGACAGGAACACAACCCAGGCCAGGTCCAGTTGGCAATGTAGTCAAGTTTAGCTTGATATGTTCTAGAAGGGAAAATTAAGATTACAAAAAATAACTTATTTTTCCTTCAGGTCAGCCTTGTTCCTTCTCCTTCACATCCCATCCAACTACTACCAACAAGCACCACTCCATGAGAACACAACCTTTTCACTTACAAGTTCCCTGAAGCAGGTTGTAAAGCCCTGCTTAGATGTACATCTCTGCAGCACTTCTGTAACACAAAGAGCCTTTTTAACAACACACACACACACACACGTAGTCTTACACTACTTCAAAATGAATTTACACTCTCCAGAATAGCACTGAATGAAGAATAGCCAAACAATCACGTTTACATGCCAGCTTTCATGATGAGAACAGTAAAACATTCTGTGCTTCTTTCAAAAGGGAAAAAGTGTATATATATATGCTTTCTTCTTTATCACCTATGATTAGCTAGCAACCAAACATGTCTCTACAACTAAACTGCAGAGCTAATGCTTCTCTTTTTCAGCTGACAAAGCAGGGCTGAGGAAGAGAAGCTTTCCCAGTTTCGTGCTGTTTGTCCTCAGTCTTCTAAAAGCCATACTATTCCTTGCCAGGTTGTTTATGTTAGAAATGTAGGACCCAGAATCCAGTAGTATAGTTGTGAATTTAACAATTAGGTAGAATTGTCAAACCTACTTGCTAAACAACACAATGAGACGTAAGAAAAATAACATCTATCTGTATTTGTCTGCCATTTCCACACTGCCAGAATCTGTCAAGAAAAACAACGCCTATGAATACGGCCTACATTCAGATGCACTGTGAAAACGCTTCAATAGTTATAACCAGGCTATGTAAGTCAAGGTTTGTACCTTCAGCTCACTGTACAGTGCTCCAGCATAGAAAGAAATAACTTGGTAGTAGCTTTACTTTACAGGGAGCTAACCACACATTAGCTGGTATTATCAGCACAGGCGTTGAACTAGTGAACCACGGGCACTTACCCCCAACTCACTTACAGACATCGTAAGAGCTGATAAGAGGCTTGTTATCCAAAGTGACAGACAGCACATGTTTATTTTTCCTCTTCCAGATGCAGTAGAGCAGATTACATAGCACTTCGCTATGTTGCATAGTGTCAATTCTGCAGCATTGAGCAGAATCACAACAGGTGGTGACAAGGAGTAGTATGATGGCATTCAAGATGGGCAGCTGGGTTTGCTTGTAATTCAAACCCCAGCGTGCCCTCCAAGTTCTTATCTAATGCCTGTAGTCAGTATCGCACCAACAAAGACATACATAGGCCCAAATACATAAATAGTTCACTCATGTATAGACATTTTCTAAGAGCTATTTGTTTCAGCAACCAGCGCTCCTTTAAATGGTTCTCCATTGCATATGAACATCTACATCTTCATTCTCTGCTTTACTCTATCATGACTACAAAAATCCCTTCATGATGACTAAATTTGCCTTTTAGTTGAACAGCTCATCTACTGGAGGAGGGAGGGAGACAGGAGGAAGGCATCAATTGAGCAAGTGCAAATTATGATACAGAAAAAGCCTTTGCACCTTTTAAAAAGGTTCTTAATCAAAGAAGTCATTCTCAGCACTTGAGAATCTGAGAAAAAAGCTTATTATATGAAAAGTGCTTGATAAATTGGGTACCTTAGGTTTTCCCTTGAATTCTCAAAAAGGACTAAAATTACTGGAGTGCACAACACAGAGCTGTGCAGCAACCATTCTGCAGACAACATCATTCCTAATTACAAATGCATAGAAAAGAAAGTGCACATATCACTCCCTCAGGAATACAAAGAAAATAACAGAAAATGTTAAGACAACCTCAATGAAAAGTTGCTATCTCTAGTGTATTATAATCTAATCTGAAGTACCTAACAGAACAAGACAAACTTTTACTTGCAACTTAGATCTTCAAGCTTATATACAGTGTTCACAGAGCTTCGTACATCTTTCTAGCCCCTTGAATCTAAAAGATATTTTCGCAACTATCATGTTCCTTGTGTTAAGGCCCAGCCTCAGACCTATTCAGGTACAAGAAAGCAGAAAACATCACTTGACATTGCCAACCCAAAGTCAAGCTGGACAGAACTATCTCCATGCCGAGCTCACAGGTGGGTAGCACTGCAGCAACACCCAACTGGTGAGTCCTTGCCTAGCTGTACCCATGAAAACAGCAGGAAACTCTTTTTTGACAAATGCATTAAAAAACACCTGTAACTTTTGCCAGCTGCTCTCCTGATAGCGTTTTAGTTAGAAATGAAGCTGAAGCACAGGTTGTTAGCAATGAAATATAGTCTACATTCTGAATAAAATAAAGATATAGAAATCACACTGATATATCAGTTAAAGATTTCCAGAATTCCTGCCTTTGAAGAAAAAAGGAGGCTTTTGCCTCTTTACTCCTAAAGCAGCAAGTGTTAATGTGGTTTTGGAGGCAATCCAAAGATGCCCTAGTTTCCTCAGCTAATTTCTTAGATTCCTCACTGCAGCAGCAAGGCTAGCAAAGTAAGAGCATGGGGCTGAACTTTATTTATGTGAGAATCAGAAACATGCAACAAATCTGCTCAAACTGACACAAAGACAGCAAAACACAACAAAATTTAGGCTGAAGTTTTTCCTGAAAAAATGATGCCTTAATTTACTGAAATGCCAAAGACTTGCTGTCAAAGGCTCACAAATATCACATCTAAAAGTTTCGTCCAGTTTGAAATAAAAAGCCCTGATTGACAGCAAAAATAGGTCCTTGTTAGCAATCAACATGCTTTGTTTTTCAGCCTCTCTGCATTTTGTGGACAACAGCCCAGATTTAGGCAGATTATTTCATTAGGGGAAGCTTACAGTTTAACTAAACACAGCTTTCTCAACAGAAAATTGGTATCAATCATTTCACATTTTTTAAGCAGTGAGAGTGATTCATCTCCAGGAAATCTGTATGATAATCTAGAGTTACAGCTGATCAGACAAAATTAAAAAGAGCAAATCACTCCATTTTTTGTTCCTTAAACTACAGTATCTTTACACGTGTACAAGAAAAAGAGAAAACAAATCCCCAAACACATCTGAGTTTTGTTACTTGTTTTCCTTCTTTTTACATCACAAAGTTTAGTTTGCAATACATTCACCATCTTTGTTTATCTGTAGGGTAAAGCAAAGTTACAGCCAACTAGCATGACTCAGCTAATGCTTTATGAAATGCTATTTTTCTTTTTGCAACTACATAAATCTCCTTGGGGCTGAGATGCTAGCTAGATTCTTACGCTGGCATTCTGCTTAGATTCAACTGGTCAGAACAAAACAGCTTATGTGTGATGGTGATGTGTAGAGGAATAAGAGGATAGGAAAAGGAGCTTTTCTTAAAAAATTTATAAATAGTTGAACATTCAGTCATCAAGCAAGGCTTGCCAGAACAACCATACTTGTTCAATATTTGACTGTTTGTATAGTCTTGAACTTCAAAAAATGTGCTTCTCTAAACTCCACTGTACTCAACAGGGCAAATGTAACGGTTTAACCCCTGGATTAGTTTTAAATAGAGAGTCTTTGTTCTCTTTTCCAAGGCCAGTAAAAATATGAGCCACATCTAATCCCACTAAAAATACATATATCACCAATTAACCAGATCTGCATTTAGACAAACTTTTACAAGATATTATCTAGGTAAATAAATAGCCATATCTGAAAGCACCCACTTGAAGTACTCACTCACAGGAGTCATGGATCTTCTCGGGCTTGGAAAAACAACAGGAACAAATGGTTTCCACCCCCAGCAGGGCTTTAAGAAACAGGTGATTCCATCCTAATTAACAACATCTAGTGCTACTTCATACCCACACCTGATCACAGTGATTTAGTTTACTCACAAACTAGGGGCAACACAGTGAATCCATTTGAAAGATGAGTTTTAATCTGCTCTGTGAATGAGAATTGTTGTTCCTATCTGAAAGAAACAAAAGGGCTCCCCGGCATCTGCATTCTTCTTCTCAGTCATTGCATTACTTAGCTAAGGCATTGCTAGGTCAGACAGTCACTTCAAAACTAGAAGAAACCAGGTGCTTTTTGTATAAACATAATTAAGTAATTTAATGAAAATCTGGTGAGTCCATCTCTCTCTGAGAATATTCAGGGTTCAGTTCAGTGTATTTTTGCTTGTTTTTCAATGCAAGCTGCACTTTAATGTAGCTTTGCTGTCACCAACAGGTTGCCATGAGAATTTAATGCTTTTCATTTCATTCTTTTAATGTTGTTATTCAGACTAAAAATAACAGCGTGACTCACCCAGACTTACTCTTAGTAAGTACTGTTTTAACTTGTAAGAAGTCTTGTTATGTTTGATGTAATTAATGATGAAGTAGTTAGCAGTCTCTGACTAATATGGGCAAATCTGGTAGGGGAAGGCAGATTAAAGTTGCTGCTGTTCAAAACATCACAGATAAAGAGCGAACAAAAATAATCTGATTTTCAAATTGTAACACAGAGATGCACCGCCCAGCGTCCCACTTCTGGTTTCTCAGAGCACTTATTCATCTTTTATTACAAACAGAATCATCTGTAGCCACTGCGTGAGATGATTGGTTTGAAAATAACGGGATTTTTTCCCAGCCTTCGCTTTGCTTCTATTCAATATGTCATGTAAAATAACGTGCCTCAAAGTGGCTGACCTGTCTGTCTACTTGGTGTTTATAAGGAGTTTGTCTCCATGGTATTTCAGTTCTTTATCTGAAAACAAAAGAGGAGGTACAGGAAGCCAAGGAAACCTTGAAAGGGAGCTGTAACAGTGATATACTCGAATCAGACTTGATGACCTAGGCAAATCCTGAGAGGCTGATGGCATGTCAGCCTGCTTCCTGAAAGCCCTGGGAACACCACAGTTCCACCTCTACTTCCACTCTCCTCAGAGCATACAGATTCTGCTCCAGCCTGACCTTACCAGGGCTGAAGAGGCTCAGCTGCACCATCAGCATTCAGGTGGGGAGGTGCGGAAGGCTGACCAGCTCCATCAATACTCCCCCCAACCCACCTGCCTCCTCCAGAGCTGATTAATACCACAGGCACAAAAAGGGACAGCTAAGTCTTGAAATACTTGCTGGAAATTGCATGATAGCAGCTGAGTACAAGAGATCAAGCAGTGTATTGGAAACCTGAAAGAACTATGTACAGAGGCAGGCATTACAGAGCACCAGACATTTAGATCTAGGGCTCCATTTGCTCCTGTTGGGACCAAACTAAATCACTTTTAGGAATTGAATCATGTGTTTGCAGCTGGGACAGCTCAATTTGTCATGAGTTAACCTGGTGTTTTGTCCATGGCCTAAGTACCTTTTGTACAGAGTGCTCACTTTATCATGCACACAAGGGCTCAAGGACCACAGGAACAAAATGAAAAGACTGGAAAAAAGACTTAGATTCTCACTTTCTTTACTCTTTTATATTTACGTCTATTTTAAGTTCAAGTAAATGATAAGGCGTGTAACACCTTTCTGTAACTCTGTGATAAAAATTGTAAGCCTCTTTCATATGGTATTATTTCAGCAATATCTAAGAGTATCGAGAAAGAAACAAAATTCAAAAAATCTGTGCTCTAGCGCAGGGAAATTTAAATGATCTCCTTGGCTTCTTTCTAGGGCTCTCTCACATATCAGTATGGAAGGAGGTAAGAGTGAGAGGATTCATGGGTTCCTGCAAATCTCTCTACAAGCTCAATAGAACTCTATACAGTTCAGCAGGGAACAAGGGCTGCAAAAGCCCTGATACACCACAGCCCCAGTGCCCACTGGTGGGGTTGGCAGCAGGGAGGCCAGAGGCTCTATCCCTGTGCATGGCCTTCAGACCACGACAGCCAATTCAGTTATCAGCCAAAGTAATTCCTGCTGTCCCTGGCTTTTTACAACTCTGCTTTATCTACTCTGATTTGTCTTGGCTCTTATATTTCGCCTTCCTTAGACAGCTGTTCCCTCTGCTTGTATACTAACACTGTCACCAGATATAACTAAGTTAGTTCTTAGAAGGACATATGGCACAGCAATAAATGGACTTCTAGAAAGCACCTTACACCATATAGCTTATTCCTTTTGTCATGCGTGTTAGCTACATCTGTTGCCAGGTCCGTGAGGATAGTATTGATTAAACTACATCAGTAATGCCTAAGTGGCACAACATTTGGGTTCAGACAAGGTTATAGAACCCTCCAGCACCTGCTGCTTAAATGGAGATCAGGGCAACAATAGGGAGAAACCAGGAGTGAGAGAATTTCAGAGTAGTGCCATTAAAATGGCTTTGCTCCTGCAGCAGCTCTGTGCTGCACACTTGCTGAGCTGATGCACCAGGAAACAGCTGAACAGAAAACAAACCCAAAAGAAGGAGCTCGCTCACCACAGGCAGGTCTCCCTGGTGTCCTCAGCTAAAATGTTAACCTGGATGTCTTTCAGGATAAATATCTCAAAGAGTTATTTGTACACAATGCTGCAGTGTTTACCTTTTGATTACAGATCTTTACACGCTGTCCATTATTATTGAATGCCAGGATGAAAGGCAGCCTAAGGGTCTGAATGCAATGTTCTGTCACAAAGAAAATACAGTAAAAGTAATGGCAGGCTCTGAAAGTAGACATACGCTAGATTGGAAAGAAATATGAGCATGGTGTCAGGGTTCCTTTTGCAGGATGCTAGGCTTCTGCTTAAAAAAAAAAAAAAAAAAAGGTTTGTGCTGTTTTCCCAGGACAATGCCATGTAAAGCCTGGATTTGGATATAAATGCAGATTGTGCATATAAAATCTTGACCAATTTGTGCCTCTTGCATTTGTGTCCACACAAATAAAATATACATCACAGAACTACGCTTTCCAGGTTAGTGCATGTAATTCGAATAAAGTTCCTATTCGGGCTCAGACCCTTAACTGAGCTTCAAGAGATTAAGCCAATGTGATTAATGAAGTCTAATGCTCTCACTGAAGGTAACTGAAATGAGTCACTCCTGATATTTAAACTGAAACCTCACATTCAGCCAGTCCCTGTGCATTCCTCTCACACTGGCAATCCTGGAGAAACAAGGAAAGATTCTGCTTTGTGTTCCTTTGAAACACGAGTACAGACACACAGTCTGTATTTTTGCAGATACCACAGATTATTTATATTAAGTCTTAAGGATGATTCTGAAAAACAATCAAGCATATTTACTCATTTTTTAAAAAAACAAAGTTTTATATGAATAGTGCTAGTAATGGCATAGAAATGAAAATATCAAAAAAGCAGTCATACAGTACATGTAGCAATGCATGTGCTACAGTTTTGGAGGGACAGACTCTCAGTCTGTGTTAGTACTGGCATTGCTACCTAGAACCACAGTGAGCTCTACACTTTTCTTTAAGTTATTTAGAAATCTGATTTTTAAGCATCTCAACAAGTTACATTTTAGCTACGCTCACCTTCCAGGTTTTTTTCCATTGTTTTTGTGCTGGCACATAATTCGCTCCTTAGTCTACTGCTAGAATCACACAACTCATTTGCAATTTTTATGCTCATGTTCCAGCAGTCTGAATTTGGATTTCAAAAAGCCAAAGCCTGGGGCTGTTTCCATGAAGCATTTTGATGTGTCACCTGAGATAGATAGTTCACAGTTTGAACATGGTCACTTGTGAGGTATTGACAACAGCACAGTGTCCAGACTTGTTTTCATAATTGCATCATGACATTACCCCACTTACCAGTATGCTTTCTTCCACTTGAAAAAATTTACAGAGATTTTCATTGAAAAAATATTTCCACAGCTATTTATTGATACCGCAGGTATTTATTAATACCAATACCTGATGAGTTAGAGTAGATTTCTAGTAAATCTTGAGCTTATGTTTCTTTTATAGTACCTTACTGCTCACTGTAATACTTCTAAGAATACAAAACCCACTTCCTACATGTCAAAATCTACCCAGTGATTTCATCCACTTGAAAATAATCACGCCACACTCCGTCAGGCTATGCTAATACAAAATGCCACAGCACCACCTGACTCCACTGAACAGAAAAAGTGAATTCAAGTAAATGCAACTGCTCTGCATTTAAGGGTAGGAGAGGAAGCAGTAACAATTTTTCATACAGTCTTTCATTAGGTTTCATTCTTATTAATAAGAAATGAGAGTCATTAACACTATTAAAAATCTAATTACATTAGCAAATTTCCATCTTGTCACTTATGAGTAGTTAAGTATTGGTATTTGTTTTTCCTAATGGGATTCAGAAGTCTAATTAAAAGCCTCTCTTTTGTGGATAAGTGGAATGAGACTTCATGAAAAACAAGGCACTCTGAATAGCCACAGAACGTTTATTTCCTTAAATACCGTACTTCACAAACATCTCTTCAGCGCTGTGAGTAACAAAAAAGATGACACAGAGAGGCACCAGAAACTCCAACAGACTTACTGGTCGCTCCAATAACGAGCTGCAAGCCCTTCGCTTTTCTCATTCCTCTCTCCATGCCCCGTTGCTTTGCACGGTCTGCGAGTTGAGTAATGGTAATAAGGATAAGTATAACATAACCTTTTGAGCCTTCAAAACAATACTAGGCTAAAGTACGATTTTTCAATATTTCTCAAATATGTTTCCAAAAGCTGAATTGTGGATACAGTTAAAATGGAAAAAAATTACTTCTCTCAAGACAGCAGTGTAAGAGATAGCAAAAGAGAACAGTTTTGCCACACAGCTGCCCCACGCAGTTTGTCAGCACAGCAATTTAGCAACGTTTGGCTAGTTTGGGCTGAGGTCCCAATTTTATTTTGTGTATGTAACTGAAATTACATTGTAGGGGAGAAGGACCCTCAAGAGTCCACTGCCCCTGGACTCTTCTGTGCTTCCATTCAGAGGAGCCAGCAGGGCAGCCAGCCCTTTCACAACTAATTCGGACTTTCTATGGTGAAGCTGATGATCTTACAAAGCCCACACTTCTCTGCCTTCAATCCAATTTACATTTCCAAGACACTTCTTACACCTGTTTGTGTTGAATCCACATTCAACTGTCTGTGAAGCAGAAACTCACCGTAAGAGGGAGAGAGACGGCAGAGGTAAAAAACAACAGGCAGTAAGGGTGTTCAGGACACCTTAAAACAGCAAGATAAAATTGAGATTGTGAATACAACAGCCAGTAAAACCAGGTAATACTTAACAGCCCAGAACGAAGCTAGCATGCATGCTACATTGAAAGCACTCTGTCCTTCAGTGATGCCACTTTAACTTGCCAATAATGATACGTGAGGAATATTTTGCATATCACTGAACACTGCTTCTCTATCCAGCAGAAGTAAGCACGTTACTACAAAATGCAGATCTAAGATGCTCCACAGCGGGCAGGCTTCGCTCTTCCTTAACACATAGAGATCAATGACAGGTTAATGCTTAGTTAACATTTATTAAGAGCAACATGGTTTTAGAAACTTCAGCCTAAAGGTGTCAATTAGATGAAAGATGAAAGAACCTCTGTGTTGGACAGATACTCTTATGTTTTGCTGTCAATGATTTATAGTTACAAGGTCCTAAATGCCCAAGCTTATCAGTAATGAGATAAGCAAGTATGGACTAAAGGGTGCAGTTGACTATTTATTTTACATAATCTCACTAACTATGTCTGCTATCAAAATAGTCCAGATATTACAAAGTCACACAGTCCTACAGATCAGCACGAGGTAAAATATCAGATACAGCTTTAGGGAGCGAGCTGCTGAAAGCCTCTGTGAGGGTAACCCATCTGTACTCAAGGTGATACACCAAACCAAACGTATCAACACTGACTCCAAATTAACTCCTCTACAGTCTTTTATATTGGTGCAGACACTGAGACTGTGTGAAATGTCTGACAGTCTGCACATAATAACTACTAAAGCTGAATGGGAGAAGTACAAAGTCATCTGAGGAGCGTACAACTGCAGGCTCCATGGCGAGAGCAGCGAGTCAGAGGCTTCTGGGCAGCGTCTTACACCCAACAGGTTTTCACACCGCTTCAATCTGTGAACTCTCAACAATTTTCTACTAAAGTTGTAAACTCAGTGCAGGTGTCTAACAGTGGTCTTACTTAAACTGTCTGTTCCCTGGAGATGAGAAACCAGTGCACTGTCAATTTGCACAGGTGTGAATGGCTACACAAAGAAGTTAGCAAGAACCAAAGATGTAAACCTAATTTCTGTTATTCTGCACCACACAAAATACAAACAAAAGCCAGTAGTCAGTACCCAAACTACCAACACATCAAGCACACAAGGATTTTAGAACCTCCATACTGTTACAAGAACAGATACGGTACAACTGACCCAGGTCTTTGTGTGGACAGGCAAACAGATCTGCTGAGTTCCTTTGTTTCCAGTGAGAGTTACTTTTCATTCCAAAGACATCTCTTTAAAGAGTATACACAGAATCTTTGCTAGAAAAAAACCATACTAGTTAAAAAACATTTTAGACTTATTTGGAAATGGCCTAGAGTTGTTTTCTTTTGTGGCAAAAGAAGAGAAGATGACAATCTAACCTAACCTGCCTAACCCTGCAGGAAAATTTCCATTTTAAGTATTTATTTTTCTGTGTGTACAGCACTGAACATGACCTCAGTTTATCAATAACAGGAGTATTAGGAATATCTTTTGGTTCAGGAGACATTTTTTATTCATCATTTGTCAGAATAAAAAATATTACCAAGTAATGAGATAACTCATTGGACTAAAAATAAATAAATAAATAAAAGTGGGAAATAAGAGTAGGAAAAAAATAGGTTTGGGGTTTTTTTTTGTTTTGTTTTGTTTTTGCACAAACTGATAGTAAAATCCTAAGAAAAGGTACTGCCAGAAGCTATTTTGCATCTCAATCAAAAGGCTGCAAGCTACAGGCTTGAATTTCCATTGCAGATGGTAAGATGCCATACTATTAATATGATTCTATTTGTGTACTCTAATCAAAGCATGAGAGAACAGGAAAAACAAATATAACATACTGGGTGTCTTCAGATTCCACTTATGATGCACTGATGAGACCGTTAACACATCAGAACCAAATTCATGTTAATTTCCTTGCATCTCTAACACTTCCCTTCTTTCTCAACACCATCGCGAGTCGGAGGCAATTGTTTTGTCTGAGGTACTCCCCAAATCTGCCAGGAATGCATCTTCCTCCCACTGGAATGCACCAGATGATGTATAGGTATCAGATTTTGTTGCCAAAGTTTCCCCGAAGGTGGATCACAGAATTTTCTGAGATGAAAAGCTTTGTTATACGCCACTGTTCTCATCTCATTTTGACTACCTCTTTCCCCACTTCCCCACCGTCCTTTGTGCAGAAAACACCTCCTGGAAGGACAATGCTTTGCTCCTGATCACACTGATGTTTTCACTAGTTTTCTGTTTCTGCATCTCCTACAGACAAAAATCTTCAGAGCTTTCCTGCTCACCACATGTACCTGCCTAAACCCGCAGCACACAGTGCTGTGATCCTATCCTTTGTTACATTTTTTGTTTCACTGTAGTGACAGTGGCTTTCTGTCCATCTGAATTATTTAAAGCTACAGAGAACACAGTGACTGTTCTGTAAGGAACAGTGGTGCTTTGGTAAATAAAGAGAGGCATACGACTAATAAGCAATCTGATACACGGTAACGCACAAGCTTAGCTATCTTTCTTCCCTTTCTTAAGGAACCAGCTTTTGGCATAATCAAGCTCAGCTTTTAGCTACCCGGTTCTGATACTCCGTTACATCACAACATGGTGAGACAAACAGCAACCACAAAACGCTGCAGTGAAAAGCAGAAACATTTCTAAACGTAAAAAGGTCACATTTATTTATTCTGGTCTTATATAAAATTTACTTGTGTTTTCATCTGGGAATTTCCTTCAGGAACAGCAAAAGCAAACAAACAAACAAAAAAAACAAACAAAAACAAATAGGACAGATTTAAAATGATGGGAATGGCAATTTGCTAAATCTCCTCAGTGCAGCATTGTATTCACAGGAATTCAGTCTATTGCTCCCACACCTATTTTCCCTACTAATTCTTTTGTTATATGCAGTGATGGTAAGTGCCTTACAGTTCTTTGCAGCACGAGATACAGAGGCACCGACTGGAGCCTGGAAAGGGAAGAAGGTTTGCCAAACCACTGCTGAAAAAACCCCAACCATTTCCTGCTTCAGCAGCCCCTAAAGACATTATCCCCTCATCAGAGCTGTTTCTTCAGCTCCAACACCCTACGATCAAGCACAAAAGACACTCAATGCTTTATACAAATTAATTTCATTCATTAGATGTTTCACAGACTGGCATTACAAATATTCATTCAGCATTTACCAGAGGTGATTTCAGTCTCCATAAGGAGCCAGCCATGACCAGCACTGTGCTCAGTATGGGACTGCTAATTCAGAACAATAACAGTACGTGGGTAATGGTCTGTACCACTGCACAGGCTGAATTTCATCCTTCTAATTACGTGACAGGTCATTTGGTACTGTTTTGCTCTCATTTTGGATGAGAATAATTGTATAAACTCACAGATCAAAACTGTGCGTGTTTGAACATGGACATCAACAAAACCTTCCTCGTCTGAACCTCCCGAACACTGCACACAGAGAAACACGAGATGATGCATTCCAGCACTCCAGCATGAGACCTTATGGAATCCTTTACGTAACACTGTCTCAAATTCAGGCTGATCTTTCTTTGTCTGACTTTGTAGCTCGACTCAAAAATTGGTCCCTTCTTAGTGAATCAGTAACAGTTTTCAATTTACAAATTGAATTAAAACCAAGGAGCTAATTGGGCTGGGAGACATAGCACCCACTCCAACATACTACAGTTTTTATTGCTACAGAGTACTTATGTACTGTGTGACAAGCATGTAGAATGTTAAATGAAACATGAATGAATAATTCTCCTTCCACACTTAATTAATTAATCAATTTTCAAGCATATAAATAAATGTTAATAGCAAAGGTTTAATGCCAGTGCATAATAAATAAACTTAAGTAACACTGGCATATATTTTGACACATCAAAGGAAAGAAAGGAAAAAGGAATTGCGAAAGTGAACAGTTTGAAAGAAAATGAAGTTTAGGTGACCTAATTAAAGGCTTTTCCTCAGCTACAAAGAGACATCAAAGTGCTGCTTCTGAAGTTCTTTTGCCAAACCAACAGCCTCAAATTAAAAGACTGCATTAATTTCCAGGAATGAGTCAGAGAAATACTCCTGTAAGAGCCTTCAGTCCCTCTGTGTTGCCACAGAAACAGAGCATTACGGCTAGTTTATAATCCAAGTGTTCCATTTATATATGAGAATTTATTTTTCATTTTCACCTTTTCATTTACTCATCTAGATATATAAGAAAGCCCCTCAGAAATTAATGATGCTTCTTCCATGACTGACAGCTGGAGTTTGGATGTTGAACAATGCCTGTTTTGTATTGTTCTTCCTTAATGGCTTTCTGACACAAGAGAAAGTGGCAGTCTTCTGAGCATTTGCAATGCAGAATGCAGTCAGTCTCTGGTGAAGCTGGGCTCAGGTCTGCAGCAGAAAAAGCCTGAAGAAATGCACCTGGTGCAAGAAATATCTTTCTAGAAAGTCTAGGAATGTTAATGCACATGCTGGGGTATCACCGAGGTTCAGTGTATGGGTTCCAGTATGTAACTGTTCACAATGTGAGTTCCTGTTCAGTCTAATGGCTGAAACCCTGAACTGCCGCTGTAGTGCAAGGAAATCACCGCTAGAGCAGAGATGTATGAGTACGCCTTTCTGTCCCCACTTAGAGTAGCTTATTAATCACCTTCTGCATGCAGCTTGATGAGCAAACACTATGCGTGGGGACAAGCACATGCAAATCTTTGGGTGCTGCCATGGGAAGAAGGCTGAGCCCCCACTGCACTGAGCACCCGTACCAACAACTCTGCTCTCCATTGGACTTTTGCCAGCGAGGGTACTTTGACCCACTGGCTTCAAAGTCACCTTCTGACTTTTCTTGCTGTATAGTGACCCTGGTAGAATCCAGCCTCCAGCATAAACATCAAATTTAGGAGAGATGAGCTGGCATAAAATCGACCCAAACTGTTCATTTCATGGCAAAATTAGCATAAGCTTTTGTTTCACTCATCCTGTGTACATTTTGCTACAAATGACATCAGCTGTAGATTGTATAGAATTTCAACACATACACTGTGCCCACAGTACAATTTAATCAAGTTGAGTACTACCTCCTCTGAAACAGCTAGCAACAAGTCTCATTTCTAGGCCTTTTAATGAATATTCTACATTGAAGAAATGCATAAACATAAGGATAATTTACATTGCTAAAGTTAATCAGTTTTCTTATACATTTTCTGCATCTGCATGATTTTTCTTCTGTATTGCATAAACGTGTCTTCTCCTTGTTTTTCAATATGCATACATAAAATCAAACACTCACAGTGCCTTTTATTTTCACAAATTTCTAAAATCATACCCGATTCAAGATTTAAGAATTCCGTGGCTTATATGAAAAACTAACAACAAAAAGTTGTAAAATAATTACTGATTTAGGGCAATGTGTAACTTAGATGTGAACTTGTCTTTTTGCAGCACAGTTTTTCTATCACTAAAATGATAATACAAAAATCTCTTTCAGAAGCTGACTTATCAGCAAATGTCCAATACAGAGGACAATTCCATTAAAGAGAATGGTTCTGTACTTACAAATGTCAGTTATGAAATTTGACAAAGATACTGCAGGTCCTCACTGATTAGCATTTGCAAAGGTTCCCCAGGAAGCAGGAATGAAAGCTCTTCCCTATGAAACAAAATATGCATTTGTTTTTAATGTCATTCTACATTTTAAAGCTTCCTCAATGCACCTTAATTAGACTATCATTAACCTTCAAATATTTCTCCAGCACAAAAGCAAGGACTTTTGAATTCTTCTGTGTCAGGGTCAAGTGAATTAGGCTAACAGAATAAGTTAGGGCTGTTTTGTCAAAAGGGCTGACCCGTCCTTGATTTTTTTTAAGCTCCTATATATCCAAGTTAATTTCAGCTAAGTCCACATCTAGTTTACACACATAGAACTAGGAGCAAGGAGACCTTTACCTTTTAGCATGCAACATTTCATTATTTACAGACCAACAAGAGAAACTTAATAATATAATTTAGAAACTTGAGCACACCGGTCAGTTGGAGGGACTTATAGATCAGTGAAGCTGCTATTAAAGTGCCATCAAAGCATTTCTGACTCTGTAGAATTAATCATGAAATCTGTTCCTGCCAGCTCACTTATCATATCCGAAATATTAATTTTGAGCAAAATTAAATTGGACACCTACCGACAGCAACATTTTGCCCTTCAGAACTCCCCTTCACATTGATTTATTAACGGCTGCCAGAACAGTGTACCAGAGCAATTTATTACTACTTTCTGGATGTTTCCCTGTGCTTACAAATAGTCCTCCAGAGTGAAAGGTGCTACCTGACAGCATTCTGACAAAGGTGCATTTTTCGATTTGCATAACTTTCTTTAGATTTATAAGGATGTAAGGAAAGGAATTTCACTTTATTATCAATAGGTATGGGTGATTCACATAAAAGAAATCAGAGCAGAGATCCCGTGTTGAGTTGCTTTCAAATAAAGCAGAGCTAGCATTTTTATTAGTACTTGGTGTGATTTCAGATAGAAGAGTCAGCATTTTTTTTATTTCTCAGCCTCATTTTCTTTGCATGCAGTACAGCCAAAGAGACTATACAGAGCATTTGGTAGAAGTAGGGCTGGAGATGCAGTGTTAACCCAAAGAGAGGGTTTCATGTAGCTTTTACATTCTGTGTTAGAAAGGTACATTTTTTTCAGGGGTGGAAAACATCTCCACTTAAACTTACAAAAATAAGGCAAGTTAAAGTGCAGCTACTAGAAGCACCAGGACAGGTTCACCTAAAAATATAACTTTTTGGAATGCAAAGTTTTAATTTAACACCATTCAGGGTATAACTAATGGCAGGGAAATCTGAAGTCTCGGAGTTACTACATCAAGTGATCAACCTGAGCCAAACCCTGATGTTTAAGGCAGCTTTCCAGTCTGAAGCATTTGGTGTCTGGAGCCTGATTCTAACTTGGGTTTTTTTTTAATTCCTTTTCACCAAATAATCTCATCCTTCCTGTTTCTCTTCCAGTTCTGTGGTCCCACAAAGACTAAGTAATCCCACTACTGGCCGACACAGATACTGCTTACTAACTTGCTGCCCGAGACAAAGACAGTTCATAAATACAGTGGCTCCTGCCTGTTAATATTCCTGGCTCCAATCCAACTATTCAATCTAAGCTCTTATTTTTAAGCCTGAATAGTCCCATTAAGTTCAATTGGGCTGCTTGTGTTCTTAAGTAAAACAGGTGTTTAAGCACTTTGCTGGATCAGAGCCTATGAATGCACATCTGCAATCTTCTTTGGCTCACTTAAAGGTTCCTGCCTAATCATTATACATTTATCTAGGAATTCCTCTTGTTTATACTTGCATACACATTAAGCATTTGCAACAGGCTACTTGATACATTTAATAGCAATTGTGTTTATAATGAAAGACAAAACTGTCGACGTCTCAATACTAATTCTGTACATATATGCTGAGAGAACAATGTAGCTGAAAGTGTAGTAAGAGCAGAGCACACAGTTGAACATTAGTGGAGAGGGAAGCTTTTGGTAACACACTGGAAAGCAAAACAAGCTAAACACACAGAGCTGATTAAGGTTCTCCAGATTTAGTCAGGAAAAAAAATGGTATCAGCTTAGATCAGCAACAGTCTTTTGTAACAAGACATTTGAAAACATTCAAAGCAAAAAAAAACCCACGAACACACAAAATTTAATACTGTCCAGTGATTGTCAGCTCAAAAAAATCATTACCTACAAATAAACTCAGGCTTGTCTCCTCAACAGCTACGTATGGAGTACATGCTGTTGGCAGTTATTATTTTCATTTTCAGTTATTTTCATATAGTACACAGTCAAGGCCAACATTTCCAATCTCATGTGAAATTTGAACTGCTCCTAGTTCTCACAACCAAATTCTCCTGTCCGCTGCCATCACACTCCATGCCGTGTACAGCACACTGTGCCATTTTATACTCCACACTGATACTTGTCATTATTGGGTAAAGCTCCCTCTTGGGAAAATTCTGCATGCTTTGACAGGCTACCAAGTGACAGAGTGCCAATTTTGTCATAGTTGCGTTGGCTCTCACAGTATGAGATTTTGATTTTTAAACCCAAACTCTTTAGCACTGTACTCTATCTCTCAAAGGACAAAAAAGAAACACGTGAACATACATACCCATACCCAAAGCCATGGGCAGATGCTAACTAAGGTCACAGTTTTCATTTTGATTACTGAACCTCATTCTCTTTTCAATAAAAGCAAGGTAGGAAATTGAACCTGTGTTCACAGGAACACTTGTCATAAGCACTTCACTGTGTCAAGATGCCCGTTTTCAGCAAATGAGTTAACAGATCAGAGCCAGCAACAAGTTTTTGGCCAGTTACTCCCCACCTTTTCTTATCATTCAGCGACAGCATCTTAGTTGTTTCTCAGATAGTTGCAAATATACGAGAATAGTTAACTACTGGGACACAGAGTAAGGAAAGAACACAGAATTATTTGCATAAGTTGCTTGTGAGGCCATGTATGCGGGCACTGGTTCTGCTTCCACCTCTGGGTGTTTCCCCATCTGCTTCTGAATGTGGCAGATAGAAATCACATCTCCATAGTAAAATGGCTGAGGGAATCATCTCTTTTGATCTGAGATATTTATTTCTTTAAAAATGCTCCCAAGCCTAATAGAGTATCTAGGTTCACTATAGAACTCTCTTTTCCATGCTTCTAATTTGTCTTTTAGAAAGGCTCTTTCCTATTAAAGATTTCCCAGTTGAGTTCTCTGAATGCTTTCTACTGTAATCATATTGCCAGCAACAAGCCTATTTTTGGAAACGTTAGTGAGATCAGCTACCTTCAGTCTTGCTCTTCTTTCAGGAAAGACAATGTGGTGCAATGAAAGTGGAATGAAAATTAGCAGAGTGCAAAAGTGCAAAAGGTTTAAAACATCACACTGTCCTCAGTGAAGAATGACAAGTATTCTGTCCAGTTAATCTCCCTATTAATGCCAGCTTTTGTACTACGCTCAGTTTTAGTGCCATTTTAAAAGATGTTTATCTGACCGTCCCCCTCAAGTCTCTTCTACCATCTAGAATAGTTTACTCATTACTTCAGTAAATACCTTTTTAATCAATTTTATTTTTTTGTTGTTTAATAGCACACTTGTTATTGTTATTCCTATGTATAGTTTGAGTGAGCAGTAAAGTTTTCTGAAATGAGTTATTCCTCATTGTTCTCAGATATTTAATACATGCATGTTTTATCATCATTTTCCAAATTGCTTTTATTTATCCAGCTCTTAATCATTCTTTCTTGGTTTTCATCAATAATTTCTGCTGACCTTTTCTGACCTCCTTTCACTTTTCTCAATTATTATCAACTTTTTATGCGGGCAATTAGAGATCAATATAACCTAAGAAATAATTATAATTTAAGACTTGAAATATAGCAACAAAAGATGACCAAACCACAGTCCTTTTCAAAAATAGGTGAGTTTTGAAACTGATCTTCCTGTGTATTTTATATATACACATACAATAGCACTAGGGAACCTATTGTTCCCTTTATAGATCCACAATACTTACTGCTCACAAACACGACACTTACAAACATATACTACCTTGATAAAAATTATTAGACAAATTCTACTATGTTAACAATATGCTAATTAGAGCTGATGATCCTAACTGTACAACCATCACAAATAGAGAAAGAATGCAGTAAGCACCTGATTACTGATCAGTTTTCACTGATGTGAAGGAAACTGAGGCGTGATGAAATGCTTCTATTTTGAAGAGAAATTCCCCCCATTCCAGGTTAAGAAAGAAGTATTCTACATGGTCTAATTCCTCTTTGCTTTGTTTCTTAAAACACTTTGTGCTTTGGTCTCTCATACATCTACCAGAATTAAAAAGAATCGTGCCAGGATCCGTCTCTGAGACATTCATCTCCTTCCTTCATTAGACTGAGGCAGCTCCTTGCCTCCATGCCCTGATGGACTTTGCCTCCTTCCACACCGGTGGAAGAAAAAAAATGCCTATCTTGTTTCAATCTTCTTTAAGGTACTGGCTTCAATTTACACACAGAGATGAATCTCACTCAGAACCCTACCCATCTCCCCCTAATTCTTACCTATTTATCTTTATTTTGCCTTCTTTAAGATAGAGAATTTTTTACTAAAGAAATGTTTTTTCCGTGGGAGTTGAGCAGTGCAACAGTGACATCCAATGGCTGGCAGTGTCAGCATCCAAAGGACTTTCTTGACTTGTGAGTGGCCTTCTGCCTTGGTAAAGGCAAGTGCCGATAAGTTAATATTTTCCGCCTTCAGTACATTTTCTTCATTTTACCTTCATAATAAAACCATCTAGACGTGTTGCTCCATGTTTTCAGTGCACTGGGAGTTGTCTTCAAATGCAGTCTTACACATAGATCCCACTGCACTGGAAACAAGAAACGCAGCCAGCTAAGCAGGTATTCTTTTTCACTCCTCATTTATGGGTGCATGTGAGGCATTTGTCATGGTGAACACAACTCTCAGGCACCTGGTTCATTTCAGCAGCTCTCAGGCAATTAGATGCTAGCAGAAACACTGGTGCGTGTGTGTGCAGCAGTACTCTGCATGTAAAGAGAGATGAAAAGTTATGACATGTTGTAAACAGAATTGCTACTTAGTTTAAAAAGATCACTCAGGTTTCAATGCTAAATGAGTGAAACAAACCTGAACTTTCCATGGGATAAAATCTGAACTCTGCATTTGAAGAGAGGAATAGGCTTCTACAGATATATGGCAGCATGTTTTAGTGTGTAACCTTTGTAGCACACTTATTTAATGGTGTTTTGAAGAATTCTGATCCAATATTCTGCATTTTCTGACAACTATGCAATATGGTTTTTTTATTCAGAACACTTACTTCACATATCCACATACAGCACTTCACAAACTACAGAGCAGTGTTAGAACCAGACAGCCAAAAGCCACATGCATACTGAACCACACGTGGAGAGTTCAGATGCTAAAAAGTCCTTGCTTGTGAAAGCTCTGTTTGAACACGACATATCACAACGTGTGGACATCCCAACGCTGCTCCTCCCAGTTCATCCATTGCTTCCATAAACAATGGCAGTGGCCTAAAGTTTTGTTCTGTTTCTAATATTGTAGACAGCTGATATTTTTTAAAGCCAGTAATCCTCTGTGCATTCTTAGTTACCTGTTTTTATTATACCTTTGGGAAAAGTTGCCAGTCTCTTCCCACAGACCATTAAAAGGAGAGTAAGCCATATGTAACTATCAGTTCTTACATTACTGGCTTTCCATTGCATATAGAATGCCTCTCCAGTTTACACACATATACACCTTTCAAAATAGGGAGAAAATTGTGGTGAAGGGAGTTTGCCATTTTCCTTTCTCCTTCCCTTTTTTGTCTTACTTGTCTACTTTATTCTGTTGTTTCCACTAATGAATCTTACTTTGCCCAAGTCTTATTGTCATTTTGTTGAATATATTCAAAGTGCCTCAAGCCGCTAAACAGCTGGCAAAACACACAAATGTTTAAGACTATAGGCTGAATACTAAATCATGATTTCCAGGAGAAAACAATGTGGTCCTTTCTGATTTAATGACTTCCTTTGAACTGTATGTCATTTTTGCTTTCAAATTAATCAGAGTGGGGAAAACAGGTTGAGTATATTTTTATTAGAAGACACTCCAAATATTTAGACAGTTATTTGAATCATGTTTTGGCAAAATGATTACACTTGTCAGTCTGAAAACATACAATTTCCATATTTCCCTTACATTAAATCTCTTTAACAAAGAATTATTAAAATCTTAAATGCTATTTACTCTTCTTTTTCCCTCCCTCTCTGGCATACATACTTTAAAAAAGCCCTAATAAAATATTTGGGATAAATTAAGAAACATCTGAACTGCAGTTGCAATTCTGCTATAGTCACAGGCTTGTCATTAGAATGCACAGCACAATGTTAGTGCAGCTGTATACAGCTTTTATTATTCAGACTGCTAAACGGATAAAACATATTTTAATTTAATGTAAACTGTGCAGCTAGAAATATGAGAGTATGAGGCTTTTTTATTTCCTCAGGAGAAGCACAGATCCTTGAGCTCAATGATAACTTCTCCTGGCCAAGGGCCAATCCAGATTTATTGAAAGAGTCCCTGTGCTGCCTCTCCAGACATACATTTTGTAATACTTAAGGAAGCAGACGGGAAAGACATGCTTTCACAGCCCTTACCACTTCCTCTTATTAACACGTATCTGTTAATATTTTCAGGACCTAATTCTATATTGGGATACAGGCAGCAGCACTCCCAGCGTGAGAAGTGGCTCTGATGCTGCTGGAGTCAGCTTACACAGCTATGCAGTAGTGCCCAGGGACACATGGTGCTGAGGTACACAACAAAAAACGGCCCCAAATTTGCAGCCTTATATACATGCTGCTCCTTTTAATCATGTGCTAAGGAGTCTGCATCAGCTTAAGCTCCCTCCTACGAGTACTTTGTTGATTGACTGAATTCCAGTTGATAACTTCAAAAAAAGGCTTTGGTAGTAACTTCACATCTCAAGCACTGTTCTATCACTATCTGCTAAACGTACATTAGCTGTTTAACCATCTCTAATTTTTATTTTTAATTTCATATATTGAGAGAAGAATAAAGCAGAAGAAATACTTCAAAACTCACACAAAAACCATATGGAGGAGGTGATTGAAAAAGCATAGAGATCCACAGGAACGCGCTAAATAGTGATGCAGAAGTATATGCTGAGAGACGGGATCAAGGAGTGCAATACTTAAATTTCTCTTTAAAGCACCCTTGCAGTAGAAATGCAACAGAAGATAATGAGGGCCATAATGGACAGCAGAGCCCACGAACCAGATGAGCCATCAGTGTGAACAAATGAAGGGTCTAGCCTTGAAAGAGAGCAAGTCCACTGCCAGATTTCAGCCCTCCTATGCTAAGCTAAGCAACAAAGTATTTCCTGGCCTATTGTGTGCCCTTCTACTGAGATGGCAGTGGAGTCTCATGAACTCCACGGGCTGTAAAAGTGCCTCTAATTAGCTAGTCGACAAAGCTATACCAGAGGGTATTTTGGAGTAGATATATTCTAATTGTCTCTGTTGGGTGTCCACAGTGATTCCATAGAAAACAACCTTCACACAGGGTATGCTCAGCTTGGAGGCATTCCTGTCTGCTCTTTCACTCATTCACAGGATTTTAAGCCTGGATGCCACATAAAGCCGAGATGGACATGCAACGATTAAAGACAGAATAAAAATGAAATGAAGCAATAGACCAAGGTTAAAAATTGGAAGTAGCAACAGCTAATTAGTTCCATAGTTGAAAAGAGAGAGCCTTAGTGCTGCTCTTCAAGAGGCTGCTGCTGCTGTTAGAATGTGCTGGTATTCCGGCAGTGTATTTCTACATTTCTCATGTGTTGGTTTATATAGTGGGTTTTTTTGTTGTTGTTGTTTGTTTGTTTGTTTTTCTTTTCTTTTTCTTTTTTTTTTTTTTTAATGAAAGCAGATACTTTTATTACTTACACCTGGCTGCTAAAGCTTCAGTATTCATTTTCTCAGGCTTCCTGCAACAATCTGCTACCAATAACCCTGATATGTATGATATCAATCATCACCTACTTCAGCTATAGCACAAAAGAGGTTTCTGTAGTGCCAAGACACAGAGATTCAAACCTCTTTTCTTCTTCTTTCTGTTCAGAGCCTAAAGCAGCCATTCAATTGAGATTTATCCCTTCTTTGTAATATGGTGGGACATAAGTCCTCACCCATGCCCAACACTGTTTTCATTCACAGGTCCAAAAGTTCCTGTGTTTCTATAGAGATACACCTATAGGGTTTAGGGAATGGTGTATATATATATATATATATTTGCTATTCACGGAGAAGAATAAAAAATAGTTACTTAGAAAAGCACTTACGTTTTCCTATTCTCAGAATTTGTTGCATGCAAGGCTCTTGACCATAGACTCTTGGGTTCATATGGTTTAAAAGTGCCAAATGGTTTCATATGAATCACAATTTGAGGAAAAAAAAACACAAAACAAATTATGCTAAAAAAGACTGATGTTTAAGACAATATCTAAGTGACTCAGGTTCAAAACATTTCATCTACAATATGTCACCATTAGTCTTATGACAGAATTACTGTAGAGTTTCCACTCTCCATTCTCTCATTTTTATGTCTTAGCAAAAGGAGCTTCTCTCAAATTGCTGACTATCACTCATCAGCCATCAGGCAAACTCCAGTCAGGATAGTTTGGGCTACAGTGGAAACATGTTGGTCCTGTTGCAGGTTCCTCTGCAAAACAATCAGTGTCAGCCTACTAGCCCATAGCCAGATATTGGCCATTTGGAGAAGTATTAAGCTGCCATTTAGATTGAGAAAATTTTATTCATAAATCAGATTGTCAGCCAATTATCTAGACAGTCAAATCTCTGTGGGAAAGAAGGCTGCTTACTCATTCCTCTGTCCAGCTCTGTTAGAACTTTAGGCAGCAGCAAAATATTCACGAGTAATGCTGTCAAGTTAGGGACTAACAACATAATAACCTCAATCTATAATATTCTTGGCCACATAACTTTGTGTTGCATTCAACATTACTCCTATTTACAGCAGGACATTCCCCAGAGATTTTTCATTCCCCAGATGCAATTCACAATTTTTCTTGCTTACTTACATTTTTCATTCACTTTCTTAAGTTTGATGCTTAGTGAGATGAGTTTGATGCTTTGCTAAACTTTGATAGCAAATGCAAACCACAGCAACATATTTTAATGAATTTATCAAATTTAATTAGAACTTAATCAGACTGAAGATTTATCTAGATACTTCTTCACTTAAGTAAGGTTACATTTTAATGAAAAATCACAGGGATTCACAAAACTGTGTGAAAAGTTAGTATTTTCTGTGAGCACAATGTTCTTCCATCCCTCCTCCAATTCTGATATTTACATGTCAGTGTTTTTTAGAAAAACTACCCAAAACAATGCCCAGGTTCTCTTCACCTCTGTACCATTTCAGTTAGCTGAACAAATTAGTTCCTCAGCATCACATAAAAGATGCAGGTAACTGAGTTTTTCTGCCTTTCTATCCTTCTAAGCTTGTTGATACATTATTTACATTCTGCTTAATGAATAAAATCAAGATTAAAAAGCTGAGCTGCCTGAAGGCATTCTTTGCTAACAGAGTTGTATGTGTTCAATTGTACCTTTATTTATTTTTTTACCTCAGATTACACCCAGAGAGAATTTTCTTTTATGAATTACCCATATGATGTGTGTACATAACCAATGGAGCTCCCAGGAAATAACTACATTTCCTCCTCTATCTACCCGCCCTCTACTTTTTGATTGTTCTTTATGATCTGTATGAACTCATCTTCCCTACCATCAAACCAACTTGCTGGATGAGAACCCAAGACAGCAGGACTTAATAACGTGAACAGAAAGAGAAACCTTCAAAGACAGAAAGGGTGAGAAGGTGTTGCACAAGACCTCCAACACTTACCTGCCTCACTGGTGAAAAACAAGGACGTGTGTCTGTGCGGCACCCGGGTTTGTTGAGGAGACTGCATTGTGCAAGGCCCCAAGCTGAGTGGGATTTATTGCCAGACCGACAGTTGCCACTGTTTATTAGAGCCATTTTTCCTCAGCCAGTGAACTGAAAATGACAAGAAAATAATCAACAGTTATCTGAGAATATAAGCCACCAGAAGCAGTCCTTCTCAACAGCATTTTAAAAAAAAAGAAAAAGAAAAGCCATTAAGCTTGCTTAACACAGCTGGAACTGGAACAGGTTCTGGTTCTAAACTGTTACTGAGAGCCAAGGAAATGCCCAATTGAGGAAGAAGTAGCTGTAGTAGCCAAATTGCAAATGGCTTGGAAAGAGGGCTTTTCGGTTTATACATCCTTCAGTGCTTCATAAGAGGGGTCAACAACCTCTGAACATTGATATGACAAACTGCGTAATTCTTCCAAATGATGGGTTAAGTGTGCAAGAAGGACCTCATGCAAGAAAACTGACAACAAGAATTCTTGACCAGTTTCCCAATTGCTAATGGATTCTGTTACCTACTTAATGAGCTGCGGTCTCCAGCTCACAGGCCTGTGTCAGTGTTGCCTCATGCCCTCCAAGCCTTGTGCAGATCTTTTTTTCTTTTTTTTTTGGTACATTTACACCTTTGGTCACCATTCTCTCCCACTACTCATGCCATTAGTGTAAGCAGAACAAAGGAAGAACATGTGAGAAGGGGATGTCCACAGAAAGTGGACTCCCTGAGGAGTACCCATGAGACTGATGCTGTTTGCTTTTGGGGAAAGTATCCTTTGTCTGAGCAGTCTTACACCAACACCAAGAATGAGATCATACAAATTGTTTGTTTTTCTCTTTTTCCCTGCTGGGAAAGGGAGTTTTTTCCTGCCATTTATCTTTATCATTCTTCTCCCTCCTTACTCCCTCCCCATTAGCACAATTATAATGAGAATGCTACAGTTATAATAATGCTGCACCTAGATAAAGTGGAAAACAGCACAGGATTACTCATATTACATCTTGAAGTGTTCAAGGCTCAGAGCTTGCAATACTATTAAATAATGCTTCAAGCAATTCTACCAGTGGTCCTTAGCTCAATATGACATAACTGCTCTCACACAGGTGCAGCACTCCAAAGCCTGCAGCCAGTTCAGAGAATTGTGAAAAATTAAAATAGAAAAATAATTTTTCAGTTGTCAGCATGCACAAAGGTTCTTAGTTAAAAAATACAGCACTAATCTCTATTTTAATTTAGTGATTCCAAAGGCAAAGGAGAAAGAAATAAGATGGCTGATACCATTTCGTTGGCTAAATGTACTGAAGACAACAGAATCTGAAATTAAAAATAGGGAATTATTGTAGAAGAAGGACACTCTTTTGAACAGGAAAGCCTTATGATAAGCACTGAGCTAGATCCACGCAGAAAATAGAACCAAATTAGTTGTACACACTCTATGTCATACAGAATCTCTGCTGAGGAACAAAGCAATAAGGCTTTACTGAACACGTGTAGCAGAGGAAAGACAGATTTTAAAATATTAGAATGTCAATTAAGCTGTGATATTTTTAATATACCTCATGAGCTTTTAATTAGATCAAAAACTCATAACATCAAATATTTTCTGAAAAAATACATCTTAGAAAGAAGTCCAACCTAGAGTTCCTGAAGATTTCTTAAGATCAAATAGACAAGTGAAATTCTTAATTCTTGGCCCAATTTCTCAATATGGACATAGAACACAAACTGAATTTCAAGTACAACACATTCTGCTTTTTTTCTTTGAATACATAATTACCTACCTCCTGGCAAGAACAGTTTCTATACAGAGACTAAAATCTGGATATTATAATTAAGCATATGATATCCAAAAACTTCACTACTGAAATGTTTGATAACAGTGAACAGCATGTCTATACAAGCTTGAAAAATACAGCTAAAGCTTTTCTGAATACTTCTTAATTCACTTGTTCTACTTTTGACTATGTCTTGGCATTAGGCAAGCTAAAAAATAGTTTTCTTCTGTGAACCACAATTCAGTTCGGCCGCAATTCTGTTGGTCCACATTTTTGTCTGCAACTTTTAGCAGAAACTAACTGAGCCTGGTAAGAAGCAATGATCAGAAGGGCTGGCCATCACCTCCCACAAGTTGTTTTTTTTTATTTCCTGAGGATCCCCAGTGCATACCTCTATTCCTTTGGCTTCAGCCTTCCCTAGCTCCCAGAGAGTGGCTTTCCAAACACTTCTAGAGTGAGATACAAAACAGGTCCCCTCATCCCAGAGTACTTTAAAGTACAGCAATCTTATTAAATAAAATTGAAAGACCTACTCCTACTTCTATTAAACCTGTAACAGTCCCTCCCTTTTGGCTCCAAGGCTGGCTCCTGCATGAGTTTTCTAGCAGAGTGGGAGTCACTTCTTCTACAAGCTCCTATTCCCTAGGAGCTCCTAGTTCCTCATCATTCCTTTCTTTGACACTGAGTGCACACAGCAAGGTGTTATTTGAATAGCCCCCATCAGCCACAAACAAAATTCCTTATTTTTCATCTAGTAGCCCGAAACTGTCATACTCCACACTGGTATCTAAATGTTTCCTTCAAATAATGGCTGAATAGTCCTTGAAATTGTTCCCATTATGCTTCCAACCCCCATTTGCCACCTGCAGTCGTCATCGTTGTCCATCTGCAGTCATCATGGTTTTTCATCTTTGTCAAATTTACAGCAAACACAGTATTGGAAGGAACAATGCACAAAGCAGAACTGTAAAGACAAGAAATAAATAGGGGGGATTCTCTAACAGAAGACAGGTGTGAAAGTTAATTAACTGCAGAGACGTGGTATGAGTGATTCAAGGAACAATTTAAATAATTGGCACTACACATTTGCTTGATGCATCTGAGAATTAAGTGCCCTCATCTTTTCACTAAAGCACCAAATGTCATAAAATTATTTAGGAAAGCATGTTCATTAAGTTCTACCACACCGTGAGAAGAAGGCCTTATCCAAAGTATTTCAAATAAAATATTAATGTTTCAGATGATACAGGCAGTAAATTTTGACAGCATCCAATCTCTGGGACTGCAGTATCTGTGCTCTGTGCTCAGGGCCCCAGAGTAGTAATGTTAATTGTTTCTTTTTAAAGCAATGCTTGAAAAAGATAAAAAGACCTTTAATTTTGCCAAATGAAACTTAATGAAGGTGATTTAGTCTATAAAGTTAATGACCACTTTGGTGTCACTGATTTTGGAGACTTTCCATTCCGAGGCAGCAAAGCAGGCTTCACAGACAAGGGCACATCAGTATTTCTCCAGCTATCACTTCTATAGATAAAGGAGAAGATATAGTGTCTGCTTAACAGGCACACAGCTTTTCCCAACTGCTTTATGATAAATATAATCTTCCTCTTCTTGAACTTATCTGTAGATAAGCCTCTATTCCACACACCTATCTGTGTACTCTCCAGGCTCCCCAGTGTGTATTCCTGTGCATTCTAGAGTATCTTAAAGGAAGAAAGGTCTATTATGGCTCTCATTTGCTGCACTCTCAGGGCCCAATCCAAAGCCCACATTAAATCAACAGAAGTCTTTCCAGTAAATGTAACGTGCATTCACTCCTGTCCCTGAATATTAAGCCTACAGAGGATCCAAGTATCAGGAAATCAAAACACGGAATTGCAACAGGGACAAATTATTTTCCCCTGCTATAAACTGTCTTCCTGGGGTAAATGCAGCCTGAGACTACTGAAGCTGAAGGGACTGTCCAAACATTTCAGTGCTCTTTCACATTTTTTTTGGAAACCAGAATAACCAGAGAGATGGGAAGTACTGAATCCACACCCCGAGTACCCTCGTATTTAAAAACTGCTCCTGCATCACGCCTGAAAGTAATTTCATTTCACTACATTCATACTGTTAATGATAAATAGAAGATGAGTTCTGATGCCAAGGCAGATTATTTTCTATTTCCCTAGGAAAGCAATTTTGCCATGTGAATCCATTTGTTCAGTATCATACATACACATATCCAGAATATTCTCCTCCTTCAATAAACGGGCCAGAAGACCAGCATGAGAGAGCATGTGAGCAGCAGCACATGGGCTTTATGAACAACTGCTTAGCAAGGAACAAGAACCATTTAAGATTATGGTGTAGTGAAAGCAGTTGGCAGATACAGAGCAACTGCTGCAGAGTCAGAATCCTTCATATTTACTTTTAGATGTGAAAATTCAGTATCGTGTTCATGCTTTCTCAATGGATTATATTTTTATTCTTCCTCTCTATGACTTATTTTCTCCTTCTTTACTACCCAGTAAAATTAACCTGAATGAAAATACACGCAACACACAATCCTTGTTCTTTAACTCATTTACCTTCTATCAGTTGCCAACAACTCTTAAAAGTGAGAGGTTTGTATTTCAGAAGATTTTTGTTTGTGGAATATATAACATTTTGATAAATACCATTATTTTAAGTGTTTTAAAGCCTGCTTTATACTGTTTATGAAGTCATACAATAAGGCAATGGTAATTGCAAAGAATTTATTTAAAACTATTTTGCTTACAAAATAAAATGCTTGTGCAGATTTGTCAGTTAAAAATCAAAATTGTAATTTACTACAGAGAAGCCTTTAGTGCAAATAGAATTCCTGACAGATTTATGTTCAGGATAAAAAATGTTACCTGTCAGAAACAGCTATAAAAAATTAAGTATCTGCCTAATATGAGGCTTCAAGTCTTGCAAATGCAGCATTCATTATCATAACTACAGTAGTATGATCTAATTATGCATTCTGTACTCAGTTTGTCAGATAACACAATTTGAAAATAGCACAACTAAATCAAATATGTTCTACAAACCTATTGAGTAGTAGTGAAATTGCACATAAAAAGCCTTCTTCAAAGACAATTATGAGATGCTACAATTTTGCAGTTATTTTTTTCTTTTTTTTCTTCAGGATTTTATCATCAGTTTACCTATTTCAGAGGTTTTCCAACAAGAAAGTGCCTTAATATCCAAACACAGGTTGATCATTCATGTAACAAGGCATCTATCTTATCACTGTTAATCGCTATCTCACACACACTGTCAAGGTGCTCATCTTTTTTCACTGTCCTTTGATTCGTAACTCAAGAAAAGGCAAGGTAAGGCCTTACAGTCCATGTAATTGAAACAGAAAAGCAAAGCAAGAATCTGAAGATCAGTTCCCTTAGTTTCAATGTTCAGATTATCAAATTTAGAGAAAAGAAGTACATGGTTTATATTACACATCTTAGACCACATTAAAAAAAATAGCCCATCCTGTTAAAGTATAATCAGAAATAAGACATCAAAGAAATATAATGAATTGTTTTCTCATGCACTAGAGACGCATGAGAGGTAGAGGTGCATGAGAGGTAGAGCTGGGGCAAAATTAAAGTAATTAATTTTTCAAATAATTTTTCCCCAACATCATGGACATTTCAACTCAATCAATCTAGTCTCTGAGTATGTATCCCAGGGATACAAAATTGGCCTCACTTTCGCTTTCCACTCAAACTCCCATGCCATTGATGCTTCACTCTTTAGCAGTCCAAGAGCACAGCTTCTGTGCTGTTACCCTTCTGTTGTTTTGCTTTCAGCAACCCCTCCCTGACATTCCCTGGATAGGGTTGCCCTCCCAACCTGCCCACAGACATGGTATGTCTGTTCATCCTGGGCATTATTAACAGTTCCACAGCTATTTTGTGTGGTGGTCTGAATTTACTACTCTATCCATTACTCCCTCCTTGCAAAGTAAGGTTTTGTTTTCTTTCACAGTGAAGGCTGCTCATCAATCCCTTGTTCCCTGGTTCTATGCTTTTTTAATATCAGCCTGCATGTATTTTCACCACGCCTGTTTTTACATATTCTGACATCCCACCACAGTCTCAGTGGGATTCGCAAAGCTCTGTTAACATAAGGAAATAGCCTACTTATTATCATCATCATTTCCATTACTGTTACTGCAAACTCTGACCTTTGGGTCACACACCACTCTATTTGACACATACACAAGCATCCATTCAAAGGACTCCGTTTCAAAGAGCTCGCTCTGTTTGCACGCTGAAAGACTGTGAAAATGGGCTCTGAAAAATCACTGTATGTTCTTCAAGATTTCCACATGCTTTAGTTAAGAGACTCATTAATTGATACACCTGTATGCAGGTTTTGTCCATAATTTTCTCTGATCTTTTTAAAATTGAAAAAACTAGTTTATATCTATTAAGTGAAGAAGAGAACAAAGAGAAATCCCATTATATGAATAAAACACATAACATCAGGCTGGAAAGAAATAAAGGAGAATAAAATGGAAGAAGTTATATGGAACATACACACTTAAAGTTACTCACAAAAACTATCATTCATTTCCAAAGCCAAGTTCTAGCTGTCCACATGAAGATACATGAAAGACATGCAGAGCACCATCACAGATGCCATACACATGGCATGAATCCAGACATGGTTTTCTGAAGATTTTGTAGAAAATCTGACAAGGCTGAATATCTCATGAAAGCAGTAGGCTTAGAACACTGCGTGGTGGGGTTTTTTTTTCCTAGCTGGTTAGTATAATTATTTCAGTGAGCCAAACTCCAGAGATCACTGAAAGCTCGTGCTTAGTTTGAGAATGGCATATATTTGTTCTTCAACTGCATACTTAGGTATTTCCTTAAACTAAAATCCAGGTTATATCCATGAAATCATCAAAAATCTTATTTTTAAAGACCTTATCAATTCAAGCACAAGGGTCTTCTTAAAAGAACATGAAGGTAGCAACTGCCTTACCAGAGTTTCCAAGTAACGGTGCAGCCATAGATCATAAATGACAAAACCTGGCTTAATGCTCCTGCTGCTTTGGTTGCAGGATCTTGTACTCTCTCAGTTAGGCAAATAAAATATATTATCAGTATGAATTGTTTTGCTGAGCAGATAAAATTGGTCTACAATTGTTTACGCAGAATAACCACAGCTTGTCCTTTCCTGAATTCAGTTTCTCCAAAGGAAAAAAGGAACTTGGATTTTTTAAGGAGCTCTGACATCAATCAAAGAATGCACCATGAATGAAAACATTTAAGAGCAGTAACCACCATCATAACCACTGCAAAAATCAGTCACATGTATCACATAGTACATGAATTGAAGTGCTTTTTGCCACCAATGGTGCCAACCATTTGTTCGCTCTATTAAAAAGGTTGAACACTGAAAGCTAAGAAAGCATGACTTCGGGGACTTCTGAATTATCTTGACAATAGGCTAACAGCCTTCATGTCGGTGAGTTCCTTCAGTCATTACCTCTATAAGCAACCATATTTGGTTTCCTAAATAAACAGAAAACTTTCTTAGCATGACATGTATTTTAAGCAAAAATGTCCCACATAGTCCACCCAGCAGAATCTCACACAACCTAAAGGCACAGAATGAGCACTTCAGATCATTCAGTGCATGATATTTTTTCAGAGGTTTTGTGACTCTTTTCTCTTGGAATGTTTCCTCTTTCTGCTCAGAATGCTTACATGGGTGGCACAATTCAAGAATGCTTAACATTTATCTGGGATTTGAGGACATCTGGCAAGCCCATTTGAGCTGCTACACTGCCGTACGTCTGGAAAGCCTGGATGTTTCTACTGAATGAAACAAATCAGTGCCAAGCACTTGAAGAGTAAATCTGTGTTTTCAAAATTCCGAATATGATCCCTCTGAAAAGCACTGGGCTTACCATGTGGGGCATCCTGGTATACATCACTCTGGCTTATCTGGCCAGAAATTGTATGTAGTTTAAAAAGAAAAAAGAATTTTAGAAAATATGTTGCTAATGTAGAAACAGAAGGAATGCATGCTAACTAAATATCCCATTCAAGCAAGCATCAAACAATTTAGACTTACCTGAGAGATAATTATCTTTTTAGAAAATGCTTTCTTCACTGTTCTTAATAGAAATGCTGGTATTTGAAAGAAATGATTTGAAAGAAAAGAATTAATTTCAATATTTTAGAGATTTCTTCCAGCATATACTAATTAATACTAAGACCACTATGGTAACTAAAAGGGACCACTAAGCACTGTGGAGCCCTTAATCAGATCTCATGCACCCAAACAGTATGCTGCCGTGATTACGACTAAATTATTGTTTATGCTCATAGTGAAGCATCTCTTGTAATTAAGAGTCTCCCCCATTCAAAGGAAATACTGACCCTAAACACTGTTAGAAAATGAGAAATCAAATTTAGTCCTAATATTACAAAGAAAGGGACTAAAACTTTTACATTCATCCAACTAGGAAACTGTACAAAGAAGGTGACAAAATCTAAAAAACTATGAACACACTAAGTCAGAAACTGCTTTTAATGCTGTACCTAAATGATGAATTGAAATAATTCCATTATTAACACCTTACTATTTGGGTTTTCAGCATTAACATTGACAGACCATGAATCAGAGTGGCGGTAATAGAATTCTTGATTCCTAATACTGAAATTTTTCCTTAAGGTGAATATGGTAAACAATAATAACAACATGTAATAACAATAATTAATCTAATTAGTTCATTAAAATGATGATGGCTATTATTAACATAGGTCATAAACTAAGACCTCAAAATGTTGTACAAGATGTTCTCTGAACGTAAATACAGAAGAAAGAAAATACTCACAGGCCACTGCACTTAGACCACGGCAGATCAGGGAAAGCTTTTATTTCCCAGTTCAAGATATATGACTTCACAACACATCCACTGTCCTATTCCACTCCCTACCCTCCCCAACAAGTAACATGCACACATAATGCTACATTTATCACTAACATTTTGATTTTCTTCCTTTCTTTCCGTAATACATTTGTGGTGCTTTGTATATAAGCTTTTGGGTACATATTTGTATGCATCAATTGTACCTATGTGAATTATCATAAATGATAATAAACACATATCCTGGTACGTGGAGGTGAAAACCTTGGAAAAAGTTGCAGAGATGTACGATAAATCAATTACGTATGCCCTTTTATTACCTCACTAGCCAGATAATTCTGTGTTCCCTGGAGCTTTATTCTAACATTCCAATCCAATGAGTAGATTATAACATCCATCATTTATTTGAAATCAACGTGCCAAATAAATATTTCTTCTGCCTGCCTCTAACGCTAAATGTCACCTCTTTTCTACAAGCACTGATAAGACTCAATCTGAAAAGAGCTCCCAGTTTCACTGCTATAAAAGCTTTCGAGCCTAACAGCATCAAGGCTCTAAGCAGGGGAGGGCCAAGTAAAATGATGCTATCAAGACAGCATGTTCTGATATCCTGCTCACATCCACTTGAAGACTTGGAAGACCCCTTATCATCTACCTCAAGTGCAGGTAAAACACATAGAAAATGTCTTTTCAGAAATACATAACACTACAGTCCCTATTTCCTTGTGTTTCCTAGAAAAGGCACTAAATGTTGTGCCACTACAAAATCCCTCCATGGCTGCCAGCCTTGTGTACCCTAGATATTGCCTCACAGTTCTGCTGGAAACCAACACTCTACATGGAAATGTGACAAGAGGAGTGAAGGGGAGGCTCTAGGGAGATATTTCAAGTGACAGAATTTACAGAGATCACAGACAAAAGCAAAGTCACACAAAGTGAAATGCTGCAAAAATTTGGGAGTTAGAAACACTGACCTCTGGGTTAAGTAACCAGTTTCATCTGCTTAGAAGAGTTGTCTGTTTAACAGCAGCCCAGACAGACAGATTTCTTCATCCACAAATACTTTGTGCAAAAAGAGGCTAACTGTATCCTGAGCTGCGCCCTTCACATATTACTTCTGCAATACAAAGCTGTCACAAATCAGGGCTATATTCCTAGACAGACAGATGCTATTTGCCTTGCTCCCCACTAATAGCAGCCTTTCTTTAGGACCATTACTCCTTGGTCCAGCATTCCAGAAGGCACAAATTTCTGGGACAGTACTGTTTCAAAGACACTTCCTTGACATTTTTCTGCTCTAACAATTTACGTCAATGCCAGCTGATATGGACATAAGAGAACTTGAAACATGACCAACCTGTAGTGCTCTGTATCCAAAAAAAGTAAGGTGAAAAGATATCACAAAACGTGTAAAGAATTACAATGATAAGGCTGGCATTCTGCTGGGAAATGGCATCAGGATTTGCTTTCAAATATTTGACCAGAGAAGTCACAGGTAACTCCTAAAGTATGCTAATTAATCAGAATCTCTGGATGTTTCCTAGGCATGGATTTCTCTTTGTTTTATGTGCATCTTCAGTGGGAACCTTGAGTTGTTTGTTGTTGTTGTTACTGTTGTTTAAATAATAATAATAATAATAATAGATCTATGCATTTCTAAAGGAAATAATGAATAATTCAATTTTAAGGAAGCACAGGAAAAATTGATTCAATCCTTCCTTTTCACCGCATTATTTATGCGGGAGTTCCTTTTCATAGGAGGTAAGCTCCTCTTTGTTTAAGGAGCTAATACTTCTAGAACAATTGGTTTTGGTTCCAAAAATCTCAAAACATATTCCAACTATCAAGTCTCATTTTGTGAAATGAGCCTGATGACAAAACAGGAGAACACCAAAATGCATAAAATTTGCATAACTTTCTGCAGGAATTTTTGCAAAAATTCTGTGGACTATTAGAAATCTGTTCTTATAAGCTGTTCTATTTACAATAAGAAAAATCAAACCTGGTTAAAAACTGCAGATTTTTTTTGTAAGAAAAGGGTTCTTTCCATAGTGCAAAAAAATAAAATAAAATAAATAAATTGAGACAGAAATGTTTTACTCAATAACTTGCATTTTCTTCTCACTCTGATTTTTCTTAATAAACCAACTTAAGTTCTTGCTCCATTCTTCAGTTTTCTATGGTATTCTGCTTCTTAAGGACCTGATTCTGCTTTTCTTTTCCTTAGAATATAATTTGCCATTGTCAGTTTAGTGTGCCAATATTTAAAGTGTTAGAAAACATTTATGGCCCCATAAAAGTTTGCGGTAACACTTCTGGTTCTTCCTTTCAGAGGAACACTCTAAATTCAAGTGTTAAAAGCATTTTTTCTTTCTCTCCAAATTATGACTAAACTTTTATAAGTCATAAGATCTTGTTCCCATAACAATGGTGTTGGTACTCATTGTTTTATTTTGCCCTTTTTTTTGGCATTAAGGTTTGTACTGCAAAACAGTGTCAGCCTGGCAGTTGGAGCTTTATGAATAATACCAAACACTGCAAGGAAAGAGAAGTAGGGATATAAGTGTGAGAGAACCTTAAAGTCAAACTGCCTTAGCAGGGACAGATTTCACCAGGAAAATCCAGAAGTCAAAGATGAACATCTCTTCCTCTTTTCTCAGATCCTGCACTTGATCCTTCATCGTGAGCCCTGGCATCTGCACACTGCTAAGCACTTCTGGTAAGCACTCAAAAAAAAATCACAGAACATTTTCAAGACCCCATTTTCAACTCTGACATTTTCTGTCTGCTCCTTCCAACACTGATAATACTGATAACATGTTAGGTACTGATGAGGTATAAAAATCTCACAGAAAACACCTGTGCTAACTTAAAGAACTTTTATCTCTGTGGCACCAGGAATGCCAACATCTCAAATGTGAAAAAAATTGAGTTACAGCTAATGCATAAATATACTTAGCTTTTAGCTTCTTTGATAAAGTGTTCTCTCCTACCTTTTGAAGATGTAGGAACAGTACAGAAACTTGTAACATTTGTTACCTTCCATACAGTGATCGCTTCTAAACAGTACACATAATGCTCACTAAATCACACCTGTAGCTGTCAGTCATGACTTCAGTTACAGAAGGCATTGTTTCCAAGCTAGTATGGCATGTGTGTTGTGTGTTTGTTGTCATGAGTTGTCTCACTATCTTAGCAATACCACTGGTAATTTTCCCTTTGTGTTGCTGCAACAGTCCAGATGCCTGTTTCAATCCAGTGAGAGAAATCATGAAGAATTTTCTCACATTTCTTTGTGGGCAGAATTGTGTAAGCACAGCTGGTACCAAGCACTGACTAAGATTCTGTCTGACATCAGATAGAAAGAATAACTGCTGCACTAAAGTTTTGATGACCTCCAGTCTTATTTTTGTTGCATCTTTGAATGAGAACCTAAAGCACACTTCTGAATCTGTCCAGATCATTTGCATCACTTTGAATCACCTACTGTGGTCCCATCTCATCATAGCTATGTTACACATCTGCTGCTCAGCTACATCATCTCTTTCCAATCCACTAGAGATGATGAAGCAGTATTTACCTTCATTCCGGATTGATGTGCATAATGAACTTGAACATCTACACCAAAAAACTCCAGGGAAGCTGGTTTTAAAATGAAGGTGCTCAGCAATTACTAAAAATCCATGCCTCTTGCAGGGTACTCAAGCTCTTCCAAGTATGACAACATTCAATTCAACAGTCAGATTTTAAGATCTCTCATTTGTAAAACTACCATGGAAACATCACTTTTTGCTGCTGGAGCTGCAGGGATGCTCAAGATGTTATTTTCTGTGCTAAGGCACAGAAATCTTAGGAATCCACTGGGTTTTCTGTGCTGCACATGTTTCCTCTGCAAGGAACAGCGAAGTACATCCCACTCCATTCACTAACCAATCATGGCCCCATAATCAGAGTTTTTGTTTGTATATTTCCTGGGGAAAAATGATCTCTCTCTAAAGTTCTCCTAAAGTTTAGTCTCTGTGCAGAGGTATAATTCTCTTTTCTCAGATTGAGAAAAGCATGCTTCTGCTGAGGGATATTTTTTTGCCTAGTGACATCCAAGTATATGCTCAGACTAAACTCCGATGTTTGACTGTCAGAATTCACTCCTCTATAAAGAATACTGAGTAGAAATCACATAGCTATGTCATTAACAGATCATAATTTAATAAACGAAAAAAAACTTTTATAGTAAAAAGAAATGGGATTTTTTTCTGGAGTAAAACAGAAATGAGTTCTGTCTCCTGCACTAGAAGAAATAAAACAATGAAAAGGAAAGACAGCTTTGCTTTTGGGATAAATTAGGACTTTCTCTTAATCAAATTCATGGATTTTCATCAGTAATTTCCTTAATGCGTGAAGGAAAAATGGCAGTTTTCAGAATGCTTCTCCCTGGAAGGATATTACATTATATCTTTTCCATTTTGAACGTCCCAGACATATTTTACAAGTGCCTACAGCTACTGTAAAGGTGGGATTAAATTCCGTATTTAAATTGCAACCCATCTCCAGTTACAGGTCATTGTGATACAAAAGGTCATGATATTTGCCTTTCATTTTTCTTCTCTTAGAATACTAAAACTTTTGACTATAAAGGATGCTGTATGAAATATAATTTCTTGCCAATTGCACAAAGAATATACAGTGATTAAGTAAGTAGTTTGACCTGAGTTGTTTAATCCCATTCACCTAGGATCACCTTGAAAAATTTGGCTTCTCATTGCAAGTATGAATATTTTAAAGAATACAGGAAAAGATTCAAGGTGAAAGAAGGCCAGAAAAGATTAAAAATTGGTTCATCTTTAGGTCAAAAACATCATCTCTGAATAAAAACAATGAAAAAATGCATGACTGACTTTAACATTCAGCGTAGAATACATTATTTCCAGTGTGGATTTTTAGAATATAAAATCTGATAAACAGGGAGTCAGACTAGAGACAGTGCCTCTTTCCATCCCCAGAAACTTGCAGGCAAGTTTTGGAATGGATTTTTGAATCCTATTTACACACAGTCCCTTTCTACTGTTCTACTAGTGTACAAAGGATAAAAAGTCAGCAAATTTTGCATCTCCGTTAAGGCCACTTAACACTTCCAGATTGATGTGAAGAGGTCACAGCGCAAATGACAATGTGAGACAGCGTTTCTAACAAAATTACTATATTCACTCCTTTTTAAGAAGTATAATGGACCCTTGCGGTTATCCAGTTTGATCTCCTGCATGCTGACAACCATAGGTTTTCACCAATATATTTCACCAGTGTAGACCATAATGTCCCAGCTGCCTAGTATCTTTTAAAATATGCTTCATTTTGACTTCAGGCACTGAAGTAATGGATACTGTACATCATTTCTCAGTAAAATTTCCACCAGTTAATTCAGTTCCATTATTAAAACATAATGCCTTAGTTCTAAAACATTAAGCTCCATATTTTTCATGTACTCTAACTACATTGGTGCATGACTGCCAAGCTCACAAGCAAGTGCTAATGCACAGGCTGGCTTTTGGCATCCCATAGCAGAGACTCCACAGACCCACACTGGGCCAGATAAGTCTCTATAACAAAGTACGGTTCCAGCACAGGTTGGCAGTGAGGCAGTGAAGACCCCACTCTGCTGGGGATAGAGTACATCTCATATGCTCTTTATTTTCTTTTATTGTGGTAGTTCCAGAGGCTCAAGGCATATATGAAGATTTCGCTGCATGGAGCAATGTACAGATACTCCTACAAAGATTTTGTTGTGCAAAAGCACTAACTGCTTGCTGCCTTTCTGCCATCAGACCCCAGAGGCTCACTCAAGCTCTTTGCTGGAACTGTCAGCTCCAGTGCCAGCACAAATGACTTCCTCAACAGACAGAACACAGACATGTGCAACCCTCTATATTTTCAGAGGGAACTTCACATACAGCTTTCCGTCTCTCCCCTCACCTAACAATTCCACATAGGTGTGCATTTACAGCAGTTAGAACCACTAAAACAGCTGGAATTCCTATTCCCTTTCCCTCATACCTCATCTCCTCAGGTGTGCTGGCAGGTCACGAGACACTGAAAGGTCACCAGCTGGCTGAGCTTCCCTTACTTACTCTTTCTTCTCTATCTAACCAGCAGAACAGCTCCAGTGGTGAGGGAGGAGGAGGAAGAGGAAGGGGCTGTGTGTGTGCAGTGGATGTGGTGCTGAGCACCAGGCCTTGTGTGGGGCAGCAGCGCTCCTGTCCCACTGCAGCATGGCCCCTAGATAGTCCTGGCTCACCACAGCTTATTCACAGCTACAGCCAAGGGCCAACCAGTGAAAGAGGTGTGTGGGTACACTCCTGTAACCTGCCCTACTTTTGGACACAAATTGATACTGAGCACAGAGCAAGCAGTCACCTGCTAACTGCTTAGCATAACTGACCGACTACACTGCCAACCTCCTGATTACTCTTTGAGGAGTGCACTTGAGACAGTGCTCACCAGAGTGTAAGGGTTTCCTATTTACACAGCTGCGGATCACCAAAGATTACTATTTATTTTTTTAATCTGTTCAAGAGAGAAAGAATTCACTCTGTTGATAGAGCTTTCAGCTACAACTCTCTTGTTTCCTCACCCTTACATCTAACAGATCATTGAGATACAGTTTGCAAAGCCAGCTTCTCTTTCTCCTGCACCACCATTTCCACTGTCCTTTTCATTGCAATTGAGAAACTTTTTAAAAGAGACTTCAGAGTTCCCACTTGCAGGGTTTATGTGCAGGACACTCACATCTCTGCTGATGCTGCATCACATGCTGATTTTTATTCTGAATTACTATCTTCTTGCTTTTTGATTCATGATGAATTTCCATCTTTACAAGCTATTTCTTTTAGGAAATTTAAATTTGAGTTTTGCTATGGTTAACTTAATACTTTCAACAGATGCTAAACCAATTCATTCTCATTTGGTAAACACCACCTACAAATACCTATTTAATTCCCCTGAATAAATTATTTCACTATATCGTGCATTCATGATCTTACTCTTATGCAAAAATCACAATTTGTTACCATTCCAATCTTGTTACAGAGGATTATTTTCGATCAGTTGTTGAAATTTAGCCTCTATGCTAGAAAACAGGGAAGAACAGAGAGAAAGCAAGGGTGTGATGGACTTACTTTCCAGGAGGCTTGTCTGTCTTTACACTAAGGGTATTAGATGGATTTATTTCCTCAAAGAGGTGTTAGAAAGGAGTTAAAGATAAAAGGATGAGGATTAGTTTGGCACTAAAGGACTCAGATTCATTTTTAAAATAGTATTCAGGGAAAAAAAAAAAAAGACTAAAATATAAAACCTAGTTTATGCCAAACCTTCATCCCACTCCTCACTCCACTATAGGTCACATATATATATATTAAATAATCAAGTAATTTAGTAATGCAAAGAAAAAGACTATTAATTTGCATTCTATTCAAGACAGAGAAAACAGAAATAACTCAGTTCTTTCACTTTGAAGTGTCAGGTGTCACCTTCAGCACAAAATTTATTAGCCTTAAGTCTTTTTCTTCTTTTGCTTTCTGCAACTGCTCTTTTTATCATGTGTCACATTTATGGAAATATTAAATAACATTTCAGTGCCCTGTTTATACCACAGATGGTGTATTTTTAATTTATATTCTTATTTTTATTTTTTTCTCTAGTCTAACTTAGATGTTTAACGAGCTCCCTCACCTCATACTCAGGAGAGGTAAGAAGGCTGAGTAGTGCATATAAGGGAGAGTAGCCCATTTTATAGATACTAGATGTGAAATATATTATTTAAAGAGAAGGATTAAAGCCTGTGACCTGTATAAAAACACTCAAAGTCTGACAAAGAGATACCCTTATTTGGGCCATAACTTTTGCCACAAATCATCCTACTGAATTTATGGAACAATTGAGAGCAAAATAGCATGTGTCAAAGACAAGCATTGTCTCCATTTTTCCAGAGTAGAAACTGAAAACTTAAGTAGATGGTTGAGTAAAGTTTGATTCAGCTAAGTTCATACATACTTCAAATCTACTATAATCTTAATACTCACCAGGAACATATTTATAAACTCAAACATTTTTGAACAAATAATTAATCCCTAAACACTCATTAGACAAATCAAGGTCTAGATGCCTAATGTATAACAAAATAGGAAATCTGTATTGGAACTGGAATCTTATTATAGTTGTTTATTTCTCCTCTTTGTGGGCATAAGGAACAGAAACACCCCAGCCTCTCTGAAGCCAGGCGTATCTAGGGTAGAAGTACTAGTTATGAAATAACGCCATTGGCACTTCAGCAACTTCAAGTCTTACCTTGCTCAGAACATCTTGCACAGTGGGTATTCAGGCTTTTGGAAGGAATGGTAAGACATAAAGACTATAAAATAAAGCTAGTCCAGCAAGGAACTATGAAGGAAGAAAGGAGAAACAGGAAGAAAAGTATGTGAAGTATGAAAAAATACTCTAAGAACTGAACTAAAACAGGAGCTTTTGAGAGAGATTATATTCAGTCCAATGAAAGGGAAACGAAGTTTAAGATAGAAATCTTGTCATTCATATCAAATGAGTGGAAAGGAAGGAAAACTAGCAAGGAAAAATGGGAATGCAGAAGGCAAAGGTTTTCATGAACAAAACTGGTTTCATGTAATGATTTTTGTAGACCCCAATTACAAATCCCAAGCCTCTGTTCAGACCAGATAGCCAGGACAGAGAGCCAAGTCTAAACATCCTGACTATTTTCATATGAAGAAAGGAACTCATTCCACACAGATATAATACATTTGATAGATGTAATTATGGATTCTTTTGTACAGTTATCATCATAACATTCACGATGGTAACAGCATTTTACATGTTAAATGTGTATTTTCTCTATACACCTTTGAAATGTTAATGCTGTAATAACATTGTTCTTCCTTCTGATTGCAAATATGTTGATAGCAAACATTTTAGGGCAGAAAAACTATAAAGCTCTGAAGAATCTCTTGCGTCTATATTTAAACAACCACTCAAATAGGATACTTTTTATATTACATAGTTAACTTTGCAGTTATTTCCATTCTCCCCTCTATGACTCCAAATAAGTCAATAAGTAATTGATAAATTTTCTGTCACCCTGGGCAATTAATGGGAGTTACCCAGCACTGGCTGCATCAATTTTTGTGTATGTGAAAAACAAAAAATTGATTTCACAAACTTACTGCTGCTTATTGATTTAGAGCCTGTCCCTAGGCCATTCCCATTTAACACTTCTGTGCAGTCATTGAAAAACAAAATCTAGACCATCAAATGAAATCTGGTTCTTCAGAGCTTTATCTGTTACATTATACTGCAAGTATTTTTAGCCTCAGCAATATGTTTTCAGGCTAAGCTTCAGACTTCCAAGATTTTCATCACCTAGAAAGTAAGTATAAATGAACAGACCCAACCAAGCATTAAGAGGAGTTGTTTCAGAGGTTCAGTGTCCTTCTAAGAAAGCAAGATTCCTACCTATAAAAATCCATACTCAGACTTTATAGGCTCAAGATACAGTTTACAGATAAATCAAAGTACTTGTGTATCTAGCCATCAAATTTGAATCTGCATGCATCTGATTGGCAGCTGAATACCATGAAAATCCATATAAAATTGTTCGTCTAAGTATCTAGATTTGTTCCCAGAACTGAGCAACTAGCAAAGGATCACAGAGACAAATGCAACAGTAAGTAAACTGAATCTACAAAAGAATAGCAGCCTTTGGGGAAATTTGTCCTCATGCACCTGAAGCTCAGAGCTCATCACCTACATTTGTGAAGATACAATAGCCAGAACAGCAAGGGAAAATTACATTTCTATTTTTTATTTTTAGGTATTAACCCAATTTTTAAAAATAAAATTGAACAGAAAGTCATTTGATTTTGAAACGTCTTTAGTCTCATCCTTACAGAAGGCAGTGCTGGTTTGATCTACTTTTCAGCACAGTGATACTCTTTGTATCCTTCCATTCCTTCCTTCCTTTCATATGTAAACTCTTTCCTAGAATCTGTAGTAGCTGTCTGGATTAACAGCAGACATTCCTAATCCTCATCAGTTTGCTGCAAGGAGCAGCTAAAGTGAGATTTAGAAATAGTTAATGAGGTATTAATTATTTTCCTTTGCAAAGAGATGACTTACTCCACTCTTCAAACATTGAAGTAAATTGGCTGTTTTTAATACATATTTTTCATGTAAGGAAATAAACTTCATTTATCAAAGACATATGGACATCCTATGTCCATAGTTGTGTGAGGGGTTCTACTTGCTTTGAAAACTTGGTATATATTTTTGGATTAATATTGTACTGGTTTTCCAAAATCTCAAGTCAAAAATTCAAGTGGCAATTTGCTTCCATGTCAAAGGTCAATTTGTCAGATTGCCCCTCTGCTACCATCTGCTATGTGGCAACAAAATGTAATGGAATATTAGTGGGAAGATTCAATCTCTGCTGCCATACCACCAACATCTGCCTCTGACATCATGAGCTGACATAATGAAATAGGAGGAATTACTTTTGGAGAAGTCCTTGTATTTATGTACATACTCTAGCTGCAGATGAAAATTCTTTGTGGTCTCCAGACATATAAGAATGATGCATACAACCTTCCTCCATGCCCATTCCATCATACCCTTTTTCTCAACAAAAGCTACTGGTCTCTGCTAAGAAGCCTTCTTTGGGTCTGAACGCACATCAGAACAGAATTCTGCAAAACCAGCTTCACAATATCTGCAGCTGTCTTCTGCATAATATAAAAAAGTAACAGCTTTGCAAGAGAATCTTTTTCTACTGCCTGCATAATGCAATGAGATCCACTGACAAACGAGATACAAACTAGTAATGCTTTTTTTAATAAAGATGCTGTAAGCACCCAGATAAACCTCAATGTGTGAATTATAGTAAAAGAAATTTAAAAAAAAATAAAAAATGATTTTTAATTGTGTAACTATTATCAGAAACACCAAGCACCTATGCCAAGAATACAGTGAGAGAATAATGAAAGTAATTTCTAATAGGAACTAACAAGATGAAATTTAGCAGGATGACTTGTCAGTTTGATATCCACTCAGTCAATGATCCCTTATCTAAATAAGGGAGACTATTTATTTAAGCAATATTGTTGTAGTGATGGTGCCAATTCCATTGTAATGTTTTCATTTTTCATTGACCGAATATAAGATTCCTGTGTATCCTAGTAATGACTTGAAAAAAATCTGCCCTTGAACACTGCAAAGAATGTTCTCTGAAGTACTTTTGAACAAGCCATAAATACATAAACAGATAAACTGTTTTACTTTCCTTATTTTAACAGCTGAGTTTAATACCTACTGGGATATTTACCACATAGTATTTCTATGTTTTTTAAAAACTTATTAGAAAATATTGACTGGATTATATATATATCTTTTTTTTTTTTCAGGATGAGAAAAGATGTTGAAAATGCTGAAAATTATGTCATTTGTGCATTAAGATTTATATAGATTAAAGAATTTCATTCTTTTCAAAGTTGCTTTGGTATTTTTACAAATACAATTATTATTTCAATATAATTCTTTTGTCCATAGCTGTCCTTGCTTTGTTTACCATTCTTACATTTTATTGTTAATACATGACTTTCATTATTTTATTCATGTGTAATTTTCATAATCTTAACAATGGAAACCCCACTGCGTTCTGTTTCACTTACACTGTTATGAAATTGCAAGAGCCTACTTTAATAAAGCAACATAATCTGCTTATTTCATGGGCATGCATGATAATCAGACTGAAAAACAACATACAGCAGTTACTTTTTTCCTTCTTGAACACTTTCACATTGCAAGCACCAAGTTATAAAAAGGACATCAGCTTTTCAAACTTAGCATTAAATTCTAAAATTAAACAGAGGCCCATAAAAGATGGCTGGTATCTGGGAGGCAGTTCCTTCTCCTCACTTCTCATTGGAAGATTAAATAAAGAAATTCTATTTGCTGTATGTTCCCAAGTTAGAAAGCTCATAATGTATCAATTAATCATTTTTACTCTGTCAGCAACCACACTCCTACAAAATTCCGAGCTGGGAAGAAATAGCATGGGCTGATTTCAAATCATCAGACTTCATGCAGTGGGTAATACTTTTACTGCCATATCAAGTAATTTATAACCTACTAAAGCCTGATGGTAAGCCTTGTATAAACTATCACCTGCCAGGTAGAAACAACTTCTTTGGCCTTGGCAAGGTGAATGCAGACTTGAGAAAGGTCATGAGAAGCCATTGACTCTGTGAACACATGAACATGCCTGAAGTGCCACTGTGGCACCATAGCCAACGTCAGACTGCGACATGATGAGTGATTCACCTGAACAAGAATGATGCTCCTCACTCTCACATAGCACAGCTTTCAGCTGCAGCTACTGGTCTGCAGTTAGATCACTAACTGCAGCATGGAGCATTTCCATAGTTAGAAATACCTTCTCTATTATGCTTCAAATCCTTGGTGCATTTTCAAAAGTACACGAAAAGTTGACCATGTAATCAGAATGCTACCTGGAGCATCAGTAGACATGAACCAGCAGCATAGCTTAGAAGTAATAATGTTGGGCTGTAACGTATCAGCTTGAGTTAACAACTGCAGATGGTCATTTGGTATGTTTAGAGGCCATAGATTTCAGATCTATTCTCAGAGCTGTTTTTCAGTGAAAAACAATGCCTTATACGAATTACAGAACTCTGTCCAGACCCTTAATGGCATTTAGAGCTATGGCTCCCACTGAATTGAAAAAACTCGGTGTCATTGCCAGAAATAATTAAAATGTTCAAGAAACAGTCAGATAATTGGAAAATACATGCTAAAACTCAACTAAGAACAAAGAAAAAGTATGCTTACACCTATTACATAATTCTTTCTCAGTACAAAAGAAATTACATTTTAATGGTACTACAAATATTACATTTATTCACTGTGTATGATTTATTATTAAAATGCTAAAATGAAATATTCTGTTTAATCAAATGCATTCAAAGTAACTTCCTTGGTTGAAAACGTAAAACCAAATTCTCTTTTTAGCTCTCTATGGAGATCTTCTCACAAACTGTAACCATTTTCTTTGGTGAATACTCTTGCTGTGCAATACCTTGTCTCAATCACTCTTTGGTCCACTGCTTCTGACCCAACTGATTCAGATTTGCAGTGAAACCAAACAGAAGGACCTGGGATACATTCTGTAAGCTCTGGATCACCCCCCTCCTAACAGCAAGCAAAAGCAGGAGTATCATTTAATGTCTCATTCAGGTGCCTGATTTTTTCCCTGACACTCATCTTCATCACATACATTCAGAAGAGATACACCAAAATGAGATTGAAGGAGCCACGAGCACCAGGAACTCTGCAGCTATTTGATTGTATGCACCATCCCCAATGAGACACTCGCAGGGGAGCAGCCCAGACCTGGAGGAACATCATGCTCCTAGCTATGCCACTTTTAAGCAGCTTTTCACAGACAGTGCAGACAATCACTGACATAAAAGGGGAAATTCTTGTTAGCATGTTTTAATGCTCTCTTTGCTAAAAACATCTCAATTTATTTCTTTCACTCACACTTCTCTCTGTCATCCACTTAACTTATCTGAGTCTAGAGCACTTAGCTTCAGATGTGCTAGCTGTTCTACCTATTAATTCCCCAGCAAGGATATACTGTATATTTGGAAACTAGAATCCTACTTGACATGTAAATGCAAAATAAGTGAAATTGTCAATTTACGTTCAGTTCTAAATGAAATATTCATCAAAATTAACATTAAGTTCTGTAACTCCCATACCAAAGTTCTATTAAACATCTGTAAAACCTGTATCTAAATTACTTTTTTTTACCATTTAATAATGCATTTGGTTAAAATTTATTCATATTCTAAAATTAAATGAATTTCTACAATGAAAATATTACAGAGTTTATCCTTTTCAGGATAAAGACTTCTTGAGGGCGTGGGGGATAGTTAACATATTGATTAGCTGCTTTTGCAGTGAGCATATAATGTCAGTAATTTAAGATGCCATTGTCTTAGAGCATAAGAGAAATTGATTTTCAGAGAATTAATTTCAAAAAAGAAAAACTGACCTATACCTAATGAAAACTCTAGCAAAACTGATGAATGAAAAGTAAGCATACACATTAATGTATATTTTACCATACTGAATATTTTCCAAATGAAAGAATCAAAGTATTAATTTTTATGAATGTGGGAGAAACAAGATGTAAATCAAAAAAATGAACCCCCACATACCACATCAAATGGTAAAATAAAGTTAGTCATTCCAGCAGCACTGTGTTAACAACAATTCAGTTACCAAAGCATTAGGCTTACGGGTTGGCCATTGTCTATTGTTTTGTTGACCACTGATTATATAAAATGCCTGCAACAGCTCATGGTACTGCACAGTAGAGCTGCAAGTGGCAGATGTGCATCTTTCAGCTGTCACAGCTGCACATGAGCAGCAGAAGCATCTGAGGAAGACATCCTTTGTTACTGCCTACTTTTCTTTTCCTTTGTTCTCATGTTCTTTTAAACAAATGCACAAAATACAAACACTTGGCATCCTTACCTAAGTTCCAACCTCTTCCTGCCACAAAAATAATCTACCCACAATTCTCTTCCTACCATACCACTTTGCAGCTCTTCAGGTCCTGCCTTCCCTCTCGTGCTGCCCACTGCTGCAGGGGAGTACTGAAAGCTGCCAGCTGCTCTTGAGGCAAGTCAAGGATTTGAAGCCTTTTGCTTCATGCACAGCCCTCTCATCCCTTTCCATCTTCTCCTTGTACAGACCTTCAAGTCAGAAATATCAGTAAGATCAGTAACTGCTAATTTGTATGTAGTCAACATTTCCACCATCTTTTAGATGAATCAGCTTAATTCTTATCTGCACTTCAACTAAAATCCTTGCTAAAAGCAGAACATTGCATCTTGTCTGATCTATCAGCAAATCTACAGGTATTCTTTAAAAATCTGCCTATTTTCATAGCTAGTACAAAAATGTAAATGCAAGGATGTGATTCAGTATTATATTCCTTCATAGCACATGCACGATTCTATTCCACTGTTCCACTGTCATTTTTCCTTAGGTGTGATTTCTGTCCCTATGGCTGAACTGCAACACATATTTGTGCATCACAAAGTACTGCAGAATTTGTTTGGAAAAAAACAGATACGCTGTTCTTTTTCTCATTTCAAAACTCGTCAGCAAACAACGTGAGAACTGCACTACTCCAATCTTTACATTTAAAACTGAGCGTTCATTACTTGTTTGCGTTCAAGCTAACTACAGCTTCTCTCCAACATAAGGACACTGGAACCTATCTGCAGGGGTAAGACTTCCAGCCCTTGGAACTTTACAAGACTGTCAGTGGAGAGAGTGCTACTTCTCCCCCACAAACCCAGACCAAAAAATGTACATAACTGAGGTCAGCAGCATTTTTATTTTAAGACAGAATTCAAATTAAATCCGAAATCCACAGGCAAAGACAAAGTGTGCAGGCTGTTTATAGAAATAACAGTTGCATCTGTTCTTTAAATACTCCATAAAACACCCTTTCATGGACCGAATATTACTTTAATGGATATTCCAAATAAAATACACACATCATAGTCCTGTATCCAAAGTTTTAGTGATATAACAGTCAGCTCTCATCAGACACAGTAAGTCCAACATTAAAACACAACAAAATCTACCATTTTAGAGCAAGTGATGAAGACTGTCTAGGAACTGACAGTCCCTATACCACCTTTCATGAAAGGCTCTTCTGATTGGATTATCTAGTTCTCATCAAAAGTAATCATGAGGTGAAAGGTATCCAGATGAATTTCTGCCATCTCCATACTGGATCAGAGAGGAAAATGCTGGGTAAAGAATAGTGGAGAAAGGTATCTCTGCTAATTACAATGGAAATAAATAGAAATGTTAAACTCCCAGCTGATTACAGTCCCATCAAACTCAGAGAAGTACCCAAAAAGGTTGTGACATTACTATAAAACATTCTCTTCTTGAACTAGGACATGTAGCAATGATCTGATGAAAAAATGTTGATATTTGTGTTATAAAAAAGAAAATAAATTAGTTCAAAAGGTGAGGTACACCACAGCTTGCCTGAATTCTCAACCTGCTATAAGAAACTGAAGTTCCATTATCAGTTATTAAGGTTTCATTATCATCCATTATTGTCCACAAAATCTGGAGCTTCATGCACCCTTACCTACAAATATAAGCAACTCTGCTGCTCCTCTGCATTTCCTTCAGAAGGATAACAAACCAGGTGCTGTAGCTTATTTCATATATGGCACTTGAACTGTATGTTCTTTCCGTGATCAGTGATAAAGAGAAATCATTCAACCATGGTTACTTCAAATACTTTCCTGTTCTATTAAGAGGTATAATATTTTCTTGGTGAAAGAAAATATTTATTGCGAAAGGCGTGTTAGCCCTTTGTTCTCCTTTAGAAAGTAACAGAAATCACTAATCTTTTACACAAAAGAAAAGAACCCCCATAAGATATGCCATGCAAATATATTGATTTTGACCCTAAAAAAATGATCTTCTTCCTCTGGATGAATCTGGCTTTAACCACCTTTAAAGATAACAATATTTTTTTTCTTTCCTATTTATTTGTTCTGATCCATTTATTTCATTAATCTCCATCTATTTTTCCCTTTCCTGTACAAAAACATTTTTTTTTTTTTCCACTTGGGCATAGGCTGCCTCTTCATCAATTTAGCTTCACTGATACACGTCTGAAAAACTGATAACCACAGATGGCTATGCTTTGGATTTTGTGATATCAGTGAGTCTCCCAGGTCTCGTTTCAAAAGGATCTTTCTTAATGAACTCTGTAGCTTATGGTTTTCATGCAGCGCTTTTCTTTCATTGTTAAAACAAATGCTTGTCAGTAAGGGGAATTGGCCACTGAAATCTTGATAAAGTCCTTTATTTTGCAGTTCTCAACAGATTTGGTGTAATCCAGTTCTGCATTTGTTCACTTAATGCTATGCTGCATTTCATGCTGGTCATCCAGCCATCTTAAGCTCCTCGGTGAAATAACGGGAGCTTAAATAATTTTCTATTGCTTTAGGATTTGACGATTTATAAAGACAGGATAAAAGCTTAATTCTGTTTGATCAGTTCTGTAAATATTTCCTCTACATGATATCAATCCCATAATTTCTCTAGTTTTAAAAAATAACCTAGAATCATAGCTGTTATAGTTCAGCCTTAAAGTCATGGCAGAAAACCAGACGATACACTCACATTTTGCACAGAAATGAAGCAACTAATGGATTTCTCCCATTTATTCAAATGAGTGAATGACTACACACTGGATGGCAGAGCTTTGAGAAATTCTGCTTTGCTAATGAGTAAGCATTTGTGAGCTCACAGGAATGACGTTAATTTTGTGTTACAAAACAGTCATTATCTGACTATGTGCTTACATTTTCAAGCATGGGAAGATCTGTGAGCACATTCAGACTACAGCCTGTTAACCAGCACTGGGCACAGTTGTTGAAGTTCCATGCAAGAAATCCAGCGTTCAGCAGCAGACTATCATTGTTCCAACAACCTCCCACAAGAATAAACCATATGAGGATTTACACAAATTCTACTGAAGTGCAGAGCAGAATTTCTACTGACCTTGACAAGTTCTGTGTCAGTTCCATGATGAAATTAAGCAACAGTCTGCCACTTCCCTTGTGATCTATATCAGAGAGCTGGTTATGACTTCACTGTGCCTCCCAATGACAAATAGCTGCTCAAGAACAGCAAAAACAGGCTCTTACAACTCTACACAGAAAGAACAGCACCATGTTAAAGTTTCAGGAAAATAATACATAAACCTGAAAGGGAATTTGTGACTTTGTGCTAGAAGTAAAGATATAGCAGCGTACTTTCTCCTTATAAGGTTACTTCTGTGTGTTATCGATTTTGCAGTTCATTATTAAAGTGTCTTACAAGAGAAATGGCAACCAGATTTGACACCAGGAGACATATTAATGGCATAGTACCTTAGAAAAATGGGCACTCTGATAGTTATTAATCAGACTGAGCTACTGCATGAGCCTTCCCTTGCTCCCCTTTGCTTTGACAAAGAAGCAAATCCTCTGGCATCCTCCAACTCATTTTAACAGATCCACAACCATGGATTTCCCTTCCAATTGTGAAACAAACCATATTTCAAAAACTGTCACACAGGTTCCCAAGCAGCACTTACTACTTCATGACTCTACAATAGCACAATACATTAAAAAGTAATAAAAGCTTGTTCATCCCTTAAAAAAAAAAAAAGTACAGAAAGTTATGTTTCTGTAGTCAGCTGTGATTAGTTCTAATCTAGCTTTCTGGAGAAGGACATGACATTTAAGACACTGAGCCCCTCTATTCCAAAAGGCTTACTCCTAATAGCATTCTGGAGAAAAATTGATTCTTTTTATCTTGCATTTTAATCTTAAATTTTAATTTGGACTATAAAATTTTAATAACTGTCCTCTATGTTTCAAAGAGAACAGCACTAAGTATTTTCTGCACACTGCATATTACACATGTAAAGCCAGATCCCTTTGTATCTGCAAGAACTGTGAGGACTGCCTATTAAATTAGTAATGACCAGCAGTCAATGGCTTTCAACCTCTCAGACTGTGTGTTGTGTCTTAAGCCAGGAAAATTAAAATCACTGTTGTCCGTGCAGAGCTCTTATTTTGATAAACATCATGGCATTTTAAAATAATTATGCTTATTGACTTCATGTGGGGCTTTGCAAAAATGCAGAATTCCCCTAATGATCTACTTATCAGGTTCCACAATGCTGAAATGAAAAGTAATTGCTTGTGTCCTTCCAAGATCTAAAAAGCTGATAATGAATTTTACATGGTACAAAGAAACATGTACCAGATGGTGTTATAATTTCACCATACAGCTGGTAAACAAGAAATTTTCTAATATGAGCCCAAGAGGAGACAGAGTTCCGGTAAAAGGTTGTTATTACAACATAAACATTCATCATGGCATTCTTAGAAGTGACCAACAACTCTATTTTTTAAATCAAAGGCACACTTTTGCTCTGACGAACAAAAAGGAGAAAGAACTGTTCTCAGTGCTCCTGGAAGAATAACTTCATAACTTGCAACAGTGCAGAGCCAGCTAATGTGGGCAGTGCACCTATCTGTCCTGCAGCAGAGCAGGGGGTAACCTGAAAGAAAAGGCCTCTGGTCTTCAGTAACACACTGAGCTTCTTCAACCTGTACCCTGAGCCAGCATTTTCAACTCCTTGCACCATGAGTGTTAATAAATGTTATCCCTGCTAATAGAATAATTACACAGAATAGAAGCAGCCACTTACAAAGTCGAACTCCAATCCACTTCATAGTATCAGCTGTTTGCCTACAGTTCTTTAAAAGGCCAGGAAGGTTCCTGATGTTTGCAAAATGTACTAAGTACATTTAAGGCAAAAAAAAAAAAAAAAAAAAAAAAGAAGATATTTCTGAGGCAATAAAGCTTTCTTCAATTTCCCATTCCCTTTAATGTGGTTGCCGTTCATGGAGAAACTGCCTTACATTTTCCAGACAAAAATATAAAGGAAAAAAAACTTAGCAAATAATTTTATCCTGCAGATTTACACTCAAATTTGGGTAAAAGTGCGGGAAGAGGAGAGCTGGTTCAGGCTTCAGCTGAATTCCAAGAGTATGGTTTATTGAGATCTTGACCCCAAAGTAGAGTTTTTCCTGTTTGCTGCTATAACATGCCTACAATGTTTAAATCAGGGTGAAGAGCTAACAAGTTACTAAAGCTTCTCATCACTATACCCCACTGAATGTCACTCCTCCACCAGCCCTGAAGAAATACTCAGAACTGTCCTCAATATTGGTGCCACCACTGCTCCTGTTCCAGTGCTGTCGTGTCACTTTTTATGGAGGTCAGCATCTCCGCAGCAGATCAAACTTTGCCTTTCCATCATTACTGTGGATATTACTGCATAAAACCGCAGAAATTGCACAGAAATACAGAAATCAAAGCTTGCCTATGAAGATTGAATAAGTGGACACTGGTTAAAAATAATCACTTGGAAAAAAAAATCAATCTGATGTTTTTTATGGTTCCATAATAAAGATCTCTGTTTCCTGAAGGAAACCTGCTGTTCCAAAATATAACACAAAAACATTGAGAGACTTGTTCCTGTACATTTCTAATAGATCTCTCTTAGGATGCCCAGACAGAAAACACCTGCAATGGAAATTTTTAAGACATTCTAAGACAACATTGGTCAAAACCAGAACACTAAGCTGACCCGACATGGTGTTGAAAACGTAGATCAGAAGAAGTGCAGAGCAGTTGTTAAAAATGGATGGGATGATAATATAAGATAGTAAGATGATAAGAATGTTTATTTTATAGCTGCATAGTCATTGCATGGTATTTCTCAGCTTGACATTATCATCCTAAAGACATTTCCACAAAAGCCAAGACAAGGCTCATCGGATCTGACATTGACAAAATAATTAACTCATTTCTGCTAGACATGAACTTCATCAGTTAACAGAGTTAAAGGTGTTGAAAATGGAGTGAAAATTCAAACGTAATATTCATCCACTCCATCAGAGATAACCAAGAGTCTAACAAACATTTAAATGATTATTTTGTCATCATACATGGAAGCTTAGCAAAACCACTTCAATCCTTCTTATGCTTTGAGTATCCCCAGGAGATACTGCTAGATAGACAGATCTATATTAACAGTAAAATACTAAGACAAAAATTTCTTAGTATTTCTCCCAGGTTCTTCCCTTCAGTTAAGATTAAGACCCGCACAACACTGAAGCATTCACAGGCCAGTGTTCAGAAGGGCTGGCAAGACAGCCCTATTGCAGATAACAAGCACAAATCACCTTATCCAAAAGTCACTGACACATACTAACGTAGATGGAAGAATGCATACTAGCACAGATAGGTAGATTTTGAGCTGTCTCTATATTAAAACCACAATAGTACATGAACGTATACACATGTACTGGAACATAAACTCATCTCTGAAGGAGTAAACAGCTGCTAATACAAGATTAATGGACATAGGGAAGTTTCCAGGTGCAAAGTACTAACTGAGAGGGAAGGAAGATGGAGTAAAATATTAATAGAGTCCACCATAGGAACATACATTATGCAGAACTTCTCCTTTCCTTTCCCTTAATCCTCCATGTGTTCCTGGGCATTCTGACACCCTGCCCATGAGCTGACACAATACTTGATTGCCAGGGGAAGACTTCCCCATTCAAAGCCAGTCAAAAAAATCTCAGTTCCTGCCCCAGCGTGCTGGATTTCACTCTGCCGAAATCTTAGGTTGGTGTGCATTACCTTCTGCAGCACATCATTTATATCAAAGCTGTCACAGGTTTTCTACTTTCTCTAATTCTGCTTTAATTATACTGCATTAAAACATGTAGGAGACAAATGCAGAACAATCATGAATGAACTACATCAGTTCCAACTATTAGGAAAAATGGTTTTATTGTTAACTGGCTGCAAAAAGGATTCTGTATTTCTAGGGTAAAACACTACTTTTCTCTCTTTTTTCTTTTTTCTTTTTTTTTTTTTTCCTTTTCCCCCAAAGGCATTCACATGGAGAGCTTTTTAATTTTCCACACTATAGCTATGCTGACCTTCCAGACCTTGCAAAGCAAAGTATTTATGATCCTGGATTATTTTTTTTTTATGATATTGTTTCAATGTTTTTGTAACATTTGTATTTCTTGCTGATGTTTTTGGCATTAAAAATCACTCAAGCTGTGCTGAAATATAATGATATTCACTGAACCATAGCATGGAAGGATAATTTGGTTCAGGGAGGTTATTCTAGCTCATCATGTACACAAAGGCTTGAAGGAAAATGCAGAGGATTCTCAGTTCTTGACATGTGCACTATTCAATCTCCCTTTAAAAAAAAATGACGTGACACAGGGAAGATTTCACTTACATATCAAAATATGCAGCTTTATGTCTGCAGAGCCAGCCAGGCAAAAAAAAAAAAAGTATCCAAAATGCACATATAAAAATACCTTTTCTGGTCTTCCTAGACATGTACTGTCTTTTAAATTCAATTGATCATGGAAAATTCAAGTCTGCAAGAATTTCCATCATTTTCACTCTCTTTTTTTCTTCCTTCCCTCCCAGTAGCAGACCCTGACACTCATTAACCCACTGCATCTCGAAATATTATAAGCTCAGTCACAAAAGGTCACTGAACCAGTTTCCATATGGACTATCTGTCCTTCATGTTTTCCCCCATCTTCTCTCTTTTAATTCCTATTATCTCTTCTTTCCCTCTGTCTATACCTCATCTTTTCACTCTTTTGCCTTCCACATTGCCTTCAGTGGGATTGATGTGAACTCATGGAGAATAAGACAGTTTTGTACTCATCTCAATCATTTTGATGCTTGTAGTCTTCTATTTCATAATGAATTGCCAAACTTGAACCATATATTCCTTCCTGCAGACCATGTGGAGATCAAGACAGGTTCCTGAATCTTGGCACTGCAAGTTGAAAGTGCAGTTCCAGCTTCAGTATCCATGACTTGAACTGCTGAACTGTATTTCAATTTAATGTAAGCTTTCCAGTCTTGGAAACAATAAACTCTGAAACAGGTCTATGCAAAATCTCTTCTGCCTTGCTGTCAATTATGATACAGCCAGTTCGTAACTTACAGTGGCATGCGGCTCGAATTTGACACTTCAAAGAGGTCTGTATATTGACCAAACTGTTAGTTCACATTCGACTCTGCATTTCTAAACACTGCTATGAGATGAAGTACATTCTGGCCACTACAGAATATTTAGTAAATAGGTAAGTTAATCCACAAAGACTACAACAAAGCATAGTGAATGTATATAATTTACTGCTGTAATGTACTGGAAGAGAATATTATTAACAAACAAATAAAAAACAGATAGTGAACAATAAATGAATGCAAATCCCATATTCTCTACTTGTATTTTATACAGGATGCTTTCAACAATTTCTGTACTACTGTTCTCTTCTGTCTCAGAGAAAAAACCTGCCCTGCTCTCCATGCATTGGGTGCCTAACACAAAAGAGTTCAGAAACAATTAAGAAATACTTTAGACTCCTGTGCCATTCAGTACACTTTGTTATGGTAAAATGCTCTTTTTTGGAAATAAGAATTGCTATGTGAGGATAGGTTCAGCCATCTCCTGACAATCGTATTGAGAGGACCATACCATAACAACCCAATAGGTGCAAGGAGTCAGATAGAGCACTGGCTCAGTAACTTGTTAAGAATGGACATAGTGCAAAAAGAGACTTTTTGAAAATACTTTGGTGGTTTTGTAGGAGACATTCAATTAAGCTCTCATCACAGTTCAAAAACTCTGAAGAAAAACATCATCCTAACAACCAGATTTCCAAATTTCTCCATTCTCTATGAATAAGGATCTTTCATATCAAGCAGAAAAAACACGTAGCTATTTTTTTTTTTTTTTTGGAGTCTTTTTTCACCTTTTTTTCTGATTCCAGTCAAGCATGACTCTCTCACATACTTTGGTTGCAAAAACAGTTAATACATTAGAGAAAATTCTCCTTTCATTTCATGATTTTTAAAAGAATATATTGTTATAATTAAAGAATCCTATAAATTGTTCAAAAATTGCATTGCTATTCAGTTACAAGTATCTGAAATAAGCTGCCAGGAGTTTTAGAGCATTTGAAAACCTGATATGGGAATTTGTTAGGTTAAGAGAATTTACTCTTAGTGTTTTTTCCCCCTTTTTAAAGCACAGACCTGCAGTAAGACTTGTTGAATGTGTGCTATAAGTCAGAATTTACATATATACAGAACAAACATATTTAAAAAAAAACTGATTTGTATATTTCCACTTCAATTACTCTAAGCACAGTTACTCCAATACTGTAGATGGAAGACGTCAATTCTTATTAATTTCACAACTTCCATACATATGTCAAATATTTGGTCTGTTTTTTAATAGCTCCACTTTCTATATTCAAGATTTTACATTTTCATTTTTGAAGTGAGTCTCCAATACCTTTCTTATGAGGGAAGCTAAGGAACAGATTGTGAATACATACTTTCAAAAATTAATCAAAATAAATTGTTGGTTCCTGGATTATACACCGAAGTATTAAAATAATTTAATATTTTAGACAAAAACTATTCACCATTTCCGCATGTTAAATTTTAATCATGCTGCATATAGCCCTATGGTAACTGATACTTTTTCTAACACAATGGGTAACCTCAGGAGGCAATCAGTTGCTCACTCCCTTACCAATGGGTTTTCATTTGTACATAGTGATGCTCTTTAGAAATAAGAAGCTGGAAAAATAATCAGGAACTTGAAACCAAAGGATACCTAATTTTTTTTTTTTCACTTTAAGACTCTACTTAAAATCCAAAAGTTGGGTTTCCTCCTTGCCTTCTGCAAATCCTCTGGAAAACAAGATCTATGAAGAAAGGACAAATTTCTTTATATCTCCTATCTCAATAATAATCCTGTTTTTATCCAGTTGCAAATCATCCACATCTGTTGTTTTGAACACGTAAGAACAATGAAGGCTTAGTACAAAATCTTCTTTTATTCCATGTTCAAAGAAAACACTGGAAGAAGAATGGCTTAAGTGCCATTTTGTGTTTCGGTTTTTCAGCTGGGATTTGGTTAGCTTATCATTTGCCATAGACCAGTGAAAAATGGTATTTATTATGTGAAGAAGTAAGATTGCTTTCCTTTATAAAGTTGGCTTTGTCACAGTTATTTACCCATTTGTTACAAGTAAGGTTGCAAAGACAATATGAAGTTGGCAGCACCAGCAAATCCATATCAGTATTTTCAGTCTGAAAAGCCTGATTTAGCGTTTTTCACCCTAATGCCCACTTTTACCATTACAACTGTAAAAATTAATCACTTGTTGGCATTTTGTATGAGAAATATTGTTGCTAGGAGGAACAGGGAGGTGATCATCCCCCTATACTCAGCTTTGGTGAGGCTGTATTTCCAGCACTGTGCTTAGTTTTGGGCCCCTCACTGCAAGAATAACATCAAGGCCTTGGAGAATCCAGAGAAAGACAACAAAGCTAATAAGGGGTCTGGAGCACAAGTCTTATGGAGCGTAACTGGGGGAATCGGGTTTAGTCTGGAGAAGAGGAGGCTTAGGGAAGTCATTATCACCCTCTACAACTGCCTGAAAGGAGATGATGGCGAGGTGGGGATCAGCTTCTTCTCCCAGGTAACTAGCAGTAGGACTAGAGGAAATGGCCTCAAATTGAACCAGGGGAGGTTCAGGTTGGATATTACAAAAAATTTCTTCTCTGAAAGAGAGGTCAGGTGCTGTAATGGGCTGCCCAGGGAGGTGGTGGTGTCACCACTGTCCCTGGAGATGTTCAAGAATCGTATGGATGCGGGATGAATGACATGGCTTAGTAGGGAAATACTGGTGGAAGGTGGACAGTTGGACTAGATGATCTTTGAAGTCTTTTCCAACCTTAACGATACTATGATTATTACCTGCAGGGTCTTTGGGAACTAACATTTTGCCAAAATGTCTACAGCTCCAATTTAACTCCTTCCAGTGCTTCTGAGGGATGTTCAGTGTTTATTTTGATACTGTGAATTTAACGTCTATGCTGAGAATCAAGTACAGACCTGCAAGGACTTGGTCATTACAGACCTCTCCTCTTTGACTACGGGAAAACATCAACAATTGCATACAGCGTCCCTGAATCTCTACAATATCACCATAGCTAAAATTAATACTTTCGGATTTAAATCTCCACATTTTGAAAATGAAACTGAAGAAAAATTTCACAGTCTAACTGTGGAAACTTCACTTTCTCTAATCACAGTCAACAGAGGAAGATGATGCCTAACCACACATTTGTGAAACAGCTACTGGCTGCAGCAGCAGGGAGCCAGCCTCTCTGAGAAAACATACACCTCACATTTCTGCTCTTGATTTTTTCATTCACTTAGCTGCTTTGGAGTATTTTGCCCATCTGTGCCCTCTCCCTCAAGAACATCTACTTTGCATTTAGAATTAAAACTTGCATCTGTGCAACATCACTGATCTCCTCTCCAGGACCAGCTCACAGGACTCTAGACTCTCATTCAGACAGCATGTGAAGTGCTTGTAGCATGTCTGAAGATCCTCTGTGCAAACAGCTTACCCTACAGGCACGTTCAGAAGAACAAACATACTGGGACAGTAAGGTTTCAGAGCCTGAGCATGGAGATGTTCTAATGGAAGGTAATTCACTTAGGAAGCCTGAAGTGAAGAATCTAAACAAGGAAGTAACCTTGTTTATTTAGCTGCATGCGCACTTGCAAAGCATCCTACAGACTTCTCAGGAGAACCAGAACAGACAGAACTGGAACTAACCAAACCGAGCTCCATGTGCAGATGCTGCAATTTAAAACTGGGTCAAGCTCAAAAAAAAAAAAAAAAAAAAAAAGAACTTCTAATATCTGCTATACTGAACAACTTCGATTTTTTTTTTTTCTAATTAAGTATCTAGCTACCATAAGTGTAAAATCTATGCAAAAACTCAGAGCAGAATTTTTAAGACCCTTTCAAAAGATGGCGGTATTCTGGCCGAAGTCTTATTTCAATCAGGTTTCATAACCTCATAACATATTTTCTGCCAGTTTCCATTTATTTTCTGTGAAAGCCTGCCTGTGAAAAAGTCATCATTGCAAGGAGCCAAGTAAAGAGGCAGTCATAGTGAAAATGTGATGAGTAATGTTTTAATTCAAAGTCAAAAAGGGATTAACAACCCCACACTTTATTAAGTTTAATCTAAATACCTCCTCCTTGTATCTCTATGCTGTGAAATATTTATATTATCTATTCAGCACTATACTAACCATCAGGCTGACTATTCCCTGCAGCTCTGCCGACTCAAAATAATGACTTGTAGGGGAGCTCTAATGAGTGAACAAGGGGCAATTATAGACACAGCACAGGCCTCGGAATAACCGTGTGATATATTTTGTGCAGCTGATTGACCTCATGTTCAAGTTCATTTGTACTCTACTGCTGTAGATCTGGCCTATGCTTGAAGGTATATGGCTTGTTAATCTCAATATAAGAAGACAGAATAGATTAGATCACATCAGACAAAACATTGTTCAGGCAAAAGCAAAATAGCTTCAGTGCTGGGGCAATAAATGATAACCAGAAGATGAAGCTATGCAAGCAAAAATTCCTTTGGCTATAGACAGGAGCATGGGAGGTGGTAAAAACAAATTATTCAACCGCTTTTAGCATTGATCTTCATGTATAGAAAAAGAGAATGTCACTTTTTCTTAGATATTTGAAAAGACTGCTATCATGAATTCTGAGTGGTCAGAATAAACTTAACATACAAAGAAAAAAGTTCCTCTGAGAACTGGTCTGTGTGCCAGGAGCAAAACCTATCAGACTATCTCCCTTCATGTTCCCTGTGAAATAAAGCCCTGCTGTGATATAAGTCACTGCTCAAGACAGAAGAGCTTTTCTGATAACCTGTTTGTAATCCCAAAGCCAATCATTATTACTAAAGAAGAGAGAAAGCTGTAGGTGGTTTCTTCCATCAATATTAATATTTATCATCACATCAACTACAGCCATAAAGTATTAGTAGGAACAAAGGAGACCACTTTTAATGACAGTGAGCATTACCTTATAAAGCACCATTCAACAGCTGCACTGAAGCACCCTCCCCAGAAATAAGGCTTTAATTCTCAAAGTGTTCAAAACCAGTGCTCTTGTTAACAGAAGCTCTTGGAAAGCAGTCCCACTCACCTACGCATTTAAAGCAACTGTTTATGCAGATATTAATTTTCAACATAAATCTAAGAAAAGCTATAAGAGCAATTTTGCTGTGTATGAGAGATGATCTATACCTGGACTATGCAAAATAGAACGCTTCTACAGTATTTATTCCCAAAGTACCTCCTCACGTACATGTTTATGGCAATTTATACTGACCACATGACAAATTCTTAAAAGCTAGCATTTCATTTCTGCTCACTTGAAGATCCCTTCATAGTGGCAGCATTACATGAAATGGTCTCATTAAGCATAGACCAGAACAGAGCAAAATCAAATCCTGAAGAGAAAGAGACAAGTCTTCAAAAACTCATATTCAGAAACATAGAACTGTATACACAAGGCAGATTAGGTATCTTTAAGTATTAGTGATGCCTATTTAAAATTATTTATTGGCACATTGTCCCAGCCAGCAGAGCACCTGAATAGCCACGCAAATTCTCAGACAGAAAATTTGTATCCAAATATGAAATAGCTATGTATGAGGGCTGCTCCAAAAGCAATGCCTCCTATTTTATTATGTTGGCCCATGACATCACAGGCAGATATCGGTAGGATGACAGTGTAAGTTGAACTGTCCCACCAACATTCCATTATATTTTGTAGCTGTGTGTCAGATGGCAACAGAGGGGCAGTCTGACAGAATGGCATCTGACACAGAAGTGCATATGAAGCAGAAGTGTGGAATTGAATTCCTCCATGTGGAAAACATTACACCCACTGACATTCGTCAATGCTTGCTGAATGTCTATGGAGACCAAACAGTGAATGTGAGCACAGTGAGGTGCTGCAGTAGTGACAGTGAGAGAAAGACAAGTCAGGTTCCAGATGGCCATGCACAGTGATCACACAACAAAATGAAGAACATCTCAATCAGCTCATCCATACAAACTGGCTAATGGTGGTGACTATGTTGAAAAAATAGTGTTTTATAGCAGAGAATTTGCTCTATCGAATAGAATTATTGTGCTCTTTGTACCTGTGTTAGTTTCTATGGAAATTAATAGGAGGCGTTACTTTCAAAACATCCTATGTAAATGTTCAATCTGATCTTAAAAATCTTCAATGAATGCACAGCCTTCCCAGGACATCTCTTTCCATTCATAATTAAAACATTTACCACTTGAATAGTTGAGCACAGAAATCCATTTCCGTGGGCTGCACTGCATATCACTATCGGACTTATTTTTCCAAAAAAACTGACTGAAAAGTGAAACAAACAAATGAAAATAATAAAAGCTACCCTGGTTTTGAATCCAGTGGAATTGTCACCAGAAGGATTTGCTCTCATAAACCAAACAAACTGCAAGGAAAGTCTTCAATACTTATTTAAATTTTCCCCAAAATGGCATTCTTATGTCTGCTCTGGATTCTTACCACAAAACTTTCTAAGGGAACGGGATCAAACCATAAATCATTCTAGAAGTCCTCTGCACATGAGGGGGAATATATGCAGCAGTACTATTAATTATTGAAGAACATTAACATCTACCAAGATCCAGTTCCTTTCTGATAAATTCTTTTACTGATTTTTTTTTTTTAAATAGCAAGCTTGATTTATTGACTGGCACAGTATCAATTACAAAGATAAAATATACAAATGCTGAAGTGAAAGACTAGATTTCTCTTTATCCCTATCAGAGAATGTCAGTGAAGCTATTTCTCTTATTGTAAAGGTCAATATCTGATCACAATCTGGATTTGGAACAAAATAATCTAATGAGACATATCCTAAGGACATGAAAGCTTCTCTGCTGGGCTGATTTTTTCTTTTATATGATACATTGGAGAATTTGTTACCCAAAATGAGCTTTCTTTCCCTTAATGAGGATAAGATCTCAAGATGACTGAGTTATTTTACATGGGATCACATCAATGTTGATTCAAAATTTAAGACATCTCAACTTTGGTCAATTCCATTCTTTCACTTACAAAAGATTTTTCATAGGAACTCTAGAAAAGTTAGAGACAGGATAAAAATAAAGGGTGCACAAAAGCATCAAGTAAATTTGCATTTTAGACATACATATACTTTCACATATGCTGTTTGCAACATGGGTTATTTAGGCAGCTAGCATTTCTCCAGATGACCAAATTTCTCTTTTTCCCAATCCTTCCCATAAATTAACATTAGGCTGCAGATGTGTCCATTCTCTACTTAAATATTCATGTAAATTTCAAAATCTAAGAAATATAATGAAATTTATTTTTTTTAATATATTTTTACTCCACTAAATACTTATTTATTAATGAACATATACACATCTATGTACTCAACGGAAAGGAATAAGTAGTGTTCAAATGCTTACCAATGAAAAAGTTTTCAAACTGTAGCATGGAGTCAACACGCTCAAGCAGCAAAGGTAAAATGAGGAACATTAAAACCATACTGGTGAAATGCAGCATCTTATGGGCTCCACTGGGAGCTCCAGTGAAGCTTGCAAGAACATTCTCCCCAACAGTTCAACAATTTATGCAAAGTGTATTTCAACATACATTCAATTGATAAAAATGAGTGGTCTGAAGCGTTTTATGTCCAGAATGGAAACACCATTTGCTTCTGCTGTTCTCTCTTGCAAGGAAAGACTGCAATATTCAGTCTGAAGGCAAAAATTCAAGTAGGTTACAGGGAAACTAATCTACTAATCACAGAGGGCTGACACAGGAGTCAGGAAGAGATTAAGAGGCTGAAGATGCCAAAGCATCCCACATTCTCTCTTCTGCTCAGCGTCAGGTAAAGCAGTATGAAAAAGAGATTTGTCTTCTCAACTGCTGCTGTGTTTTTTGGGAATGACCACCCAGGAAAAAAACAGAAACCACTCTGCTGCATTGTCCCGTCCCGCAGGCTGACAGTGAAGACAGGTGGGGGTGGACAGCAGAGATGTGTTACCACCACCAATGGAGATACAAGTTCCTGCCCGTTTTAATGAATACATATCCTGAAGAAAATACAAAGCTTAAGTACATTTTTTCCCTATTTTTCCCAACCTCACCCAAGTTTATGCTTTGACAAGATGACAATGACTTTTGAGAGTATCTGGAGAAAATGGATTTGCTCACTGATCATTTTGAGCAAGTAATTAGTCACAGCTGCTATTAATGATGGCAGGGATGGGGGAGGGGAAGGAGAAAGCTATAGAAAGCAGATTAGAGAAACAAGCCATAACAAATTCCATAAAGTCCCTGGAAGAGTCAAAACCTTTTCAATCTTATAATTGCCTATGTAAACAGCCAGTTTTTATTTCCAATGGCTTAACAACTTTCCTTTAAAGATAAAATAGTTGAATGTATAATAATTGCTTGTTCATTTCACATGCACTATTGTTCACTAAAATAAAACACAGAATTGGCTGGATATCCATTACTTAACAGTTTTTATAGCACTTGAAGATGTTGATAAATTAAGTCGACAAAACCAGAAAACGCATTCTGAAGTCAAATAGTATTTTAGCTTCTCCTTGAATTGAGAGTGGAAACCAAAAGTAAATTAACAAGAAATTAAGGCTATCAGAAGCGTAATATTTTCAGATGTTGCTTAAGTGGATAAAAGTAAACCAAATATTATTTCCAGGCACTTAGCTTAGTTAGCAAGCTCCTGCTGGTGTAGATCAGACACCTGAATAATTAAAAATGGATCTGCTTTTGATAGCAAACTAAATAGTATAGGCCAGCTCAGACTGGCCATGCTTCTACCATTAAAAAACAAACAACCAAAAAAAAAAAAAAAAAAAGCACAAAAATAAACAAAAGTCAAACACCCACAGAAAAGCAGGCTATAGTCTTGTATAAACTAAACAAACATCCAAGCTCACATCTAAATGCACATCCAGAACTTCTTATTAACGTATACAGTAACACTATAGTTGTATGGTGCAACACAGCGCTCAAATTTCATTTTAGATCTGACAGTCACAACATTTTCTTTTTTTTTTTTTTTCCCCATTATCATTACTTTGCCAGTGATCTGACAGACCAGTGACACTGCTGTGGCCTGCTAACAGGAATATGGGGAGGGCGGGGAGTAGCAGTAGGTCTTGTCTTGTTCTCCCAGAAAAGAAAAAGCAGAAAAGGGCAGGTTTTCATAACACTCAGGCTTCTGTAAAGCAACACATTTGTTCAAATGTGGAGTGATACATGGGTTCAGATCCCCTCAGGGAAATCATCATTACAGAGGTGGGATATACACTGACATCTGAAAATAACACCACGGTGGTGTTAGATGCAGCCCTTCGTTCTGAAATCTGCCCCTGGTGCAATTGCAAGAAAAAAAAAAAATTCAGATCCTCAAAGACCTCTCTCCTGAGCTAAAGAAAATCTCCATTATCATTTGGCAGCAAGATATTTGACATCCTCTCTGCATGCTCCTGCTGCTGGAGGGCACGAACATTAGCCCTGCAAGCAAAACACAAGTATGTAGAAAAACAGTAACAGTAAAAAGTGCACCAAGAAGAGAAGCTGCTGTCTTTTCACCAAATGTCCTGTGGCTTATCTCGATATATCAATGGAAATTTGCATTTAAAAATTCAGGGGGAAAATTCCAATCCTTCCACAATTAAAGCATCCTTTTAGTTTCCCTGCAAAGTAGTTGACTTCATTTGCTGTTTCATAGGATGACTGGATGAGCTCCAAAAGGCAGGAGGTATTATCAGGGCAGCGACCTCTCTGATGCTTTATAGATTCACAACAAAGCAGCTTTATTGATATGATTTTAAAGAGCTCTCTGAGGCACAAAATGCAGTTGCTGTAGGAATAAATAGCAGACATCCCTTTGAGAACAACAGATGGCATCCAAGGTGACTTATCTCCCAAACAGGTAAGCACTCACTTTCACTTATTTGTAAATAGCCATCATTTATCCTGGTTTGTTCAGCAGGTCCCAGTGGTGTCACCTGCATCAATGAGTAAAAGGAATGGATGGCAAAAATAAAATGTAAAAGTGCAAGTTTAACTTCTTTTGCCCCTCAGCAAATCTGAGGCCTGAAGTGCTACATAAAGAAATCTGTGAAAATAAAAAGTAATGGTTCTCTTGATAAAATTATGCGTTTCAGTAGATGCTGAATTCAGCATGGGAGAATAGCATTTTCCTACTGAAATTCTAGAATAAAAAGAACTTACCTCACTAAAACATCTGTGTAAAAATGAGTTTTGTAACTAGCCTGGATATCAAGAAAGCATTAATAGCTTTAACAGAGATGCACAGCTGCAAGTCGCTTATTAAAATGCTTTTTCATTCATTAAGACCCAGTGGCAGAATTAAAAGAGCTAGAGGTCCTTCCAGGCTGTTCTTTGAAAATGTTCCATTCTCAGCAATAGAGGCAATTCAGTTAAAGAGATATCATTTCTCAGCTACTACCAAATACAATAATAAAAATAAATAAATAAATGAAAACCAACCAGAAACAATCTTAAAAATCAAAACAAATCAAAAAAGACAGATCTCACTGGCAGACAGGTTCCCAGCCTTATGTTCAGCTCACCAGACAGGACTGCAGAATGTGATCACTGGAAGGGAAGTATCTACTTCAGTTTTAGTTTGGTTCAGCAGCACAATTTGGAAGCAAACCCCTCAGCTGTGCCATTAAGTACACGTGGGTTCTCATACAACGCTGGCTCTTGCAGTACTGTAATGGGGATTCCCTCTCAGAAGAGAAACTACTCAGAGTCAGCATGCCAAGCATGCTCAAAGGCACAGGAGTTCATAGTCTGCAGCACCAGAAGAGATGCAGGTTCAAGCAAGCTTCTCTGCACTCCTATCATGCCCTTCCCACCAACCCCCTGCCTACAGGCCTGCTCCCGTTGCACCACAGGTTGTTACTGCATTCGTCTCCACCTGCAGGGACTCAGTTCTGAACAATCCTACATTAAGCCAGTGACCTGAAGTAGCATTTTTCCACAGAACTCAATGTTTCTCTCCTACAGAAACAGCATTATTTCTCTTGTTCAAACTGGTTCACTTCCCGTTCCAGCCCACTTGCTTGGTCTGCATTTTGCTTCTAGGATATTTCTGTAAAAAGCTTTACATAGTGGTCTGGATTCATCCCACTTCAAATGGGCTGAACCTGTTCTCAGATATTCAGTACCTGACAGAATTTGTAATTAAAAAACCTGTTAAGTCACTAAAATTTTTGCAAATAGCACTATTGCATATTAGCAAAACACCACTTCCCTTATTCTCCAAGAACCATCTTGTGACTGGGTTACAGTGCTTAATTTTTTTTTCCATTATCACATCTTGAGGTATAACAATGCAGGACAAAATGTATAATCCCAGAAGCTTTCCTCCCCTAAAAGCCTTGCATAAGAAACACACATTGAATGGAGGAGAAACGGTTGTGACTGTTCAGCTCAATGTTGTAAATCACAAAGCTTCAAGTGATTCCAGTTACAAGCAAATCTGAATCTGTGCTCCCGTTTCTACAGTTCATAGAAAAGTTTGGGGTGAAATTGCTGCAGTAGGATAATAAATTCTTCAGTTATCTCAACTCTTTAATGCCTGACCATTTATGTCAGGCTTTGCACTCTGGTTGCATCACTAGAAGAAATTAAGAAGAAAACAGGCACAATTTCCACTCCCATTAGAGGATTTCTACTGAAATGCTGTATCACAATTCTATGCCATGGTTACAGGAAAACCCACGAAGCAGTAGCCAACGAGGCTATACTGAGTTGACAGAGTATTCTGTTTTCTGTCTGAGGGCATCACTGAAATGTGCATCAACAAGAACAGGCCCACAAACAGCCTCTTCCTGTGCTACACTGTTAACATTCCATAGGCTTCACTCCCTACCTCCATCACTACAACTGAAGTTCACCACTGGTCCTATTTCTAATATAAAGAAAGCTCGTTCCTAAGTTGTTTCTGAGAAGCCCACAGCTGTTCCATTCTGAAAGCCCTGCATCATGAAAAAAGTCATTTTTTACAATGAAGAAGATGACTGGCAGCGTAGAGCACGTGCTATGAAGTAACAGGACATCCCTCAACAGCTGCGTACTGTCCAAACCCACAAAGACAAACATTTGCAAGAAGTGCCACCCAGACACCAACACTGCCTTGATGCTGCTAAGTCACACTCAAATTTAGGCCACTTTTTCCTCTGCTTTTTTGTACAATTTCTGAACAGTGGGGGAGTAGGAAAGTGGCAATGAACAAAAGAAGGAGCGACAAAATATATTTGCTTTCCCTTAAATTGTTAAAGAGAGCTGAAAAATACCTATAGTTTACTGATATTAAGATGTATTTTGGTGATAAGTTTCCATACTGTGCACAATGCCTCCTTCTGCCCTCCCAAAATGTTATTCATGAAATATTAGCATTCAAATTCATCTGTCAAAACGATTGCTGATGTAGTATAGAAGGGCTACATTATCATCTGCTCTGCAGTTTGCCTCAGAGCAATCTCGATTCAGATATTTACATAACCAAAGATTATGACATCTTTTCCAGTCCTTTTGATGTGTCTGTCAGCAAGATGCCAATGGAATCAGATTAATTCCAGCTAGATATTTTCCTGATATCCGAGAATAGCTGTGAGGCACGAAGCTGTCATTTTGGCAAGCAGAAAGTTTGTTTTCCAAAAACAAAAACCAATCCTGACAAATCATTGGAAGCACAAAACACTTATAAACAAGACTGTAAGACGTGTTGTTATGTTATCCTGAAGAACCAGGATGTAGCGGCTTTGAAGGCAAGTCTGACCACTGAGAGTACTGTCTTTTAGAATAGCATGAACGCAGTAAAACTTCCCGCATAACTCACTTTTTAATAGCTAGTATTTGTATTACAATAGTATGCAAACTATGAAAAATTACATATGACAAAGACATAGAATTGTTCAACCTTTAGGTGAATTTTGCAAAAAAAGGTTCTTTTCACATAGCACTGATTCTTGTCAAGGTCCACAAGTTACATGACTTAACAGTTGCAACAAAACCCCCCAGCACCTTACATCCACTTTGCTTAACATGCTCATTTCTCCACAGGAGGAGGAATGGAACAGAAATTGACGCTGATTAACACCGTCTTCTAACCCTCCACTGATTCAGATGACAAAATGGGCAAAGACAGTTGTGCTTTGTCAACATTAAGGCTGCTTTATACTATTACTAAGGAAACTAAACTATGTGGTGGAAGAGGAGATAATTCTCATAAGGGTCAGTATACAATTAAAATAATTCAGTACCAGGAACTTATAGCATAAAATATAAAGAATATTTTCAGAGAATAATGTTTATGTATAGATTGATTCTGAAGGAGAGGATTATTGAGCAGATAAAAGTGTCAAAAAGGACAGAGTAAATAATAGAATGGAAGTGAAGAAATGGAGATAAAAAAGAGGAGAGAGATTCCAAGAGCTTATACATCAGCAGGAAAAATAAAAACAATCAGTAGCAATACAGAAGATCAGCTAACACAGGGCTAGATGCAAATCCCTTACCAGGACGCTATAGATAAAATGCAGTGCCAGGTGACTTGTGGGAATTTCTCTGAGCCTTTCATTCACTTCTTCCTGATGATAGGTCACTATTACCCAAGGCTGCAAATGTCACATGAGTGGCAGAGATGAATTTAGCCCACAAATATTCTCACAGCTGAGCCTCACAACCCCATATCTTTTGTTTTTCAGCTTTTTTTGATTAAAAAAATTGGAAATTGGAAATTTTTCAAGAAAACATGCCCTCTTTGCCCAACAGGTTAATTAGCAGTGACATGTAGTGGTAGAATTTCTCTGCTGACTTTGTTTGTCCATTTACAAACATACCCTGTTAAGAGATAAAATTCTTAGCTTCCAAATACCCAAGTTCAATATCATCTTAAACATTCCTGCCCTCAGAATACAGTAACTACTGACATTACCAATCACTCTTGGACCAACTGTCAGGTTTAAACCTTGCTCTATAATTTTCAAGCTTTTCTCTCCAGTGCACCAGCACCTCGCATTATATCATGCATACACATGAAAGACAAAAGGTATCTGACTGATAATAAATGATGTCACTCAGCTAGGGTTGGAAGGATGCCAACTGGTCAAATTCTTCAAAATCTTTGAACAGATGCTGTGGATATTCCAGTTATTACTTCAATTTCACACTCTTCCTATCCAGGCTGACAGCTGGTTTTGACAGTCTGCTCTCTTCTTCTCAGCTCTCGTGTCAACCTCAGACACATAATAACTGGGTTAGAGCTTAAACAATAGTGATTGGATCAGGTGGAGGAGAAAGCATGGTGGCAATAAAAATTAAGATGCTTCAGTAAATCTGCAAACTCTGGCCACTTTAGCTGAAAGCAACTTCACAGAAACTCATCCAGCAAGAGAAAATCATTCAAAGGAGAAGAGCAGGAATTTTACAAAGGCCTTGAGGTATCCTGCTGGGGCTTCTTTAATCACACTAGACTAATTTACATTAAGGAGTCTGACTGACCAGCATTCACAATCTCAGGATTTTAGATGTGTCATTAGGTTACCGTGGGACAAGTTAGGTGTATCACCTCATTCCTGGCAGTTCTCTTTGAGAAAACGTCCTACAACCTCCAAGTATTTTGGTGCAGTGTAATGCTAACAGCAAAACCCTTTGTTTCTCAAATCACTTTTGGGTACATAGCGTCAAATAAAAAAGAAAGAACTGGGGATCAGACCCTCATCACATTTAAGTATGTGAAATAATGCGGTTAACTGTCAACACAAGAATCTAGCCGTATGTAAACAGGGCTATTCTCCACAGTAGGGAGAGCTGTTTTAACTGCAATGCATTTCTGTAATCTGTTAAATAATTCATTCAAGCAGGAACTACAGACATTTATGGTGGTTGTTTTTGTTGTTGTTTTATTTTAGAGAAATGTTGGCTGTATATTTAGAAGGTAATCTCTACAATCCTCACATTCATAATTAGGTTTGCGGGTCGACTGAAGAATAGAATTCCGTTTGCAGAACAGCTCAACAGATGGTATTGTGTATTAGAGCAGAAGCACGTGGAAACTATTTGCACAAACGGCAGATGTGTCTGTCAGCTTTCTCCTGTGCCGTTAAAACAAAAATTGGCATTTAGGCCAGTGTTCCCAAAATTCACAAAAATCCTCCAGAGCTCATGTTGGCTGAGAGCTTTTGCAGGTCTGTGGTGCAGTCAGGAGAAAAAAAGAAGTACAGGACTCACATGGCAGCTTGCTTTGTCTCCTTATCCAGTCTCACTTCCAGACTCCTTCCAAAGGTCCCTCTAAGCATACAGAAAAGATTGCATCTAGTTGGATTTCAGACAATAGTGAGTGACTTCCTTTTAAGGCTCTGTGTTCTTTTCACCTTTATAAGGCTGAACATACCGCATATCCCATCAAGAATTAACACTGCTTCAAGAAGCACTACTCATGATCTAGTCTCATCTGCAACTGCTTTACCTTAATATGATTTACACAAAGTATGTGGAAAACAAACTATGGCATATAAAAGGCTCACAATTCAAGGTTCATAACAGCTCACATGAAATTTATCACATGAAATTTATGTTTTCCCACACGCCACCTGTTGATGCAGCCGTTGCATTTATAAAACACATTATTTTTCATGGGAATAAAAGTGAACTGCTCTGTAACAAAGCGCATTTAACTTGGGATCACTGCAAAAACTTAACAACTCTGAATACACATAGTTACTATATGTAAACTTCCCACTAGGTGCCAATATCTTCTACTATTAAAGAGAGGCAGAAGTTTGCCATTAGCATAACTAAGTTGGAGCCAACTTGCTGAGCCAATAAGAATTTTTAAAAATATTCTGTTACGTGATAAAATGCTGCTTAGGAAGTGTAAATAATGAAAAGAAAAAGGTGTTACAACTTGAAGAGCTTAGATCATTTCATTTTTAGGAATACCTTTGAAAGAATCAAATCTTCTCTAAAAAGTAATTGCCTGAAGCAATAAAAACAACAGTATTTTCACAATAAAAAAAAAAAAAAAAAACCATATTTTTACATTTAGCTTTATGGAAGTTAATTCTTAATTAAGGGTTTTCTTAGGCTTCCATTTACTCAGAGCACAGGAGCTAACTTCCCTGGGGAAGAACAGAGCCTGCTAGCTATTCCTGAACAACAAGGTATCAAAGCCTGTCTCATCCTCTAACGCTTTAGGAATCACCTGGTCCCATCTCTCTCTGACCTGCAGTCCAGGCTCCAATTCTACTCACTGTCAGAGACTTCCTTCATGTGGTAAAGCTCTTTAAAAGTCCCTTGCATTCTATTGGTTTTTTTTCACTAGGAGACTTAAAAGTAGAAAGTTCCATTAGAGCCAGCATTTGTTAAAAATACTTTCTCAATGTGTGTGCTGATTTTAACAATGGGGGTAGGTGTATTTGTCTCAGCTCTGTGCCAACTGGAAGACAAGCCTGCCTCTCAGAAAACAGAATAGACCACCATCCCCTTGATTGCTTAAATTGAGGTAATCCCTTTACACACAAGGGAATGTGCAAGAGCATCCTGAGTAGTCCTGTTCATTCCCCATCTCTACAGGCTGCCAAAGCACAGCTAACCAGAGACAAGCCAGTGACACAAGGCTCACCAAGAAGCTGTCACAGCCACAAGCACACAGACCAACAAGGAGCAGCTGCTCAGCTCCCTAGGCTGCGCATCACGGCTTCATAAACGTGAAAGGTAGTTGTGCAAAAAGCAGCAGCCTGTCAAAGTAGCTCCACTCCATCACACCCAAACAAGGTGTAGTTTTGAGGTGCACAGGTATTCTGCCTGCTGTCTGTGTAAGACATTGCCAAGGAATTCTCTTTGAGTAAATCCCTTTATCAAAGACAGCTCAGATGGATTCCCCAGTTTCCTGAGCTGGCTTTATGCAGACAGTCCTTCTAATGACTGACACTATATGGTGCTTTTTCTGAACTTGCAACTGACCGTTGTCAAAAATTTCTATTTCTCTGCATCTTCCCATTTTCCTGCAGTCATACTTACTGAAGGCAAAATATGGAAAACCTGCTTTCTTAAGTGGAGATATTTCTTTTCAGTTTTCCATAAAACACTTTTTTTCTGCTTTCAAACTACAAAGTGGTTCAGAGAAGAGCTTGAACCCTGTTGGATAAGTGGGCTGTTGTTCTAAGGAGTTAATTCTCTGTATATTCCAGCCTACCCAGCAGGAAGCAAAGAAAAATATTGCACAAGCTTGCCTACCAAGACAGATCAAAACATTTGAGTTTAAAATGGAGGACAGAGAGCTTGCAAAATTGCCTGTAATCCATAGACTATCACCAACTGAGCAAAAGCTTTTTTCTGCTCTTGAATCTTCTTTCAAGTTTATCATGAAGCAAAATACAGGTAAACTTACCAAGCCGAAGATCATGCAGCAAAATTATTTTGCACTAAAGTGTTTGGGTTGTTTACATTAAGTAATTCCGTGACCAAATGCACAGGACCAATCCAAAGCTTTAAACAAATGCTCCTAAATACCAAGAATACAATAATTTCAGAAATACATTGCAGTGCTTTTCAGCTTCATTATTAATTTAATTTTTTTCAACAACAGACAAAACACAAAGAAATGCACTGAAAATATCTTCAGTGACGAGTTCTAATAGCCCCAACCGGTCTGTTCTGCAGCTGTGTATGCTGTTCTCTGAACATATTGGCATAGTATAAAGTGTGCAGTACTAGCTACTATTAGAGGGGCTTCACAAGGGAAAGACAATTATTCAAGTAAGGAAATAAATATTTTCAAACAGTATGTTATCAAATTTAACTTCATAATTCTTCTAACAATAGTTTTCTTTATAATGGGCAATACCAGGTTTTAAAATTCAATTACCTAAGTAAAAGCAAGCGAAGTACTTTCAGGAATTAGTTTGGCATGTCTGGAAGAACATAAATAAACCTTGCTGTTAAACCCTCTTAAAACGTAGAAAAATCTATTAGAAACAATGGCGTAACTGGATAGTATCTGTGGGTAGATAGTATTTGGCTAGGAAAAAAAAAGGGAGCATTTTGTTCAAGTGAAAATAATGCTAGTTGTGTTAGGTTAAGGGAAGGGAATGGAGGGGAGGGGTAACAGAGGAAAAATCACAAACTTTTTTTCTCCCTGTAATCTTTACTCATGGAAGGCAAAAACAGAAGTGTGGCACCTGAGGATTCTCCCACTTCCTGCTAGTTGAACCAAACAGCCCCATGGAATACCAGAACATTTGAAGAAGCCAGAGCAGAGCAGAAAATTTATCCCATAAATAGTTTATCCATTTGATCTACACTAAAGAGTTATGCTTCCATCTTCATACAACATCAAGCTTTAAGGTACACTAGTAAAGGGAGAATACAGTGTACAGGAAACAAAGCTGTTCTAATCCAAATAGTTGAACAGGCAGCTGAGGATTAAGTACCTTTTCCACCAAGCCAAATAACTAAATCAATACTGTACTGACAGCCACTGTCTACAGGTTTATGTAGCTTACTCTGGATAGCCCTAAATAGAGTTAATAGTAAGACCAGCATGAGAGGATTCCCTGACAAAGACCAAAGCACTAACACACGGCTCCACAGGGGAAATTTGCACTGCCAGTTCTTGGGTGGTCTGCAGGATTTGATTCAAAGGATATTACACTCCTTGTTGTTATCAATCTCGTTCTTTTCATTTCTGTGAAACTTACCCCTGTGAAAGAAAGAATGAAAGAAAAACTTGCTTGCCTTCTCCTGATACAAGTCCCACATGAGCATCTCAGGTGAAACTGATTTCCAAGAAGTATTTATATTCCCCATTCCTAAAGCACATAACATTTAGAAAATCAAACTTAATAAATCATAGTCCTAAATCTTTTACAAGAATAAAATCCTACTCAACTATTCGTGGCATTACTTATCTGCTGAAATGGAACTTAAATCATCACCTTTACACCTGTGCAGCATGGCACAATGATGTACTGCACATCGACAATATTTGGTTTTGATGCTGTTTTTTATGCTACAGCCCACATTACAATGGTTATTGATCCAGTGAAAGATATGATTGATTTCCTACTTGCCTTTGCCATTAACAAGAATAAGTCCCAGAAAATGGCTCTCTTTGTATGTTGTCCTAGTACATGAAAATCAGTACCTGCTGTTTAATTGCTGACAGATGGCTAAATTCTAACTACAAGCTATTAGCAGGTAGGATAAATACACCAGAGAGTTGACATGTATTATATGCAAACTTTCTAAAAAAGTTAAAGCTTCTGTTAAATATGAAGCATTTTGAGCAGTAGAATTCTTATCTCCCTGTTTTTGAATTTGCTGTATTTAATCACTCCTTGACGCAGATTTTCAAGACCTTCTGGTATATGATATAATAGCAATGGGGCTGTTTAGTCATCTTAGTCTTTTTACACCAAACAGCTCTTCAGTTTGTCTACATGGTTTAAGCTGAAAAAGGAAACTGAGCATCTAGCAAATTGTTTGCAGAAGAAAAGGACTTCTTTGAAGATGTGAACAGAACTCAGAAATATTTCAACCAGGTCACTAAGTTTTCTTTGAGGATGTAAGGATTTAGTTGCTTCCTTGAGAAGCTTAAAGAACAACAAGAGCAATACCAGAAAGTGAGATTACAACACAAATAAAAAGCAATAAACAGGAGAATCCTTCAACTGCATTTCTGTACTATAATTACAATATTTTTTATAGCACAGCACCAAACACCAGTAACTAGTAAATAAGTAAAAAGAAGGGACAAGCATCAACAAGCCTCTCTGACCTGATTTTCTCCCATAACCTTTTGGGTTGTGAACAGTTCTCTAATTTACAAAGCAAATCTTGGGAAAATTTCTTTACCTACATCACCTAATAGATCTCCACACTACATTATCTACTTGTTAAGTCACCAGTTTCATGAGATACAAAACTAATATAAAATCAGTTTGTCCTTTGCTTTCTTGTAATTGCAACACAATGTTTTCCATCACAAATAACATGAGCTACACTTGATTTACCGGTGAACACAAAAATTTCAGCTAATAAGGAAATAAGCTGTTCTTCCAGTGGTTAAATCAGCAGTTAACTTCTATATTTAGCAGTTTTATATTCATTTATACACACTTATCAAAACAATGAATGCTACTAATCGGACTTGGAGGAAAAAAACTGTATGTTATACAACACTGAGTCCTTCCTACTTTGTCACATTTGGAGTTTAGTGACAGAGAGAAAGGGGTAAAGACTGAGTATTTCCCTTCAGTAAGGAAGGAATCAAGATGAAAGAAATGAATGGAGATTATATTGACACAACAGTGGATCCAATCCATTGCAGAGTGTCACATGACAATTTCCTACCTCTCATCACTTACTTATTAGCACAATGGCATCAGAGCCACCACAGAACAGCAAAATTAATGTGAAAGAAAATCAGTCTCAAGCATCTAAAAGTTTAGAGCAGAGCTTATATATTTTGCAGAACTGGATGATCTTAACCTAGTTTTTCTTAGACTGTATTCTAATAAGTAGTTCTTTCAGATAGCAAAGAAAATGATGTTGTATGGACCCTTTTCAAGTAACAGTCACTTCTTTGAATAAAGCCTTCTCAAAGCTTGCAAACCTACTTTATGTCTTCCTTTACAAAGGCACTATTCTGACAGGTAGTTTATCCAGACTCCCACTAGCTAATTATCCGTTCACTTAATGAGTACAGTAGCTGATCTAGATTTATTGCAGTAGCTAGAAGCATGTGTGAATAAAATATCAGTACTGTTTGTGATATGGCAGCTATCTTGTTTGCAGAATTCTAGTTACTTCCAGGTCATTAAGCCCTTCCCCATCAGATATTTTACTGTCATTAGAAAAAAAGTGGTGCAATGACACTAAAAAGATAATGAGTATTTTAAGAAGTCAGAAAAGGGCAGAATAAGACTCAAGTATGTTAATTTGAAGCTGAATTACAGATCACAGAAGTCATGAAGATACCTTGGAGTGTATCCTGAGGCACTATAAGAATCAATAGGTTACAGTGAGTTAAGGCAGAACTTCTGTGTATCAGTCATCACATTAGATCATTTGTTTTATGGTACAGGCTAAGTTGTAAGATTTGGTTAGTTGGTCACTAGCCTAATCACTGCCTTCCCAAAACGCAACGTAGTATTTGTAAGTGTGTGTGTGTGTGTGTGTGTGTGTGTACACATGTCAGATCTAGCACAGGACAGCAAAAGCTGTTTATAACTCAGCATTAAAAGACAGCATTTGACTGCATAGAGTTTTCTTCCATTTCACTAGTAAGCAGTATTTTTAGAGGCAGAAATCCAAATACACTTAGTTTCAAGATCATCTTCTCTCTTGTTTCTTAGGGGAACACTACTTGTTGAGATATAAACACTGGGTGCTCTAATTGTTTGATCTTCATATTCACTGTAAGATCACTTACATTACCAACACTTTCTTGTATAGTTTCACCCACTGTAAATCCTTTTTTGAGTAAATTGTGATATATTTGGAAAAGTTATAGTCATGGATATTTCAGTCTAGATTCTGACACTTCAATCTAGTCAATGGCCATGGTTTTAATACCAAGGAAGATTTCCAGATGTCACAGAACGTCTGAAAAAGTGTATTATCATCTACATATTTAATTAACCACTTATGCTGACAGCTGTCCACAAATGGACACAGCTATGTATCATGCCTTTCCACACAGTTCAAAATGAAAAGATAATCTGACATAAATTAACATGTTTGAATTTGCAATCTCCACTATTTCCTTTTAGAAGGATTTGTTCCTACAATTCAAAAGATTGCTAGCATCCTCAGAGAAACATTTCAGTCCTTCAGAACAATGTTACACTAATAACTGCAAGAAGAAGCAAACCAGACCGTTTCATATTGTGTCACATTTCAAGCGGATTCTGAGTGCATGCTGTTGCTTTTCACTCCCCAGTGGCAGTATGAGTAGACATGACTTGTATAGGTGAAAAGCACAGAGCTAAAACATGCATTTTGCAATTTTGTTCTTAGGCTTCAATGAGGACATGTAAAATAACAAAGATTAGAAGGGGATAATCTATTGAAACATGTATTTTTGAACTAAGTGTAACCTAATAATTACTGCAGCTCATCACGCAAAGAGTGAACTCAGGTGAAATATTTTCTGGTGACATCTACATTTTCATCTCTATTTTTTGTTAGGCACAACCTTAAGCTCAGATCACAGTTCCACATTGGCCAAAAAATTTCCCCAGTAGCAAATAAGCAGCCCTGTTCCGCACAGCACAGCAAGGCTATTAAGTCCATTAGATGTGCTCTCCAGGGTACATTTGCATACAGTTGTTCTTTGATTCAGCTGGATTTTTTCAGAAAGTTGTAATGGTAGCACAGGTCTGCACAGCTGCCATTCTGTACAAGTACATACTGACAGTGCATGTGAGCACTGTTCTTTCATGATTTGGATTTTATCTCCCTGAAACTTGCTGCACACTCAAGCAAGTGATCAAATTCACCATTAGATAGAAATAAACACCTCTCTTTTTTTCCACCTCTCAACACAATCTCCAGCATCAGACCACATACTGCAGTTACATAAATCAGTGAAGGGAAAGGATGTGCGATTCTTTATATTAAACACATCAAATCAGAGTATACACTAACTTTAAAATTAATATTAGTGATTTCTGAACCAACCATCCTACTTCAACATTCCAGAGGTGATCACTGAGGAACACTGACACACATAAAGCTATAAATAACATTGTATGTTATCTGCTTGGTGTGCTGATCATTGTACTAAAAGAAAACAAAATTTTGCAGGGTAAGGCAGAGGACCGACAGAGCAGGGGAACGCAGAAGGAGAAATTTCATTGTGGGCTGTCTATGAAAGCAGATGCGTCTCTGCTTCACTGCAAGGATATGATTTACACCACTGGAACACTATGCATTTTACGAAGTGTTGTTTACAAAGTCCAAGTCAGATACAGATTTTCCTCAGGAACTCCCTTTACCCCCACATTCCAGAAGCAGCAGCCACAGGGCTCTACAATATTTGCCATACTGGTCATTTTATCTTTTTATTATCCAGCTCCCCAAGGTCACAGGTTGGCAGAGCTCCTGAGCTCTGACAGTCCCCTGCATAGTTATTAAGAGTCCACTCACTGCCATTTAGGTCCTTCTCAAGCCTTTCCCCATAGATGCAGATTTAGTTCCAGCTGCTACAGTCTGAATAGATTGTATTGCTGGAGTGACTTCCTTAGATGCATTTCTTTTCTCTACAGTAACTCCATACTGGATCTGCTTGATAACCTTTACAATTTTTTATTTACTACTATAGGTCACCAGAAAAGAAGAACTGGTCTTCCTCACTACTCATATGTTTCACAGTGTCACAGATGCAACAAAATGATTCATAATCATCTAGGGCTGCACTGGCTGTTCCTTTTGTCCATATACTGGGAGATGTACTTTCTATATTGAACAGATGGGAAAGATACTGAAAGTGCATCCCACAGCTTAGAATGCTTAAATCATCACAGGCTGTTTTTGTATTCTTTCTGTGTCCATTCACTTGCAGGCTGCAATGATTATAAATCAACCAGTAACACATCCAATTGCACTCCAGAGCTATAATTTAAAGAATAAATAATCATGTATGTTTAGGGGTGTCTTAGTGATGCTATAAAAATGTAAAATTTCCATGTTCTAATCAGAGATGCCCTAGCAGAAACTTAGGCAAGTCTCCCTCACCTTGGGTTATTAAGAAAACACTGGAATGTGAAGTAACTCCTCTTGGCAAAGTAATGTAATATGATAATATTTATAATATCAGGGAGTTGTCAAATCATTCACAGATTGCATTCATTTTACTCATTCTTCCAAACTAAATGTGCATTAGAAGAATGATCAGAAGATGGAGTTATTAATTTAAAAAAACAAATTTCTAATAAGTTTGAAGTTGTAAGCCTGATAGATACAGTAGGTTGGGTAATTTATCTCCCTAGCAAAAAGAAGTTATGTCAATTTCTTTTTCTTTTTAATATTCATTGTAATATCTGTTATTAAGCAGTCTACAAATCTTGAATACCTGGGTCTCCAAAACACATTTAATTCAGAAAGAATTCCCATTTTGTAACTGCACGGTAGCTTCAATCTCAAAATAAATCTTATGCTGTATGATGAACTCCTCCATACCTACATGAACTCCTAGCATTACCTACACGATATCTTTTGCTAATATTTCCAAGCAATAATGCATTAAATATTTTACAAGTTCTAAAAGGCATAGCCTATGTGTCTGACCTTATTTCAGCAATCACCTTACCAGCAAGGCACCCACCTGTCAGTGAACTATTTTATGTTCAGAGTCAAATCATTAGATTTGCAAGATATGACCTTTGATCCAGCTTACTCAGTAAAGTATGGCAGAGTTGCCTTAAGATACGCTATCAAGCATAAGGATACAGGAAACACAAAAACAATGCTGACTACAACCTTGCATCTTGCACGTTCTCACATGCATTGTTTAAGGTAAACCATCTCAGCCAAATGAAGTACAGCAGGTTATTCCCACTGCACTGCCACCTCTGAGTTCTAGATATCCTTCAACTTAATGACTTTCCTACAAACCTAGCATCAGTCCAGATCTGTTATCTCAAGACCTTGCAGCAGTGGTCACATGGCAGGGTAAAGAAAGGATAAGAATCCTATGTCAATGCAGAATGCTCAGTAGCACAAATCTGGATGTCAAGTTATTCTTCATTTCTATGCATCTGCTCTAGTCCATTTTGAAAGCCTTTAAACAAATCAAAACCAACCATTAAATCCCAGGTGAAAAACATTAACATATAGAGCACAACAATTGGTAACACTGCCACCAGAAGGCTTTTTAGAGGTCACACTGCCTTTTTCTACATATTATAAAATGTATTTGTTGATTCAATTTTAAAAACACAAAAACAACAGAAGATGAAAAACTGAGATTCTGTGAAAATGAAAGAAATGAAGCTGTACATCTTAGCAGTTTATTGAAGCACAATACTTAACAATATCAGAAACTGCCAGTTAGAAAAACTGAATGAATGTAACCTAGCAAAACCCTTGACAAAGAGAAGAAAACAATATGGCAATTAAAACAACAACCTGAAATCACCATCTATATCCTTATGAAATTAAACAGAACTGTTCTTACTGTCCTGTACAAAAAAAGCTCCATTTCTAATGCTGACTCATGCTTATCACATGTATAAACTGGAAGTATTTAGATACCTGTTACAACTTAAATCAGACATTCTTAAGGCTTTTTAAGACTTTACTTGAACTGAAACACATTTGCTTCTTTAAGATTATTTAGCAACCTGCATTACCCTCTGCAGTGCAGGATCACAACTCTTACCTCTGACAAGAGCTACAACATTCATCAAACTACTCACACAACCAACTCTCCCAGCAAAGAGCTTCTTTAGGTGGTCAGAAACAAAGGCTGTGAATGATTAAAGCAATCCTTACTGCTGTTTGCATCCAAGCAAAAAACTGAACTGGGAAAGAACAAAGAGAGAGAGAAACATATTTACAGAGCCTAACATCAAGGCAAGATTATAGGACAAATATAGGAAATAGCTGCCTACAAAAGTGTTGTAGAAAGTGTTGTAGAAAGTGTTGTAGAAAAGCCTGAAGGCTCCTGGAACATCAAATCTCGTAATTTGAGCCTTTAAAAATTGTATTTTTAATCAATAGAAATATATTCTTACTTCAAACCATCACTGTCACATACACATAGCCCTCCTGTGATCATGTATTGTCTTTGTTTTGCTTGCTTTTTAAGTTTATATCATGAAGTCAATTCATCTAGAGATTTTTGGTCCTTAAATGATCTTTTCTTATGCCTCTGTTGTAGCTGCAATTGTTGCACACCAAAGAAATAACAATTTAAATTGCTAATATTACACAAAACTTCATAAAAACTTTTCACAAACATCAGATTAACTAGTTATCATTAGTAAGCTTCTGTGAATATTGAAGTGTCTACTTAGACTATATCACAAGTTATTATTAGGTCACTTTATATATAACTCACGCATTAGCAGCAGCTTTAAATTAAGTCTGTAACTAAATATTGCAAGGTATCTAACACGAAGTCCTCCAGAAACAAAACCGAGAAAATTATTTCATTAAATGCTATTTCAATTTTTCAACAATATTTTGTCCTCACTTAAATAACTGATTGTAAACAATGTTTCAAATATCTTTCCTTTACAACCTATAGATAATTCATTACTCATACATGTTTAGTTTTTCAGCTTTATATAATGCTGAATGGTCAAATTCTCTATCAACTGACCCATGACTGCTCCTGTACCACCACTTCTTTTCATAAAACCATTTAGATTGGAAAAGACCTTCCAACTTGGACCAAGTCCAACCATCCACCCAGCACTCCAATTCTACTGCTAAACCATGTCCCTGAAGTGTGACATCCACACATCTCTTTGATACCTCTAGGGATGGGGACTGCACATACTCCCTGGGCAGCCTGTTCCAATGCCTGCCACCCTTTCAGTGAGAAAATTCCTCCTCATACCTGATCTCCACCTTCTCTAGTATAACTTGAGGACATTGCCTCTAGTCTTATCACTTGTCACCTGGGAAAAGAGACCAGCACTGAACCCACTGCAACCTCCTGGCAGGCAGATGTCAAGCAGTGAAATCTTAGCTTCCTGTTCCCAGGACTGAACATCCCAATTCTTCATCTGTTCCTCACGTGTCTTGTATTCTAGTCCCTTCACATTGGCCTCTTTACTCTTCTCTGAACATGTTCCAGCAACTCAAACCCCTTGTAGCGAGGGGCTTAAAGCTTAATACAACACATGAGTTGTAGCTTCACTTGTACCAGACACAACCACTTTCCTCATTCTTCTGGACTACCTGCTTCACTAAGACAATGAAACAAGGACTATGATTTTTATATTTTAGGGCTACCAAAAACTTGCCAAGGATGTTCTGAAGCATGTATTACTCTTCCATTTCTTCAGGATGGTTGTTTTCTAGATACCACTTTTTGGTAACTAGCATACATGTCACCTATAATACACACTAACTTATGTGAATATATAATGACAAACCATGTGATACTTTTCCTTTTTTTTTTTTCCCCCCCAGGAAAGTCTATTTTTTGTTTAACCCTAGATAAGGAGAAGCCCAATCTGAGTTTGTATTTAGCACTAAGCTTCAGTTTAGATTAACGTTTAAATGGAACTAAAGTTTTGGTCAAAGCTTGTATCTAACAAAAGCCTTTTCAGATTTCTGTGTCATGAAGTATTCCATTACCATCCAAGCTGAGTTAAAATTACCCAGAAGTGCATAGCCTATTGAGACTTATTGCTTAAATATACAAAAGGTTCAATCAGATAAATTACTGAATCTCATGGTTTTACTTTTCTCGCACAGAGTATTTAGTCTATTACCTTTTACAATATTTAATTAAACCATTCTATCAATTATCCTGAACAAATATGCAAATACAACCATAGCTGCTTCATGACATGTTTTCAGACTTAGTATTCATTAAAAACTCTGCTAGACTATGTAACATATTAAATTCATTTTGCAATTTTAGCAATTGTCTTACCTAAGAAAACTGTTCCTTATAATTAAAGCATTTGTTCTTATTTGGCACATTTCCCTCTGTAAGTTGAATTTAAAAGCTAAGGAAGAGTTCCCTGTGGTATACATAGGTCTGGTATTTTCGGGGGGGGAGAAGCACGTTCTCAGGGTTGTGTTTTTTTTATCTGAATGAGAAAAATATAATCATCCATCACAAAATCATGTATTTTATCTCATCTGCACAACAAATTATAGGCTTGCAAAGCCCATTGCCACAAGATACTACCAGGATCAAGGTATCAGTGTTACACACAGATGGGTTGTATAACAACACCGAAAATGAGAACTTAATAATCATAGTAGTAGAACATAACCTTTTCTGGAAAGGAATTTTATGCAAAGAAGGCAAATTTATCTGGTTGTAAACAACTACAGTAAAAATTGGAAAATTCACAAGATCAAAACCTGTCCATGTAAAGCAATAGTTCTCATCCCCATCTCTTACTTATTTATCGTTGTCTGTCACTGCCCACAGAGCACACCACCTCTGTTTTTGCAACACAGCACGTGCTGAAGCTATGCATTCCTTCCTCCCACTTCACTGTGAATTAAACTAACTTAACTTTTGCTCAGGATAAAGACTGGAATCTCCATCAGATATTAAAATCACTAAGTCAGTGTAAAGAAATTATTGACAGTACTGGGCTTTGGATCTGACCTTACAAATATCTTCCCTTATATGTCACAAAACATTAATTATTCTCCCCTGACACTTTTCCTATTACTCTGCCCTCTATGATGCCTTATTACAATCTAGTCTCTCAACAGAAATTAGAAAACTGATCAAGTAAAATCAGGATCTCCTCATTAAAATAGTAAAATAGCCAGAATTTTCCCTTGTTCTAGCTTAGTATTTCATTGTACACAGGAGTGTTTTCCACACACAACAGCCATCCTGTGCAAACCTCAGTATGTTGGATAACACACGTGTGCATAAGGGCAGTGTTTTTACTTAGCAAACTTGCAGTGTTATCAGTGAACAGATGTATAACAGAGAACTCTTTCAACTGGGAAACAAATGATTTTTATCTTTTTTTAATCTCTACTAGTACAGCGTGGTGATGTATCAGTACATGTATGTGTAAATAAATTAATGAGTTAATTGCAAAGAGATACAAAAATTTGTAAAACCAAGTCAATTAAATCATAAACATTCAAAAATAAGCGTAATGCAATTAGTTTTCTAATATTCTAATAACTTTAATAAACAGGATCTTAATTACATGACAGGTCAAAACAAAAAATTAATTGAACTTTATGCTGCTCCACTGCAGAGCTGAGTTTAAAGAAAATGATCTGTGTTAATGAGGTCAAAGTACTGTTATCTAAGAATTTAATATTTTTAATAGACAACACCCCTTGTTCAAGCAGGGCCACCCATATGGCTTTGGAGCATCTCGAAGGAGGAGACTCCACAGCACCCCTGTTCTGCCTGTGCTTGGTAACCATCTGCATCATCCATCCATCAAAATGCTGTGAACTGTTGCCAATGCTTAACTCCTATATTGAGCAAGCAGTTATTTCCGTGTAGGATTAAGGAATGCAACTCCAATCCAAGCAGCATACGACAAAACCATTACTTGTCTGCCTTTTAGGTCCAAGGAGATAATCTCTAATATTTATTCCTTTATTGAATCCACAGCCTGGTAAATTAATGATTTACTTTACAGGAAGAAGTTGCTAAGAGGATTTTCCTAAGAAGTATTTGCCTAAAGCTCCTACAGTGAAGTCTGAATGGGAAGAAAATACATAAGGGAAAGTGTTTTCCTACCTAAGGTATTTACACAGTCCCATTATCATTCTATTTTGTGACAGATGACATTAAAAGCCTCTGTAGCAATAGTCAACTCCAAAAGCTAGAGAAATGTAATTACCACCTTAAAAACTGAAAGTAATCTAGCCCAAGAACAACAAATGGCTGGTTTTAGAACTTGGTTTCTTACACAGCAGGTAATCTACCGGGAAAAAAAAACACTAGGAGAAATGGCACCCCAAAGACATTCACATTAAAGCACGTATATGTTGGCACTTTCCTGGAAGAGACAGCAGTAGGGTAAGGGTACTGCTAGCCAGGGCTGGCTGGGGTAGCGGGGCAGGGATGAGGGCAGCACAGAGAGGATGGAGAGGTTCAACAATTTCATAATTTGTGTGTTAATGGAGAGACAGAGCAACACCGTAACTAAAACCATTCAGGTTTTAATACCATTAGCAAGAGATGGATCATGGGTACCTAAATTTATCAACCTGAGGTCTAGTATAGATGAGTATTTACTATTCCAGTGACTTCTCATTGCACTTTTCCAGAAAAAACAGCCTCCCTACATTTTCTTACCAGCACTCCTATTACATACCTGCCATAAATCAGAGCATACACGTGTTATTTTTGTCCTTGCTTGACACTGAAGTTACTGCATATCTTTCAGTAGTGTTTAACTGAAAATGGCTGCTCAGCAGTCTCTGTTGTTTTGAAGATGTTCCTTGATGGGGGAAGCATGACTAATAGCATATACTTTTTAAGCTAAAAGTAGTTTTTCCTACAGTTAACTCTAGCAGAAGAAATAGCTCACTGAATTCCAGCACCTCTCCCCACACACCCCACTCCCTCCCCCCCCCCCAAAAAAAAGAAAAAGAAAAAGATGTAATGAATACAAAGAATGAGCAAATAAATAAGAAATATTTGTAAATGAATTTCTGTAGCCTGATGTCCAAATACCCTCTGATTGCTCTCTCAGTAGCTTGATTTCCTCTTGCTAATACCAGCCAAAGGGCTGCCATGGAGAGCCCTGAACAAAGTGATGAACCCCACTTTCCGCTCTTCTGGTACTTTCCAAACATCTGAAAGTAAATCTTGAAATAAAATTGACTCTTTGCTCTCAGCAAGAAGTTACATTTATAAAATGTCCTGGTCAAACACAATAAAATCACACTGAGTTAGAAAATTGCTTTTGTAATTGATTCACTAGTTTTCATAGAAGAAAAGGCATTTCAGTAGCATTTTCATTAAGCTGCTTGTCTACAACAACCACCACAACTCCTCCTTCCCAATCTCTTTCTAAAAACTTAGCCTCTTAGTCTGAAATAAGCAGTGCAACAAAAAACATGGTACATAGTGGCAAGTTGCGCTGTAAAAGGTCTGGACAGTGAGATTTTGACAATCTGCTGTTATTCAGAACTGCCAAGCATAGCACAGAGGCAGCAGCCCACGTGATTAGCACAGCAGGAATCACTAGCAGTGCAAGGCTTGTGCTCCTGGTGCCTTTGTGCTCCTCCTGTTCAGCACGCAGACAGCCCCTGCTCATCACTTCTACTACTGTTCATGGACAACCCAGAAACCAGCGGGATAAAACAGCTGGGGCCCAGATTATTTTCAAGACTCACAATTATGTCAGTCAGAAACTTGTAAGACTTTAAATATCCAGTGGAAATAGTCTTAAAAGCTGCTGCACTTCCCATCATGTCTGAAAAGCATTCCTCAGTATGATGAGCCAGAGACAGGCAGGTAGTCCTCTCCCTTAAACTAGTTTGGTTTTTTTCCTATGTCATTTTTAAGATGCCATGCTGATAGGAGCCAGGTCCACAGAAAACTTGGGCTGGACACATTATCGTTACTTGTTAAATAAGAAAATATTCTCCAGCTACAGTGATAGAGTTAAAAGTCATCTACGGAAACAGATATACAGAAATATACTAATATTACAAGAAGAACAGTAAAAAAAAAAGCTAAAGTCTTACTTGATACAATATAGTATTTTCCTTTTCTAAATCTAAATCCCCCCTTCTTCCCTGAGAAGGAATAAGCCCTGTGAACAATTCACATCTCAAAACAGCATAAAGACTTCTATGTTATCATCAAGTATTCAGAGTGAGGTATATTTATTTTCACATATTCTTCTGAGAAAAGCTACAGTGGCTAAATTAATATTCCTTAATGTGTTCCCATTGCTTTGCAGTCAAATTCCAGCGAACTCCCCCACTGAAGAGTTTTTCCCCTCCACCAGTTCATTGCCAGTGCCTTGGCACTAACCGCTATGTACACCTGCACTGCCTCAGCATCTGTACAGCACCCCCCAGTTTCTGAGCTCACAGAACAGAAGGGTTGCTAAGATTGCCATGTATATACAGCTGTATTTGAGATGGCCTACATAATTACGGTATCCTCACTCGTGATAGTAAAAGCAGTTGTCAAAGCCAGCCAAGGCCACAAGGAGGTCAGCCCTTCTGCCATTTGGTCCCCGTATCTGTGGTACAGCTCTGTGCTGCCACACAGTACACAATTTTTATGCAGAAACCTGCAGCATGCACTCACTTTTAAAATATGATGTTGTACACAGATCTGCAGTATACACAGATCTTCAGCATAGTGTTTCAGATTCTCAGTTCTAATTTAAACATCACAACAGAAAAATACTGTGTAAAGATCCCAAGAACCTTCATTAAAAGCAAACCTGGTTCCTATTGTCAAGTTTTAAATGTCAGGCTTGCATTTTATTTGAAACACTTTCTTGAACAAAGGGCACTCTTCTTATTAAAAAAAATAATAATAATTAACCTGATCTCACGTGCTTTTATAAGTTGTAATTCATGGATTACTGAAATTCATAATTGAATAATATGTAGATGTCACCTAGAGGTACTAAACCAATTCTCCTACTTGTAATTGCCTGACTAAATAAGAATGACACTAACTTTCGCATTTTCTCTCCGATTAAGACCACTATAGATTTGTGGTTGCCTCCACGTAATATAAATCAATAAAGAATAATTTTCCAGGCAGCAAATCAATCGTCAGTTCACAGACCCTAATACCCCTGTGCAGGATTTATCGAAAAAATGAATGGCAGCCTTGTTAGTGGATGTACAACATGCTTTGCAGGCACATAATGGTTTAAAGCCCAGACTACAGCTTATACTGCTGCACTTGCCTAATTCCTTAACTCTCCCCTTGCCTTTGCAAGAGTGTGGAAATAGAAGAAAGAGAAACAGGTATCTTCATAGGAAGAAAGGAAATTTTAAATATGTATTCACCTTATGCTCTTCCACGTTAGCATCTTGGTACCAGGATATTCCCATATCTTCTGTAAGACTTTAATGGAAGCACACTACTAGGCAGAGTTTTGTAAAATGATTTGCTACCAGATAGAGTGCAGACTGATGCTTTAATATAGTTAAGCTGTCCGGAAAAGAATCAATGGAGAAAAAACATTTGAAAATGTTAACCTGATTAGATCTAAGCTTTTATATGCATATTTTTTTCCAAATAACTTATCTCACAGAAAAAAAAAAAAAGAGAGAGATCAGACTCCTACATTTCTCTTCTTGTTTTATGTAACACTGCACTGTTACAGGATATACTTCTGGATCGGATGGACGACTTCCTGGATCTACGTTAATGTCCATGTTTCTACATAATTTTTGTTTCTACAGAAATTTTTTGGTCACTAAAACTGTGTTACTTTGGTGCTAGAAACAATATACGAAATGGTAAAGGGCTATGAACAATCTCTTGCCTTGTCAGCTTGGCAGTCCCAGTACATGCAGTACTGGAGTTTATCTCATTCTTACTGGATGTAAATGCATTCTGAAGACACTCAGTGGAAATGAAATTTACCACTATTTAACAGCGAACTATAGGCACAATGGGTGTCAGGGCAGGAGGAAGATGGCAAAGATGACAAACCATTGACAGCAATTGCCCAAGGAAGGTCTAGCCCCAAAGTTGGAGCTAAAATAAAAACCTTCAGATCCAAACATGGAAAAGTGTCAAGAAAGAATTTCAAGTGATAGTTCAAAAATCTTTTACATGATAGTCAAGCTGCATCACCATAATCCACTCTTGAATCACTAAGTACCAATGCCAATGTGACCTTTAAAAATGAGGAGGATTCAAACTTTCCTCTATACAAAGAACGACGGTTGTTCTTTCTCATAAGGCAGTGGAAAGAAAAAGTAAAATAGAAGCTATAGACACAGAATTTTATGCAGAGAAGGCAAAAATTATGCCTTATGCCAGACTGTTATGAAGAAAGAACTTGTCATAAATTCAAACGAGGCTCATTCACTTAAACATAAAATAAAGGTTGAGTGCAACCTTCAAGCAAAAGAGACAGAAAATGTGCAGGCATTGTAATATCCACGCTTCCCCACAGCGCTGAGAAAATAGGACCTTAATTATGCAACATTGTTGTCACCTACAATGAGAACTAATGCTCCCCCACTGGTTTCTGAAAATCTATTCCATTCTCAATACGGTATCAAGCCCATATTGCGTACTCTAACTTCTCATCTTACTTCCAAGGTTAGGTTTTGTAGGTGTGTTGGTTTTTTATTTTATATTGTGAATTTTGCATCTGTTCTGGGAAATAAATAGAACTGGAGAAAAAGAAGTAGTCATTAAAACCCATTTCTCAAACAAATTGACCTTACTCAAAATTAATATCCCCCTTGCCCCACAGCCCCTGCCATTTCTGCTAATATTTTTTCAATAGAATAGTCAGATACTATTTAAAACCACTTGGTAGATTCTTTTCATCAAGGTAAGGTCTGTATATGTAATCTGAGAGAACAGAATATTTAAGAATTCTGAAAAAGAAGAAGAAAAGTAAGCTGTACTAGTAATTTGTCCTCTCTCGTCTTCCTCCACCGACTTAAGCCATTTACTTAAACTTCATTCCAATATCTCTTTTTGCTCCTATTCCAGTGTTTGACTATCCTTGTAATCATTTCTTTTTCTCTTATTTCCAGCTTTATTAAACTGTATTGCATGGTCCATTGCTATTCATCCTTATCTGTTTTTCTATGATGAATTTTGCTTCATCTTCTCTGTAAATAAAAAAAGATTCCAGTGATCCTTTAATAAGTTCTATTCTGTCATATAAATAAATAAATAAATAAAGGAGATTCTCCTACTGCTTTTCTTTTTAGGATTTCACTTTGCTTTTTTCCCCCATCTTCTCATCATAAACAGAACAAGGAGATACTCAACATATCAACTAAATGCAGAGTTTGAGGTAGCAGAAAACAAGAAGCACCAAACTTGATTTTCTTCCTACAAAGTTTGATTAGAGGAAAACTGTTCCAAGTCATTATTTCACGAGGTGAAGCTTATCTCACTAATTGCACTTGAAAAACTTGAAAATAAATGTAAACATGAATGACTGACTTTATGGTCACTGCTTTTACCAAACCAGCTGAGAACTCCTTTCCTACTGCAGCGTTGAAACTCGATGGCATTAAAATGTGAGAATGAAGTCTGATGCCAATGGGACACTACAACTTTCATATAGATTGCAGTAAAGCATGAATGAAACGAGCACAGAACCAGTAATCATCTAACCAGAGTAAACATATAACCTTATATTTCTAGGGATAAATTTGTTGACATAAAAAACAGAAATGAGAACAACAAATGGCATAGATACATACAACTGCACTGACCACCATGGCATAAAAAGTAGCAACTATGTCAACTGATAAATTATTCAGACAAAAATCAATGAAATAGAAAACATTTCACTTCATGATACCGGTCTGAATTTGGTATCTGTGCTGATTTAGGACTACTTAAAAACAATTTCCATCCAATCCCTTGGCTGATCTATGCCTCCCATGTATTACCAACTCTCAGGTCTCCTGCACCACACACACAATTTGCCTCCCAGCCAAGGATTACAGCACATTACACAGAATGAGTCCTCTTACTCTGTTTTGCAGCGTAACATGTCAGGAATGCAGTTTTTCATTTCAGTTCCTCACTGCTTGTACAGTTGAGCAAATAAAACATTTTTATTTGGACCAAATTCACCTGAAATTTTCTAATTTCTTTTCCATTTATGTGATTTAACATCTTTGAAGGGAACAAATAAAGGTGAAACATGTATTTTCTCAGATAAATTCTGAGAAGTTTTGTGCAAGTTTAAAATTATTATCTGCAACTCTACAATAATCATTAATGCATCCCAAAAAATAAACAAAGATGCAAGTAGCTACTGTGACATGTTTACACCTTCACATGAAAGCAATCACCACACGTTTCAGCATAAGCTGGTTTTGGATTGTGCCATCAGGTATATTCAGGAAGTGCCCTGTATCTTCAGAGCTGAGAAGCTCATATCTCTTTCTACCTACCCTGTGCCCAGCTCATGAGTTTGATTCCTGAAGCCAATTTCCATGGAGCCCCTAATTAACAGGACTCCACACAAAACGTTGGGTTCCTTTCAGCTCTGGCTCCTGCCTTTGCTATTAGAAAAATCTCACGCAATAGCAATCTAATTAGTCATCAATTACTGCTAGATGAGAGGAAAAGAACCAAGATGCCCTTCACATAGAAGGTATTTGTATTTCATCAAAATCACTCAGTAAAAAGAGAAAGAATAGCAAAGAGTATTGCTTTTGCCTAGGGGAGCTAAGAGGGCAAAGACTAGGTGCCTAGTTCCTGTTTCATTTACAGTTGCTGAATGTCATTCAATACCTGCTTAACATAAAATGGAAGCACTCACTGCAGGGACTGTGAAATATTGAGCTGTTAAGTGAAAAAAGGATTGCAGCCTATTCCTCCTGCTCCCAAGGTTATGCTGTAAAAGAGTAATCTTACCTCTGCTCTTGAAAGCAAACCTGAAATGACCCAGAGCTGGTGCAAACCCCATTCTGAGCTATCACCCAGGGAGGGTAAGGGCTGAAAACAGTTGAAAGACAGATGAGGGAAAAGCATACTGAAACTCTCAGTCTTATGCTTTCCATCCCTCTTAACTCTTCTGCAAATCTAGCCCAGGAACCTTAAACTTTATAAAGCAGCATGGTTCACAAGAGCTAGCCATGCTACCACGCTCCCAGCAAAGTATCAATCAATAGAACACCATTCTACTGATATCCCTGTAAATTAGGCTCTTTTTGTGTATCTCAGAGGGGTGGAGCACTTCCTAAGGCACACAGACTTTTGAAGCCCCATCTGTACTATACTCACACGTTCCAAACTCAGCAATTCTTGCTCTTAATAAAAGAATGACTTAAGCCTTTGCATGGGGCACTATCTACATGCCATTGCAAATGTTCCTTTTAATATCAGCTCTACAGTATATCTTAATCCATACTATTCAAGCATTAGACTGGACACAATATTAAACAGTTTAGTAAATCCAGATGGCCAGATGCCTTGTTTAAAATGCAGTCAGTATTCTACTTTAAGCAAGTTTAAATGTGTCTACAACTTTTCTGCTATTATGGGGTCATCACTAACAGTAAACCAATTTAAGTTTTTTAAGCATGTGCACTATTATTTAACATTTTATCATCCAAAATACAGCAGAAATGAGAGAACTGAAAGTAGGTCTCATATGCAAAACAAAACTCAATGCAAAGAAATTCAAGCTGACCTGGGATTTGAACTCATGAACAGGGAGAATAAGCTTCAGGGAGCTCTATCTAGTAACTTCAGAATTGAATTTTGCCCTATATTGTTTATTTTAAGGCTTTTGTGCATATTCCCCTCTATAATTTGCACATCACCTTGTTCATTACTGAAATAGCATTTCAGTACATGTCTAATGGAAATAATTACTATAAATTGTTTAGAACTGTGAAGCATGTGGGACTGAGCTTTCATTTCAGCAGTAAGTCTATATAATCACACCGAGAGCTGCTCTAGAGACTTTTTATAAAGTAATCAAATTGTGAAACTTAGCAATGCAATCGATTTTCTTGTCAGAAGATCTACATCACTGCCTGGGATGCCAAATGGTTGATGAGAAATTCAGTCACCTACAAGCCTAGGAGCAATCACCCACCCACCAAAACACTCAAAGAGATAGGGGGGTCAGTTTTAAATGAGTTGCCTAATTATCTGCAATGCATTGGTAGAGCAAAACAAATGGCACTGAGGAACATGTGCTATATTCAACAGCTTTTCTTTTTCATTTCTTATTGATGCTTTTTCATTCTCAAATAAGGCTGCCTTCTTTCATGCCATGTCAGAAAAGACACATGATAATGTTGTAGCATTCAGTGAGGAGCTGCTTCATTAACAACTGAGTTATGTCACATCCTTTCATACCTTGCCATACAACTGCAACAACTTGACAAGACAGACCTTAACACAATGCATCAGCTGAAGTGTACAGAGAAATACTGCTTTCAGAAGCATGCTGTCATTACAGGATTTTTTTCTTTTTCTCTGCTCCATAGGCTTTCCTTACTGAAGGCTGCACAGATCTTTCAAACATATCTTGGTTGGCCCCACGCTGACTCATAAATCCTAGTATCACCTATTAGTAAGTCATGTGGCACAGGATGGTTTGAAGTTAAATTGTGGATGGTACCACAGTACTATATACTGTATTGTTATTCCTTCTTGTCTTTTTAAGTGAAGTTTCCAAACACATAAAAGGCATGACAATACCCAGGGTTTCATATTGTGTCATCGTTTTATTTTTGTGTTTTCTATTAATCTTTCACACATCACTTCATCTTTCCCTGACTCAATTTTCCAGTCTGAAAAAAAACGTATAATACAACATCACTTCTCAAGAACACTACAGGAATATACTAACTGTTAATTAAACAAATTAAGAACTTTTTTTTAAAAGCAGCCAGGGGACTCAAATAGCCAAAATCAGCAAAAGACTCCAAAAGACTCACACATAAGTTCAACATATTGTTTTTAACAATTTTTTTTTCTTTAATTGGATTTGCTAGAAAAGAAATTGTACTTGCTGTTGATCTTCAAACATGTCCCAGAGACTAAGATCTGCTGGACCCACTCAGAACACTTGTGCTTTTAAACTCCTGTTAGGAAATTTAAAAGGTTTCTGCTTGCAACTAGTAACCTAAAATAAACATGAGAGAGAATTCCTTGAAAAGTTTTATGTCTTGAGAAGTTGAATGAGAAATACACGTTCAACAGCTACAGCCATCCATGTATGATCAGGAATTTCTTCCTGTGGTGAATAAGTCCCCATGTATCATAGGAATATTTCCCTGTTAAAAAGTTATCAAATACAAAACATATTTACTTAGTAGTGTTTTCTCCCTAATGAGCCACAGAAGATTTTAGAGCTTGTGTTTAGCAGAAGTCCTAAGAATATTTTCCCAGGTACCAGAAGTGAGCATTCAAAAAATGGGAAAGAGAAAAGAATAGCATTTTAGGTATCTCTTAATTATCTCTGTTCTTGGCAGAAGGGCCAAGCATGCTTTAGAACCTGAACTAAGAGCTGGCTTAGCTCCAACTTGTGAGCTGTTTCCATTATCTCATTAACCACAATGTACCTTGCACATACATGATGTACCTGAATTATGCACATACAGACTATAAAGACAAACACAATCTATCTTGTCTGACCTCCTGCCTGAGTAAGGCCCCAGTACTTCCCTAAATAAGCATTCCTTGAGCATCACTTCTAAACTTAAATTAAGATGCCAGAAAATACGACAGAGAAAGGTGAGTTACTCAGGAGGTTAATTACCTGTACTGCTAAAGCAATACACCTTATTTCTAAGTCTGAGTGTGTATCTCATTATACATCTACACACTAGAATACAGAAACCATTGTTTTCTCATTCCTTAAATACACACTGATTAAATTCCTTTCCAGTCTCTTCTTTGAATTATAGAATAGCTTAGGTTGGAAAGGACCTTAAAGATCATTGAGTTCCAAGCCCCTTGTAGGAGGCAACGTTACCAACCACTAAATTAGGTGCTAGATCAGACTGCCCAGGTCCTCCCCATCCATCCTGGCCTTGAATGCCTCCAGGGATGGGGCATCCACAGCTTCTTTGGGCAGCCTGTGCTAGTGCCTCATCACCTCATGAGTAAAGAATTTCTACCTAAGATCTAGCTTAAACCTCCCCTCTTTTAGTTTAATGCCATTCCCCCTTGTTCAATCACAGTCAGACTGTGTGAACTGTCAGATTTTTTCTTTCCACTGGAATAGGCTGTCCTGACCTAGGAGTCACTGACCATAGAAGCGTTCAAGAAACGTTTAGACATTGTTGAGGGTTATAGTTTAGTGAGAACTATTGGTGAAAGCCAGAAGTTTGGACTGAATGATTTTGTAGAACTTTTCCAGTCCTGGTGATCCTATGATTCTAACAGCCATTACATCTATACCAAGTAGCCTTTGTTACTCTTTTCCCTGTTGAGAGACTAATGATGTCTCAAGATTACAGAGAGTGGACAAGCTCTGAGATGACCAAGGGAAACCAAGAAAAGTAATCTTCAGAGAAAGAGCAAAACTGTCAATGATGTTCTCTGAACAAGAACATACAGCTAAACAAATAAATGACAGGACAGGTTAAAAGTTGGCAGATAAGTAAAATACAGTGTAAATGAGATTACGTCAGGTTAGCAGCCTAATGGAGATCCACAGGGCTGGATATACATATAGAGTGCTGGGATAAGTAGTTGGTAGCTGACCCAAGGAAAGAAATTTGAGAGTTCCAGTTGGTGACAAATTGAATCCAAGTCAGCAGTATGACCCAGCAGCCCAAAGAACCAACCATACCCTGAGGTGCATCAGACCAATAGCTGCTGGCAGGTCAGAAGGGACTGTCCCATTCTGTTCTGCATTGGTACAGCTTCACCTTGACTGCACTTCTGGGTGCCACAATATAAAGGACATAAAACTACTAGAAAGCACCCAGAGGAGGGCTATGAAGATGGGGAAGGGTCTAGAGGGCAAGATGTATAAGGAGCAGCTGAGGTCCCTGGCTTTGTTCAGCCCAGAGCAGAGGGGACTGAGGGGAGACCTCAGGGCAGCCTGCAGCTCACAGGGGACTGAGGGGCAGCTCTGAGATCTGTTCTCTGCACTCAATACCTGAGGGAACAGCATGGAGCTGAGTCAGGGGAAGGTCAGGTTGGCTACTAGGAAAAGGTCCTGCACCAGAGGCCGTCAGGCATGGAAGGGGCTCCTCATAGCAGTGGGCATGCATGGTTCAATGCCACCAGAGTTCAAGAGGCATTTTGGACAATGCTCATAGACACGGGAGTTGATTTTTGGGTGGTCCTTTGTTGAGCCATTTGGACTAGATGACTCTTGTGGGTCTCTTCCAACTCAGGATACTCTGTGATTCTATTATATGACCCTTCTGAACATCTCTTATACAATCAAGGTGGAACAGTAAAAGGTGCAAGACTTTGTTGAGACTCGCCCATCTTAGGACTGTATAAATCTGGAGGAAACTGGACAAGTTTCTCCAACTATTGTAGATTTCTCTCCATATTCTCTCCATCGTTAGGATTTACGACCAGTGAGCTACCAATTTAATCAGTCTCTATAAAAAGACTAGTGGATTAAAGGATGCTTATTCCAGACTTGCAAAATCTTGTTCAACAAGAAAACAACTTTTGTGAAGACTGAGGCATTTCCTGCCTCAGAGTTACTGTTCAGCACAAAGAAAACTTTCAAGTTTTTTCTTTACTACTTTTATTACATCTTTCTCTCTCATTCTCTCATTTAAATAAAAGCCCTGGAAACCTATGGTTTCATAGATTGCCCACAACCCACAATTTATGGATGCTACTTGCAACCTTCAAAAGCTTTTAAAAATAGTACTAGATCTATTATTGTGAATTACAGTAATTGCAGCAAAGATTTAAGAGGCACTTTGAGAAATTTCAATTTCATGGTATGTTTCTGAACCCTTCCTCTACATCTGAAAGAAAACACAGTTATTTTTCTGAAAGAGCTTTTCTTCTCTTTTGATATAAAGTTTCAATTGAAACTTCAGTAACAAAATTTCTCATAAGGAAAAAAATGCTGGGTTTCCAATTCCGGTTGCAAAAGAGTCAAAGATGGTATAAGTCTCCAGCCTCACCTCAGCCCTCAGAGTACAAAAAGGAAATCACCCCCAAAAAGGAGAGCACTGCCTTTGGGATTTCTATGCTCTCTAGCCTTCTATGAGTTTCATACACTGATGTTTTGAGCTGAAGGATCGAATAAGGTAAATATATTCTCAAATGAATAATCAGAACTCCAAACTATGGTATTCATGTGAACATTAGCAGATTTGGACTGAATAAGTTCATTGGTAAATTGAAGTGGAAAAAATACTTAATGATCTCTCCACGTTTCCTTACGCAGACTGCCTATTGTGCAGTTAAAACACCCAACAGATAAGTGCACTGGAGAGGACAAGAAGCATGTGAAAATCAAGTAAGCAAGGAGGCTAAGGAGGTCCAGTCCTTGAGTTTTTCTTTCAAAAATGCAGCTTTTCCTATCTTGATTCTAAAATCATCTCTAGTCTGTACCACCCGGACAGACAAGAGCTAAGCCTGCTGCAAGACAAAGGAGAAACGAAGTCTCAAAACAGTTTGTTCTTACTGAGCTGAGAGGAGACCTAGTGGAAAGGATCAGCTCACAAGGACAGAAGGAGCTTTGATACCAAGGCCTTCAGCTTGCAGATTGTTTCCCAATGATTTGCAGACCTCACAGTGATTTCTTTCTCTATGAAATAACAAACAAACAAAAAAAAAAAAAAAAAAAGAAGAGAAAGAAAAGTAAGAAAAGGAAAAAAAGAAAAACTGTTGTTCTAGTTGTAGTTAATGTCGAAGATTTTATGACCTGAACTCTTTCTCATGGTTTTCATGTGCTCATTCCAATAACTAGATGCAAGATGAAATTTTTAGCTGATGAAACTCTAATTGCTTGATATGCAAGTTTCCCTCACGTGGATTGCATTCTCTGCAATTTGTGCCCATTACATTCTTCTAGAACATCCTATAAGCATAACTTCATAAAATTTTATAGACAATCTCCTGAAATTGCCCCCCTATGTACATACAAGAAATATTTTGTCAGTACGATGTAGTCATTTACAGCTTCAGATGCCGCCCAGATGGATTCCCTTAAACTCAGTTCAGACCACCTATTTATTTGAAGGTGTGATGTTACTTAGTTTCAAAGAGAGTAGAACTTCTTGCTTTTTTTTTTTTTTTTTCCCACCCCACATAAAATATGGAACTAATCAAAACCATTAGCTTTTTTTTTTTTTTTTTTTAAGTAACTATAATGGCAGCAACAGAGGTATCTTGTCCTCAAAATACAGTAACTTCTAGGAGGGAAAGAAATGATCAGTAATATTATTGGCTTTGACTTCTGATTTGTCTGTTACTTGCAAGGCAGTTTCATTGATGCCTCATCAAGTTTTAAATTATAGGTATGGGAGCAATCATGTTGTTCAGACACTGGTAAGATTAGCTATTACCATAGGAATAGGAAATGAATCAGGGTTTCCTTCCCTCCCCTTCTCTCACCTCCAACCTTCTCATACTACAGATATTATCAATGCTCAAGTTTGGATGAACAGCTTGCAGAGACTTGCTAATGCCCATCTTCAAATGATTGATTCAGACAACTGCTTTACTGATTGGGCTCCAGCACAGCTGTGTTGGTCAGCATTACACTTGGTCCTATGTTTCCAACAGTTTTTGAAGCACTCTATCAGTTTTGCACTGCCATGGCTCTGAACTGTCTCCCTTGTCTGAAACTGACAGCCCCTGAAAGGAGGACTGAAGTAGAAGAAAAGAGATGCTAAATCACTAACTAGCCTTCTCAAAACAAAAAAAAATGCCAGTCCCTTTGGATTAAATGAAGAGTTACTATCTTCATAGGCACATGAATCCAAAAACAAAACAAAACAACAACAAAAATACAACCAAAACAAAACAGCCCCACAACTGCAATCCCCCAGAAGGTAATGAATGCTAATGAAGCATGCACTGTCACAAGGAGGGAATGGGAACAAAGCGGTCTAAATGTGGTGAAGAAAGCAGGAAGAAAATAGAGGCTTAAGACAAAATATTTGCTCGAACAATAAATGCGAAGAAGTGTATCATACATACGCCAAATGTCAATAGCATGTGTAATTTTTAGTTAGAACAGCACAATTACAGCAGAGAAAAGGGATTCCTTCCTCACTCTCATCTCTCCCTAATTTCTTTGAACGTCAAGACAGTAGCAAAACTTGCCTGTTTTAGAGGTTATATATGCAGAATTAATAGAGGCAGCCCAGCTCAGACTCTAAGGCATGTCAGCTCCCCAAATACACTTCTTGTACTGCAGTGATCTATTTCAGCATTTGCTGGAGCATGGCAGGGGTTGTTGAATAAGCTCTTTCTGAAAAGCCTCTATTAATGAAGTACATTTTTCCTAAGGTTTTTTTCCCCCACTGTTCTCCTAATGAAAAGTTAACTACACTGCCCACATAGTGTAAATAACAGTAAGTGCTTCTACTTTGTTTTTTACGGCTCAGATTCACGCGCATTTTGACAGTGAGAGGCAAGCTCATTCTGTCCAGTGATATTTTACTATTTTAATTTCTCCAAACACTGTGGATTTCATATTTTACCATTCAGTACATAGTTCTTACTGTTAACAGATGTTCAGTCAATAAGTTCCCGTAGGAAGAAGGATCTGGAAACCTCTTCTCTGTCTGGTATTAGCTTAAGCTACAGCACAAATCCAGTGTTAGCAACGCAGATTTTTTGCCAAGTTACCTAACAATGGAGTGTATAGTCTGAAAGCTGCAACAACACTTAGCAAGTGGTATATGACATATTTGATTCCTTCAGCAATATTCCCCACTAACACATGTTTGGCTTTCAATGGCCCTACTCCTTCCTTGTTAGCAATATACTGTAGAGCCTGGAGCAACACACTACAGTTCAGAAGCCAGCCAACTATCACTGCTTTACAAAACAATTCTGTTGCTGAATCAATATTTTTATGGCCTCCAGCTACTAGAAATGTCAGTATTTTTAGAGCTGCCAAAGCACTGAAATGTCATTTTCAAATCAAGGCCTAGATGATGATCTCCATTACATTTGTATAATTGGATGTCAGCAGAATCACTCAGGATTTGCAGATGAAACTGCTTAAAATACAGTCTCCTCACCCTATTTATTTTTTAACTTGCCTCCTAAGCCACTATTTTTAGATCACCTCATCTTGAGGAAAGGCAGGTAGCTACAGACCTGACTCTATTAAGACAGATGTTACAGCTTCTTAATTCTTCACTGACCAGCTTCCTTGCAAGCTGTCAAACTTCTGCTGCAGCAGTGGCTAGAAACATCAAAGGAGCAGATGTGTGCCTCAGCTGGTAAGCTGACCAGATACTCTTCCCAACAAACTCAGTGCTCCTTTTGATCACACTGCTTAGCTTCCATTCTGTCATTTATTTTCTCCCCTTTCTGTAATACTAGCCAAGTTTGTGGCAGTTATTTTCCCAATATGACTCCAGAGAACAAACGCCTTACTTACAAGTTCATTTTTTTTACATAACTACAAACTTTTTCTTCATTTTCCACCTCATAACATGACTGCATACATGCACAGGAAAGAGGCATATTTTACATATGACTCTGTAGTTGCTGGGGGCAGGGAAGAGTGGCTATAGGTTAGCCAACAGCAAAAGAGAAAATCATCAGAAAAGCCTAAAATGAAGATAGAAGAAATTACTTATTCTCTTTCTCCTTTTTTTTTTTCCACCTGAGTACACCCCCCTGCTTATCAGCATAAAGAGCAGTGGAAAGGGAATAACATGTGCCATAAAGGAACCCCTGAATAGTGCAAAGGCCAGACACAGGCAAATCAAACAAGCAGCTGTCAGTCTCCCAGGTCAGAAGATAACCAACATCTGAAGAGAGTTAGTTAATATTTTTGGTGCATGACCATGCTCTTCAGTTTTAATTGGTGGCAAGTGAGCAACCAAAGAATTGTAAGTGGAATTTCATTTATCTGTATACAGCAGATCAATATTCACTCAGCATGCAACAACTCCTTGCATCTCAAAGGGATAAAATAAATTGTCAGTCAGCAGCATGCTTTTGTTGTTGTTGGAATTTTTCTAGCTAAATTATTCACCTTCTCAAAAGGCAATCTGATAAATGTTTATTTCTTCATAATGCATTCTAACAACTGCTGATTTGTGACACTTGCAGCGAACAGAATTGAAATTCAGAGCAGAGCTCTAGGCAAACGCGAGGCAGTACAAACAAGAAAGGGCTGCAAGAATTTTTTTCTCCACTTCAGATATTGCAATGGCCTCCTATGGTATAAGGGGCACTAATTGAATTTAAGAGATTTAATAAGTGAGAAATTCTCCTGCTCACTTCATATCACAATGAAAGCCAATTCAACGGTATTGGCAGTGGCAGCAGCACCAGAACAGCACATAAGTGCCAATTTCACAGCCAAGCAGAAGAGACTGTGGAGCTATAAAGTTCACTGACAAATGTTAGCTGAGGGCAATCCTGCATAGCAATGGTCAAAGTTTCACAAACTCTCTCCTGAAGAGGGTACAAAATCAGAGCACTTTTTTGCCAATAACAGCTCTTGATAGATGTCATTTCCAGTGTCACAGAAAAACATTTGGATTTTACTCATCCCTTAGCAAGAAACTTAACTGTCTACATCAATGGTGTGCTACAAATTCTGAAGTCACACAGAGCTTGGAAACATAGATAATTACAAATATAATTTCTGCATTAAAGCATTTTGTATTCTTAAATATTACCACCTGAGTCTAACTCAGTTTTTACTAAAACACAAGATCCTCTCTATCTGTATCTGTTTTTAGTTTCAGAGCTGAAAAGCATAATGCAGATGAAGATGCATAATTCATATAACACAGAGCCCATAAAGACACATACCTGCAAGCTTGCTATCAATATGACCACTGTGACAATTTGACTCCATACAAAGAGCTAAAATTTGCCGTGTGCTCAGAACCATGACAGAATCACAGCTGTGATTCAGTGTGCCAGCTAACAAAAGACAACTTGAGAAGATCAGAGGGAAAGATTCTTGGAAATATGGCAATGCAGAATGCTTATCCAGAGAAGTTGATTATTTTGTAATGTTTTATCATCTTTGTTGAAAGGAACATTACAGATAGAAGAAATTCCATGAGGAAGCACTGGGTCTCACTACACGTTTTCCACGATGAGATATGTAATACAAATTCTGCACAGAAGGCCTCCAAACTGAATAGTATGGCAGACAGGTACTGTTAACTGGCAGAAAAAGTAGGAAAAACAGTACAACTTAGTAAAGAAGAAATACAAACATCATAGTAAGAGATAGGAAAAAGGAAAGCTACTGAATAGCACAAGATACAAAGAAGATTAAACACAAAACAAGAAGCTGGTGAAGCATAAAAACAGAGATCATCTAATGAAAACATAAGCAGGGTGCTCAGAGTAGTTGCATTTTCATGCATGCCAGAAGAAGGCAATACATCTTTGAAAGCAATCTGCAAGGATGCAGCAGTAATCTACATGGTGAATTATGAGAACATGTATGAGAGTCCAAGAGGTAGAGAATCAAAAGTGTATACAAACATATACTGCCCAGTTTTCAGTGGGGAATGTTTCTTATCTGATTCAAATGCTGCTGAGTTCACCTTATACCAGAGGGAAAACAAACATAAGGAGCAGACATCTCCACAGGAGGAAGAAAAAACCCTGCTGAACATGGATTAATCTCTAACAATTATTTTAAAAGACAGGCAGAAAAATACAAATTGCACATCAACTGTAATTTATGTTAAATGCAGCTGTAAGTGCTGCACACAATATGCCCACATCCTCAGAAACAAAAAAAAGGGGAAATATAACAGATGTTGCTGCTGTAAAACATTAAGCAACATGACTCCTCCTGTTGTCCTAAATAAATAGAAAAAAAGAGAAATGAGCACAAAAGACTTAAATTCATAAAATATTAAATATCTCACTTAGTTGATTCAGTATGAGTGACACCCTTTCTTGCTGTGTATCTCACAGCTGTTGCTGTGCAAGTGATGGTAAAAGAAAGCAAGCATAAGTATTAGTGTAAAGTGATATCAGTGTAAAACACGTAACTTAGACTTTCAGAAAATTTCACATTACTGAACTTACACTGATAGCCTCAAATAGCCTTCTAAGGTTTTGCTATACTGGGGAGGTAAGAGAGATAGACTGAGTCTTTCAGATATTTGGGGAAAATATCTTGAGGCTTTCCAAGTCAGATATTTGCTAACTGAAGAACTTCAACTGTCCCAGGAGATTCCTCTGAAGGACTTGGGAAATAAGATAGCAGTTTTATTCCTCTCTCATCTGACTGCTGGTGAGATAATCACAGTGTTGGCAGGTACACTAGCAGCAAGTTCTAAAAGACATTATGGAGATATAATTCCTGCCAGACCTCCCTTGTCCCTAGCCTAATGACATCCAGCCCATTTTATTCTTCTAGGACAAGACTGATCGAGACAGAGCAAGGATCACAGAGGTGGTTTGTCGTCAGTCAATGAAAAATAGAAGCAAAAGATGAAAGAAAGCAGAAAAGTGTGAAAAACAGAAACTACACATACATAAAGCCTAGGTCACATTGCAGCAACTTTCAGGGAGACAGACTCCACTTAGGAAGGAGCGTGGTTTTTGTTCATAATGAACATACTGAATAATTGTTTAGTGGGTTTTGTTTGGTTTGTTTTAATCCTCCCACTGTTGCTCTGATTAGTTTTGTTTGCTATTTCATTTCATTATCTTGAAGTTATCTTTGCAGAGCAAAGATTCCCTTGTGGATTCACTTTACTTCATTGCTTACTCATCACTGACTACAGTGACAGAACACGAAAAGATGTTAGATACTGTAGGATCAGATTCTGCTCTCATCTTTCTGAGGAGTTACAGGGCAAGGAGAAATCAAGAAACCCTATTTTCCATTTACGTGCTCCTCCACACCTCAGACTATTTTAAAAGAGGAATTTGAAGATTGCTTCATATTCACTCCTCTGCATATTCTGCTTTCTCTGAACTCAAGCTATCAAGAAAAGCTTTGTAGCATTACATTTGCACCATTCAGCAAAACCTACTAAGGGCTCGAAGTAATTTCTAAGATAATTTTCCGCCTTTTTTTTTTTTTTTTTTTTTAATAAAACACCCAAAACAAATGTAATTCCTGTCTGCTGCCTATGCATCCTCCCTCCCCACTGAGTCAGTGCACTGTGGTGCTAATGCCACTAACATTCAGACAGAGATAGAGCTGGCTGCATTGCTTGATCTCAACTCTTTCAACTTGAAATTTTACTTGGCTGCACATATTACTATCTGAGAAATACAAAGCCATTTGTTCTCTAATAAGAAGTGCTTTTAGATAGAATTGGAACTACCTCAGATTCAGGCAGGAAAGGAAGGATGCTAATCCAACTATAGATAGGAAAGAGTGAAAATCTGTTAGTACTTCAGAGATGCAGGTCATCTCAGAAACATGCACGTTCAGCAATAAAGTTATGTTTCATACACATGTACCTGTAAGGACACGACTTAAACAACACTCATTCTTTACTGTCTGGTACTGCAGAATCCATTTACCTAATTTTGATGCTAGTGAAGATGCCAAGTTTGGTAAGAGGTGTATTACTGGTCTGAGCACCCACTTCATAACAGATGTCTTTTAAATCTGGTACCCAAATTTCAAAGCCAGTTTCCAGTCATCATTCTTAACTGTTCAAGGTTCATGCAGACATGTTTCACGTACCTGTATCACCCCCTTTCCGTCTTTGATGGATTTACTGGGATTAAGAAACAGTTTCGAAGCTGACATGACAAATGAAGCAAGAGTTCACTTGTATGAAGTAATAGAGGCCAAGGATGAGTACCCTGCTTTCCCCTCCATCTGCATACATTTACCACTGCTGTCAGCACAATTAGATTTTAGGACTGGCTAATGACTTTAAGTCACAAACTGAAATGGTTTTATGGAAAATACTTTTAGCATTAAGAAACACCTACAAATAAGAGCCTTCAGAAAATCCTATATTAACGCAAGTACTCTACTAAAAACATTAACAGAACTATCAAGATCGGCAATGACTTCACATTCAAATGACTACAGAAAGCAGCTAAGTGAAATACTAAATAATTACTGGAGATATATTAATTGTATTTGTAATTTATAAATATCTGAATATACCTAAACACTGAAGAGTCACAGGAAATTTGTGGAAAATTCTGCCTACTTAATATTTTGGTTTTGGTGTCATTTTTTTTATATTCTCTAGCAAAAGTAATAAAACTGTTTATATGTTAAAATAGCACAGATAATATCTCACATACACCAGCTTTTCTAGTACTAGATTCATACTGTTATCAAACTGAATAAAAAAATAGCACTTTCCTCTACAGAGAAACAAAATTTAGTAAGTGAAAACTTAGTAGACTGATACCGAACATACCAGGTACCCAGAGGTCTCCCTCCTGCACTACACAGAGCATTTGTGACAGCTAAACGCAGGAACGAGCCTCCTGAAATATGAGGACATGGTGTTTCCCTTCTCATTACACCTGACTTACGTTAACTGACAGAGAATAATGTGGCTTTAAGCCTCACTTTCTATGAAGCCTGAATCACTGAAGAGGGAACATTTGATTTTGGATACTCGGAGCACCAAATAAAGTGTACAACTCCCTAGTTAATATGGAAGTTGCATATAGATACACAGAACCATTGCTCTGATCACCACTTCTCTGTATTTTAACAATGAAGTCCTTGAGGTTTTTGGAAAGAGATCACTGACAGTGAAGTCAACAGATAGGCAAATATCTATTCACAGACGCAGCTCTGTTGACTTCAGAGAGACTGCTCATCTGTGAAGCAATTCTACAGCCACAGTGAATACAAAAAGGCAATCAATATCCTACATTTCTTCTCTAACTCTGTCACTGAAGTTTAACCTGTCGGCAATCGCAACCCCAATTACATGAATTAAGTTTAAGGTAAGATATATGATCTTATTACTGCAATGTTACCTCCATGTCTTACCATGGAGAGAATTACTGCTTTCCTTGTAACGTACAACCAAGTGCTATAAAACTGTATTCATCCATGCTATGCTGCTTTTATTGGTATGAATGCTTATGAAGAGCCAGTACACTTAAAGCAAACGTATCCCTAAATGAAGAAACATATCAACCCATGCTTCAAAGCACAGCTTGTGCCCTCTGATTCACTGCCTGCTCTCCCTTTGCTACCATGTAACAGCAGAAACCTGGCTTCTAAATCAACTGCTGAAACAATCATGGCCTCATGCAGCAGTGAGAGACTGAGGGAACAAGCACTCCCCCTAGAAATCCAGTCAATTAAATTCTGCCCGGAAGGGATCTAATCTAATATCAAAGATGCTGCCATAAGGGTAAGTTCCCTGGAGCAGAGGGTTAATGATTTAGAGCATGTCGGGCTGGCCTGAAGCACAGGAAATGAAGCTGCATCTAACTAACTAAATAAATACATAGGGAAACAACCAAACTAAATACTTGCAAAAACTACAAAAAAAAATTTCCATGAAGACATGCTGCAGTAATTGACACCCCATTTAAGGGACGTTCAATTTTTAATTTTTTTTTTTTTTTTTTTTTTTTAAGTCTCACCTTAAAGCCTGAATATTTGATTTCCCAGTATCACTGAAACACCCCACATCTTAGAGATACTGCTGATACTCACTGAAAACCCCAAACATAAGTCAGTCATATCTGGAAGTAACAGCAGCCCCTGCTGAACCACTAAAGGTGGTTGGTTTTGAGGTTCTGTTTTGTTGGTGTTCTTTTTGGTTCCTCCTTTCAAAATGGAAGCTAAATGCTGGGTACCCTCTTAGCAGATTGTAGAGCTTCCCTAAACATACACATTATCATCAGCATTAATATTCAAGAACAGTCATTGTCCCTGAAATCAGAGCAGCAAAGATAACTGGTGATATTAAGACTAAATTCTTCTGAATGTAAGGCTCCAGACCCATCTGTGCAACTAAATGTATATCTAAAGCACATCTAAGAGTCCAAACATGTCCAACCCCAAACTCACTCTCTTTTGTGACTATTATTACTATTCCCAAATCATCTTCATGTTTGACTCAACGCAAGAGCCAGACAGGCATCTATTGTTCAAACACATTCAGTTAGGTAAGCAAAAAAATCAATAAAAACTTCCTATATAAGAGCTACTACGTGACAACAACTGTTGGTCACTACTATTCCATTACTGGGGTTATTTCTAAAGCAAACCTTTCTGTCTGCCCAGAAGGACAGAAAACTGTATTTGAAAATGTCCAGCCTTGCTAGTATCTAATGATGTGATCTAATCCTGTTGTGGATATCTCCTTGTGAACCACAGCTAAGCAACTTCTAGAGACATACCAGTTGATGGGCTGTATTAGAATCACTGAAATTCAGGCTGCATTTAAAGAGGCAGAAAAGGCACTGTTATGATTTGGGTTCTGGACAAGATCTCATCATGATCTGAGACCATACAAAAAACAGTCTCCTGGTGTTCTAGTTCCTCATCTAAAAGATGAAGATTGAAAAGTAGCATCAAGGTATTTTTACCCCAAAGATAGATTTGGGAACACCAGTTTTCTGGGGTAAAAACAAACAAACAAACAAACAAACAAATAGATAGATAGATAGATAAGAGGACTAGTAGTATAGCAATAAGCATTAGTCCTCCATAGCTACCCAATCCAGTGTTTGAAGACTCATTTTGCAATTCCATTACTCATTCAAGCACTATGTATCACCACAGCTACTTTTTGTTCTCTTTGTTCCAAAAGAGATCTGTCAGTTTGGCTCCCCAGAACAAGAACACAATCCTCCTTCGTTCCCTACATGCAAAGATGTTGTGTACCTAGCAAGATGTTTTATTCACAGTTCCCCCCCTGTATCAAGAACCAATCTGTATGATTAAATTGATTCCTCAAGCAGTAGGAAGACCATAGTGTACACGTGGTTCATGCATTTGCAATATGCCAGTAACACAAGCAACAACCAAAGGAACAGGACAGAGGGCAGAACTACTTTGGAAGACAACAAAAAGAATAAATAATGTTATTAATAGTCATTTAAAGATTATATTGCAGAAATACGCTTAAAATGAATGATTTATCATGATATTAAAATGATTCTTATTTTTACAAAATCTCTACCACATAACCTTCAAATATATTTGATTAAGAGCATAAAGAAAACAATAGTAACATTGCATAGCTAGGAACATGGCTATCTGCTGCTTTGTTGGCCTCAAGGTAGTTGAATTATGTTACATTTAATAATAGAAGTGAACACTTCATTTCCAGGATCATTAGCAGGCGGTTCACATCTAACTAAAAGCACTAAGTAGGCACAAGCAAGTTTATGTTCATAGACATAACATGAGGCCATTTTGCCTTTTTAGTTCTACCATCCATTCACAAGAGTCTCAAATGCTCTTTTGGTCAAAAAACATATTTATGAAATTGTGACTCAATTCACAAAAAAACCTTGCTTTATGAACTCACCGTGTTACGATTATTAGGAAGATCATTACTTATATTTAAATAGTCTCTATTATCTCAGAATCTTAACTCTCCACTACTGACGAGCAGACATGTACCCTCCTTGTGGCCAGGAGCTGAGATACCATAAAGGCTTTGGGAAGCTTCCAGTAGGACGAGGCCCTGAACCTTTGGTCTCCATAAAGTGAGCAAATATATTTTGTGCAAAAATAAGCTATTTGAAGAAAGTTTATCAGGTAACTACTATTAAAAAATCCCTGGTGATCAAGGAACAGGGCTGACTCCTCTCTCTTTCTGACCAAGAACCTCAGCAGATAAACAAGAAAACACAGTTTCAGATACTGTGAGAATGTCTCACATGAGAATTAATCAGTTCTAAGCCGTTTAGGTGAACGAATACAATAGTGATGGGCACAGCCTAGAAAAACAAAAGTCAAAACAGCAACAGCACAACCAAGTGTATGGATGCTCATTACCATGGCAACTAAACAGTAAAAAGCAGAAAGCATATATGTTAGCAAGGGGCCCTTAGAAATTAAAAGGGGAAATGATAAAATACAAACAAAACTCTTGCAACAGTTGCCCATTCAACATCTGTAAGTAAGACAACATGTATATCACCAGCATCTGCATCACACAGAAAAACGGTGTTCAAGTTTTGCTTTTATTGGGCACAGTACAAATGAGGACAATTTCTGAACTGTCAATTAGTAACTAGATAAATAAAAATTATCTGAGACAGTACTGAGCGTGAATATTCACAAAAACTTCTCCCATTCACTGATATCTTATTGCCACACTGTCATCTAATGCTCCAGATAATAAAAAAAAAGTCTTGCAAAATCTGTATTTAGTGTTAAGCGCACATCACATGGAAGATTAAGGTCTAATTAAATTTTTTACTCTCCATGTACTAAGTTGGAAGAGTTCTACACACAGCAGTTGATGCTTCTATGAAGTGTCAGTGTGGAGAAAAGGCACTGGTGAGCTTACTAGGATATGGCAATCTAAATCACCTCGAGGTACTTCCCACCCAGCTCATTACTCACTCTGGTTTTTGTACCTCAGCTCAGTCAGATATTTAATTTTTTGAAGGTAGTCAAATGGGCAGCACTCTCATCTTTTGAAGAAAGAGAAAGAGAGATAAGCGGCAGTGGCAGCCAAGGGTTCTTCACTTTTAAGTACTCCTCTGAGTAGGATGTTTAATTTTGGCAGTCATACTGTAAGCTCATTTCTTTTAAAAAAATTCCTAGGGGAACAAGCTATGCTGGAATACTACCTGAAATAGTAACCTTTCATCCTTAAGGTCAAAGGAAAAACAGTTGTCGTAAGCTCAGTAAGAACCTCTCTCTGATGTATATGAATGAAAGCCAAAAAAAAAAAAAAAGCCCTACCTCCTATATAAACATCTCGAAAGTAAATAAAACCCTTGAAGGGGAATGACACAGAGCTAAGTGAAATCGCAGAAGGATAAATTATCTCAGGAAGCCAGATTTACTCCTGTGCAGTAAGACAGTAGCAGGACAAAAGAAGACTGGAAATCATGACAGGTTTTAATAAATCAAAAACAGGATGAACACTCTGAACACTTTCTTTCTCCAAAAACATGTTTCTGAAATAAGTATTACTATTGGAAACTGTAATTTATTAACTGCTCTACACCATTTAGATTATGATGCTTCTGACAGGGTTAAAGGTGTTCATTTCAAACTGGCAAAGCAGATTAAGATCTCACTTGAATTAGAAGCATAAGACAAAGGAGCAGAATTATAAAATTCAGCAGAAGCACAAATGAAATTGAACCATTAGACCCAACTTTTAAGGCCAAAATAAGCTTATCTTGATTAATTTACAGTGCTTAACAGAATGGCACATTTGGAGGAATTATGGTCAATTTAAAGGCAACTGATTTAAAAAAGGAAACAAAACAACAAATCCCACAACTCTCTACCACAACTTCTCTTTTATCAACGCTGTTCTTCCTTTACATATTATTTGATAGTAGCCAGACTCACCTTTAGGAATGCAGGCTAGGTACATCCTACCTATAGACATCTTTTAAGTGGTTGCTATATTCTTCTAGAAGTTTCAAAAGCTGTCATCTGCCAGTTTGTTTTTTTGTTTTTTGTTTTTTTTTTTAAACAAAAAAATGGCAGTGATCTAATGGCAACTCTACTATGCAGCTGTAAGCATTGTTTCAATACACATTATAAAGACTATCTTCACTCCAGCACACTTAGGATTAAGAACCAGCAAAAGTCATGCCAAAGGCTGCATTGCAGGTTGGTACCCTCAAAGAGTACTAACTTTCTTGGGCATTTTTCAGCTTCAGAATGAGACTTCAGTTTGGTAAGAAAGTCACAGGAGACAAGGATCAAGACCTCATTTTTTGCTTCTGTTTTAGCCTTCTCTCACACTGCTTTAAGAAGTCTAAATTTTCTCATCATAAGCTATTAATATCTTGAAATTTCTTCTGTTTGCAAAGCTAATATTTCACTATTAAGTGTTCTGAAGGGTATGTGGCATTGCATGACAAAATCCAGCTTAAGTCTGGTCAGATTCATGATATGCAAAGATTTAAACAAAAACAGTTCCTTTCAGTTTCAAGTGAAACTGTGACAGAGCCGGTTTATCAAATGCAACAAACCCATCTATCACCTTCTAATTGGAAGTCTTTCTGCCAGCATGCTTGGTGCCTCAATAATCTGTACACAGCTTAATAAGAATGTTAATAAATTATGCAAAAGAACTAATTATACCTATTTGTCAAAAGATGAGATAGTTAAACTCAGGATTTAAATAGCAATAAATGAGTATTCTATCCTAATTACTTTGACCTAAACTTTGAGAGGTAGGGGAACAAGAAGCAGAAATTTTTCTGACTGATCTCTGAACAGTAGGAGCTATGACTATACAGGCAATACAAGGCCAAAAGGGCTACTGTTTCATGAAACACTGGAACTTGCATTTAATTCAAATAATTAAATATTATCCTGTTATCAGTCCTCACAGTAGTCCAGTTGGTATATGGTTAAAGTCCCCTAAAGGGAGTAGTTAACATTATGCCATTTGATCCACCTTCCCCTCTGTTTTTATTTTGTATTTTGAGGTTGTCTGTAAACAAGTCTGTACCATCATAGAATGGCTTGGGTTAGAAGTGACCTTAAAGAAAGACTTCAGCTGCAACTCCCCCAATAATACCAAAAACACCATAAATTAAAGCAGCATGAAAGACACTCTAACATACATACCTAAGTAGGTATTCACACTCATTTTTGTGTATGTTACGGATTCTTTAGATACTGAAACTGGCACATGCTTTTTGAAGTATGTAGGGATCAAAGAAGAGATTGTTAAAGTTACTATATAAAATAATCAGTGTATTTTAACGAACAGCAATACTGAGATGAAATGGAAAATAATTCCTTTTTCATGTGAACTTTCTTAGATGTAGTCCATTGCAGTATAAATATCATGGCAAGAGTTTAAAGCAGATTCTGGACTCATCCCATTGCCAGCAGTTTCAATTCTTGTCATCTCTTTTACTTAGACTGTGGACATTAGCATACCTCACTACATATTGTGTTATGCACAATCATCTTGAACCTTACAAGGAGATACTGCTTCTTGTAAAGGACTTTGATACGTGCCTGAGGTGGGGAACAAATATAACTCCTGCTTCATCTTTTCCCACATAAAAGCAAATGTCTTCTGGACATAACAAGCTTCTCTAAAACAAGTCAAATTACTTACAGACCACCTTCTTCAGCAGCTACTTCAGTTACGGCTTACTGTACTACCAGTAGTTACTACAGTAAGAATTAACTCTTAGCAAACATCTTTTATCAAACAACCAAATAAGACTGAGATGTTTTCTTGCTAGAGCTACTTAGCATTTTACATCCGTACATGTTCTTCCCATGTTATTTCATTGCTCACAGCATTCTTGTAGATGACCATGCAGATGAGTCAGCCCTTAAATACAATTGCTGACTGATTCTAAACTCGTTACTCAGAGTCTTTCTTTGCTTAAGGTGCCGTGGTTTGAGTACCAGCGTTCAGCCCAGGTCAGCTCAGAGGTGCTTAAACAATTACATTCAACTGATCCTAATGGAAACAGTCCTCAACTGCATACATTAAGAATGTCATGATATCAGAGAGTAAACTCAAAATCATGTAAGATAAATATAGCTATTACAATTAATTACACTCAACATTCTGAGCCAGCAAAAGGCATAAGTGCCAAAGATTTGAAGCAGGCAGGCAGCTATCATTCTACCCAGCAGAATGCCTGTACAATCAATAAGCACTGAGACTTGCTTAGAAATCAAGAAAGAGCTTTCTTTTGACAAGGGGATGTATAAAGTCATATCTGCTATAAAACAAATCCTTTTAAGCACATTTACAATTAGGAATTGTACCTGCTCAATAGCTGAAACAAAAAAAGAAAAAAGGTAATGTAAATGAATATCAGGAGGAATGCCTCCCCACAGATAATCTGTCCGACATAAAGTACTCCACTTGACCTTCAAACTTCTCTCTAATACGGTATCAGAATATTTAACGATTGTGCTTTTGAAAGAAACACAAAGGAAATTAACACTCCCTTTCAACTAACTAGTAGTGGGAAACACAGCCTCCTTTTATTTCAATTTGCTTTTACCAGAGACAGGGCTTACACCCCCACGTACAAGATACACTGGTGGGGAAAACTACCACATACTAAGTCCTCTTCTCTACAACTGTCAATTGAGAGTCACTTTGCAAGGTGTTTTCTCAATATTTTTAAGGTTAGAGACTGCATAAATAAACAACAAGGGTTTCCTGTTGTGGAGTGTAGAACTAGTTATACCTCAAAGCTCCCTGGTCAACTGTTCTCTTCACTTGAGTCTCCCACCTTAGGACCTGGATGTGGATTTCTTACCACAGGAATAGTCCGCTAGAGAGACCAAGGTGGTCCCACATCAGAATTCTGCTAAATTGCCTCTCATTATGACACTCTTCTGGAATGGAGAAAAATCACAAACTTGATATAGAGTAAGAATTTGAATTAATGTCTTCTATTCCTGAACTACATGTTTCAGCTACCAACTCAAAAATACTTATAGCCCAGGCTACAAAGCAAATCATTAGCAAAGTAGCAAAGGGTATTCAAGGCTGTTTCCACTTGCTTTCTGATACAAAACCTCTGCATTTATACTTATCCTGCATATTATAAACCCTCGCCAGTGTACATGCAAATGTACATGTATTTAATGAAGTAACTTCAGAACAAAGAACACAGTGAACAAAAACTGCTGCTAAGCGTAACATCTCAACCCAAAGACCACAGACACAGTAGGAGGTGAAACACTAGAACACATTTCTGAACAACTAGAGACTAAAGATAAAGAAGATAAATCTTCATTCATGGCAAAGAGAAAAGCACAAATCAGTACACAGAGTAATAAAACAGCTTGCCTGCACATTGCATGTCCTTCACATTGAAGACAGAGGGACACAGACACAAAGACCATCATCCTCAAGGTGAAATGTAGCACCACACCTCAACAGGGCTTGTTTCTCACTGATACATTCCTCTCCTCCAGATAGGATCAAACAGTAAGTAAAAAATCATTAAGCTATTTTATTAAAGTTCTGTTTTTACAGTCTTTCTCTATTAAATGCTGACAATTAGTTCCCATTTAGCTTAATTACAACCAGTTAAATAAATGTTGCGCAAGTCTATAAACAAAGCTTGGTCAATTTGAGATAATGGGTAGTTGAGTCTAAATGAGATTTCTATCTCACTACTTCATATGCAACTTACTCAACACGTTCAATACTACAGCACAAGGTTTCAGAGGAACCTTGAATATTGACCTTGGAATTGTCTGAGAATTCATAACAGTTTAAATCAACAGCACAAACAATATTTTCTTAAAACAAACAAAAAAAAAAGAGAACTCCTAGAGAAATTTGCACTAGCTATATGACCAGTTCATAGAACACTGCTAGAAACTCAGTCAAAATAGAAAAAACACTGCTCAATTAAGGTGAAAATTCTCTCTAGATTACCAGAAGTTCATAGATAAATAACTAAGGAATTGAAACAGAATATTTCATTGAATCACAGAATGGCTTTGGTTGGAAGGGACCTTAAAGATATTGTTCCAACCCCCCTGCCATGGGCTGGCTGCCACCCAACAATCAGCCTGCCCAAAGTCCCATTCATCCTGGCCTCGAATGCCTCCAGGGATGAGACACCCACATCTTCTCTGGGCAATCCATTTCAGTGCCTTGCCACTCTCTGAGTCAAGAATTACTCGCCACACATGCACTGCTGGCTCACGTTCACCAGGACCTCCAAACCCTGCCCTGCAGGGCTGCTCTCAGTGAGTTCTTCTCCCATTCTGCAAACATATGTGGGATTGCCCAACCCAAGTGCATCACCTTGTGCTTGATCTTTTTCAACTGTGTTCAGTTCACATGGGCCCAGTTCTTAAACATGTAAAGGTTCCCCTGGATGACACTTCTTCCTTAATTAAATCAAATTTTCACTTCATCTTCTCGATTTCTCTCATTAAATTAGGTAGAAATTATGCCTGTCTCTCAAAAAAATAATTTTGACTTTGCAATAATTTTGAATAATTTTGCAGTGAAAACATAACTCCACAGAAGCTGTAGCATTTTCATCAGGTCCTTCTTGTTTCAAATCTGAATCTTAGACTCCAGAATCTTCCAACTAACAGTACTCATAAGAGTAAGTACAATTTCCTCAAGTACCCACACAGTTATCAGCATTAGACTGTCCCTGCATTTCTGAATGCTCCCTGGCAGGTGTCTCCCACCCACACTATTCTTCAGCCGTACCTTTGATGATGTTAATTACCTATTCAAGGCATAATTCAGCAAAGGGCACAAGCTTATCAATTCCTATCGAGAGGTCAAACACATTACCTTAAACATGATAGTTCAAGTTCTAGTCCTTTCTTGCCTATCCCATTCTGCATTAACTCAACAACTTATCTGAGTTATTCTGGCCTTAAGTAGTAACTTATTACCTTGTGTTTACTAATTTGCTTTGTTCTTTTTATTAAGGATCACAACACAGCCTTTCCAATGGCTCTACTTGGGATGCTGCCCCACTCCAGAATTCCCTTGGAAAAAGTTTAACGGGTCTTAAATTTGTGTTGCAAATCACATCTTTCAATTTAACATTCATAATTACCTTCTGGTACCGAAATGTAGTTTCAGTCTTCCTCAATTTCATACATAACATTACACAATTCAGTTAACCAGAATGAATCAGTTTGAGAACTGTAATCAGAGCACTTTGTTAATCCCCAGTGTAAACTCAATATGTAGTCAGCCTGTCCAGTAAGACACGAATTTGTCCCTTCTCAACACCAACAGAGTTACAGGCTCTGCTGCTTGAAAAAACACATGGTTTAAATGGAACATCTGCTGATTAGTTTTCATTAATCAAATCCATTTTCTTCCCCTAGAACATCCACAGTTGAATCCTGAGAAATTATTCAATTTATGGTACTCTAGTAACATTCCTTTCTGACCTTTGTGGTCTGATACTTGAAGTCAATGTGGCAGCATCTTGTTTCAATAACCAAAAAAAAAACAAAAACAAAACAAAAAAAAAAAACCAAAAAAAAAACCACATTTCATATTAACCAATAAGGATTACTAATGCATTTTTTATGTTGAGCAAACATTAATGCTTCTATTATAATGAAACCAAATACTTATCTATTTAAGAGTCTACCATTAGCTCTGAAGCTAATGCAGGCCAGTACCAGGGAGAAATGAACAAAGAAAACAAATGTGCTGAAGATAACATGCATGGTACAACTAGAGCCAGATTCACTCCCCTGTATACTGATCCAAGAGCACTCATTTTAAGTTCACATTGTGCTGCAGCATCTCAGAACAGAACCTAACTAGTGCTGAGGGGCAAAGGAGCAGAGGGAGTCTGTTGGGGCAAGTTCTTCCAGACAAAAAAAAAAAAAAAAGTCACCCCAAAATTAGTAATTCCAATCTACCCAATATTATTACTATCAAATGCCTAGCATTAAAGGTGTTTGCTGATATTGTTCTGTGTCACAGAACTAAGTATCTAGGAATACAAGCAGCTGATATTTTTTGCAATGATAAAACTTACTGATAAACCACCGGTGGGTGTTCAGGTGTTAAACTACTTTCTCACAGAACACCACTTGGTTTTGTTTTAAGCTTTAGCACATTTACTCAAACTCACCTTTGCTGCCAAGATATTATAACTATTTAGTAGCAAATATTTTTCAAACAGTAGATTCCTGTCTTCTTGTTTACACCCTATAAGAACACTTTAAGGTTATTTTTCAATTGTTAAGATCTGCTATTTCATGTGTCTCGTCAGTGCAACTGTAAAAAGTCAGACAGACTTCATGAGTCCCTTTGGAACCTGGTTTCTTTTATCATCAAAAGCACATGCTGTGCGTTTTCTCCCTCTCTGCACATAAAATGTTTCATTTATTCCCTCTGAAAGTTTGTAATTGTCAGCACAGCAAATCCGGTAGTGGTTTAAAAAGCAGAGCTGTGCTCTTATTTGTAAAATTACAGTGAGGACTCCACAGAGCACTATCTGTACAAAAAAGTGGGATGAATGCAAGAGCGGTAAATTAAGGTAATTCAGAACCTGAGCTTTTTTCTTCGTCTTGCTGGAAAACTCATGTCTTTACACATGGCTACTTGTGCACATTTGTCTTTGTGCACGTACCTTGCTTTGCACTGAAGGTCGCGGAAAAAAATAAAGAGAAGAAAACAAACAGATACTCTATAGTCTGTCTAAACTTTACATTTCAGATTGTTGTACAGAAATCCACATTTGCTTAAAGCAAGCTAGTTTAGGCAGGTAAGCAGCCTAGCTATAAGCAAGATAGTCATACAGGATAATATAGCTCAAAGATTTACAGGCTGCTGCATTAAAAAATTGTTTCTGGTACTCATTCAACACCTTCAAGTTAGCTTGGATACAGACTACAATGTATGAACATATTGCTAGCAACTCTGTTTTACATCATTTCAGAACAATACAGAGGAATATGAGTTCCCAAAGGGATACAGTGTATATAGCATATCTTTCCATTCCCACACCATTGTTCATTCCATAAGACACATACTAATTCTCATGGCAAAAAGTTTGAAACAAGTTAACTTGGCTCTGTCATCACATAACTTTAAAAACTGTAAGATGATCAATAACAACAAAAAAAAATTCTGCCTCCTTGTTATCATGGCAACATTTGCTAACAAAAGACTTGTTACTTTCTGTTCAAGATATTGGAGGAGAAAAGAAATCTTTCAAAGCCTTGAAGGAGTAAAAGAATAGTAGAAAAAAAAAAAAAATTAAGACATAATTTATTTCCATTCCTTTTAACTAAAGGACATTTTTGGTGGCAAGATGAAGGATAATCTTTTAGATGGTACTTAGTGTTCTTTGTTAAAGTTCCTACAAGTTTCAGCTTGGTTCTGCTTCTTTGAAGAGAAATCCAGTACATACAGAATGAGAAAAAGCATTGCAAGAACATATCTACTGCCTTAGGTGTTAGCATATTCCAACTGATTCTCAAGGAAAGCCAGAGGAAGAACAGAATGGTGGCAGTTACTCCAAAAACTGGATAAATAATACTAGCTTGAAGACATATTTTTTTCTGATTATTATTATTTTTTGTTTGTATAGGTTGAGAGAAGTCTTAAAGACAGTCTAGGTCAGTCTGATTTTCAAAGAGTAAATGATTGTAAAACAGCCAGAGGTGGAAGCAGTCAAGAGAGATGTTAAGCAATAATGTAGTCATAGTAATAAGCAGGGTGCAACTGTGGCCATTAAGATTAATCATGCTAAAAACTTACATGAAAATTATGGTGAAGTAAGGTCAAAAGGAAGTGGTCAAAAGATTTGAAGACTCCGAAAGATAATCAGAGCACTGGCCTTAAGAGCAGATGTCTACCCATCTGGCATCACCCTGTGGCTCTCCTGAGCTCTAGCCAAATGGAACTTGACTGTTCTGTGATGCTCACTATTAATGCTGAACTTTTGATACATCAATTAGGCCAACAGCTTCTCTCCAGTTTTAGAATCTCAAGCCTTCTTGTGTGGATTATCCCAGTGTAATTGTGATTATCACCAACTTGTATAGATCAGTTTGCACAGTAAGCTAAGACAACTTATTTAATCAAAAAAGGATAAAAAATTCTAGCTGCGCAAGACACCCTACTCTGCACATTTCTCTTCCCTTCCGCGTGGATCTGCAATGGAGGTATATTGTTTCAGAATAATGTTGTATGTGACATAATGTGCAAAACAAGTAATAATAATGTGGTGGGATGACAGGTTCACCTGACGTAAGCAGTTCCAATCAAGCCCTTACTGTAAAGAAGTGCACACAAGAGAGACAAGCATTTATGATAGAACTATCAATTCTGAGAAGTATCAGAAAATGAATGACTGCAATTCTTCTCTTACGGTAACTTAATTTCTCTTACCACTAATGGTCCTTGGTTGTTTCTTCAGGAGTAGTGTTATTAAGCAAATATCCAGGTTCAAGAATTACAGTTTGATTTTTTTAAGTTGATTTGTTGTTTTTGGGATTCAGAGATTCTGGCAAGTCCAGCCAGATATGGGAATTAAGGTTATTTCTGATACTTTATTCTGCTCCCATACATATTTATATTTACAGCTTTTTACAGAACATATTACTTCCTGCTGCTCATTAGCCACATACCTGATTTCAGTACTTCAGCTTACAGGAAAATTAAATGATCCAGGTTGTCTCTTTTAATACCAAGCATGTACAAAACAGTGCCCAAGCAATCAGAGAGAAGATTAACAGAGTGGACTGATAAGGATAGGACAGAGGGAAGAGGGTGAGAAGATATGCCATAAAAGCATTGTAAGCTCTTATTCCTGACCATGATCCTTTCCTCAGTTTAATCTGGTCATTTCTCCTGCCTGCACTCCGAAGTCCAGATGCAATGTTTTTCTGAATTCTTCACTCCAAACACCTAGGTCTCACAGCACGACCTTTCTCCCATCCTCCTCTTGACTCCTCTTCTACTGCTCCTATGCAAAGTTGGACACTTCCTGTCCAGCTGGTCTAATATCTTCTTATTGCCACAAACTGTTCCAGTTCAGTTCCTTAACCATTCAAAAAAGATAGTGGAATCCTGTCTTCAAAGTGCACATACAGACATATACTTTTTAAGAACTGATCACCTTTTTACCATCACTGTTCACTTCATAGGTGCAGAAAACATTTCTTGCATCAGCATGGCTTCAAACTCTTTTGTACCCTTTGAAAAAGATTACTCATCTCCTTACACATTATTGCACACCTTGAGAAACAAAACAAAGAAGATGGAAACGTCTGCAGAGGAAAGACCCTTACTGCACAACACTTAGCTGATCAAGATCCTAAAGTCCACGAAAGCATATGTGCTATACAGGATGTAATTAAACACAGTAAGCAATACATGCTATAGTTCTCTGAAATCAACATACAAATGCCTGTATGCACTCAACAGTTCTCTCTTCCTCATCAGGAAAAGGACAGACTTGGAGCAACCACTGAAATGTTTTAGTCCAGCTTCAGGTTTGAAGTGACAGCAGCATTACAAAACAAAAACCTGCTGTACTCTCATCTCTCCACATATTCAGTTTTAAATCCCTAATACAGATACCACCATATCCTTTCCATTCTGAGCAATATCAGAAAACTGTCCATCAGCCACCATTCACTTTGACTCAGAGAAACATAACTGAAAGAAGGTTGCTGTGAGTTTCGTATTTTAGACAGCACATCGAAAACTTTGAAGAAAAACATCTGTAACTTCAGTTAAAGTGCAGTTCATAAAGCTAGAGTGGCACCAAGTGGTGAATGGATGAACTTGGATCTTGTTATATTTTCACAGTCTTACAACAAGCCACATTTGCCATAGTATGAGCTAAAAACAAAATGGCTTGGCAGCTTACTTCTACTGTGGAGTGTAGATTTATTAGAAATCCAACTTCACACATTCACACACTAACAAGGGGAAGATCTTTCCATAAAATTCTCTTACGTGATTAAAGTTGAGAATTACTAAATTGACAAAAAGCATATGAATGTCAATAGCAAGTAGAAAGTGATAACATAAATCTTAATTGTCATCATTAAAAGGCAGTCAGAATCTTTATCAGATCATTTCACTCGAACATTTACAGCTACTCAATCCTCCCCCTTTCAGCTATTACATATTTTTCTAACTTCCTGAAGAAAGCACCTTTATATTTATTTGCCTTCCCTCAAGGACTTGAGATGTGTACGCCTCCCCAAACCTCCAATTCTTAAAATGTGTTGCATGTTGATGCTTCTTTTAGCAGCACAGAAGAAAAAGAAAAAAAAAAAAAAAAAAAAAAAAAAAAACACAAGAAGAAAAACCGTGTACCTTCAAAGATCATATCAGGAATAGGATTTTCCCCTGTGGTTAGTTGTAATAACCATACACTTCATCCCACTTGTTCTCCCCCAAATATACCAGGCTTCTAATCAAACCTGGAGAAACAGAAGAGGAAGACAGATGAATATTTCTGTGAAATAGAAAAAAAAAAAAAATCTGTAGAAAAAAAACCAAAAAAAAAAAAACCAAGAAGAAAACATACACCTGCTCCATATTTCTGTGCTGTGATTCTCAAGAAGAAAACATACACCTGCTCCATATTTCTGTACTGTGATTCTCAATTAAAAAAAAAAAAAAAAAAGCTTCACGTATTTTAAGAGCACCAGTTCTTCAGTTCTAGAGAAAATTAGAGATTGTTTTCATTGCACATTCACACTGGCTAACATCAAATATTATACAAGCAGCTGACCTAAGCCCTCACTAAAAACGTGCACAGTATTTTGTGTTAAATGTTTTTTTGGTTACTTTGACCCAGACTTTCAAATAATAGGATTTTACCTTTTATCCAATTTAACTGATACGTTGTGAGTAGTGAAGTGATGGTTCTAGGAACAGTGGCTAAAACAAGCTCTGACTAAACAGCCCTATAGGTGCAAAAAATCAGGGTGATTAACACCACAATCACACCCTTAAGAGACAAGAAGCACATGCCTTTGCAGGTTCTTACGATCAGAAAGCCACAGAGTCAGTTACACAATTCACTAATGATTTAAATATTGACAGACAAAGGTTCTGGAGAAGCAATAAATTGGAAAAAAAGAGCCTTATTAAAGTCAGCCTTCATCACACATAAAGCATCACAGTAATGATAGGCAAGTTTATGTGTGACATGTTAGTAGTGTAAATATGATAGTCCAGAACAGCAGCTGGGGCTGGACATCCATTAAGTAATTTGAAAAACAGCAAAGGCTCAGAGGTTCAAGAAGCCAAAGAAGTTCTTTGAAACTTTTGACCTTTTTTGGCTGTGTGGTCTGTTTGGAAAGCCCATCTTCACATATAGAGTCAGACAATGCAAAACCTGGACTATAAAGATCTTTATAAACACAAAACAACTAAGTATCTAAGGATTTTTTTTTTTTTTTTTTTTTTTCTGGTTAAAAATCAAGTTCAGTTGGTTAATTCTGCGTATGGGTGTCCTGACAGCAAATAAATGCTTTTTCCTTAAGCTCTACATTCTTTTCTGCTTTTAACAGATGGTAGCAAAGTTGATCTACAAATTAACAGCAGCTCATTTCTGATTCCAAAACAAGTGAAATGATCTTTGTGTCATTACCCACTGAGAGTTAATTAATGGATATTTGCAAGCTGCTTGGAGATCCTCCAATAAATTGTGGACTTTCCCCTCCCCCCCTTCCCCCCACCAGTGCTATGCAATACTAACAGACTGTGTTTCACAAACTGTTACACAGTTAACTTCTCTAAGATTTCTCATACCTCACTTCACACTCACACTTAAAGTCAAGCTAAGACTACTCTCATCTGTGGCACCTCCACCTTCCCTTTGTCCCATACTGAACAGCTTTGTGTCCAAACTCAAGGGTAACTAAAAGCTAACAAAGGAAGTCAGCGGACAGCTATGCTGAGACAAATTGCTTAATCACTTCTGTCTCCTTCAATTCCAGCCAACTGCCCTATTTCGCTACTGAAAAACTGTTTTATACTTAGGTTCTAAGAGATTTGGGTATAACTTATCAGCTACAGGTAGTGCATTTGTACCCAAAATAGTCTCCCAGTCTAAGGAGCCGTGCTATCTACTAACTGTTACACAAATATGAAGACTAAGAAAGCAGTAGGGTTGGGCTGTCTGCTAAGACACAAATGCTGCAGATATTCTTATTTTGGTTACTAGAAGAAATGTGGGGAAAAAAACCACAAAAATATCGTAGCGTTCAATTAGATTAGCATACCACCATTTTATAAACCACAGAAAGACAGTGTCATTAATATCTTCTGATTAAGATTTCTCGATGAAAGAGCTTTAATGATGTCAAAGTGCTGGCATCTGGACCGCTTAGTGGATAATACTTGCTTGTTTGAAAGACCCCAAGCCAAGTTCATCCTTTTGTACTAAGGAACAAGAATTTACTGAAAGTAGCTCTGAGAAATCAGCAGCATTTGAACCACAGCTGAAAGCATTTACTCCATTATCATCGAGACTGGTCTATACTTCACAGTTAGCACTGTTGACTCCCTCAAGTCACCACATTTTTGGCTATCTACAATGAATTTACATTTTACATTTCTCTGCAAAGTTCAGAGTACACGTTGAAATGCCACCCTAGAGGAACTGACAACTGCATTGCATCACATTTATATATCTAATTCTTCATTACAAACATGTGTTATACATACCACATCTTTTACATTTTCTTTAGTTATTAATTGGTGTACAAATAAAAGATTCTGTGCTAATATTCATTTCACACTGAGATAAAAGACAGCACCAAGATCACAGTATACTTGAGCAGAAGGGCTCATTTCAGTTACTGCTGTCATAAATGACCACGTTCAGTTTTATTTAATTTGCTTTCAGAGAGCATTGCAACTGGCTGAAAATCCAAAAGGCCACTAATTATCCTTCTTGAAAGAAAAGAATTACAAGGAGTTTCACATAAAAGTCCTTTTACTTCTCCTAGTACTGTCTAATCACTCAGTACTTGTCTGCAAATGGATTTGGTCTTACACATAGTAATAATAATGACAGATGTTTTTCTGTCAGTCAAACTTAACATTCAAATTTCAGTTGATTATTATGAGTAATCTACAATTTCCTCCATAATTAAGGCTGCAACTTTGTTCCCATTAAAAAGTTCAATTTTGACCTCCCACTCGCATCTATTAATGAAGGAGAACTTAAGTGCTATGTGAGAACTGTTGCAGAAAAAGAATTTTCCTTCCAGTTCAGAGTAAATGGAAGGAGGAAATTCTAATTTACAGCAGTGCATCATAGATATTGCCACCTGTCAGTTGTGTGTCACTTTATTGAAAGGAAGAAAAAGAAAAAAATATAACTTTACTGGACTCAAATAATGTCCTCACACACAGAACTGAGATGAGACAATAAAATGCTGATTATAAATGCAATTGACAGCTCCTTTCCTAACTTCAGATTGCACTATGGGCTCTGAAGCAATAGGCAACAAACAAGCACTACAGCTGTTTTCTCCACACTATTGCCTCATTAAAACCAACAGGCTTCCACTCAGGGACCCAAACACCCGTAGTATGGAGAACCAATGAAAAGCAGAAAGTTTTCCTTTATTTGGATGAGTAGCATACGGTTCAAGGACAACTCCTTTGTGATGTTCCAATATTAGAGGTAGTCAATGCATTTCTAAAAATTCTTTTTATCTCCACTTTCGGGTTGTTTGTGACAAAGAAAAGAAAAGCGATAAAACACAGTTTAATGGATTTATCTACTCAAAATCTAATGCACAGGACAACATTTGCTACCCAGAGCTCAATTTTAAAAAGTTATTAAGATTTTAATAGGCTCACTAGATCTGTATGTTGACTCTGACAACTTAATTTAGGCTCACTGGCAGTTTCAGAGATGCCGCATTAACTGTAGGAGCTGGCCAGTTTAAATAAACACCTTGCAGCAGAAGAGCCATGAGCCAAAATCAACTCTTCAGAAGTGCTCAGATTAAAGGATTTGAAAACAACTGCAAGATGTGAAGAGGCTATATTGAACTAGGTCCTATAATGAATTTCTCAACAGACCTGTGTTTGTCATGCAGGACAAAAGGCATCAAGAAACTGCCTACCTGAATTATGTAAAACAAACAACCACCACCACATCTCTTTTGTTGTTGTTGTTGTTACTTACCACAGGCAGAAAGATTTAAAAGCAAAAACCCAGTATCACAAAATTGAAGGATTTGGAAGGGACTGCTAGATATCAAGTCCAACCCCCCCCACCAATGCAGGCTCCCTAAACCAGTCTGCAAAGGTAGGTATCCAGGTGGGTTTTGACCATCTCCAGAGAAGTAGACTTCATAGCCTCCCCAAGCAGCCTGTTCTAGTGCTCTTCACTCTTACTGTGAAGAAATTCTTACATACATTTGTGCAGAACTTCCTATGCTTCAATTTGTGGCTGTTTCCCCCTGTTCTGTCCCCACAGACTGCTGGTAACTCTGGCCATGTTCCCTCTGCCTTCTGCATCTTAGATGTTTATGAATATTGATCAGATCTGTCTTCTTTTCTCAAGTCTGAACAGATCCTCATAGGAGAGATGCTCCAGCCCTTTTATCATCTTTGTGGCCCTGTGCTGGCCTCTCTCCGAGAGATCCCAGTCTTTTTTGTACTGGGGAGACCAGAACTGGACACAATACCCCAGACAACACCTGACTGGGGCAGAGCAGAGGGGTTGGATCACCTCCCTCGAACTGCTGGCCACGCTCTTAACGCACCCCAAGATGCTATTGGCTTTCTTAGCCACCAAAGCACACTGCTGGCTTACAGTCAATCTGTCGTCCACCAGGGCTCTCCACAGAGCTCCTCTCCAGCAGGTCATCCCCCAGTCTGTACTGATGCATGAGGTTATTCCTCCCTAGGTGCAAGACTCTACACTTGCTTTTGTTGAACCTCAGCTGGTTCCTCTCTGCCCAACCCTGTTCAGGTCTCGCTGAATGGCAGTACAACCTTCAGGTGTGTCAGCCATCCTTCCCAGCATCATATCATCAGCCAACTTGCTGAGGATGGACACTATCCCCTCATCAATGTCACTGATGAAGATGTTGAACAAGACTGGACACAGCACCAACCCCTGGAACAAAATACAGGCCTGTATTTAGGAAGGAAGACTCAAAATTTTGAATCACTTAAATTTCTCCCATTCAACTTCTTTATCCACCCCAAATGAAGGACAAAGAAAAGAAAGCATTATTTTTTTTTTTCTAGAATTTAACTGTCTGAAATACTTGTACATCATCTACTTTTATGTTGCCAGGAACAAAAAGAGGACAAAAGTGAAATAAAGTCTTAGTACCACCATTTCAATAGCAAAATACTTAATTCCTGTACTTTTACTTTCTTTTTAAAAGAATAGCAATAGCTTGCTAACTAGTAAATTGTGCTGTCACTTTGGTACATAAAAACATTTAAGAATGGTCCTTGATAAAACAAACTTAAGACCACAGATTTTCTGAGGATAGATTCTTTTTCCTTATTGGCAGTTGTCTTCTCCTCTTAGTAGCAAAAACACATCAGATTAAAGACCTGAAAATTTAAAAAACTGCCATAACACTTATCCACTAAATCCATTTTTTCCACTAGCCACAATTCTAGAATGACAGAAAATGAAACAACTGAAAGTTGGATTTTATTTTTTATTAGTTCTGTGTACCAAACCCAGACAGAACAGTTCCTATTTTGATAACACAAAGTTTAGTAGGATTTTTAGGAAACGTTAACCCAACCCAACCATTTCTACCTAAACAAAATCCATTCAAATGCATTCCAGAGAATGCTAAGACCATCAATGAAGGTCATACTGCCAGCAACTTGGGGCATTCTCTGTCACCCTTTATTCTGCATATTAATAGCTGAGGGTGATTTGAGAGAAATTTGTTTTCAACAGTGAGAGACATTGAACCCATTTCACAATGATTCATGCTTGAGCTTCTAGGTCATTTGAAATAACTCAAGAAAGGTCTTTTTACCTTGAGCACTTAGGTCTAACCTTGTCCTTGAATATTCTCAGTGTTTATGAGTCACTACAAAAACCTTAATTTACATTCTGCTGCTAATATTTCCCCACTTTCTCCTCTTAGTTGCTATCACTGAGTTCACATCTCTTCTACTGTTGTAAAAGTGTTTTATTCAAGTAGTTTCCAACTGACATTCTTTCACTGATGAAGTGAAAGAAAGAGGATTTCCATTTTTGCTTTGGTTATTGTCCTGACTTGTCAAGAGAAAATACATATGCATCTGTATGATACATCAAAACCTAAAATCATAACCCAAGGCTGAGTGTGGAAGATGATATACACAGTTGTCTTATTCCAGTATTTTCATTTGATCACATACCAACAGTACACCAGTTAAAGTAGAAAACATCTCAAAGGCAACAGTACAGGCATCATGTGAAGTTCAAGAAATGATCTTCATAAACTCTAATAAAATTTGACTAAAGTATACAAATACTACTCCTTCTAAAGCCCCACTTCACTCTTTAAATATGTTCTCTGCTAACTCTGGAAGATTTGTCCAGTGTTTTTCTGACTCCCACTAAGCTTCTGGCCTCAGAAAAATCTTGCTGCTCATTACTTCTGTAGCAATGCTCTTCTCTCTCCCTCTGCCAGATGATTGTGCTATATGTTATTATTATTAAATCTTTAATTTGCAGGGCAGGATGAAAGCCATCACTATATACTACCAGTGCTGCCTCAGGGCTTCTGATTTCATACTACTTCCTTACTATTGGTTTGTGTAGGGTTTTCTAAGCAACATTTGGCTTGATGAAGATACACAACTGACACATTATTCTTTAAGGAAGATGGGCTGATGACAGTCACATCACAAATGGGGGCGGGGCTTGGGGTGTCCTCCAAGAGCAGAATCCCTACGTACATCATGGCATGCATTTCTGCAGCATGCAGGAGGTCCAAGATTAACGACTGGTAGCGTCCACTACCCCTGTGAAACTCCAGTGACATCATCAGCTCTCACAGAGACAAAAGAAATACAAGTTCTGAATAAACTCAAGGACAAGGTAGTAGGCACTGAGCATGAGGTGATATGTCCACAACTTCATCATGAACCAGATTCACATTTAACTGGTTTTAAGTGACCAAACAGAGCATAGGAAAAGGTATAAAAACAGCAATCGTTTCCCCCAGTGTACAATTTAGGTCAGTTGGCCAGCAGCACACAGTCAGCAGGATGCCCTGTTGCCCAGTATGAGCAGAGCAGCTGCTCATCCTGGCTTGGCTGCAGCATCCAGAGGGTATTTGGGAAAACCCCCCAACAGCAGGATAGACACACAACATCATTATCGAAGGAAAGGCCCTGCAGAACTACTTGTTTGCCACTGCTTACTCAGGTGCAGTCAAGAACTACAATTTGTTTCTTCATTTTAACTTTTTTCTTCCTTTCCTTTCTCCTTCCTGCTTCTACCTGATGTACGCCTCCTGTGAGTGATCAATCACTTGATTAGTCCTGGAATCCAAAAGAAACCCCGAACATCCCTCTGCAAGTGACAACTTGAACATCTATATTCCAGATGGCAGAGCTGAGATGAACGCCTGCCTTATCTTTCTGCTTCCCCAGTTGCCATTACTGAGGTTCCTGTCATCTCTAGAAGTTTATCATGCATACACTGGAATGTGAATTCTTCTCATTTCATCCACAAGCCCACAGGTGAATTTTGCTCACAGCAGCCTAAAGATAGACACACTCACTTAAGCTTACCTGATTTTTTTTTTCTAACAGCTGTTGCTTGACAAGAAGTCTATTATCAGTGTGTGTCAGCATCTGGCAGAGCCATGATTCAAGCACTCTGCACCTGCACCATGCTCCTCCTCTAAATAAGACCTTCCAGTTAAGTGACCCATCAGTGAGGCTGCTGCATTTATCACAAAGGAAAGAAGGATGGAAAGATTAGTGTCTCAACAGCAGCAGCCCAGAACTAAACATTCATCCTGTGATATCAAGTAGAAGGACATGCTGTTTTCATGTTCCACAATGAAAATAGAAGAAGGTTGAAATTAAGCGCCAGCTTATTCAGAAGTAGAGAGAATCAGCTCAATCTTCCTTATCAAGCACATGAAAAACAATCTACACTAAAATCCAAAAACTTATTCGTACATCGGATGTGATGCAGTCTCCCATGCAATGCTTATGTGGCACTCCAAAGTTACCCAGAGCGTCTCCCTAAAGTACAGCAATTTACATCTTCCACTTAATACTCCCCATCCTTCTAAACAGAGATCACCAAACTCAAGAGACTTGACAGAGCTCTCTAAACAGAGAACACTTCATTAACCTAATCAAATATCTCCACACATTACAGCCCCACAGTCATTAATATGAGACCAGTTGACACAACTGCCATTTTATACAAGATAACAAGTTCTTTCAACATGTATTTGAAGTTTGTACTGCCTGAAATAGAAGCCTGTGTAACAGCTCATTTAAGAACTATGTGTCATGTGCACACTGATCTTTAAGATCTCTGCCTAAATCAGTGATAAAGGATGGAAACAATCTATCTTATCATCATCTGTGTGGAGTAGGTACTTCCCAACTGTGGAATTGATGCATATTAGACAGCAGATGCACATGAAGCCATAGTAGGCCATGTTCAGTTCTGAGCACCACAACATCCCAGTACACCAATAGCTCCAGAGAGGCAGAAGAGCTTCACTGCCGCAGCAAGTCGTTGCCATTGATGCACTGTGAGCAGACAGTAAACCTGAGTTCATACTGCCACTCTAGAATTCAGTTTGTGAGTTGGTGCATAAGAAATTACCATCAAATGAAGTTCAGAACAAATCATCACTACAAAACCGACATTTTTGAGTAGCTGACTACTCTGCAACCATCACAATACCTCTTCCGAAACGCTTTGCTTTATCAACCTAATTAGTAATCTGTATCATTATCACAAAGATGAAAGGAATGTAAACCATTAGATGTATTACATTCACAGAACACATACATACAGATCTACTTATAAGCCCCACACAAATTACCCATCACAATTGAAGTTATTCACTGTTAGAAGCTGTTATATACATCTATATGCATGAATGTACGCATGCATCAGGCTAATTATTCTCCTTTTCTCCTTTTAAAAAAAGAATAGGCATACTGCTGCTAGTGGGCAAATCCTGATCATATATTTTATCACATTTACTTGCAATTTTGATGAAAACTACAGGTGGAGATAGATTATAATGGGAACATCTAATTGAAATTCATCTCCATTTTGCTTCAGATTGAAGACATGCTGCTTGAGCTCTGAAACATATTCAATTTCATTCAAATTGTATGCAGATTTTTAGAATTTCAGAATAAAAAAAGTTTGAGAGTCCTGAAGACTAGAGTTCACAGACTACTACCAATGCTTAACTATATTTTAGGTGTCCGTGTTCTCTTCATTAGTTTTCACCACTCCTAGCTTTTCCTGTGCTGTGAAGCCTTCTTACCAAGGCAGGCATGAGGAATACAAATCCCACAGAGATCTGTCCTTTTGATAGGAGTTTGACAGCTTCCACTGACATGTCAAGTCACTCTAAGTCCTTGTGGATTCACTGGGGCATTAGCTGTTCAGTATGGTTCTCCCCAACACATTCCTATCAAAAAATAGACAACCTATCTGTCTTTCACCATTCAAAAGCTGTTTTGTGACTCAAAGTTGCCACACTCCCTACCCTCCTTCCCTACTTCGGTATTTTGCAATTGACAAGATTGAAAGCTGTCAGTTATATAAAACTGGAGGAGAGAGGACAGTAGCAAACAACAGAATGATTCCTTACTGCCCTTTGGATACAAATTCAGAAATCCACTGTGTCTTACAATTAAAAGTCATAGCAAATTCTATTTGAATAATTGTCTAATACCAATCAAGGCATTTGAAGAACTTCTTGTTGCAAACAGTAGCTAACAGAGCTTTCCTCCTCCTCTTACTCATTGATACAATCTTATTTTCAGTTAATTCACAGAACCACAGGTGCTGGAAGGGACCTTTGGAAATTATCTAGTCCAATTCCCACGGCTAATGCAGGAACACAAATTCAGTTACGAGCCTATTCCATCACACAAATGAATTAATCTAATTCATGATAGTAAATGCTACTCTGTGTTTATGGTGTTGTCTTGAGGCACACTAGACAACCAGAATATACCAGCCACATGCACCTAGCATACATCAGTCCTGAACATTCAGGGCCACGATACCCATGTCAAGGAGCAGAACTAGGGGAGTTAAGGGTGCTGACAAGTGTACGACTATCTGGTACTAGCGCTTATTCCTGCCCAATGTTTTCCTCGTAATTAATTCCTTTTTCTATATTCTCTATCAGATTTTAGCTCAAAATTGAATCCAAACTAGTAAAAAAAGTTATAGAAAAGAGTATTTAAACAAAGATTAAGCAGAGAAGTGATAAATACAAGAAAGCTAAATATTAATTAATCAAGCTAGTTCTGAGAATGGACTCTGAATTAAAACTCAGCATTTGAACATTTCTGCTCAAGCATTTGTTGCTGCATTTGATTTTGATGTTCACACACGGTGCAAAGAGCTACTGCAAGTGCTACTCTCAAAAAAAAAGCAACAGGTGATAAAAAAGAAAGTATTTAGTGCTGTGGGAGAAGACAGTGACGATCCTGTTTTGTATTGCTGTTATCTTCAAAACACGAGGGAATTTCCCTTTTGCTGTTTATTTTCTCTTAAGGAAACTAGAACATACTAGAATACAAAAAGTAAATCCTGGTTTGTTCTTCTTCATTTAGAGGAAGAATCATGTATTAAAACTGAAGCACTCTTACACTTAATTTTCCCATACTATTTCTCATGAGAAAAAGATTGGCAAAGTGAAATGAAAAAAATTTTAAGAAAAACTCACCTGCATTCAATTCTACCACACCAACTTTAGTCTGCAGCAAAGTTAAGAACGGTAGATGATGCAACAAGCTCGTAGAAAGCTTTCATTCAGAAATGCAGGGGAGATGCATCTCAGTTCCAAAGAAAAACTTCAGACCATGTCCCTGTCTCTCTTTTCATATGGAAACCTCCACCTGTAACCACGGCTTAAATTCATGCTCAGTGAAGGACTGTAGGTCAAGCCAACTGCTAAGGCCTGCAGGTACCTGAATCCAAGAACTTGAGAAAGGCACTTATCGGTGGCTGTCTCATTCTTTTTTTCCCCCAGAAAAAAATTCCAGAGAACAAGAAATCAATTTCTTTCAGTGGAACCTGAATTGCAAATTATTATTTTAACACAGCTTCAGGATGATGTTATATTACATGATATCCATGACAGTCATCCACCATCTTCTGGTGTGGTACCTTGAGCCATTCTCCACCTTTTTGCATAACAAGCATTTAACATGGTTACTGTATGAGGAAAAAACTTCAGAAAAATGTAAATTCCTGATAACAGTCAGATGCCTAAAACAGGCACTAGCAAGACACACCTTAAAAGTAACAGTAGCAGGTTGTTCAATGTACCCATAGATGAGTTATTGACATTGGGAAATCTTCTGTACAAGAATCAACGCAAATCTATCCTCTCTTGAAAGTGTAAGTAGTCAGAAAACACACTAAACTGACCATCTGTTCCTCTCTGATAACATGTAATTAAGTAATTTATTTATTCATCACTTAAACCTTCTCCCTTCTCCCCATATTAGTCAAGGATGATTATGCTAAATCCAGATGTAGTTAACATATTGTGCACTCAAGTGAGCAATGTCCTTACAGGCACATGACTTGCCTTCTGGCTATCCACCTTCAATATCTCAGCAGCTTTGCCTTCAAGACCCTGTTTGCTATCCTATTCTGTTCTCACAAGCTAAAATCATGGCACTTGGTTTGGTCATTAACTGAAAAAATGCAAGAAGCTGTAAACTATCCTGTGAGCCACAGTAACCACAGACCTCAGCTTCTGTATGCATCTGGATAGAATTTCTTCCTTCCTACAGGATACAGGACTGCTTACAGCTTCAAGTTAAGCCAGAGTACGTCACCCAAACACTTTTCCTCTGTATAAAAACTTGTTATTGCTGGCTACTGCTCTTACTATGGTGTTCCACAACCTCCTGAGAATCTCCTGGGCTTCTGGAGATTTGCTGGCATAGCAGGAGGGCAAGGTCTGCCTAGGATAGTCTCTTCTGGTGAAGTCTATGTCTCCCTCTCTGCACTTCAGGACAGTTTGTATAGAATTCCCTAGTCTAATGCTCAGGTGATATAGCAACCTGTCACACAGGTGCAGCTGAAAAACAGATGGCACACTGAGAAAGAATTTCTGTTCAGTACAATCTTATCTACTGAAAGTCAGAAAATAATTTTAAGAAGCACTGTGCACTTCTTCCTATTGGTCTCTCCGGTTCTACCAGCCTTACAGTCCTATAATTCTGGAATAAGCTCCTTTTCAGCTCCCCTGAGTATCCAGTTAAAAGTCTCCGAAGGTCATTATGCTGACACTTTTTTACATGCTAGATCCTCCCCATGCCTTACAGCTCTTAAAGATTATTTTAAACATCTGGATGAGGGCAGTTTTAAAACAAGACATTGACTGACCAACACAGAGTTTTGCAAATATATATGTATATATATATATTTTTAATCAAGAAGCTGCACTCAGAAGAGGTAATTGGCAGTATCCAAGAGAAAGCCTTTGAGCATTCTTATGCTGCACACAGGCCTTGCCCTAGAAGGTCTTTTCAAAGATAGTAAATTTTTACTATGCTGACTTCAGGTGTAGACTCTAAAAGCCAGTTAGAGAATGCACCCAAGCTTTCAGAGGGCTAACTTCTTTACTGTAAAGGTAAATATGATGGTGAAACAATGGAAAGCTCAACAACGAAAGCAGAGCAGCAAAATCCCAGGCAGCAGTGAGTGAGGGTTCACTCAAACACAACAGCAGCAGGGACAAAAATAAAGAAGCTACTTACCTTCAGAAGGCCTCAGGTACATAGAGATCTTAAGCAAAACACCCTCACCTCCACTGCCAACCCTTAAATGAGGTCTGGGAAGGATTGGATCCTGGCTCCAACCCTTTTAGTCTTTCAGCTGCATTGCATACACCTGAGTTACCCAGGCTTGGCCCTGCCTTCCCACCAGGTGCTCAAGCACTGGTCCAAGCCATGACTTGCATTTCCATTACAGATAAAATGTTTTCTTTTACTAGCAGCAGCTTCTTACTTTTCCCAGGAAAAGAAGGCTAACTTAGATATCTTCAGCTAAGGTCAAATTTTTGTTTTATAGGCTTGATTTATGACATTTCCACAGCCATTATTGGCATTTCTTTGAGATGTCAAAAAGCTCTTTATCCCCATATAGATTTAGCCTTTTTTTTTCCTATTTGCTTTTACTATTTATTAAAGCATAAAGGTTGGATTGAACTTTTCATCCCACTTGTAAACTGAGAAGAACAAGCTCCCATAAAGCTCAGCAGCTTACCATCATTTGTCTAGCAGGCTCACAAGTCAAATTATTGCTCTGAAATGTGAAGGTGTGAATCAAACCAACTCACTGGGGCCAATGTCCCCACAACAACTATTTGGTTCTGAATACTGCATATTTAAACCAGGATATTTTGTTAGTTTGTGGCTGTTTATTTATTTTTTAAATTATTTTATCCTTATGCTACCAGCATGTTATTTCCATATTATACACACCAATGTGCTTACCACATGAGATGGATCATCTGAAAATTAAAAATGGAGCAAAGAAACAAAAGTATATATTTCATTTTTCTCTCACTCTATTTTAGTGCTCTTTGTTGCACATTGGTGGCTGTTGTGCTCCCCCTCACCAACTGAGATTAATAAAGAACATGACAGTCACTGAATCATAGAATGGCTTGGGTTGAAAAGGACCACAATAATGATCTTGTTTCAACCTCCCTGCCTTGGGCAGTGTCTCCAACCACCAGACCAGGCTGCCCAGAGCCACATCCAGCTTGGCCTTGAATGCCTCCAGGGATGGGGCATCCACAACCTCCTTGGGCAACCTGTTCCAGTGCATCACTACCCTCTGAGTGAAAAACTTCCTCCTAATATCTGACTTAAACCTTCCTTGTCTCAGTTTAAAACCATTCCCCCTCATCCTATCACAATCCACTCTCATAAGCAGCCGTTTCCCCTCCTGTTTATACTCTCCCTCAAATACTGGAAGGTCACAATGAGGTCTCCCCAGAGCCTTCTCTTCTTTAATCTAAGACTACTACTAAGTTGAAGTTGGTGTGCGGGTTGAGTCAAGGTCTCCAGCTCTATAATAAATTCTCGATTTCCACAACATTGCATTTTCCATTTAATTTTATGTTGATTTATAAGTCAGTCCCCTGGGTGCTAACTTTATATAGAAGAAATATTAACTCAGTGGAGGCAATAGTTAGCTTTTTATAATAAAAGAAATGCATACTGTTCATACCATTATTGCTGAGGAAATTAGGTAACAACCCTTCTAACACCCCACGTGCAGGACACTGTAGCCAACTACTTAACTTGCAATAATAGAGTATTGACTAGGCACAGTGATTGTAAGACAGTGCTTCTACCAGATTAGACTAGTTCCCTGCTGTTAGAGACTAACTCTGCTGTACTAAGTTTGTTGTACCTTAAAAAAAACTTTTCATAAGAAATAACCTCCAAAACATAGAAAGATCAAATTTAGAATAAACATAAATATGTCTCCTGTCCAGTGACAGCTGTATTTATAGGGTAATGGAGTACTGTATACATACCACAAGAAGGCAATATGGTGATTTCAACAGAAAGGGCCCTGAAGCACACTACTGTCATACGCAGAAGGTATTGCTTAAACCCATACGTTTTTTGAAATCTTCAATTAGTCTTGAACAGATACAACTATGCATATTTCACAGAAGTGTTAGAGGATATGCTGGATAACCTTGCCTTTGCAAGCAAGAAGCAATATAAAATTTCTCAGACCCTAGACCACAGCTTTCTCAGCTCTTCTCCCATTCTCAGTACACTTGTTTTACTTCCAGCATTACATAGGCAACATTATGCTGCTCAGGTAGGCAAAGTAAGCCATTGCCATGGGTCAAAGGTGATAAGAAATAGTCCTAACACCCAAAGTCTGTCTGCCTCCTGAACCAGAATCCTGGAGGCACATTTCCTCTCTTCCCATTCTCCTGTAGTAGTAACAAGGGCAAGGCCAACCACTGAGGATTCCTTCATCTTCTCAGAAGAAATATGGCCATGTCCCATCTGCTCACATGGATGCTTTTTTCTACATGTTCCTGTCTCCCATGTCACCACACAGAAGATGACATAAAAGCACCCACAGAAGTTTTAATGACATAAAGGAGAAATAGCAATAGTGCCTATGCAGGGAATATGCCATCAAAATGCAAAAATTGCTAAAAAACAAGAAAAAACATATTTCAAAGGCAATGAACTTGACAAAAAAGTTAAGGAAGTGCACTACTCATAAACACGGAAGTAGAACTATTCAGAGATGGAAAAAGAGGAAGAAGTACTGCAATAACAAAGTAGAAATAACATTCCAAGATATGATTCTTTTCCAGATAGGTAACTGGAGAAGAACCAAAATATTTCTCAAAAATTAAAAACTACAGACTGCTTTTTCACAATGCTAAAGGTGGTTAAACATTTTGCAATGTGGTGAACAGTTAGCAGTAGGAAGAATTGAAATAACCAAATGTTAGCTCTCATGAGGCTTCAATATATTTCTATTTTCAGCAGAAACATTTGGTAGCAAAGGAGTAAAAGCTTTTTTTTAAAAAAAAAAAAAGAAAGAAAGAAAAAAGGAGTACATGAAGTATGGATCACTTTGCAATTGTTTTTATTTTTATTAAAAAACAACATTTTTTATTGGAATGGGTTTTTTCCACTCCAAAGTAGAAGTGAAAGCTTTACCTCATTTTTTGAGCTTTTCTTTAATGACTTCAAAGCTTATCTGAATTAAGGCAAAATTAGGTCTCTCTACAAGTTCTGGTCTCCCTGGAAGTCCCACTGAATTGAGAAGCATAAATCAACACACAAGTTCTAACCATCACGAATAAAGATCACAAAAATCCAGCTTTATGCACAAGACCGTGTTTCAGTTCTGTACCTACCAAAGAGTTTTACTGCATTTGCCTATTTTGATTCCAGCACTTTCATAGCTACAGACTGAAAAAGCACTTATATGTACCTCAGTGAAGACAGAATACTTCTACACCGCAAAAATGCTACAGGTTTCAAAGATGATTCAAAAGCATTTTTGGAACAGAATCTTCATTCCATTGGTGCTGTGGTTGCAAGACAAGCTTCAATTTTCAAATATTGTAGAACACCTTGTTTTGTCATCATCTAGAGGAATCTGCATTAAAGATGTTTATCGTCAATGCCAACTTAGTCAAGGGAGAATAGGATAAGTACCCCAGTTGCTGTAAGGCAGCCCAGGCGAACACCCATGCATCATTCTCCTCAGATGAACCCAACACAGCTAAGGGCTTCTGGAAGAATACTTTTCTGATGCATATGGAAACTTCTGGTTTTAACGTACTAAAGTTTTGAAGGCCTCCCTTGCTCCAGCTCTAAAAACAGCAATACTTTGTGCTATTTGTTATTCAGAATTATGTCAGGAAAATTAAACTTGTACAGAAGGTCTATGACACATGCATGCAGACACCAGAACCAGGCAGTCTTAGTCAGGAAATCATGAACTCACAGTCCATCACAACAGGACTTGAACTAGAATTGGACTAATATCATGGAATGGTTTGGTTTGGAAAGAACTTTAAGATCATCTAGTTTCAAACCCCTGCCACAAGCAGGGACTCTTCCTACAAGATGAGGTTGCTCACAGCCCTATCCAGCCTGGCCTTGAGTGCTCCAGAGTGTGAGCATGCACAGTCTTTCCGGGCAACCTGATCCAAATATATATTTTGCCGCTGTGTCCATCTTTAACTTCACATTCCTGCATAACTTACAGCAAAGCACTCAAGCCTTCTTGACTCAACTACTCCATCTGTAAAATAAGAATATTAGTACTCTCTCTCTTTGTGCTTTGAGGTGTTGTACAGCTTCTCATTAACATCTGTAAAGTGCTTTTTGCTTCTTTTCTGCATGCATTAGCTCAGGAAAGCAAAAATCATACTGCAAATGTAAGATTTTTTTAGTGAAGTTCTTAGAATGTGGCAAACAGGGCCAGATATAAAAAAGCTATAAATGCAAAATTAACATAAATTAAAAATGAAATTAGCATACCCTAAAATACTGACACCTGCAGAACAGGCAAATATAGCGTACAATAGCAACTCAGCAGCAGCAAGCTCTTCATCTGGGGCACTGGTAGCCTACAGAAAAGAAACAATTCTGAAGTAAGTTAAAAGGGCCTTAAGGGTCTTTTAAACGTCAGAAGCGAAAATTTTTTTAAAAAGCCTGTCAGTCTTCTCACATAGAAAAGTACAGCCCTCTATTCTCTATCTCTAACGAGAGCTCTGATGCAGTAATTCATTTGCTAGCACTGCTGTTGTTCCAAGTGAAGACAAGGACAAGTGGGACTTTGTGCAAACTGAACTAATCGGCAACACTTGATCAACTCAATTAGCTCAAATCAACCTAAGCGTTTCTCTGTCTGCTTAGAACTTAACAGAGATGCAGTCGAACTATAATGGCAGCTTACACAGACAGCAATGCAGATTTGCTTTGCCTTTCCTCCAAACCAGCCAGGGGCTATCCGGTCAGGGATTTCCACAGCTATGTATTCAAAAACTGCACCCTGCTGAGATGACCTTACTAAATTCTTGCCTGTGTCAACATGAACTGGGAATATTTCTGAGGAAGATATTTTGTACCTATTTAGACAAAACAAGCAGGAACAGCACAATCGATACCCACGCTCACAGAAGAATCTCTGCACGAGATCGGAGCATGTGCATGTATAGGTTTCAGCTGTTTTAATGTAACAAGATAGGACTTCTTTGGAGGACAAGACAATCACAACCACAAAACCTTCTTGAATAAGCCCTGAGATTTCAAGGTGTCTTGATATGAAGGAACTGAGAGGAAACAGAAGGAACCTTCTTGCTCACTTTGGTCTCCTTTCTCTTTTCTCCTGGTAGTTTCATGGAGACGTGGACAGATTGCCGCACTGAACAGTATTGGTGATGTTATAGATGAGCCTCTCAAATCATTACTAAAACAAAGTAAGTTGTTCACTTCACAGCTGGAGTCAAGTGGACTGATGACTATTGTCTCAACCTTGGCTGAAGATAAACGAGGCCTCCTTACCCACTCAGGTCCTTGACCCAAATTCACAGCACAGTGACCCTGCAAAAACCTGTGACAGAAGAATATCAAATGACACTTTGTCCCTACTCAAACTACTCCCTAGAAACTCAAGTTGCAGCTCATCTGCCAAAACACATGTTTTACAATAATAAACACAACTTCCTAGTCACTTTGTTCAAGTCAATACATCCTCTTGCTTTCCCTTGTCTTTCCTCCATAGTTACAATATATTTAATACAATTCCTTTTAGTCTCACTGAGTGCCTTAAGCTTTTCTCTTTGTATCAAATAGTGCATCTGTCTTCCTGTCATCCTAAGTCTTAGAAAAAATAGTCACTAGTTTCATTGTGTTACCAACCCAAATGCCTGTTTGAAACCGTAATTCTACTGCACTATAGAAAGCTAAAGACTATAATGTTTCAAGTTCTGAAGACATTCAAATTCTACATAAAAAAGAAAAAATACTGCCAGTTTTCAAGAGCGAGAGATGCACCAGGATAAGATTTGTGCTAATCATACAAAAGAACTTACCTACTATATATATATATACACACACATACATGTACACACACATCAATAATAAATAATGGAAAATAAAACCCCACACCACCATGTATATAAAATCACTTTTTTCCTGTAAATCTCCTGTAAATTATAGGTATACTTCAGCAGTACGTTTCATGAGGGTCTGAATTTAGTCTTTTTCTTTTAATTAATATTTCCTTACACAGCTGCTGTGGCAGTTTGACCTCTGCAGCACTAACCACTTGTATAAAAGCACATTTGTCAATCCCTAAAGGCTGAATGCAAGTCAATATTCTATATTAAAAGTACAAAGATGTTGACAGAATGTATCAGAGTTTGATGTTTACTTCTTTATGTATACAGATATTTCTAAAAGACAAGGACTTATAAACTATTTTCCAATCATAAATAATAATGCAGTAACTGAACAGAACCAGCCTGTACTGGTTTTGACTGAGATAGAGTTTATTTTCTTCACAGTAGCTCATACGGTGCTACTTTATGAATCTGTGATAATAAAGTGCTGTTGACCCAGTGACGTTTTAGCAACTGCTGAGTAACACCAAGGCTTGTCTATCTCACACTACCCTGCCAGCAAAGGGCTAAGAGTGCACAGGAAGACCAGGACAGCTGATGCAGACTTACCAAAGGGACATCCCATACTACATGGCATCATGCTTAGCAATGAAGGCTGTGGGAAAGGACAAGAAAGAGAGGGACATTTGGAGTTAAAGCATTTGCTTTCCCAATTAACTATTCCATGTGTTGAAGCCCTATTTTTCTGGAAATGGCTAAACACCTGCCTGCTGATGGGAAGTAGTCAATTAATTCCTTAGTTTGCTTGAACATGCAACTTTTACATTACCCATTAAAATATTCTCATCTCAAGACAAGAGTATTCTCACTTTTCCTCTCCCAGTCCCCCTGGGGGAAGCAAGCATGTGGCTGTCAGCTGCCCACTGGGTTAAGCCCAACCAAGCCTATCAGCACCACCAGCATCTGCCCGTCACCTCAGCTTTCCCATGAATGTCTCTGCTCAATATGCTCAAAACTTTCAGCTACAACTGAGAGACCGACTGTGATGGAGGGGTATAAGATGTCTGCACAGTTTGTATGCTGTCAGTGGACTCTGCTAGGAACTGAATAGTGTGAAGACAAATCTAAGGGAGTTTATCACCATCCATCAAATTCTCAAAGAAGTGACTTAAAAGCACTAAGGATCCCATTTATGCTAAAAAAAATAAAAATCTAATTGCTTTTAATCAATAAATAATAATATATTAAATTAATAATCATGATCAGATTTTGTAATTGCAGCATTAGCATTTTTCTGACTTACTATCACAACAGTAAGAACATTCATCAGCACTACAGAAAAATTAAACCACATAAATTCAGAACCTACATTTTGGCACCGCTTTTGAAAATAATCATTTTAGCTGAACAGAAATCAAGTATAACAAAGCAAGTTTGATCAAAAGACAAGTCTGGCATGCCACTCCAGTGTTTATTAACATTCAAGCCACATATTATCCTCTATATAGCCACCCAAGCAGAAACAAACAGATAGACCTTAAAGGGATGTTATGAAATTAATTAGTTAATAACTATAAAACAATTTGAAGGTATAAAATCATGTTACAGAAATGTTAAGTGCTGTAATAATGCCTATGCAGAAGTTGAAGGTGAGCTTGCCAGAAACTCTATGAGATTCTGACTGCATGCGAAGTAATTACAGGCGAAGTTCAAGTTATTTTCTTGCTTAATACAACAATCCAGGCCCCAGCCCATCAAACCATTGTTTCCAAAGAATGAATACCAAGTGGAACTAACAGCTCTCAGTAATAGACCTGTTCTCGAGAGAACACAATACATATCACTACCTGGTAAAGAATAAAACAGAAACAAAGCGGACAGACTCAAGATGAGCACAAGGACTGGGCTGATGGCATTCTTTTATCTAAGAAATGACTACAAGCGTTACTAGAAAAGTTTTCTTTTTAAAAAGAGAATATCCAAAGGAAGAGTTTTAATCCAATCTTTTGTGTCAACGCAATGCCTAATAACCTCACTTTACTGAGCAGTATTATGAACAGTGTTAACTCAACTGCAATGCCCCAAAACCTGCCCAGACTGCTTTGGGAAAATTTTTCAACATGCATGCACGTGTATATATGCACATGCACATCACACTAGAGCTCAAGGCCAGACTCAGGTCTTAGCTCTGGTAGGTTTATCCCCACAGATCTTAGCATCTGTCAATAAATGAAACTGTCCTTAAATCCACAGGTGTCTAATTTAGATTTTGACAGTCTTTCAAGCAGTACGTATCTCCAGTTTGAGCCAGTACAACTAAGTAACAGCATGAACAGTGCTACAGAGTAACACTTCTAGTTTACCTTGAGAAGTAAAAACTATAACAATAAGGAAAAGTAAAAAGACAAACAAAATGCACTCTATCAGCAATAGTTTAAATTTTTATATACCTTCAGAAGTATCGAGCAATATCAGAGTTATGGATTCCTAGGAACATGTCCCCTTGTTCCTACATAGCAGTTACTACTACATAACTAGACAAACTACAACCCTAAGTACACAGCCTTATTACATGACTGTTCTCTGAGTGCGATTCTGCAGAGAAATATATCAGGCAGGTAAGACACTTCAGTCTTACAGGTGATAAGAACAGCTCTGAGAATCAAAGGAAGTGGCAGCAGGAAGACTCCTCTTGAACTCTCCTGCTTTCAAAATTAAGTTGCAAAGCAGTCAAGCTTCAGTGACGAAACCCTCCCAAGTACAAGAGTGGTCCTGTTCCCATTGCAGTACAAGCATTATGTAGGCAAGTCTAATGCAGCAAAGACCACCAGAACAAGTGCTGGGTCAACATGAAAACAAGTCCAGTAATGATCACAGCTTCTGGGTGTCCAGTGGAAAACACATGTGTTCATGGAGATTAGAACCAACACCCCATGAAACACAGTCTGCAGAAACACAGTCTGCTACACTGACAGAACAGAGGGTATCTGATCACTGCAGCTGCCTATGGTTTTATTTGCACAGGCTCCAAATTTAGTTCCCTTGAAGATTTCTGTCCACGTTGTATCGCCATTTCTACAGTTACATTTGAAATCAAAGCTAATTAAAGTGAAAGCAATTGAGAAATATTTGTGCTGTATTTTGTTGGTTAAAACCTTCTTCAGTGCCTTCTCAATTGTTCATCGTTACTTGCCATTCAGTTTACAGCACTAAATTGAGCATTTGAAAATTCAAGGTGTTTTCAAGCAGACTTTGCTAAGATTCCTAATATTAACTAGGTTTACCAAGTTCTGCTGCACTGATCTTCTGTCAGCTCCATGACCAGTGCAGGAAACTTTCTCTTAAGCTGAGAAAAGGACAGCAGATATGCAGCCAATGAAAAAGTAATGGGCAGAAGACAATCTCTCAGAGATTACTTTCCATGAAATTGAATTGGTAACATCTGCTCAATCTACTGTAGATAAACAGTGAACTATTTTCCATCTCATTAACTCAGAGGATGAGATATTAAATAAACCCCAGGGGCCTCATGCTTTGTTAAGGCTTGTCCTGAGCTCACCAAATTACTTTTCTTATGTAAGAGAGAACCTAAGAGCAGAGTTGCAGCTACACAGCAAACACATAACGTTTAAATCCCTGGATGACCTTAAAAAAAAAGTCCCTACTTAATCTGACTGTGTTTCTAATTACTAGTCACTTAGCCTAAATTATTAACCGTGTCCTCAGCAGTGATGTATGGCACATGTAAATTTCCAAACAGGATTCTAATAGAATTATCTAATTCTATTAAACCACAAACAACTGCCCATTAAATATTTATTAGAAAGCTTGCATTCACTTAAAATAGATTGGAATGTCAGCAAAACACCATGCTAATCTCTTCTTCATTTCAGTCTTCTATGCCAAGAGATCAAAATGAGCTAATCAGCATCACACTTATTGATTATGTACAAATTAGCTGGCTAATCAAAATCAATAAAAATAAAATAATCTGAAAAGAATTTACAAAGTAGACTATGGATTTCTCTAAAAAATACACTCTGTTTAAATAAACAAGATCATTAAATTCAGGATTGTTTGATTATGTAAAGCTTTTTAGCTTATTCTGCCATAGGGTGGGGGTGGTAAACGCCAACTAATTAAGTTTTCTCTGTAGCATCAATGAATTGCACTTCATAAAGAGAGAACTGTTTCAAACCACTTAAGAGATTCAGTTACTTTAAGTTCTCTGGGTGGTTGTGCGGCTTGATTCTTGCTACAGATTTTAGTCTTGCCTGAAACCAAAGCAAAAAGCATTTCAAAAAAACAAAAGGGTAAGCATTCCAAGAAATTCAAACAACCACCACCATTCACCTTCTGTAAAATAAATGCTGAGGGCATGTAGAAAGCACACAGGAGACAAGTAACTGAATGCCACGTGATCACTGTGGTGGTTGCAAAGGGGTTATGCAAAGCCAATCTTTATTTTATTATACTGTGTGGCAGATCCCGCTCTTGATCAGCATGGTCTTACATGCGACATTTGAGTCATTCCAACAAAGCCCAGTCTGCTTGCTGTTGGCATAACCAGCTCCTTAGTGACATCTGTCCTATGAAGACATCCACTTCGGTAGATTCAAACCTACCTCAGTTGAAAGTAGAATGAAAAAGATTGCTCAAGCAAGTACCATAATGTTCTCAACCCAAAACTAGATGCAATTCTGTGTTCTTGAGCCCAAAAGTCATGTTAAAGAGAGCCAGCCCATTATCCTCTTCTACTTCCTCAGAGAGATGTACTTCTCAGTCCTTCCCATGTAATATCCAATTTTACCAATAAAAATCTCTTCTGTGACAAACTCTGTACCACATCTGATGCAAACATTCTAAATACTGTTACTATCCTACAAGAGATGCTGAACACCTCAGAAGATCTGAATGGTTTTAACATTAACTTGAAGATTCATGTTTTGCAAAGCAAAGAAGTAGAAAGTCTATTAAATACTTAGATGAACTGTAAACCAATGCTGAAAATCCCATAGAGACATAAAAGCCAATCAGATACGTTGTGTGGAGTACTTCTCCCAACCTAATGAGGATTCCATACTATTTCCCATATTTTTCACAACAGTGGCTGTCCGCATGCAGTCAGAATAAAAAGAATTGCTTTTAAAATTATCTATTTTATTTTAAATTCCCTGTAGTGATATTAAAAGTAAGAGTGCAATAAAATCCTTTAGAAATGCTAGCATATATCAAGACAAAATTTCCACTAACAGAAAAAACTAACATCAATTCATTACTGCCGTAAAGAGAAAAAGACTAAAACTGAAATCTGAGTAGAGGTGAAGCACACAGAAAACTTAACATGTAATTCTTGCAAGAAAACCAATGTGCAGCTGGTCGGAAGAGTTGCAGTTTAAAAAAAAAAAAAAAAAACTTGCAATGGAAACACAATAGAAGGTCAAAATTCAATTTCCAAGCCCATTTGTTTAAACCAATCAATTCACGCTATGAAATTTAAGAGAACAGCCATGTCACTAGCTTATGGCATTACAGTCTGCTTTCGTTTATGGTATTGAGGCCAACAAGTCAGCCTTCCCTATAGGATGCATATGGTACACAAGTATTACAGATTTTAGAAGCTATGTTGTTTTTGTTGTTTTTTCCCTTTCCCCACACAACTACTCAGCACTGACCTACATTCTTTACAGGATCTGCAGCAAAAGAAATGAGACTATTCCACCCTACCTGGAAAAAAAAAAAAATCTGACTCTATGCACCGCAGGAGAAATCCATTGCTAGCATAACTCCAGACCAATTAATAAGGCAGAGTAAAACCAAAATATCTGACACTTCACGCTTCTTAGATTCGTGCTTAGTTATCAAGTCTTGCACAGGAAAGAGCTCCGCTTCCTGCAAAGCCCAACTCACTAACAGGGCCCATGTCTCTAAGCGCCCTGTGAAAGCAAAGCAACTCCTGTGTCTTTCTCTTCCCTGCTTTCCTGGGCTTTGAGTCTTTTAGATGCTCACCCAGTACTATATTTATTTCTAGGGGTCTTTGTTATTAAGTACAACTCCTCTGGTGCTAAGAAATGTCAGTCTGGTTCCGCACTGCATGGTACCTTTTTGTAGACTAGCAAACAGATCACAAAATGAGATAAAACTATAAAACTATCACCTCATAAACAGTAGCAATTTACAACCAGTTTGCACAGCTGTAATTGACTTCAGAGAGCATAAGACAGGGCTGATGAGGTTTTACAAGGGAGCAAGGCAAGCAGACACTGGACTCAACTTTTGCTCAATAGCCAACACTTGTGCTCTTCACATGGAAACTTCACAGCTGTGAAACATTTACAGAAAGGGAAAGCAGTTACAGAACACTACCACTGGAGGAGCTTAAATAATTTAAGATTCACTGTGACTCTGATTCCTTTTATTCCATTTCTTCTTCAAGATCATATGCTGTTCATTTTAACACTTAGGATTTCAACGCATAGAGTTGGACTTGAATTTTCCTCCTTCTGATCCCCAGGCAGGATTTTCAGAACTTATAAACCAGATGTACAAGTTCATATGGGGCAGTTGTACATCTACAGAGACATGTAATGTGATTATAAAAATCCAACTAACACATGTAGACAAACACATTGTCCATATAAAGTGACTTGTACACTTGTACATATGTACATATATGAACTCAAGTCAGCCAGAACATAAATGTTTAGCTTCCTGTTACACAAGGATCACCCACATTATGGTCACATTTTATTAGCAATCACAATTTTAAGAGATAAACTTAGAAGATACAATTAGCTTTCTTTGCCAGACCCTAATCATTCCTTTGAGTAAATCCATTAGAACCTCATTAATGTGAACACTTCATTTATTTATGTAACTGAAACACTGAGATTTTACTCAAAGAAAATTTTAGCATTACTAAAATACACTGGCTAGTTATATAATATTCGTATAAACAATAACTCTTTAAAACCCAAGGCAGTCAAGGCTTCTATACAACTGGCCATTTTGTTTGTTTGTTTGCAACTGGAGTTGCAGGGTTGTGGATTCTGTTCCCAACACCTTGCTCTCCTCAGCCATGCTCCAACGTTTTCCCTAATGATGAATTATGCTACTGAGCCTTCATTTCACATCAGAATGATAAGTACACACAAGACCACATGAAGCTGTCAGGTTTAACAAAGATATCCTTGAAAACCCCAACTACGAGATTTATTTTTAAAAAATGCTCTTACACTCTTCGTTTCTAGTCTAGGTCCTTATTAGGAAAAGGTGGGTGGTTTTCTTGTTTCTTTTTTGTTTTTTGTTTGTTTGTGGTGCCTTTTATTTTCTCCTCTAAAGGCACAAACATTACACTTTTGCTAATTTCAGTCAATGATAATGAAAACAGAGGAGCAGAAACTCCAACAGTAGGTACTGATGCAATCTATTAGTCAGCCAGAAAAGAGATTGGCAATATGATGTTAGCAGAATGTTTGCCTACTACTGACCTACTACTTACAATTGTATTGTTGAAGCAGTGTTATTCACAATGACAAAACATGGAGTAGTATTTCCAGTATACAGCTGACAAGATGGCTGAGCTCTCCCTGTCATTGTACATCTGATGCATTTCTCAGCGTTTTTATCAATAGTAAAAATGCTGCTTGTCTTCACCAGCACTTTCAGGAACGTTCCACTTGAGCACTACAGCAAAGTTTTGTCTGTCGCATGCACAAATACAACTGCTTGAATATACGTAGATTCTTGGTTCCTTTCATCAGAAATACTTGGAGACCTATCTTTCTGTTAAGAAAGATTGATAGATTTTTAAGTCTTCCATTTAAAAAAAACTGTTGCAACAGTTTTGTTATAGGACAAATAACATGACTTTCAAATGGCCAAGTAGTCTACTTTATTAATTTTCAGTCATGCAAGCCTTTAAAGTGAAAAAGGTCTGATAAGGCTTTTATCAAGGAACACAGTATCAGCATCCAAAGCAGATCACAGAATCACAGAATCATAGGGGTTGGAAGGGACCTCCAGAGATCATTGAGTCCAACCCCCCTGCCAAACAGGTTCCCTACACCAGGTTGCACAAGTGGGTGTCCAGGCAGGTCTTGAATATCTCCAGAGAAGGAGATCCCACAACCTCCCTGGGCAGCCTGTTCCAGTGCTCAAGTTACCAAGCCTCCAGGCAAGCTGGTCAGCAGGCCACGAGAACAGATCTATGGCATCCTCAGCTACCAAGTGCACACTTCCCCCATCCTCAAGGAAAACCCATCTTGCCTGATCTGTGGAAAACTTAAATCTATCTCACCTATGATTCTTACCAATTTGTACTTAATCATTACAAAAGGAAGAGATTCAAAGTCAACCTCCACCTTCTACTCTGCCAAACCTCTTCTTTGGAACTTTTGTATTTGCAACAGAGATGGTGCTATATGCAAAGGCTGATTTTCCATTCCATTCCTATTTTGAAACAGGCAAATAAATACGAGCTTACAACAGAAAAAAAAAAAAAAACAAAAAAAAAACACTTCAGATATATATATTAAAAAAAAGACTTCCTATTAATGAAACAACGCAATAAAAGCAGAAATACAGGCAGAAGATGAAACATTAAGAAAATTTCTTCAGTGGAAGTGCATCTTTCTATCCACATCTTTTTCAGTTGGTTTACAACTACTATCACCACTTATCAAGTCCAAATTAACAATGAAACAAGCAAAAAAATCGCTCTTAGATTGGGTATGTACTCAAACATTATGGCCTTGCAGAGAAAGGCTCTATGCTATAGAAATATTCCAAAAAACTGCAACAGGTTATGTAATGGTAAGGTCAAACCAATGGAAAACAGAAAAGAAAACTTCCTCATAAAACACCATTAATACTGCGGGTCTCAGAGTCTCAATTAGATTACAGAGACATATGTCTGTACAAAATTCAAAGCTTATGTACTTTAAACTGCTTGCTTAGGTGATTCTAATCCAACCAAACCTGGAAGGTGGCTATATGTGAGCTAAAAGCAGGAGGCTTGATCATTCAAGAAAAAATACACAACTCTATTGCCCTTGGGGCTACAAATCAGCCTTGTACCACTGTGGCTGAGGTATTTAACTCACATGAATCATTTTGAACTATCTGCATAATAAAATATGTAGTTCCCAGACGTCAAAATCTGATCTATTGCCTATTTTACTTACAGAAAAAAGGCTGGAAAGGTAATTAGTTTTTACTATTCTCTTTTTAAAATGAGCAAGAACTTTAGGTGTCCAAGGAAACAATGATAGGCAATGCATTGCATAAAACTCACCTACACATGATCTCCTAATGACCCACAGCAGTTATTGAATAGATTTCATACTTGTTTTGGAATAAATTCTAGGTTATAACTAGGTTCAGATTATCAACGGATAGTTTCAGTCAGCTTTCACATCATTAGGTGTGAAATAGGCCCTATTTCATTTTCTTAGGATCTAAGCCAGCTCCAAAAATGAAGTTTTTCTTTTTTTTTTTTTTTTTTCCCCACAAGCACTAAGTTATTTTCTAGCTTGAGATATTTAGTTACCATGAGAATTTGTTAATAAGAGAAATATTTCTGTTGCTGTACAAAAAGAAAAAAAAAAAATCCACATACCTCTAGTCAACAGTTTGCAAATAACCAATAAAGCAAGCAACAATAGTTTCCAACTCACTGATATTTAAAAGGCTTCATGAAGTGGTGGCATATTCTTTTATGCAGCGTTAAGGAAAAAGGAAAAAAGTATACATAAATGTATTTAGTTCATTTTATTAATGAGTTTCACATCACTAATTTCCAACAGTCCCAAACTTACCACAGTCGCACTGAATGCCAGTCTTCCCTCAAGCAGAACCTAGGAGAAAAGACTTACACAATGAACTCAATAAACTGAAATGTAATCAAACTAAAACCAGCAGTTGATTTGTCTGAATAGAGAAAGGGAAAATGTGCAATATCTTTAATATATGGATGGCTGGGTAGACTAAATGACTGTCACACAGAAAGCTTATCAGTAAACACTGCAGAAAGCCTTAAGATTTTACAATAAATGACTGGTTTCAATCAAACACTGCTAAAGCAAAAGGCATGGCCCACAGGAGTAATTACAGTCTCTTTACTGAAACAAAGGGCAATTACAACAAGCTGAAGTATGCTCACAATAGTTGAGCACTTGATTATAGAGTGCTACAGCAATCAGTAAAAAAAGGGATACACAGCATATCCCTGCACAGTCCCAGTTTGATATTATTGCTCAGTGCAGGAGGCGCTCCCATACGGGCTTAATGCAGAGCTTTGGCTCTGACTTGTAAAATGTAACACAAATACTGGAGAGCAATTTTAAGTATAGAAAAGGGAAGAAAAGCCCAAGGCAAGAGACTAGTGGGCAAACTCACTGTAGTCTCGTCTACATCCAATTGTGACTGTGCATGACTGAGCTGCTGGATTCCTCCTGCAGAAACCACTGCAGTGCAGCAGTGCTGTGTGAGCATCATGCTGCCTCACAGTTGTTCTGTGCACTGCCTTTGGCTTGTCTTCACAGCACAGAATTTAAGCAGGACTAGCAGAACTGTGCAGTTATACTGAATTACTCAGCTGATCTGCCGTATCACTGCAAGTATTTAAAAAAAAAAAAAAAAAAGTCAGGCTGCTTTTAAGACCAATCAAGGTTTGGCACCACTTCCTTCACATTTCGAATCAGAATATCAAAGATTCACACACCTCACTAAAAACTCCACGGAGGCAAAGCTATTACAAAAAAATATAGCTAAGCTTAGAGAAAAGAGCTCTTCTGTAGCTCAGCAGAGTCTTTTGTCTCATACACAGGCACCATGATTCTTACTGTCATAGAAGTTCAGCAGGAGCCACAAAACAGCAAGACAAACTGAAAGATTCTCCCATTCCCATCCCCAAATGTACTTTCACGTGCTCACAGAAGCCACCATATACAAAATAAGTACTTTTTGGCAAAGCTGGAGTGCTAAAAACTAATACTATCCCATGACAACTGGACAATGCTACTGGGAGAATCAGACTCAAGTGATTCAGAGCAAGGGCTGGACAGGATTTAAAACAGAAAAACAGAGCTCTTCAGTTTGGTGCTTCACTTTTCTGAAGTTCAGTACGGTTCCCTCTCTTCCCATCCAAAGCCATGTTCTATTTTCTGAAAGTTACCTGATGAACAATATTATAGTGCTGCTATTCTGATATTCCATTAGCTATTCAGTGAGATGAGAAATAGCAGCGAGACTCTTCTATCAGCCACTTAGTGCTAATTTCTTCAGTGTTAACTGTTTCTCTGTGCTTTTTCCTTTTATTAAGGAAACCTTACCAAATTAAGGTTTGACTAACCTTCCACTTTCATTCCATATCATTCAGCTAAATTAGTAAAAATAAAAATTCACAATTATAAAGATGTATGAGATAGTTTAAAAAGAAAATGTTTAAAAAAATGAATGCAAAGATCAAGAAAAAAAGTCATATTTTGATGAAAAATTCAGATTGGTGTATACTTAGATTCATAGAAAAAAACACAGCAAATCAGTAGCAAGCAGGTAAAGCTTGAATCTAGCAGAATGTAGGTAGCATCCAAGTTTAAGATAAAAATAACATCCTTCATTGGACTATTTTATTCTCACTGCATGTGCTGCTCAATCTCTTTAGCTCATCATCTTAAAATCTAGCCATGTAATCAATATATGCCAACACATCACAAAACAAAACAAGCTAAAAATAAAAGAGCAAGTTACACACAGGTGATTCTCAAGCTGTGGCCTACAGTTTTCTTTTTCTTATTATAGACAGGCAATCAGTCCTCATCATTTCAAAAGACACACAAGATAAATGTACATTCCAAAAAAAACCTGAAGCCTCGAGTTCATATTTTAAAAAGCAAACTTAGGACACCTCCTCAGCTTGCTACACAAAATGCAGGTAAGCTGAGCAAACTCTGGATTTGTTTTCAGACCAGTTGTTTAAAGCACTGAACTTTCCTTGTCATCACCTTTATTTCTGTGGTGTTCTTCTGTATTAGTATAAAGACACTGAAACTTGAAAAAGTATATACCATAAATTGCATGCAGCAAGAATAGAGTCCTTCCTGTAACAGGAGTAATGTCTGTGGCTTGGTCATTAAACTTGACTGACTCATGCTTTGTGTATAAATGCCCAGCACCAAGTTACCTGGCGATGTCAAATGTATGGTCTATCTACATGAATACAGAGATTTGTGTGTCTGGATAGTTAATCTAAAAGCAGACCCAGTCTGTTTCAGAAGCCTAAGAATAGAAGAAACAAAGTTCTATAGGACATTGTGTTATATTTGTTAACTGGGTAGGAATGACATATTCCTATGTCTAAAGGATCTGACTGTAATGCAAATAAAAATGTTAAAAGTAATGTAACATCTGCAGGTTCAATCAATTCTGTTTACTCAGGAAAAACTCCCCATGAAAATGAGAAAATATTAATAATCTTCCATACAAGACTATTTGTTGAAATAACTACAGAATAACTTTCATGGATCCAGCTGTCAATTTAATCTCTTCTCTCAGTTTGTCTTGGAATAGCCTACCCCTCTCACATACCTCTATGTCTGCCCTATCAATTCAGGCTTACCCTAGCATCCCTCTCCCTTTCTGTGGTTACCATACTTCTACAAGCACCCCTCATGATGACTGACAGGACCACACCTTTCTTTTGAACAGAGTCCTACTGTGTCATCAGATCTGCATTAAGCAGTTATTAAAACAAAACATTAAATAATTAATCATTAATTGTTTATTACTACAATTTCATCACTCTGAGCTACGTGATAATATAAATATTCTCATCAAGATTTTTGTATGTGTGTTTTTTTTTTTAATCTGCTCTTAAGCATTGGGGGAAAAAAACAGCAAATAGAATAAGCAATTGAAACCTCTCTAGTAATAGAAAAGGTAGATGCAGCACAGGCAAGGATGTTGAAAATCTTCAAATACTGCCCCATCAGCTCACCTTGGTGCCAAGCTGTGCAGCTGAAGAGCAGTAAGAGAGGCAATTTTCCTTAGTCTTTAATAACACTGACACCCACTCATAAAGAACTTCACTACATGTCCACTTGCTTCCTTCCAGGCTTTTGTGCATGTGGCCTTCACACTTAGCCTTGGAGAGTCACCTAGCTTCACAAAGCACAAAAGGAAAACCAGTAACAGTTGGCTCACAGAGGAGATGGATGCTCTCAGGCTGAGTGAAGGGATTAGTTGTTATGGACCACAATTAAAGGAAAGGGAGATGGAGGAGGATGTGTCTGTGTTTGTTGTCAGACTATACGACATGCACAGCAACCCAACATCACATCCAATTAGTATTTTCACTAGAGCACTAATTAATCACTTCAGACATCTTATCTGTCTCCCACACCTCCCTGCCTCAACTGTGTCATCACTTACACTGTATAATGCTGCTAACTAAAACAACCTAGAAGCTTAATGTCCATAGAATTGTTGTTTCCCTACCCTCTGCCTCTTTCACCTAACAGAAATAAGGCTGCTAGTACAGCAAATCCTTTGCATGGCTGTGGCAGAGGCTCATCATCTGAAGACACCCAGCAAACATGCTCATCACCAGGTATAAAAAGTGGCTGGAAGCAGCACAGCTGGTGATACCTGCAGCTCCTCCACAGCTGCTCCTCCTCCTTGTGCTACCTGCACTATGACAGATGCTCTGGACTGGCTTTACAGCTAGGCTTCTGTCTGCAGCCCTTCAACAACACAAACACTTCCCAGAACCAAAGTCTAATAGTCAAGAAGCGTATCTTGAGTTCCGCTGACACCAAGGGTGTAGAAGCAGGGTAACGCTTCCCCTTGTTTTACTCTTTACCTCAGATATACTAAGCAAGGGAAGAACAATTTTCCCTTGGAAAAATGTATTTTAATTTTTTCCCCCCTTTCCAAATGGGGACAGCATTTTCACACAAAACAGAATGCTTAGCTGTGCCAATTTAAGGAACTAAAAACAACAACAACAAAAAAAAAGTTAGAAACATGAGGTGCTTTTGAAGCTCTCAGTGGTCAAGTAACACTTCTACCATACCTGCAAAGCCTAGAAATTGGAAAAGCCTAGTAGAAGCTGGACTTTCACTCTACCCACTAAAATAGATTTAAGTATTTTGTTCACAATTTCAAACAGAAGATTGTTTTTAAATAAGCATTTAGTATTTTTGATTGTCAGCTAGAGCTCCTAAGCACTCCTTTGCAAATGGCCTAATAGATTTGAAACCCATTATGAAGGTGATTGTCAGGCAGGAACAGAGAAGATTCAGTCAGTCTACTTTTGTTATGGTCAGACCAGCAACTTAACAACCGAACAACCGTAGTTGTACAAAAATTTTTTTAAACAACTTTTCAAAACAAAAGCAAAACCCAGAGAGAGTTCTTCTTGAAAACAAAAGAAATCAAACACGGGATTTACAGTTTTATTCCTGCTGTTATTGTTTCTTTTTCCCCTCCCTGTGATATCAGTAGTGCAGATACTGAAGTGTCCATCTACATGAATAGATAAAAACAAACTGGACATTTGAGAGGTCAGGTGCTCTTGAATGCCATCAGATATTTTAGAAACCTAAAAGTTGATCTCATTTCTATTAACTACTACACAGAACAATCCAGAAAGTACACGTCATTTACTTAAGCAGCATGACTAGTAACATGTTGGTAGCATTTGCACTTAACCAAAGAAGTAATAAGCTGAGAAAAAAAGAGCAAAAAGATTCAGAGAAAAAAACAGTCAGTGGGAATACGAGCTATTTCAACTAAAAGCAATTTTACTTTGAAGAGAAAAGCAGACATTTTCTGGAACAACTGTCACAATACTACAAAGAAGATTCCCTCCTCGCTAAAAGTTTCTAGGACTCGAGAAAAAAAAACTGCTTTTCAGTTTTGATATTTAATAAGATTTCTCAGTAGACATTCCTCACTTAAAAAGAAAGAAGTTAAAGGAAAACGGAAGAGAGAGAACAAGCAAGTTCATTCGCAACTTTGATCTTGAGTCATTTACATTTGTTGTTATCATAGAATCAGGGAGGCTGTTTTCACTGCAGGCTGTGTGTGCTGCAGTGTCTCTTGCTTAGAGTTAGAGCTTCAGAAAGCCAAAGTAATTTCTTGAAACAACTCACCAAAAAGTTCTTGGGGAGGGGGAAAAAAGAAAAAAAAAGGTCAATTCGTTTGTAACTGAAACTGACAGCAAAAGGTTTTCTGGGATACTGTTTGAATCACAACTCTTTCAAACACTTGCAGAACAGCCCTGTTCAGCAAACAAACTGTTAGCAAGGCATAGAGCTTATTGCAGAGCGTTACATGTCAGGGCCTCAGCCAGTTCTAATTGAGCACAGGGAAATAACACAAAAGAGATGAAAGAATTCTTGGAGAACTTTCATTCTCCTTGTTCAGATCTCCTAACTTTCACGCAAGTTCCTTATGAGTCTTTATAGAAAACTGCCAGCTCGTGGCTTACTCCAAAAATATTGTCTTGCTATAGCTGAGATGGTAGCAGCTGTATTCTGTTATACCCAAACTGAAAAAAACTGAGAAAAATGCTGACTTGTGGCGTTATTCCTTTTGTTTCTGTTTTACCCTCTGATTAAGATTCATACTGCTAGCACACAAAACAAACACACTTGGAGATCTCAAAGAAATAGTGCCATACTTAGCCATAAGCTGTCTAATCAGTCACAGAATCACCCAACATAAAAAATCATCGTAAGAACCTTACGATAAATAAGAAAATTACATTTTCTTGCTAGTCTGAGATTACAGCTACATGATCTGCATTGGTCTGACCCTCCATTCAAATTCCATATGCTAGCTTCCTGAAGTACTGAGCAAGAGATGTGGTAATGTAACCTGTCCAAGGAGATTAAGCACAACAGCAAAGGCTGAGGTAATAAACGATCTGTGAGCTGAGAGCCTGAACCTTGAGAACTATGGATCAGTGGGTTTTAGTGGAAAACAGAAAAAGAAAAAAAGAAAAAAAGAAACAAAAGATGGACAAAAAAAAAAAAAAGTGAATCAAGAGGCAAGTCTGCAACAATCAAGTTGACGGAGTGGAAATATCTTGGTAATTAACGTCAGCAAAAGAAGAATGACAAAGGTTTAGAGAACAAGGAAAAGCAGCATGTAAGCAAAGCATCTGGTACCCACAGACATCATTTCAACTGTCCTTCCGAACAGGCTTTGGCTTCTCCCGGTTCCAATCTGCTACACAAAAAAGCAACAGAAACTGAAATATTGTGTATGCATGACACACAGTTGGTATTTTATGGCCTGATTTTCTTTTCCCAGAGCTCAAAGGGCTGTAACGGATAGCTAAATACACCTCACGCCACTTTGCCCAATACAGTTGGCTGTGTTTGAATATCTGTGCAGGTACCACACAGCTGAATGTCCAAACATGAGTTAACACTGTTAAATTTGTACTTAACACTTTCTATCAGCTGCCTTCTTTATTCCCTGTATTCTGGTGCTATCTCTGAAACTCCTTTAAGTCACTTCTACGTCTTTGCTGATAACATGCGATAAGGAAATCATATCTACTAATAAGGAAAAAAAATTATGTCTGAGCTTCAGTACAACTACAGAAATATCCCTGAACGCAGCTATACACTTAAGGAATTATGGAATTTAAGAAAAAGTCACTAGGTGAATGTCAAATGTGCACGCTCTCTCGGCTCCCATAACAGTTATTTTGGTCACATACTCATGACGCTACAAGAATAAACCTGATGGTTTTCTGTATCAGAGAAGGGAAAAATAAGTCACATGAGCAGGGAAAAGCTGAGCTAATTTCAAAAGAAAAACTGAAAAGAAAATTACAAACTAGAAAGAAAATCTTAGGAACTTACTGGGAGGGCAACAGCACTTTGGAAATCTGAAGAAACATCTTAAACAGCCACAGGGAAAAACTGCCAGAAAAGGCCAAACACTTGCACGCCCTTTCCTGAAGCAGACAACAACCAGCTGTCACCTCAACACACAGCTGGTCCCAAACAGTAGACGGCCCAGATGGGTGACATTTTTTTTCCCCCCCACTAAGTTTCATTATTCATGTTGAGAATTGCTGCTTAGCTAAATTATCACTCAGGTTGACTTTTCTTCACATGTGAATGTGGCATTCTGGTAAATATCTTAAGTGTGTGGAAGGGAGCGCACTTGTTCAGTTACCCCAAGAGTCTATGAAAGTGGTGGCTTTTGTCTGTGTGTATAATATTTGTTTGTGTTTTGTTCCCATTTCTTTTAGACACACACTGCAAAAGATGTTCCTGCTTGAAGCTAGGTTTATCAGTGAGATTTCATAGCAAAATGCCTCTGCTTTTGCATTACAACATAGTGTGAGTGACCGCAAAGCCCCCTGGGGAATGTAGTTCTCTTCTGGACAGGTACCTGGAACTGGAGCATTAACACTTTAAGTCCCAGTGCACTACATGACATTATGATGTGGAACACCAATAACCAAAAATCATAAAATCATGACAGTGAGGCTACAGAGTAATTCTGTGGTGGACCTCAAGAGTAAAGCAACAGAATACACACCGTTCTAGAGAAGGGCAACACAGGAACAAAAGTCTTGGGGAGAGTAGCTGAGTGAATGGGGTTTTGTCTGGAAAAGAGGAGGTTCAGGGGTGATCTTATCTCCCTCTACAACTGACAGGAGGTGGTGGTGAGATGGCTCAGCCTCTTCTTCTGCGTGACTAGTGATAGAATGAGAGGGAGTGGCTTCAAGTAGCACTAAGGGAGGTTCAGGTCAGATATTAAGGAAAAATCTCTTCTCCAAAGAATGGTCAGGCACTGGAGCAGGCTGCCCAGGGAAATGGTTGAGACACTGTCCCTAGAGGTGTTCAAGAAACATTTAGATATGGTACCAAGGGACATGGTTTAGTGGGGATGTATTGGTGGTAGGTGGACAGTAGGACTGGATGATCTCAGAGGACTTCTTGAACTTTGATGATTCTATGCCCCCCAAAAAATCAAGGTACTGTCAAACATGTAATGTCTATAACCCATGCCAATTAGCAGTAATAACTGAAAAATTGAATAATGCTCTCTCTCTAAACATCTCTAATGAATTGCTACTTAAAACACTCTTTAACAAAACTCAAAATAGCTTTGCGGCCATACTGAAGAGATCAGAAGGGAATGTGCTTCTCTAAACAAAGCACATGTTTAAGTGTGTTGGTAGAACTGTCTGTTTCATCTGTTTCATGGACAATAGAACCATCCACCCATATTGCTGTCAATCTAGGAACTTCCTGCTAGAATCCAAAAAAAAAAAAAAAAAGTATGAGAGATTGCCTGTGATTTAAAGCCATTTCATTAATGCATATCTTTGGTCATAAATTACTGTTTACCTGTTGACTGGGTTCAGAACACTCATGAGGTGTTCTTTGAAGCTAACCTCTTGGATTTAAAGATTTTTAAACAGCTGTTGAAGGACTGTTTGATCTGAAAATCTGAGTCTTTTGAAGTTGAGAGTTAATGGAATATTATTTTCTATTCACAGTGATCAAGCAGTTAATGAGATAAAGTGATGGGAAAACAGGCTTAATAGAGTATGCGGATGCATCTCTTGCTACCTTTCCTGCTGCTTTTTGTAAGGATTAACAGGAAGGCCTGATGTAGTCAGGTCCACGAGGTTAAATCATAACGAAGAAGAAAATGTTATTTAGTTAGGTACAGCATTGTACCATAACCAAAGCCATTTGGGAACTGGATTCCAAACCCCTCCACAGATGCTTACCAAACAGGCAGTTAAGCTATCAAGGATGTGGGCTGGGCTCTTCCTTCTTGGTAAAAAGGCTGGTTTCTGACTCAGAGCTGATGAAGGAAGGAAAGGGTATGACTTAACAAAATGATGATCCAATATGCCTCAACTACATATCCACTCTCGCTGTCTTTAAAAGCCCATCAAATCTATTTCATAAGGTTCCAAACACTTCAGGGAGTGCCTTTTGGACACAGTAGAAATACTATTGAAATCAAGTGCTTCTGAACAGTAAACTAACATTAAGGACTGAATGCTCTGAAATACAGAAATCTGTTCTTGTCCAGCAAGACTTTCCAATGACATAGTCCCCGTTAGCATACACCAGTAGCTACTTTAATTCACATGGGTTACACTACTAGAAGAATCAAATGCAGCAAGTCATGGAATTCAAGGGTAAATTTGAAGCTACTGATAATACATCTGCAAGATAAAATTTAGGTAGTGAGTTACATTTAAATATAAATAAACCAAAATCATAGCTTGATTTACTATGAAATAAAATAAAATCACTTGCCAGTTTTGTCCAACCTGGCCTTCAACAGCAAATGTCTATGTCATTTCTGTTGTCAGAAAAAATGGTCTAAAAATACAAAAAATGTCAAGTTATCTTTTTTTTAAAGGAGTAATACATGACAAAGGATAGATAAAAGTAATATCCATTGATATTGTGAAATTCTTCTCCATTCTTGATACTTATACAGAAGATATTAATACTGCACTGAGCATAAAGAATTAGACTAAGGCTACAATATTTATTTGTGTCCTTCTCTAGATCACAGAGTATTCCCCTTGAAATCAACCCCTGAATATTATGAATCCAGTCAATACAGTTTGTGAGAAAATAAAATGTTAAAATGTAAAGAAAACTGGCTCATAAATGAACTTGCAATCTGGCTTGATAGCTTTGTACTCTCTACTTTAGCCTCCATAAGTCGTAGTAAAATGGCAGAGGATTTCAACCCTGCATTCTGTAAAGCTGCCATAGAATAGCAACAGAAATGACAAATAGAAGGGGGGGAAGGGGGAGAGAAAAAAAACAGGAAAAAAAAAGCCATTTAGGACACACTTCCATTTATTTCCTTTGGTACATTTTGCTCTAGAGCAGAAGTGCCAAGGACACTCGTGGCTGAACTATTACATGACCTGAGAGGAAGTCGTGTTTTTACTGTTCTTTCATTACCGCTCACTAACATCTTACTAATTATATTTCTATTCTGTCTAACAGATCTTCTAATAGCACAGTTACAAAACTTCAGCCCAAGACAAATTTATACTCCTTAATACCCTTGCACAAAATACAGAATATATTTGTTCCTAATTTTTCCAGGAGGAGAGGAGGAGCACAGTTCTCCAATGCTCATCTGATGCAGCACCTCATCTCCAACAGCAGCCAATAACAGATGCAGGAAATACAAAGGGTAAAGACGTTCCCTCCTTCACACAAGGTAAATACTAGTTTGGACTGTTTTCTCCAGTGACCATGATTAGCTGGAAGTGGAAAAGTGGGACTTATAACAGTAATTAGGCTATCAAATATTACCTTCACAATAAATTATTTCAAGGTTGCTGCCTCAAGGTCCTTGGCTACAGCACCAAACAGCCTGCAGCTCCTTTGCACTGAGAATGCTAAACTATCTGTGATGTAGCAGAGAGGCAGGAATGGGAAGCAGAAAATTTCATGTCACCCAGCCAGCAATGAAAGTCAGCAGTAGTAATGGTTGAGCAGGGAGTAACAGCAAGGAAACACTTCCATTTGTTGCCTTTATTATTGTTGTTGTTGTTGTTCAAGTTGTAGCAGCAAAATTCACAGAGCTATTGAAAATTACTCCTCATTTTAAAGGGAGGTGTTATCTATCAACTCAAGCTACTTGTAAGCAGAACAGTCACATCAGAAAATAGACCAAATTCTGTCACTCTGATTGGAGACTCATTAAGCTTTTTTTTTTTTTCTTTTTTGGTCTTCTACGATACTGTTAATCTAAATCTTCAGATTTTAAAAGGGATCCTAAATTAGTCCTATTCTGTGAGATCCTCACACATGAAAGTCAAAAGGTTAAAAACCTGAGATTTCCCAAAGAACAGCTGCCATGGTGCTGTGGGGCTGGCAGCAGTGCCACCTACCCACCTTCAAAAGCACGCTGTGACCTCCATGCTTGGCAACCAGAACCCACAGCTTTAAGTTTCTTCTAGTCACCACAGATTGGAAACTTAAGGTAATACAAGTGGAGCGAGGGCACGAAGACAAGCACAGAGATATTTGGCTTCTTTTGTTTAAAATTTTTTTTACTATTTAAGAAAAGCAAAAATAGGTTACGAGTCAATTTTCTAGACAGGGAGTCAGTATCAGTGGAGAACATGCTGACATGAATACTTCTATACCCACATCTTTCAAGACAAGGTTTGATGCTATGATTTTGAAGAGATGGCAGGTATCCATCCTAACCAGTTGGTAAGCCACCATGCACTTCAGTGACCGAACAAGCAGATTATGACTCCAATAAACATCACCATTCATGCAAGGGAAGATTTTCTGACTGGAGAATTCGTAATATTTAAGCCTATATATTCACCTCTCTGTGATCGGCACTAAGTTACTTTATACTTTTTCTATTATTTAAACTAACTAAATAATAATTTTAAGAAGTCTCATTCCACTAATGCAGTAGTTAAAACTGATTTTCACAGTTGATATTTGCATTTTGCATGCTGAAACTGCAAACAATGCCCATTTTCAGGAGTACGAAACCAACTGAATAAACAGTTTCTTGATATTTTTCCTCATTCTACAGTCACCCACATTCTCAATGCTTTTAACAAGTTTTCAATAGCTACTGAATGCCAAGGTTTTTTTTTTTTAATGTATAATCTTTTCAACTTAAAGTCAAGAGCATCATATATGTCTGTTCCCAGTGCTATAAAACTAAAGTACCACACTTCTCAACTGGAACTGAAACCTACATTTACAAGAGTTTTAAGCAGGATGATATAGAAACCATGTTAATAATCAGAATCAATTTTGTTTACGCAAACGAGCTTAGCAATTGTTAAAGTAAACCAGAGCTATGCTATTGCACAGAAAACTAGTTCAAACCCTGTATATTCCTTAAATCTTTATTGCATTTGCGTGATACACAGACCTTGTGAGTAAAGCAACTGAACAGTTACTGACTCCCAGTTTAGTTTCAAAAATGCTTTTTCTTTCTATACCCACCTTGGCTTCTCATTTCATCCTAATCAGATGACTTGGAAAATCCTTTTACATAGTCACTTCTATTCCCTTCTGGGAAGGAATATTTGCTTCTCTTGCAGAAGGTAATTTACAGAAATTCAGCTGTAAGTAAGCATAGTTACAGAAGCCAGATTTACAGAAAGAATTTTTCTCTCCTCATACAAACAAACCTCTGACTCCTTCACATGCAAGGAGTGCATACAGCTTTCTCAGAAAAAAAAAAAAAAAACACAAAACAATTAAACACAATAATTCACACCAGAATGTCAGAAGAGAGAGCAGAAAATTAGCTTATAGGAACTAACTACTCAAAAGAGAAGGATGCCTATCAGAAGCCCACATGATGGTTAAATACTGCACGATGCTTTCCCATGTCCCCCAAACCAAGAATGGGGATATAACCATTTAATTTGGCCCAAACTTCACGTCAGTACATCTTGCACATACTAGCTGCAAAAGATAGTACTAAATAGTAAATATAAAACAAATTAAAACCTGAATGATTTTAGCTCACTGTGGAGTCAGCTCCAGCAGTACATCTCACAGCAACTGTTCTTCCAGCAATTTCTTCCTAGATATGTCACAAGATTCATTTTTAAGACTGCTATTTTAAAACAACTTATTTCCCTTCCTTTTAACATGAGCATCACAGGACATTTTGGAGAACCTGAACCTCAAAGTTTTTTAAAACAAACAAGCAAAAAAAAAAATAGTCCATGAAGTACAGGGAGGGTAGGTTCCGTGATACTTAACTACTGACTACAAGGAGCTGGAAGCCAGCAAAGCTAGTTTGTTTCATTCCAAATGTATCACTAAAGCAATCCAATTATTTCACTTTCTTGCTCAGATTTTAAAGGCATATTTTCCCATCCTTTCCAAATGACTTCATTAAACCTCCACCTCTATCCTGAATTAAAACCAACTTCCTTCAAGCTTAAAGCAATAACTGGTACAAGCTGCCCAAGCTGATTTCAGTGCCTGCAAGATCTGGTATCGTACTAAACTTTGGCAACTGAGCTATACTCATGCAAGTTGTCAGCGAGAAAGGAAATGGTTGAAAGTAATACTCATGAATATGCATGCAACTGAAGCTGAATTTTGATTTGGCTGCATTCATAACCCATTTATGTTCATTTCTGTGGATGATCAGATGCTGGAGATTTATTCATGAAAACTAACCCAGCACTCAGTCACCAGAAGGGAATTCTGAGCAGCATTTTCAATGGCAAGGTCTGCCAGTGCTGGTGAGCTACACAAGTCATCTAATCAGACAAGGGAAATAAGCAAAAGAAATAGTAATATATGTAAATCTAGCACAAATTACAAATATTCACAGCGAGGTATACACAGATGAGCTGCTAATCAGTACCAATTCACTGAGGAGTGGAAGTTCAGTGGTCCAGGTTCTGCCCTGTATCTACATGCAGGTACTGCAAAATGCTAATAACCATTTCCGTAACAAAGCACCTGGAAAGCTGTAAGAGGCATGAGATAGAGGAGTTGGCTATCAGTATCACACCAAGGCACTGCACAACTCTTTGCTGTCCTTTCACAAATAAAATAAAAGGAAGGAGCTAATTATTTGTTAGGACAAACTGCACAGCCCCAGTCGAGAAGGATTCAAAATCACCACTGCTATGATTTCAGATTTACTGAAAATTCCCTGCGCATTGCTAAAGTACAGCCCAACTGCCCTGAAATAGAAGATTATCTCTTCTGTTCTCACATTTAAAGACACTTTGCAAACTGGAAAGTTCTCTAAAGCTATAAAGTACATCGGATTCACGAGGGCTAGCAGCAGCTTGGCTTAATCGTAAGCTGTCAGGAGAGCTGCAACAGACCACTTTCTTCAGATTACATGAAAATCCAAGAACCGTGTTCAGAAGATTTAAGTTAGAGCAGCACAGACCCTTAACAGTAAGACGCTCTCACATTTCGGACTTTCAAATTCTTAAATTTGCCCTTTGCTTAAAAAAAGTCAATGATTTCACCAAGAAAGTTTGATTAGTTTCTTTTACTTTCTGTAATGAAGTGCCATCCTTTTTACACTTGAAAGGATCTTTGTAATAATGCAACATTGATCTTTTGAATACAGATGAGCTAACCTAGATAATAGGATTTGGTGCCTGAAAGAGAGACCTTCTGAGCATACATCTCTAAGGCTCCAGTGCCATCAAGAGGACTCGGAAGATACAACACCTATTCACAAGAAAATGTTCACGTTTTGTGTAGTAACAATACATCCTTACATTTTCGTTATATTTCTAGGAGATCTTTCAAGCCCCCCAAAAACTTTGTGATGCATCTGAGAACATAAGCAAGCAATGGTGCAGAACTAAACACAAAGAGGAAATGGGAACAAAACAGGTTCTGCTGATAAGAATTTGGAAGCTTTTCTTTTTGGTAATCCATACCATGCTATGGTGTCTAATTTATTATCTGTCATAACATCATCTGAAAAAAGATGTTCATAAGCAATTTCCTAGACAGAGAGGGAAATAACCTAGGAAAAAAAAAAAAAAAAAAAGAGGTTTTACATCAAAAACTATGCCAACAAGAGCACTCAGCAAAAAACTGAAGAGTTACCAGTTTTCCTTAAAAAGGAACTACCACTAAATGTTTCCTGAGAATGCTCGAACTCAAATCCATCACGTCCAGCAAACAGAGCAGATCACCAGGTATCAAATTAGATTTTGTTCCCAACCTTACCACAAACTTGTTGTACTGACCTCCTAACCAGGATAACAAATACACATCTCCACCCCTCCATTACCTTATTTCCTCTATTTATTTATCTACCTACACAGCCACCACATGACAGCAGCTATTTCTTGTGATGTGCTTATAGCCAGCTAGTATTGCTAGGTACATTTCATAATCCTAATCATTTCATTTCACTCTGCCCTTTTCAAATACATATTGGGCCGATTTTGAAAAGGGAGCCAAGCCGAAAACAGTATTAAAAGCAATTCAAGATAGATTCCCTGTCATCCATGACCTGCAACACAGAAAAATGCTTGGCACAAAACCAGCCATTTTTCTTAATAAAGAAAAAATTCAAAGCACCTGTACCAGCCAGAAGTGTTGCTGTGCGTGTGTGATGTTTTTGTTGTTGTTTGATTGTTAAATGTAATAGACCTAAAACTCTTCTCTTCCACCAAGAAAAAAACATCTAACATCTTAGACAAGCTCTTACCAGGCTGCCAAATCATTGTCAGAGTGGAGCAGCAAGAGCTGAACTCAAACTGTGCCTAAACACCATTTCCAAGGCAGAGCCTTTGAAAGCTGACCCTTTTGAAATCTTCCTATGATACAGTCCATTAATAGGCTTATTGGAGAAGCATTTTTATTGGAAGAATTTGTATTGGTATAGATAACTTCAGTTGAACTTTTCCTATGCACAACTATCAAATTTTGCTGGTGACAGCACACGTGCCATTATTTCAGCTTCAGCTCACCAGGTTTTCAGACTATTGAAACACAATCATTCTATATTCAGAACATCAAGCACTTCTGCTAGACCACGATAGCAGCAGGGTACCTTCCAGTTTTTTTTCGTCTGTATGTGCCTTCAGGCAGCACCTACAGATTGGGAGCTTAAGAAGAAAGTCGGTCTGAGCCATGGTTTTAACTTGTAAACAGGGTCTTTGAAAGAGCAAAGGTGTGAGTTTGTCTCCAATAAAGCAAACTTACTTTGCTGTTTGCTTTAGGCATTTTTGTGATAAATCTACAGAGTAGGAATGGATTTCCTGTCTCTTTCTGCAAACTTGCCTTTTACTGAACCAAACAGAACTGCCAGGGTTTTATTTCTGATGCAAGAATGAGAGTCAGGGTCAAAGACAGGGGGTCAAAAGTGCAGTTCAGGACGAGGTGCTTTTTTCTCAGTGCTTATGCAATCTTTTGTAGTAAGAAAAAATGAAATACTTCAATTTCCAAGGTGCCAAGAAGCAGAATTAGAAGGTTCCTGTGTTTTAGTCCTCACTCCTCTACTGATGTATTTGTCTCATTGTAACAAAGAAGAACATTTCACATAAAACTCATCTGTTTTGTACTATTAAAATGGTACTAAGCATTTTTAAAATAAATTTGAAAAAAAACCTAACCCCACGTAGTGTTCTTCCTTCACCCCAAAATCTCTTCTTGTTTTACACTAAATAGCCTGAACCAATTGCCATCTCAAATTTCTTTTGGTCAGTTGAGAAAAATACAAGGCAACAACATGCTTGAAGTCACCTAAATATTCAGATTTTAGGCCACTTCTCAGCTATTGCGCACAAAAGGAACCACAAGACACGTTTCTACACATGCACATACCCCAAAATAATCACATTGCCTCCAGCCATTCTAACGTCCCTGTAGAAAAATGCACCTGTAATCTTAAGTGACAGGCAGCGTCAAGGAATTGATGTGTGCACATTACTTCAGTGACATTTCCAACTAAATATCATCCATTCTTCAAGTGTTACATCAAAGACAAAATGAATGTCCTACTCATGACATTAGCATGTGTCCGTCAAATGGATGAAGATAAATCAACTACTTTGTAGCCTCCATCAATATAAATGCACAAAGAAATAATAAACATTATGAATTTTTAACTACCTAGCTACTTCTACCTGCAAACATCAAATTCCCTCACGCTTCAATAAAGGAAAAATACACTCAATGAAGTCTAACAAATGTGCCATCTGTTCTGGTACAGCCGATCAAGCAGAGCAACAGCTAAACGGGACAATACAGACCTCTAGTGGCAGCACTGCAGAGAAGCACCTCCACAAGCAAAAGATTCCTTTTTGAAAACGCGGGACCATTCCAAGATATTTTCTTGATCGTTTTGCTGCTGGAACAGGAAAAAAGACTTCTCCGTAGGACCCCTCCATGTTAGAACAAACATCTTCCTACACCATCAGCTGCAGCTTGTTTGCCCTGAAAAGGCTTGCTTCACACAAACCCCACCTGCAGCTCGCAGGCTGCCCACATCATTCTCACCTGTTCACTGCATTACTTAGCACGTCACTAGAAGCCTATTCTGCGTTAATTGTTCCCTTTGTCAGGAAAAAAGGCGTGTTTAAGCGACTGTCATTATTTTGTAGGTTTTGAGATGGTTGCTGCTTAACCTCACAGAACGAGGCCAAGAAGAATGTTAGTTTCCCCACACTCTACCACCACCTGTAGTAGGATTTCACACCTCTCCATCCTGTAATCCTTTCCCAGCACAAAATAAAGGAAAAAAAAAAAAAAAAAAAAAAAAGTCTAAAGGGGTATGCCCTTAAGGACTGTAACTGCCACCTCAGAAGTTCCGTTTCCTTGCACATCACCTGTAGCACTGAGCACCTTTGTACACACACTTCATACACAAGGAGTGCCTTGAACATACAGAGAAGGACCTCAAACCTAATTTAAATGTCTTAAGGAATATTATTCTTTTTTACGTATTAGATGAAAATAAAAGGAACTACCAGGGACAAGTGGAGCACGATGACGCTCTAGTGCACAATACCTGTGAGCAGGATTACAGTAACCCACCACCCACAGAAATGGTTGGCCTGTGTAAACATCAGGAAAAAAACACATCTGCAGCCCTGAGCCACCAAGGTGCAGAAGATCATGTGCTTTCCCTAGGATGGCTGCACAAGCTTTGTGGAGCAGCTCGATCCCCACAGAATCACTGAGCGCCTCAGGAGCCACGTGGCTTACCTCAGCGCAGCAACACACAAAGTTTCACATCTCGGTTCATCTTCACACTTAAGAGAGAAGTCAGAAGGAGCCGTTCATGCAGAATCTGCACGTTGTTCTGAAGTTATTTCAGTTGTGAGCTCCCGCTATGTGGCCATAGGACTCTCTGTGAGGAGGCCGGCGCTGCTGCCGTGATGCCTCAGGCTTTGGCTGGACGCTGAATAAAGTGCGGCTGAAAATATGAGCATCCCACACAGGCCCAATGTGGGAAGAGTTTTCCCGCCCTGCCAAAGAACTCGGAGTTATGAAATGTGCCTGCTCAGTTCTGAGCTGCAATCTGAATTTTTTTCACATAGAACAAAAGCAAGATCGTAAATATGACTGCCAGAGATGGCAACGAAACTGTGCGTGCAAAACAATGAAGATGGAAGCTCAGAGAGGTCCTAGCTCCAATGGCTTCCATTGGAGTTAACACAACACAGTTCTTGTTCCGTCACATCCTAAAATGGTTGTTGTAACCACCACCAGGGGCCTTGATGCCAGCTTAGAGCCCTTCCTCTACACTTTAATTCTGTGAGAGTAGGTACTCTCAAAGAGAGCACAGGACCAGGCCTCTGCTATAGGAACTGCTGCAGTGACTCGGGTTATATTAGGACAGTACTGGAGTCGGTAGGTGTTACTTATAGCAATTGAGAGGCATTCAAAGCCTCAGGGGCCCATTAAGCAGTCTCTGAAAATCAGGTAGAAAGTTTTTGTAGTAAAACATTATTTATTCATGTTGTTTCTACCTGCTGCAACCAAATATAAGGGCTGTCTTTTCCCAAGCTATGTTTATAGACTTTGAAAAAAAATGAGTCATCTTTTGGGCTGTGTAGGATTAAGAAATTTTCCCCTCCCTCCCCATAATCCAGATAAATGATACCACTCTCTCTGTCCTGCCTACTCAGAGCCACCAGGCACATTTATCTTCCCTAATCTTCTTTTCCAGGATCCATGCTGACTACCCCTTAAGCAATTACATATATCTAAATGTTCTGTTTGCATAATTGCTCTCCATGTATTTGCTGCCACTGAGATCAGATTTACAAGCCTGCAGTGTTCTCAATCTTCTTCCAGTCATCCTGCTTATATTAGATGCCTAACACTCTGCTTTGTCTTTTAATAAATTATCAGCGATATACATACTTTTTAAAGAGTAAGTCAAAATGGCCTCCTCTTGGCCTCAAGAAAGAAAACCTTCCAAGCTACATGTGTCTTCCCAGCCCAGAGGTTTTACCTAATACAGGCTTGACAATTCAGAAAAGCCATGTTTAAGGTGCCTTCCCTAACAGCTCCCTGTTTGAGGAGGAGCAGCTGGCTGGGATAGGCCATTAGCTGACCAGTGAAGGTTCAGAGGGCTTGAGTTATATGCTGAGCCTTGGCCCAGGTCAGGGACTCGGAGGGACTTCAGCAGCTCTTCCATTCTGAATGTTCCCAGATGTCCTGGAGTGTGTCTCTGTGTCAGGGCAAACCCTGCACCACAACCAACCCCTGCCAGGGCCAGGAGTGCCCTCAAGGCACTGACTTTAGTGCACAGTGCTAAATCTGACTCTTTGAGCCTACTGTTAAATACATTCACTTGCATTCTTCTTACTTCTGTTTTCTATATTGTCCCTACTAGCTATTGCCTAATCAGTCTCTTCCATTATCTCTCCTTTCCCCACTCAAAGTCTTCTTCAAAAATCAAACAGTCATGAGACCAATCATAATCTATGATCCAAAACAAAAATAAAATTAAAAAAAGACCTGAATACAGACAGTAATATTTTGCTGCACTTTCACCCAACTTCACATGCATTGCCCCAGATAGAAGAGGAAATAAGTCCCTCACTCTGCGCAGATAGTGAGGGCCCAGCACCAGTGTTGCCAGGGATTTGATTGGAACTTTGTGTTTCGGACTTGTTCCCTTCCTCTGCCTTAGTTTATCACTGACCTTCAGAAGTGACGCCTCCAGGTTGGTGGGATGTACAAACACTTAGCAAGATTGCCCCTGTGGTCTCAGTTAGATGAATCATATTTCTAGAAGCTGAAGAAGATGTATTTTCTCATGATAGAATAAACTGGAACAGTTCTCGGCAGGAGGGAGGAGGACATTGTGCAAAGCTTCCCACTTAATTGCAGTGAACAAACAAAGAAGAGATGGCCTATCAAAGGGTACAAATAAATGTTCACATAAGTAGTATGCATTCAGCTCACATTGAGTGGATACATAATATTCCTTTTGAGCCTTTGAAAATCAAGTTGAAATTAACTGTAGACTTAGGAAGTGCCTTGGACTTGAATAAATGAGACAAGTGTTGCCTGTTGAGGGATGGTTAGAGACTCAGGGTGTATGACAGGATTTACCTTCTCTGCTCAGTGCTCCACTCTCAAACTGCCCTGAAAAGCCTTTGCAAAAGTAATTTGCATAACATGTTGAACATTGCTTGCATCTCAGTGCGATAAGGTATCTCTTTAAGGCAGAGGTAAATGTGTTGAATATTACTTACATCTCAGTCTGATGAGGTATCTCTTTAAGGCAGATGCATTCTCTTACAGTATTGTTATTTACATCTGAATACAGACAGTAATATTTTGCTGCACTTTCACCCAACTTCACATGCATTGCCCCAGATAGAAGAGGAAATAAGTCCCTCACTCTTTTTTGAATATTGAATATTACAAACATTGGTATTTGGGATATGAAATTAAGCATATCTTCACTTATGCTAATGTTATTTAATTTGTTTTCAGATAGAAGACTTTGTTTATAGACTGATTATCTTGTACTTTCACTGTGTCTTCTTACGCTTTTTTTTTCTCAGTATGTGCCAGATTTCTGTACCACTGTTATCAGTGTACACACTTGCGTTTATGTTGGAGCTAACTACCTAATAAAGACCCAAAACAGTCACGCACAGACTTATTTCTTGTTTATTTTTCTTTAGACAAACAATGAAAGTGTAGTCCCTCACAGTCTGGAAAGTACAGTGCTTTAAGTCCTCAGGGAGAAAATCTGAATCTTCTGCTTCACCTGTGTGAATCAAGCAGCTCTTCATAAAGCCTCTTCAATGCTCAGGCACTTGGGAAAGGATAAGAAGAAGCTGCTGCTTTCACCCAGTCAGCTGTGTGTGTCCGTGTTGTCTGCTGTCGCAAGGGATGGTAGAACTATATTGCAAGACCATTGATTTACAATCTAGAGTGGCTATTCTGAGGAAATATGTAGAATATCACACAGAAAAAAAAAAAAAAAAAAAAAAAATTGTTGCTGTTGTTTTTATTTGGACATTTCTTTCTCCTTTTAACAAACTCTTTCACTGCTGTCTTCCTGTGGAAATTGAATTTTGGCAAAATAAATCCCCCTTATATACGAGGGCATGTTTCTTCATCTTCAGTACTTCAGACCTACACCTAGCTTTTGAAGCACCACTGTTTCAAGGAATGAGCTACTCAAAATATTCTTCTTCCCACTTCTGCTAGAATACTGAAATGTATAATTCATCTTGACCTTGTGCCTTGTCAGCTTTTAATACTTCTAATTGCCTGTCTGCTCCAGCATAATCATAAAACCTTTTAACATCTCTCTTAGTCCGCTTTCCAGAATATGACCTTCAGCGTGTCTCATGAATAATGGGCCAAAGAAATCCGTTTAGACTACTTGCAGCATCAGCATCATACATCTTCATCCTTTCTTACAGTGTTCACAGCAGCTATTTGCTGCTTATAAATATGTTTCACTTCTTTCTGCATTTTCATGGTTCCTTTAACCTTTTCTGTCATAGGATCATAGGGTGTATCAGGTCAGAAGGGACCACAGAGGCCTCTAATTTAATCTCCTGCTCAAAGCAGAGTCAGCCCTGAGGTGAGGCTGGGTGGCTTTATTCATTCTAGTCTTGAAAACCTTCAAGAACTGCACAGCCTCTCTGGGCAACCTCTTCCAGTGGTTCACTGTCCTCATATTGTGAAACGGTTTTCTTACATCCAGGCTGAACTGCACGTTTCAGTTTATGTCCATTGTCCCCTACTCAGAAGCTATCTTGCTGTCCACCAGGAAGCTAGGGTCCTTCCTGCAGATGTGCTACTCATCCTGGATCAACTGAAAAGAGCTTTTCCTTCCCAGGTGCAGCACTTCTCATTTGCTCAATTTGCTGAATTTCATATAGTCACAGTTGCTCATTCCTCCAGCTTGTTTAGGTCTGTCTGAGTATCCCAGTTCGGTGCCATCTGCAGATGCAGATCAGATGTATTGAGCATGCCCTCCATCACCAGCTATCCACATAGCAAGCTCCCCTAGCTCAAACAGTAGAAGCATATACTTTGATATAAGAGATATTTTCATAAATACATACATATATACATATATATATTCATATATAAAACACATTTTCTCTGCACTACTGCTAATAAAAAAGTGAAAAATAATCTTTTCCAGTTTTCTTTAAAGTAAAATCTATAAACAGTTTAGCCCATGCTTTGCCTTTTAACAGTGTACAGAATTGTCACTGAGATTGGGGTACAAACAGTGACAGAGATCTTATCAGGTCCATCCTCCTGTGATTACGCTCACTGCCATCACTATCAGTTCCTAGACAGCAATAAAAAGATTTGGAACTTAACCGCTCCATTCTGTACTGATAGAATTACAGTAACCCCAACTGAATACTGTCAAACTACACTTATGATGCATGTAAGGAGACAATCTCTATCTTTATTCTCCCATCAAGATATTCTAAAGCATTGATGCCGGTGCTTAAATGAAAGCACTGTAAGGAACCCTACTAAAATCAATGGAACAGTAAGCAGAGGCAGAAATCTTTCCTGTGATAGTTTTCTTAATGTAATTCTTATTCCCTGCTGCTTACACACTTCTTTTTACCTAACTACTAAGGACAATTTTTCATGCTCACAAATGCCCTATAACATCACACAGCAGTCATTATTTTGGAAGCCAGTGTCACTAAACAGCCAATCTTCCTTGAGAGACCTTTCTTCGGTTATAAAGAAGCCAGCTCATACAGAAGTATAATCTCTCTAAGGTTTTAATTAAATACAAATTCAGGCAAATACAAGTTATAAAGTAAACAAACAGCTCCGCAATGCCACAAGTTCTCTGAGCCCAAGGCTGCAACTGAAGGTCCCTTGAGACAGTGCTAAGCTTACAATTTAATTTATCTCTAAACTGCAAAATCTCATCAAAAACTGGGTACATTGTAGGAGGCTATACATTTCTGTCTTATTACACAGTTTATCTAAGCTTCCGTTATACCATAATCCCTAAGATGCTCAAGCACTTTTATGTGAGAATGATGGATTGCAAAGTTAAAACGTTAAACCCAAACACAGCTTAAATAAGGTTGTCCTACATCAGAAAGAAGAGAAAGAAGGAAAGGAGGAAAGGAGGAAAGAAAGAAAAACATCTGAAATCTAGACATTTGATTATAGAGCATCTGGGAAAGGGAGGGTTAAAAACTCAGCTAATTTAAGTCACTAGTGAGTTAGTGTACATCAACCTCAAGTAAATGTAGGTCAGAACTGACTGGTATCATTGGAAATTGTGTCTGACAGGTATGCACTGTCTGTCACAGTTCACTCTACTAGAATGTTTTCTCTTTTCATTTAGGAATTAAATTGGATATAAATTTGGGTTGCCGTTTTGGCATGTTATTGCAGATGGTAATCAAAGAGAAAAGAACTCCAATGCAAAATGAAACATTGTTTTGAGATTTGGGCTCCTGCCATCAGCACCCACCCTCGGCGTACCCAGCAAACACCTCACAGTCCTGCAGCTGCTGCTTGTCTCTGCGCCCAGTCCTCCCAGCCCCCAGGTTCAGATGCACAGATAAAAGCATCCACTCCTGCCCTCACACCCCACCAACTGCTTGTCCTGCTCTTCCCCTGCTCTGGTAGGTGCCATGCAGAAAAGGGTTGCCACAGAGCTCCTGCAAGGAGGTGAGACCTGAAGATACATGAGAGTGGGCTGGAGCAAGAGTTAGCCTGCTGCAGTCGTGCTCTCTATGCAGAACATACCTTCTGAGCCCCCTAAAGGGACATGCATTCTCTCTGGAGCACACACTGGACTAGGAAATCTGCCTTAAAAAATTCAGTTATTATTGGCGAGATTACTCACTGAAAAATGGTTTCCAGCCCACGCTCCTCATTCAGATACCCATATTCACTTCTATAGCAGAAGTCTCGAATGCAATGAATTCAGATAAAAGCTTATGTGGGTGTGGTATTAGCATGGGTGGGTTATGTCAGGCAGGGCTGAGTGAATATTTTCAGCTCTTTCTTAAGAGCTTGAACCCACAGAACAACTTCATTCATAGGAGTTATTTTTCATGATGTTTTTCTGTGAATTTGTATTAAGAACTGAACAAATTACAGAAATACTACTGCAAAGAAAGCCTGGACAGCAAGGTGACAGTGGATTTTATGAAGTTGTATGCTCACCGTGTTCTGCAGAATTTGAGATGCTCTCTGAGTGGTATTTTTCTCACTGTAAAATACACATACTACAATTCCCAACCCTTCTGCTTCAGTTACAGTCCCTGTTTCATAGCAGCCTTTTAAATGCATCTGTTGTAAGACAAGTGACGGTTATGGAAAAGGTAAGGTACAGACATGGTTACATGCTAAGCCAATTGTAGCTTTACAGATGCGTGTTTTAGTTTAGAGGGGAGCACAGAACAACTAGTTCTAAATCTCCCTACTGGGGAGATTGGGTATCTCCTTTGCACAAGGATGCAGTACTTAGAGAACATTGCTTCTGCCTTCCTTCAGCTACAGTAATCTCATATGGAGCTGACAGCTGCATCGATCACTCGGCCAGATCTGCTTCCAGGCAACAGACATAGGATCACAAAAATGCCAACGTGACATTTTGTATCCTACCTTTCTTTTTCTTCGATGAGACATATCACCAGCTTCTGACAATCTAGCTTCATTTGAAATCTATATACAGTAAAAAATGAAAGAGCTAAAAGATAGTTTTGGGCTGAAATTGTGCTTACAGATTTTAACGTATGACCTCAAGAACTTGGCTCTTAATAACCTAAAGGATTTCATACATCATCTGATTTTTCTATTTCACTTATACCTCATCAACAGTGGATCCCAAAGTAACAGAGCAAAGTCCCTACGTGGAGTTGTAACATCAATTTTATTTTTCTTTCAGCATTAATCAGAAAATACACTATATTTGGAATTTAAAAGAAGCTACAGCTCCAAAATCCAACAAAGTTTGGTTCACATATTTACTTCTTTTTGTTGGTTTTGTAAGTTGTTTGCAAAATCCTTAGGCCATCAGTGAATTGGGAAATTTGGATGCAAGGAAGTTGTTATAACTTTAAAACAAACAAACAAACAAAGAAAACATAACAAAACCAGAACCTACAACAATCTGTTCTATAAACCTGTTGGGCATGAAAACCCAGCTGTGTACAAAAGCCACTGGAGATTTCATCACCGAGACTTCTGCTACAGAACTTCTACTGGAAAGCAAACCCTTTTATACCTCAGTGCTTCCCGAAGCAGCCAAGAAATCTCTACAAATGACTCACTCCTGAAAAATGTCAGTTTTTTCTTGAACTCAGAGGAGGCTTTGAAACCAGTGACTTCTTTATTTCTTAGCTGATAGAGTGCAATGAATATAAATATAAAAATAAGCCTACAGTGAGGATTCAAGCAGGGCTGACCTCCTAATGCTGTACATCACTTTAAGTTGGCAGGAATTAGAAGTATTTATGAGCTTGAGCAAACAAATATTGGGAGAAAATAAAGAATCAACAAATGTTTCTCATGCTGCAATATATATTTATTGTCACTTTGGAAACAGGTTACCAGGTGTATATCAGGACTTCAGACTAAAAACAAACCAGGATAACAAACTCTTAGCATACATATGCCAGTTGAAAATGAAAGAACTGAACATAAAGCTGACCTTCGTAAGATTTGAAGTTGGTCTGCTTTTGTCCCACCCTTTACCCCCCCCCCCCAAGATATATATGTATATTTTTTAAAGATGAACACCTTCTCCCCTCACCCACTCTTCGTTTCAATCTCAGAAAAATAAATTATCATAAAAATGCAGCTTTTCCTAATTTTGCTAACGGTCTGCTGGCAATCTCAGAGCATCTGTGTTGCTTAACAACTTCAGAAGGAAGCTAACTTTTACAAACCACGTTCTTCCTCTACTTTTAAGTAGCTACTGAGTTCAATTTCAAGGACTAAATATAAGCAGATTCAAGGTTTGGTTATATAAGACTACTGTGGTTACATTACAGTGCAAACATTTTAACATATGCACTTTGCTGTTCCAGAACAAGCTGCATCAGTGCAAGATCTGAGTCTGTGCAAAAGAAGCTGGAGTGCTATAAACTCTTGAAATACCTTTTCTCTTTTCTCTCACATGTATTTACTAGCAACATCTTCCTACAAATAATTTCACCAATCCCAAATACTATGCTGAAAAGAAGAGAAAGATGAAGATATCAAAACAAAAGAGTATCCTCCAATACCCACCCTAAAACAAAGGTCAGAACTATTTTTCCCCACCCTATTCTAGCTTTAAGTGATCATTAAAACAAGTGCAGAGAATTTGCCATACAAATATGAAGCTGCAGGCATTAAATTACAGAACACTCTGAAAATATTTCAAGCATAAAAAGTACACTTGATAATTGCAAAAATAAAGTTTCACTTTTTTTAAAAAACATTTTGATTCAAGCTCAAGCAAAACATTTTACAATTCCCGTTTCAGTTTAACTTCATAGTAACAACAACTTCAGAAATCAAAAACAAATAACTCATTTGGTGATAAAGTAACTGACTGTGTCTTTAACGAAGTGAAATGGTATATACAACGATGGCACAGACCTTAAGCATCAACAGTATGTTTCAGCCAAAAAGAAGTCTACAAGTCACCTGTGTCATTCTTAGCATCAAATGGTGCTGACTACTAAGAACCACAACCTGCTACAAACAGACATTAGGTTGAACCGGTACGAAAGGAAGGAAGGATCTGTGGTGTCATACAGACTCCGTGTTTGTCACTGAACTTTTTTAGGCTACCGATTTTACTAGTGCAAGACCACACGTTTACCTGATTAAATGAAAACTCTTAAGTGTCACAATTTAAGAACACTCATACAAAACTATTTTTTTTCTTTTAAAAAAGTGCCACATACCATACTTTTACTAAAAAAGTTACAAACTAATGGAAGACAGTCTGCCTCCATCTCTTGTCAATAAGGAAAGGCCAAAGTGATTCTTTGATTCCAGCTCGAAATGGTGTTCTCTGACCTATCCCCAGCATCTCCAACTTGGAGCAGTCAAGCTGAGCGTTCCTTGGCCGAAGAGCGCCCACAACTGGACAATCAGTAATCTAAAAAAAGAATTAATGCAAAAAAGGAACACACCATCAGACAATTAGAAATGGCAAAAATTGAATATTTATTCTCATATGTATGTTCATTTGTAAGCTTTTTATTCAGGTAATTCCCCTGTATTGTTTCTGCTTTATTTTTTTTCTTTTTATACTTAACCCCATTTCACCATAGGAGACATCAGGCAGAGTGATCCAAAGTGTCTTGAGCTCTGGCATTTCTCAAACACCTATTACCACCTATACTCATATTTTATTCCTATTTTTGTCGTATGACTGTAGTTAGAAGGTAAAAAAGATGATCAAAAATGTTGACAGAACTATATCCTGATTAGTATACTTGAAGAGAAATAGATTTAGCAAGAAAAAAAAAAATCAGACTTTCTCTCCATTTTCTAAGTCACATTTCAGTTCCAGCTGCTACTAATGCACAACCCTTGGAATATATTTTTTTATCCTTACCTGTACATTAAATCCTAACAATATTATCGGAACTTCTTTCAGAATAGTCTTATTTTTGAGTGTCAACACAACTGCAGAATTATTTCTTAAGCAAAGCAGAACTGAGTAAGTTTTTAAGTGCCTGGATTCAGAAATAAAACAGAAAAGTTCTTTCATATTCCTACCCCCAAGATAATGTTCTGTCAACCTTTTTTAAAAATTTATTTTTATTTTTATTTTTTATTTTTTTTAAAGAAACAGAACACAAAATGTGGATTTGCTTATTACTAAGGGGAACTCTTCTGCAGAAATAAGATTGCATTACAGACGGAGAAACGGGTTACTGCCTGGGTAATTCTGGCAATCCATCAGTCCAAGCAGCATCCTCAGCAATGCAACTTCTCTGCTAGGCATACTCACACAGATTGTCCTGAAGAGGAAGTTTACCCGTGGAGCCAGTGTGAGATCCAGACCTACTGTGTGAAAAGATAAAACACTACCATCTTTCTACAGGTTCAACAGTGTATCACTTACTGGTCTCAAGTGGCTGCTGGGAAGATTGAATGCATCTGCAATGGCACACGCCATTTCATACTTAGTCATCTGCTCATTGCCAGACCAGTGAAACGTTCCTTTTATGGAGGGGTCCTAGGGGAAAACAGGAAGCGCAAGTGAAAATAAAGCAGCTAGCCTTCAGATTAATTCCCGTGTAAGAACTGTGCAGAATAAGCTTGCAGCGTGATCCCATCTAGACAAGCACGTTACAGCACCTCACTGATGTGCTGGGGACAATGTGCCTCTAGAGAAACACCTGAATAGGGACCAAGATCAAAAATGAGTGGTACATTTATTAGATAAAACTTCACAAAAACAGCTTGTATTGTGTAGCATTAACATGAAGGAGCTAAATCAACCAATGAAGATTAAATAAGTAGGGAGAAAGAACTCAAGAACTCAGCTGTTCTATATTATTCACTTTCAAAATATATGCAGAAAACACCACACAAGTTCTGAATGTTGAACTAAAAGCCACATGCAAGCCCAGTACAGAGATGAACAGAATCATGTCCACAATATGCTAGACTCATTCTTTTTACCTATGAAAAAATCAAGTGTTTTTTCTTCTTCTTTTTTTCTTTTTTTTTTTTTTTTTTTGCAAAGGTGGGAATCACAAGATGCTGTACTAAATAAATGCAATGAAGTACTTAAATCCAGCGGTTTATCTTTTGTCATCTCAATGTTCTTAAATACAATGACCAACGGCAACTTAGAAATTACTTTCAACTGCTTTTTTCAGTATAAGGTGGCAATCTGTAGAAGGCACTTTCCGAAAGGTTAAGCATTCCTAGTTCTTGTCTTGGTACTAGAAGAAACACGACAATGTTCAGAAGGACCTTGCTGTCACTTCCCCCACTTTTGTTTCAATTATCAGAACACTTGCACACTGTCATGTAAAGCAGATACTGCAGTCTTACAGATAACTCCTTCCTCCCTCCCACTATTCCAGAAACACTAAGAATTATGCAGGTTAGAAGTAGTTTTCAGTTGTTAATTAAGAGCTTGAACTGATTTTACCCCAATTTTTCTTGAAATTCTTACCAGCATTCTTTTTTCTGCTAGTTGTCTGCAAACAACTGCTACATCCTTCACATTTGTAGGAAATCTTTGTTGCCAATGGTCCATGTTGGCAGATTTATTACTGAACTGCACTTTATCAAACATAACGGTCACAGCACTTTCCTCCAGTCTTTCCACCTCCCCATACAAAACAGGAATCCTAAGTACTGCAGCACCTAAAAGACACAATATTTTGAAAAGTATTAATGGAGTTACAGATAGGCACTAGTGCTGTACCAAAACCTGAAAGATGTTTTGGAAGTGTTAAGAAATGTGTTGGGGATATTAAGCACATACAAATAAGAAACAAAAAGCAATGAATATATTTGTACTCAAAATATGATTTTGAACGTTGCCTCCTTAAAGCAATGTTTATGAACACCAAGTCAATAAAGACCTATTTTCATTTATGCCATTGACTTTTTTTCACTGTTAACAACCTTACATCAACACTGCAAGAGAAACTAGAAAGTCCATTTGGGTTAGGAAGAAAAGTTTAAAAAAAAAAAACAAAACTGTAGTTACTCCAGCATCCCACATCGTCTCTGGGTAAAAACAAGAACACAAACTCCCACCAATCACTGTATTTCAAGCATCCATCACAGAAAGATGCATTTCACCCAGCATACAGAAATCCCCTGCATAAAAAGAGGATATTCAGGATATTACCCCACAAAAAGACAGAAACACCAGAATCAATTTGAAATTTTACATATAAGATAGACAGAATACCTTCGTAAAAAGTATATATTCCCATAGCAGACAGAAAGAATAATCTTTTAATTGATTTTTACTTCAAGTAGACTTTTCCTAGGAGGTTTTTTTTTTTAGAAAATTTATTTCTTACTTCTAATGGCAAGCCTATAATTAAGGCCTACTACTTTCAAATACAGTGTTCACTTATTTGTTGAAAGATCATCACACTAATTTATCTGTTGTTCCATGCTGTGACTAAGCAGAGCAGAATCAGACTGAGAGCATCATATTCACTTATCAGAAGCCTCTTTAGTAGGAGCACCAGATCATTTTCTTCAAATTTCTTGGAGAAAAAAAAAAAGAAAAGTTTATTTTCTTTTAATCTGTGAAGAAAAAACTGACAACATTGTATCTAGAAACCATCAAATCTCCCTTAAAAGTTAAAAGAAAAGGAAGCATGTTCAACTTATACTTTTTTTCCTTTACTAAATAAACTTTTTTAAAATTTCATGTATGTATTTTATGTGCCAATTTTCATTAAGAAAAGATTAAAATAGTGAAACGAGTTGCATAAAATCAGTAATATATGTTATTAATCTGTTAAAAAGCCATAATACAAGAACTCTAATGCTTGTGGTATGTGCAAAGTCCAGTGGTTATGCAATGAGAGCAAAACAGGAGATCATTCAAGAAAACCAAAACCAAAAACTTGAATCACAAGTCTGGTTTTCCCCTATAAGTAAATAAACATTCAGAACAAGTGCAATGTGTTCCACTAGGTATCAGCAGCTGTATACTGTGCGGTGAAGGTACAACATATTCATGATCCATTTGATTTTTCTTTAGAAAGATCAGGTGAGTTTTAACAAACAAAACAAACTCTTGCAAACGTCCATCAGCAGAGAACTAGAAAGACGCATGAAGACCAGCACAGTTAAGAACAAAAGCTTCAGTCAACTTATGACTAAAACGACTGATTCTTGATCGCATTACTTTCTAAATCCATTTTCCATGGTTTTGCAACTGTATCTCTGACAAAGAAGCTTAATAAACATAAAGCTACCATACAACTACGCAAAATGGGAAGCTTCTATTAAAAATGTGTAAGTGTATTCTTACCTTCGTTATTTTCCAGGACTGCCTTTTCACCCTCCAGTTTGGTTTTACCGTATAAATTCAGGGGATTTGGTACATCAGTCTCTTTATAAGGAGGGCTTGTTCCATCAAATACATAGTCTGTACTGATGTAGATCAGAAATGCTCCAATCCCAGCTGGAAAGAAAACATTTGTACGTAATCCATTTTAATTCATGTCTTGTTTGAAACCTCAGCAAATCCTTAAAGAAATTTCCAGAAAACTTTGTCCTAGATCCATTCATACTCTGTCTTTTTACTGACCCCTGATATAGACACAAATGTCACCCATAATAAAACATGGATCAACTGCACACTGGTAGCAGAAATAACATTCAGAACTTTGAGTAACTCGTATTTGTTTTTGCCTATGCAAATGAAGTATTTAATGGCACCAAATCCATTAGACAGCCTCCTTACCTGCCTCTTTTGCTAAGTTCCCTGAAGCAGCCACGTTGAGCTGGGAAGCAGCATCTGGTTGGCTTTCCACAACATCTGGCCGTCTCTCAGCAGCACAATGCACTATAACATGAGGCTGGAAATCAAACAATAATTTAGAACAACGAATACTGTGAAGAAATTGCAGTTTGATCTTAAGTCCCTCTGGCAAAAAGGCATTTCACTAACTTGTGAAAATAATAAAAGAAGTATCAGTATTTTTAATCAGCACATTCTGAGGAGCAAACTTTCCTGAGAAAACAAAACAGAACCAAACTGCCTCAAGGTTTTGTATTAGCAAACCAGCAGAACCTGACCATTAGTTTTGTAATCCTGACCTCCAGTAACTTCAATCTTACAGAAAAACTAAGGTTGTCTTTTTTTTTTTTTTTCCTTAAACAGCAAAATAATGCAAAATACAGAAAAATGCAATATCTCACATGTAATGTTACAAAAAAAAAAAAAATTACCCCAACTACTTTTGGATAAGCTATTCTCACATGGCTTATTTCACATATACAGACTGTTAATGGGATATTTAAAGTCATTTTTCAAACTGGCACCCTGCACAATGTTCTTCAGGTTTTACATACTCCCCTTGCAAGTTAGAACAGGGAAACAGCATACTGCTCGTCCTGCACGCTAGACGTGTGGTTACTGGTTACTTACTACATCAAATCTCATGATTACCTTTTTCTTTATACCACAAGAGCTGGTGTACCAACATACAGATTTACCACCTGCATTCTGTCTATGGTGATGAAGATAAAGTTCAGAAGAAAGCCTATACTTCAGATATAGCAAAGATAATAACATCATATTTCAGAGCTCTCCCAAACCATTACTTCCACTAAAGCCACATGGCCTGAATATCAGAATGGCACTGTCAACTAGCCATGTCAAGTACCTTATCTGTCTATTCCAGAAACTCACCTGAAAATCATGGATAATGTCACGAACCGCAACAGAGTTGAGAAGATTAACCTGCTCAAATTTAGGCTGAGCTCTTCTGTATCCACAACCAACAGCATTCCAATTATTTCCATTGAATTCTTTAAACACAGCTCTACCAAGAAGTCCCGTAGCACCAGTGATCAGAACTCGTCTACTGGGAATATCAATATCTTCCTAGGAAATAGAGAACAGGAGAAATTTTGTGTTCTATGGTTATTCATGGACTTCTCATCTTAAAGTGCTAGCGAGGCTACAGGGAGCGCTGCGGTATTAATGAGCTTTCATTGCGATGTGCTGTGAATTGAGTGTCTCTTGGAAAACACACAGCTGGGAGCACTGATACTGTACAGAGTCAAGTAGTTAAACACATTCTTGAAGATGCTGAATACAAAAATTCAAATAGGAAACTCATATACTTCCATGAGAGGGAAAAAAATCTCCACAAATGTCCAAAGAAGACAAACTCAAACGTGATAATTTCAAGTTCATTCATAATCCGCTAACTCACTGTGGGTGCACCAACAGAGATCATGGCACGGAGAACTTGAACTTTACAGGGGCATCTCTGAAAGTAATGCCTCCTATTTTACTATGTTGTTCCATGACATCAGAGGTGGATGCTGGCAGGATGGCAGTAGAGGCTGAACCTTCCCACCAATATTCCATAACATTCTGTTGCCATGTGATAGATGGCAGCAGAGAGAGAGTGTGACATAAGGGCATCCAACATGAAATTGTGTATGAAGCAAAGGTGATGTACTGAATTCCTCCACAAAGAAAAAAATGGTACCCAGTGCTGTTCCTCAGCACTTGCTGAACATTTATGGAGACCAGACAGTGGATGTGAGCACAGTGAGGAGGTGGGTGGTGCATTTCAGCAGTGGCAACATCAGGTCACCTCTACTGGTCCTTTTATCAGTGAGGGTGAAAATGCATAGCTAGTAATGGTGACAGTTAAAAAACAGTGCTTTGTAGCTGAAAATTTGTTCTATCAAATAGGAAGCATTACTTCCAGAGCAACATGCATATTACTAAATAAAACAGAAATTCATCATTTATGAGCACACCAGCCTAATAACAAACTAACCAAAATTAACCAAAACTCCTGCCCTCTTGTGTTAGCTTAATAAAAGGCAGGTGAAAGTGATGAGGTTACTTTCTCTCTTAATTTCTACAACCATGTAAGGCTTGGTTCAGCCACAGCACATTCAGTACTTGGGACGTCAGTCCACATGGAGCTTCTTTATCTCCAGCACCACTCACTACTGTCAAGCTCTCAAGACTGCAAACACTGACTCACAGCTGTCTGTGCAACCTTTATTCCCTTTTATGCTTTCCTTCCATATGTATCGTTGAGCAAAAGCCTGCTAAGAAGAAAAATGAAAGCAAATGCTGCTACGTCAATAAAGAAAGCCTCAGGTACATAGGAACTATAAATCTTGCATTTCCCAACTGCACCATGCACAAGGATACTGTGCTGAGTACACTTTTGGTAACAGTCTGCTATGCAGCTCTGATAACCTGTTCCTTTCCAAGCATCCTCACGGTTTCAGCACAACACCCTCACTGTGGCTGATTGCAGCACTGATTTCTCTGCCCTTTGCTCTTTGAGTCTGAAGGTTTCTGTCCTGCCAGGTACGGAGGTGTGATGGGCACAGCCGAGCCCAAAGCAGCTGTGTCAGGCTTCCAGCACCATGCATCTACATTCCTCAGCATCATAGACAAAAAGTGATTTATTCCCATAAGTACTGGGTGCAAATAGGTAACTCTTAGCTGGAAAATGGCAAACTACAACAAATGATGTTAAAAAATAAGTACTTTTATCTTTATGTTGATTTTGATCAGAGAACAGAAGTGTGCTGACTGTTCCTCAGGGCTGCCCGTGTGCCTCTGAGAAGTGGGAACAAGGAAGTGGTGTTTACTTTCTCTGTTATGGATTCTTCAGCCTCACAGGAGAGATTACTGCTGCTTCTGCAGACAGAGGATATCTGCTCACCCACATCAAGGACTTGCAGCAGAAACCAGAAGGCAGACATGCTCTACAAACACCACACAACACCTTCAGCTAGTACAAAGGGACCAACACAAATGTGTAATTTCACGTGACAAGCAACGCGCAGAGATTAGCAACACCTACGAGACAAAACGTCACGGAAATACAAGAGTAGGATCTACAAAAGCCTAGCAGGCGCGCTTCGAGCTGAGAACCGGGACCGGCCGCCAGGAAAGCGACCGAAGGAACCAGAACAGGACGGCACAGAGCCACGCCGAGCCGAACGACTCCCACCGCAAGGCGGCCCGCCGCAGCAGCGAGCCGCCGGGATCCCGCCGGCACATCGCCCCGCGGGCAGCGCGCACAGCGGGCCGGGCCGGCGTCGCGCAGCGGTACCGGCGGCCGCTCCGCCTCGGCCGCGCGTCGAACACCGGGCCGCAGCCAGCGAGAGCCGCCCGCAGCACAGCGCCCGCGGGAGCAGCGGCACGCGGAGCGACGGCCGAGCGCTTCCCCGCGTGCAGGTGGGCCCGCCGGGCGGCCGAACGCCTCGGGGACTCGCGGACGCCGTTCGGCACCGCGCAACTCCGCCGCTCGGGAAGCGCTGCGCGCACCGGCACGCAACCGAACGACCGCGCGCGAGGCGCCGCCCGGCCCCGCAGCACGGCCGCCCGCCCCTCGGCCCCCGGAGGGCGGCGCGGCCCCGCGCACCTCCACCAGCTCGCAGTGCCCGGGCACGAAGCGGATCTTGAGCTCCTTCTCGCGGCCCACCATGGCCGCCGCGCGCAGCCCCCCGGGCCCTCCGCCTCCTCCGCTGCGCCGCCGCTGCCGGCGGACGTGCGTGCCGCGGGACGCGCCCTCACAGGGCCGCGCCCGGCGCAGGGCAGCGCGGTGCCGCGCGCTGATTGGCTGAAGCGCCTTAAAGGGGCCGAGAGCGGCGACACGGCGGCGAGAGGGCGCCGCTGATGGCGGCGGGGCGGGGGTCTCATTTTGTTCTGCGGGAACCTCGGAACGGGGGCAGCAACGCCAAGGCCGCCGCGCAGGGGGCACAAATTAAGTGTAAAGTGCTCCTTTTAGTCCTGTTCCATGTTTCTAAGGCGAGTTACTCTTACATAAGCACTACATGCAGTATCGACTTCCATCCTTTTTACTATGTTTTTAAAATTAGGCTATACTACTTAAGCTCCTGGTAGTGAAATCATAAATACCTACTCGATTACAGCCCACAGAGTAGTCCTGTGAGCACAACGCACCTAGAGATGACTAGAGCACTCTCCCACGCTGTAATTACAGAACGGAGTGCAAGTTGTTTTCTCTTTCTCCTCCCTTGCAGTCCAGCACTGAAGTACAGCAGCAATCCTTCCCTCCCCCCGCCCAGCCCCTTACCTGCCCCGGTTCAGCCAGCACTTCAGGCATGACCTCAGGAGGAGTTACCAGACAGGGCAGTGATTGCACCTTCCTCTGCTTTTGTCTGCAGAGAGCACATGGAGTGAAAGGAGCAATAGCTCAGTTGACCTTTCAAAGCAGGACTCTAATCCAAGGCCCATCACGCGTAGGTCTGAATCCTATTGAGCTTTGTTTGCTTTCCCCTAGCACCATTTAAGCTGCTCGGTGGGATCATGGTAACAGCAGCATAAGCAAGTGCAACCACTGCCCAATTCACAGCTTTCCTGCCCTTTTCCATAGAATCAAGGACAGAAAAGAGCCCCAAGGGCAGCAGCTTCCTCCTTTACCACTTACACATGTGGTCCACACTATTTATTCACATTTTCAAGCTAAAAGGAAAAACTGCCACTGCTTTAAAAATCAGGTCCCAAACATTTCTTAGAGTTGCTCTTAGGCTCCCTGTTTAAAGCATGCTCTTAGTTGCTTAATAAGGATTTAAAATGGACTTAAGCAAAGATGCCAATTAGGGTAGAAAGCTTTAACCATTGAGGCACACAAAAAAGCACCCCTGCAATACCTGCAGTACTTCACTGCACTTGCTATGTTTTTGCCCTTGGACAAACTTAGGTTAACATAACATAGAACACATACATCTAAAAAAACCTGCATTAATTCAGTACCATCATCTCCTTTCTCGTGCTTCCTCGAGCCTTTCATTAACATTCACTTGCCTTCATCCCTTGAAATAAAAGACTAGTTTACAGAACTGGAAACACTTGTTTTTGTCAGGGTTTTTCCACCAGCTTTTTGCTTTCTGGTTTAGAACAGCATTTTTACTTTGGAAATAACCTTTGGTGTAGCCTACCTGAGCAAGTAGGCAAGCATCAGCAACCTTGCATGAAATAATGCTATTCCGAGACAAAGGCCCTCATGTAGTATCATCACACAGTGCCTGAGCTCTTCCATTTTCAGTTGTGTTTTACAGATTTCTCCCCAGCCCTGTTACTCTTTGCACTGTTGCTCACAGACAGCATAGTCTAACCAAGTACCTCACCACATGCACTGCTGATAGGTGTACAAGATTACTTAACACAGCAATTCCGACAAAGACCATCAAGTAAGATGGCATCAGTTCACAGAATGGCCAGGCTTGGAAGGTACCTCAAGGATCATGAAACTCCAACCCCCCTGCCACATGCAGGGCCACCAATCTCCCCATTTTCACTAGACCATACTGCCCAGGGCCCCATCCTGCGTAGGTTTCTTTCACTCCATTCACAGAGCTGCTTTTCAGAGAAAAAAGCTAAACAAAACTAGCTAGCTTTGTTTTCCTCCACTCTGAGAACCCTGATACTCTGAAATTCTCTTAAGTTCCTCATTAAAGTAACTCTATGCTTCAGAAAAGCTCCTACATTGCAAGCTATGTATTTGTAAGTTGAAACTTGCAAGTTTAATCCTCCTCTTCAGAAGTTCAAATAACAGAGCAAACACACTAAGATGGCATTAGCTACCAGATCAACATACTTCCTTAGACTTAAACGCATTTTCAATATCATCTTTTCTCAGTACCCCCTTCTCCATGACCTTGTGGTGTCAGTTTAAATACCTCAAGGTGTGTACACTGCAGCACCCACGTACAAGACAGTAATGCATACTATTACCAAAAGCAGTTCCATGTTTCACTTCAGTTCCATTACTTCTGTAATGATAGAAATTCACAGGAAGTGAGATAAGGGATTTGCAAGTCTCATACAATGTGCATTTCAACTGAATAGTTTCTCCTGTATGGTTAGAAAACCTCATCCTTCAGGCAAGACTGACAATGAGTTCTGTTGTGAAGATTTAAGTTCTGAACACTAGGTCATTTGATTTTGGTTTTCATCTCTTTACAAAAGGACAAAGACAAAACATCATTGGAAATATTTATTCTAAAATACCCTTGATTTTTGATGCATTTCAACACATTACTTCCACCTTGCCAAAAACACAGTTCTACACAACCAATGTGTAGTGGGCATCCTCTCACTCAAACCAAGTTCTGTTAGTATTCTCTTTCACATGAGATCAGCTAAGACAGACAGCTAAAATGACCACAACAATAGGTCTTGTGAGTACAGCATCTGTAGAACAAACTTCCCTTAAGACACTTATCTGAGCCACGTGATACAAACATTTAGGTGGACAAAGCACTCGTTTTGAGTTTGACCTGAAAATCCTTTTCAGAGTTGCATTATCCAGCCCCAGGAATGAAGTTAATATGTCTTAAATATGGATTCCATTAAAAATATCTATGCCAACCACAATATAGTTTTTACATTTGTTCTATGTTACATAAGCCACAAAGAAAAAAGGGTTTTCATTTCTGCCATTGTTATCAAAGCAACCATAACCAGCAAAATTTATTAAATAAACTGCAGAAGCTCAATAACTACAAAATAGCATTCACAAAAGCATGTTTTGTCATCCTTTTTCCCCCAGTGATTATTCACCTTCTTTGAACTCAAGCTGACCTGTTGAAAACTGAATAGCTTCAGAGAACAAAGCAAGTCAAACAATGGCAGTTATGGTGGTATTAACAGTAATCTGGAACATACCAGTTATGCTGTCTTCAAGTAAGAGTATGACCAAGTAGTTTCTTGGAAAATTGATTGCTTTTTTTTTTAAATCACTTCCCAAGTAATCATACCAATGTCTATTACAGATGGCAGCCAAGTTCATCTTGAACAGTCAGTTGAAATCTTCTGCAGTACGTGAGTATATTGGTAATGTTTTTCTCAACAGTGAGAAGAGACTAAACTTTGTTTCTATTACCTGCAAGGAGAAACATCACTGAGTTGGTGTTTTGCACTATTGCTCCCTCCACACTGACTAGATATTTGTCTGGTGGGGGAGAGGGAGGCACCAGATGCCACCTAACAGGCAAGACTGTTTCCAACACTGAAACGTATATTCTGAAGTGAAGGTCTAGTTGAGATTAATTGCTTCTTCTCTTTCCTAGTCTGCTTCCCTTTTTGCACCCCTTTGCTCTTGCCATTTTTCACCTATAGGCCTTTAACTTTTACCCATACATCTACAGCAAGATAAGGTCCTGCAAGGTAGCAGCTAAAAAAGAAGGGCTCAGACATCTGGTTGAATCCTTTTATTCCTGCTGCTCTTGTAAGAGGTAGTGCTCACTACAGCAGGTAAGCTGCGAGAAGAATGTTAGTGGGTGACAGACATAAGCAGGATAATTATGTTCAAATCTTACAATATCACATCAACTACTTGACCCTCCAGAATCCACTTCTCAACATCAAACAAGCTTTGTTGTCTGACTTCAAATATATATCAGGTTAAAACAACGAAGGCTAGGAGGTGCAGTGGCAAAAAATGCACTGGGAAGACAACACACAGCTGTAGCCTCCAGTATCTACTGTGAAATACAACACGCCACCTCCTTCATTACCCAGTGAGGTACACTGAGCAAGACTCTCTCTCTCTTTTGGATATGTGTAAGATACACAAGGACTTAGTTATATGAACATCCACGCTTACCTTCTTTAAAAGGAGTTTTTGGAGGAATATTTTCCTTGCTATCATGCTGGAAAGCTTTAGAAGGATCAAAATGCCTAATGCCCTGAATTGTATATAGTTGCTCCTGCAGATCTCTGTTTGTTTGTTTCTCTTTTGCAAGTAGTGCACGCAGTTTTGAAATGTCCTGAAAAAAATAATACTCAGAAATTAGATGAAAAATAGTAGTAAAGATAACACTGTATATTGTGTACCCAATGCCAACAGATCCCCTTGCTGTTCTGGAGACTGATGGCCTATTCTAAACTAGCTCAAACAGGGAAATTAACAACTACAGGAAACAGAGTTTGCAGAATTAGCCTACAAGAATTTGGAGGGTTTAGCAGAAGAGAGCAATCAAGCAAACAATTAAGTTTACCATTTTTAACTTCTTATTTGACAAACCTGCTGCAGGTGGGTATTATCTTCCTTCAACTTCATAACATGCTTGATTTTTTGTTTCTGGTTTTGGTGGCCAAGTAGTTTAGCATATGCTTCACTTAGTTTATTCAGTTCTTCTTGAGCTGCACCTTGCTCATTTAGAAGAGCATTTTTCTCTGCTTCAAATGCATCTAGTTGTTGCTGAAATAAATAGTACATTTAACAGAAATTGAACTTGAGTGTTTTAGTTTCCCCAACTACACTCTTTCTCCCAGACTGAGACCTGCAAGCACAAACAATGGTTTGGAAAGGGAAACAACTGTCTCAAGGGACATTAACTTAAGAAAACACCGCAGGATAAACGCCTTCAAGTGGAGAAATACCATATTTACTTCTCAAGAGCAGAACTTGACTCAACCACACAAATATTAACAAGATACCAGTGAGAACTGACTTCCTTACACACCTGAAAAGGCTTAGTTTTGTTATGCAGTTCTTCATATAGATTACGCCAGGTCTTTATCTCTTCTTTTAAGCTAGAGATCACATCTTCATGTATGGTTTTCCTAAGAAACAAGAAGTAGAGTTGCATCATTTTTTCTATTAGCTTTTAGCAAGTCTTCCCACTGTGGTGTGCTGCAATACCCAAGTTTAGCTTCAGAGAAGTCACCTTGATTTTTCCACTTCAGATTTTTTTTTCAGATCTTCAGTTAACTCTTCCAGTTTTTCCTGTAGTTTTGTCACTTGCACGAGGCAAGACTCTTTTGTTCTCTCTGCTTCTGCTTCTTTTAGCGCAAGCTTTGTCTGGGCTTCTAAAATCATCCTAATGAAAACATAAGCCATCTTTCATGAAGCCCAATTAAACATCTTCAGATTAAACTTAAAATTATATAAAATAAAGCTGTGAAAACAATATTCACCACATTCAGAAGCTGTTTCTGGAGTAACTGAAATTAAGATTTGTACTAACAGTACATTAAGATAGAAATATCATACAGAAAACTCTCGAATTCAAGACCTACAGTCTAGCTTCTAGAAGGATACTGTCTTTTGAAAGCCAAGCAACTGTATGTTTCTTTATTTATTACTGTAAAGCATTAGCAATTTCTAATGAAAGATAGCTAGCTAGCTAGACTTCAACACAGGTTTATTCAAGCAGTGTGGATGACTTCCAAGAATTTTCAAGTTCCCTAATACACTGCTTTGCTTCTCTTACCTCAACTATTCCATTGCACCATCTACATAGATATTAAGAATCCTTTTCCTGCCAGTCTGCCATGACCAAGTCAAATAGAAAGCAACTCCTCAGCTTTTTTTAATAATTAAGACAACAAGCCAAACAATTCCCACAACTCAAATAGAAACTGGAGAAAATAACAAGCAGCTGGGGGGGGGGGGGGGGGAAGACAACACCTTAATCAGTAAAAGTGTTCTGAAATAAGTTGGAGCAAGCTATGATTCTGTTCTGGATAACCAAGGCTACAGGTAAACAAGACAGCAGAAACTTTACAGAAATGCTTTTGTAAGTCAGGAAAGTTGACTCTCAGAATAGCTGGAAAAACTAAACAATCGTGGGCTTAAACCTGACCTCAGCTTTGAAAGCTAGCTAGCAGCTGCATAGAGAAGAGGGGAAGGCAGGCTAGCACACACAGTATGTTCCCTAATGTAGAGGCAGTTCCCACTGCTGCCTAACACCGGCATTTGTATACTGGAACCTTTTGACACCCAACTCTCTCATGTCCTTGAATCATCAGTTAGTTGCCCTCAACAGGAGACTTATACATGGTCTGTCACAGTGAGCTGTAAGGACAGCACTGAACCACTAAGTTGCAGTTAACTGGTGAGAGAAGCATGTCCACAATAACTGGCCTAAGACAACTGTTTACTAATTAGTATAATCTTAATTCATTTTGTCTGTCAGTATTTTCAAACTTCTGGATTGAGAAAATGGAAAAATTTAAGGCTACACTGAGTACTCATTGAATAAAACTTAACTTCTAATGCAGAAGGCTGGCAAGCCTTGACTAGTGTTCTTTAGCTAAAGGAAAAGTTAACACAATACCTTGCACATTCTTCTTTTGCCTTGTTTTTAGTGTATTCTGCATCCTGGAGCAGCTGTAGATTATCTTCACATATTTTTTTCAGGTCAGCAACTTGCTCCTGCAGAGAAGTGTTCTCCAGTTTAAGAATGCGTATTTCTTCAGTTGTTGTTGTCTTGTAGCTGGTATGACAGTGCAAAGAGAAGTATTGATACTTTAGACAAAATATAGATTAAGTATAAATCCATAAAGCCTTAAGCAGGAATGCTATGGCTCACTCATGCTTTGGTGAAAACACTGAAAGACTGACTACATCTCAAAAGATTGGTCAACACTCGTGAGATGCCTCGCATTCTTACCAATATACTACTTAAAGATTTTGAGAAGGTTTGCAAGAACTATAGGATAAGAAGAACCTAGCTCAGTCTCAAAACTGGCACTGGATGAGGAAGGCTTTCTGCAAGCTATTTTAGAGCACAGAGATAGTCTTCAACAGTTGCAGCTATCATTGAAAATGGAAAGCACTTGAGTGCTTGATTGGACTTCGGTAGAAGCATCCACAGCTTCCTGATTACTGAGCATGTCATTACAATTGACTAATACTCAAAATAAAGAGCTTAATACCAAATACTCCACCACAAAAAACACCGCTCGTAAATAAGCATATATCATTGTAATTCTAGTGAAAAATCACTGCCCTACTCTTTAATGGAATTGAAATACCTTTCTAACTCAGCAACATTCTCTCCCAGTTTACGCAGCGCGTTGTTAAGCTCTTCTTGGATTTGCAGAATTGTATTGCTGTGCATTTCCTTGATTTGCTCCAACTCAGCATTCTTCCTGAAACAAACATTCAGCATTCCATGCTGGACATAAGCATGTCTGAACACATTACCAAATGCTGTTATCAATTACAGAAAGCCTACAGGAGCAGCAATATATTAATCCTGACATACCAGCATCCTCTCTGTCACAACTTCTCATGAACTAAAGCACAATCTTCAGATTTAGCAGCTTCAACTACACACTTCCTCACTCTCTAATTTCCAAAATATTCATGGAATAGATTTAACGCCTGCTAGTAAGCTTTCAATACATCAACATTAACTACAACTTGCTAGCAATTGCCCTGTCAAGGGTATGAATATCTAACTCAACACAGATGTAGCTAACAGTAACTTCACGTTACTACAGTACTGGCACTTCAAGCATGTTAGACAGTTTTAGTTAAGATAAATTATAGCAACTCAAATCACTCATATAGATTGGTTCTATCTGCCGTAATTTATCAAAAACAGCAAGAAAAGTTTATATGTGTTCAGGTCTCTTTAAAACCTGAATGAGGCTCAAAAGCTTTGTATATATGGCTGACTCAACTTTTCCTCATTCTATAGCTTTAAACTCGGTTCATTTCACAAACCCTTTTAGCTTCGCTTCCATCTGTGCAAGTTCCAGGGCTTTAGATTTTGTTTCTTTTTCCAACAGCTTCACCAGTTTCTCAGCTTTCTTCTCCTTAGCATGTAGTTTGTCCAGCTCATTCATTGCACTCTTCAACTCCTCTTCCAGGAGACATCTCTCACTCATTACCTCATCTTGAAGACTGAGTAACTTCTGGTGCATAGATGCAGACGATTCCTGCAGAATATCACAGTTCAAAACAACCAGCAGTTTCCTAAAAATGAAAGGCTTCTTTGCAGTGTTGAATCTTTAAAGCACAGAAGTGCAAATGGACAAACTGGAATTTCTGTACACTAACTTATTCCAAGAAGAGCACACAGCTTCTGCTAACCAGCACCCACTTATACATTCTAAAGATCTAATCTTTAGAAGTGTAACAACTTCATGTGTAACCAAAAAGCTCAGAACATTTAGTCCCAGTCATTTGGATTAGAGTATTTCAGACTAGAGTCTGTATTTACCTTTTCTTGCTGAAGCTGAGAGATTAACTCCTCTTGTTTCTCAGTTAGTTTTTGGTGTTCTTGCTCCTCTATGAGAATTTTTTTTTTCAGTTCTTCTATTTCAGCATTCATACTCAGGACTTTTCCTCTGCTCTCAGATGACTCTCTCTCTGCATAGAGTTAGCATCAGTGCAACAGGTAATGCCTTCTCTGTCTTCAAAGAAGCACAACATCTTTCCTTGATAGTTCTACCATTCTAGCTTTAAAGTTAGTCAAGCATGGAAAAAACCCACCTCATGATTTACCCATCCAGGAATTCATCAAAACCAGCTGAAAGAATCCCACTCATCATTATGCTTGAACAATAGCAAACTTCAGCTCAATTAGCTTTTATCAAATAAAGTGGCACAGCTGGGGAAAACCTGCTAAATGGTTCAGAGTTATAAGGAGTGGAGTTTATTTGGGAGAGCAGAAGTGAATGAGGGCTCCTGGACATGTTCTCTGTACTTCTGTGAACCTGTGTATGAACTACTAACAGTGAAATAAAGCTGTATAGTACTAATTCTTAAACAAAAGGAATAAATATTCAACTTTTTGATTGTAAACTAGCATTGAAACTCTTTTCATTGTTATACTATTTACTTCAGTACATCTCCACGGAAATAAAGACTCAAACAGGCTGGTCTGTTTGCAGCTGAAGCTGAGACATGACTTCACTTAGAATCCCCACTAGCATTTTAGACATTTTTTTTTTTTATAGATGCCTATGTGATCCCAAATACACGAACAGCAATCAAAAACTAGCAATTACCTTTTTCTTGTTCAAGAAACTCACATCGTTCTTTAAGTGCTCTGATGAGTGTACTTGATTCTTCCTCTTTCATTCTGAGTGTATCCCTCAGAATCTTGATGTCTTGGTCTTTCTTGATCAACGTCTCCTCCATTTGAGCAACATCTAGTTTATATTTCTCTACAGCTTCTGCAACGCTACTGTAGAACAACATTTACTTGTTACCATAACTTCATTTTTAAGATTTTAATTCAGCACAAGTGAGAGATGCTTGGAATACTGAACACTGTTCCTTTTCAGCAGGAAAGCTTCCTTTCCTTACTTAGGCTTACTTTGCAGCATTAAAACAGGTGCATTTGAAATAAAATGCAATTGATATCAAAATCTGTATTGTAAGTGAAGCTTACAATCACATAATTTAAAATATGTCCCTCAGTTCAATTAAAAACAGAACTAGTTACTCTACTTCATTTACAGATGATTATCCAGTTTTCATTTTAGGAAGATGAGTTTTGACAGAAAAGCATACACACAAATAAACCAGACTTCACAGTAAGTTGAAACTTAAGGCAAACTCACAAGGAACCTCTTAGTGAGTAAATTGGCAGAAGTGGGACACTGCCAGAGAAGGAATGTTCAGATTTAAGTGAACTACATTGGAATGCTTTTGTGTTTTAACAGTTTTCTGGGCTAGGTACACATAACTGAGGAGCTGGTTAGTGTTTCCACCTGTTACACAACACTAAACTGGTAGTGTTTACAGTCAAACTGATATTCTTCTCAAGCACCAGAAACAGATAATTCATCACAGCTATAAAATAAAAACCAGAAAATTGCCAAGTTAACTTTTTTTTTTTTTAAACTGATACCCCAAATACATACCTTCTAGTAACTCAGAGGAAATAAAAATAAAAGCTGAGTTTTGTATACAAAAATACTTCCTCAATGTGTGCTCATCTTTTAACTCATTCCCATTTGTCTGGGGAAAAAAAAAAACCTTCCTCCCTCCCTCCCCCCCCCCCCCCCCTCTATTACTGTTAAAAAGAATTGCTCCCTAACTTCAGCTTCACCAAGAGAAAGAGCTTAGTTTCACTGCCTATTAATGTACCCAGCCCAATTCAAGAACTCCTACCCAAGCTCTGTGATATATTCCAGGAGTTTTTCAGTGTCAGAGTTATCATCCACTTTCTCTCTCTCTGTAGCAGATCTAAAAAAAAAAAACACAGGACATTTTCACTATCACCATTTAAGCACTTCAGAGTTACTCGTAGGTTATCTGCTTACAGGTAGGCAACTAAAAAAAAAAATCAGTCACTGGGTCACTTCTTAATACTAACACATTCTTCCCATAATCAAGCGTGGCTGATGCTTCCATTCACACTAAAGATGCTGTACTGCATTTTACCACAACTGATTATGTTAGACTGCATTAGCTAGCTCATTGTCTCCTTTCATGAATTACATGACCCGCGTTATTAGATCACAGTTGAAATACATGAAGACAAATACAAAGTATCTGCTCACATTCAAGCAATCGGATATTAGAGGAAAGCAAAAGGCCTTTTCATATAAGGAAAATTTTCCAGTGGCAGTCATCCCAACATCTTTCCATAAAAAAAGTTTCAGGTCTCTGCTCATTTCTGTTTCCTCTCAGCAGAAAGATGGCCTTAATTTTTCTCCAAGCTACATGCTTAAGTACAATAATCACGTTGCTACATCCATTCCTTTCCTTACTACTTACAGTTTTTCTTGTAACCGTGCTACTTTTCCTCTTGAATGCTCCAGATTCCTTTGTACTTCCTGCAGCTTCATCTCCATGTTCTCCTGCTTCGCAAGTGCAGTCTGGAAAAAGGAAAATGTTACCACCAAAACTGGATTTAGTATGAACCAAGTCCATTTTCTTAGAGCCATATTAATTTTTAATTCATCCATAAACAGGATCTAATTACAGTACTAGCTGCTATACTAAATATGACTCCTATATTCAAATTACCCATCTGCAGATACGTGAGCTGTTCACTATAACTACACACATGCACTACCCAGAAAACCCCCACACAGCTGTAGCAATTGGAGAGATCAATACAATGGGAAAGACATTACAGAGATGTGACGACAGAAGGACCAACATAAGAAGTTGCTATAAAGGAAGGGAAGAAGATTGCTCACCTGTATCAGAAAATTCTAGGTTCACAATCAAGACTCCACAAAGAAGGGGAGGTTTAAGAGAGGTGCAGCCAGGCTGCAGCCCTTCCTATCACACAGCTGAACTGCCTTCAACCTGTGCTCCCAGGGCTGACCAGGTCCTTTCCCCAGGTGCTCAATCAGTGGGTCAGGCCATGACTCAGCAGTTCCCATACAATGGCTAAGAGTCAATTTAAGGCCGCTGCTTTTTCAAACACATCAGTTATCTGACCAGACTGATACTTAAACAAATATTTCTAGAGTTCCTTACTCAGATTAACTTTACATATCAACAGCAAAATAAGGAACATGTGTTATTATCCTCCCTAATTCCACTGAATAGAAAGCAGAAAATTTTGAGTTGAGGACAGAAAAAAAAAAAGGTAGAACCACTGCAAGCTCTTCATTGACAGTTTCTGAACAGATCAATCCTGTGCAGTATAAAACAGCTTACCTTCTCCTTAGCATCTCTCTTATTTCTGAGCTTCATTAACTCCATACATAGACTGCTCATTTTCTTCTGCACACTATCTTCAGATAGCTTATAGAGATAAAAAAAAAACAGTATGCATAACACTTTTATATGAAAGGCTCAGTCTTGTAAAACAGTATTTTCCTCCCACCCACAACACCGATCTCTACATGACCCAGTAAGTGATGGCAGCACACCCATCTCTGTCCTTACATTAGCACACAATGTCCCAAACAAGACACACTCTGAATGTGAGGAAATGAAGGGGTGCAGAAAACATGTCAATGGGGAAGTTTACTCTTGAACAGGGAACTTAGCAACAACCAAGTCAAAGCAAATAAGCTTCTGTCTGAATACCTTAGATTTTAGTAGTTCATTGGTTCTTGTTAATTCCAGAAGCTGTTTTTTCAGGCAAGCAACATTTGCCAGAAGAGACGTTTTCTCCTGGACTGCAGCACTCAGCTTAGCTTCCATCTTAACAAAGTCTTCATCCAGGGCCTGAAGTTTCTTATCCTGCTCTCCACGTTCTCTCACTAATGCACGAATCTAAAACATAACAAGTGGTCTCTTCTATTTTATGATATTATTCTTCTTGAAATCCTTAAGTTATGACTGCTGTTCTTCTGAAAAGGCTGATTATCTGAACTGTGTTGGCTTACATTCAGAACATAGATCTTCAATTTTGTCATTCACAGACAAGATATTATACAGAATTATTTTTTCATATGCCATTAAACTGTAGTTCTAACTCTTAGCTGTCTTACTATGTGCTATTGGGCCAGCAACATGTAATCTGAGTTAGTCTTATCTTCAACTTGCGAGAGAATACACGTGTCTCTGTTTTCTAGCCAACAAGATGTGATACCTGAGACAAATGGAGTAGATATGAGTACATAGACATGTACTGAAAGGAAAAGCTAGCTGCCTCTTAAACTTGAAAATTGTAGCAGTTTTTGAGGGAGAAAAAACAGCAAGATTTTTTAAAAAAAGAGTTGTTAAATAGCAAACCCTTTTTAGAGGTAGAAAGCATAGAACTAGATTCCTTTATTTTCTATTAAGAAAATGGTTTAGCTGCACAGCTGCTCAGGATTAGCAGGAATTAACACAATTCCATTCCATTAACAAGCCCAATGTTTTCTACAAACCATAACATCCAATAACCTCTGCTCTGTGTAGAGCACTTGTGCATTATGTTATGTAAAAGCAGCAAGTTCTGCCAGCTTCTCTTTTTAACTCTGGAAAGCAGCCGACATTAAGTGAATGCAATTCTGTGATAATTCATACCTCCTTCTCCAGTATCTTCTGTTTCTTTTTCTCTCTCATAAGGATAAGATCTTTTCTAGGCTTCAGACTCCCACTAACCGGCTGTTGAAAACAAACTCATTAGAAATAATTTAACTGATTTGTAGCTGCATATTAGTTCAGCAACAGTTAAACATAAGTGTAGATAACACTATTAAAGATACAGTATCAAAAAAAAAAAATCTGTCCCACAGATAGAACAGATGAAGACCAGCTTTACCATTGTGCTTTCTTGAATGGACAGCTCCCAGCCATTGTGATGGGAAGGAGACTAAGAAGGCATGAGACATACACATCTCTTCAGCTACATAACACCACACTAACCTCTTAAAGAGAACTGGGCTCACAGAACTTCTTCATATATCATAAGTACTAATAAACTGAATTACGAAGTTATTACTGAAGTCATTAACCTATCTATCTTCAAATCTACAACTTTATAGATTGAACTGAGAACCCCTCTTTATAATCCCCCCTTTATTTTTTCCTCCACCAGGTGCAAGCTCTGGTCTAGCCACCTCATGAAAACAGCAGAAACCAGATCTTAAGAGAAGCAGCTTTGTTATAGCTCTAAGCTGAGCAAGAATGCAAATAAAATAAACACAACAATCCACATTAATGAAAATATTGTGTAGGCAGTCTGCAAAGCCAACAAGCCACTCTGTATACTGAAGTAATCATCACATGATCCCAAAAATCCAGTTAGCTATTTTTCTCTCCTTTGTTACTGATGAATCCAGGCATCATAATGTGCTTCACATTTTACATAGGTAAGTTAACAGTGATTGTGTAAAAAAGATCTACGTGGTTTAACTGAACACAATGAGGTTTTAACAGTGCTGCAGATGCCACAGAAATATCTTACTAGTGATCCACGAGATGCAAGACTCCTTCCAGCTCCAGAGGCAGTTGTATTCTTCTCATCGTTCAGACTTGTCTCATCTGCAGGAAGATACAGAAAAGAACAGTGAAGAAGAAGGGTGTGTATGCGTACAATTAGTGAAATTCCACCAAACTAGGCAGAAACAATTAATTTGTTATACCAGTGACAGAAAGCTACCTGATTATTAGACTACCCACCTCACAACCTAAAGCCAACTGCTTTCTTAGTGCAATCAAGCAATCAGTGTTTGTCAGCTGGGCACACAGAGTCCAGAGACTGACTTCCAGACAGCAGCCCATTCTGAGAAATTAGCTTCTGCAAAGCTTATACCCTCCATCCAGATTCACACTGCCAGGCTTCAACTAAAGGACATCTTATGTTTGAAAAAACATCATGAAAATATTACTAGAAGCAAATCTAGTGAAGTCCTTGAATCATGTATCTTAATGCACAGACTGTACTGATCAGGAGAGACCACACATAAAGTGGCTCAAAGGAAAAGACTGGAACAGCCGTGTCCTTAGAGCTGGAAGGAACGCAATGAGCTGCAGAAAAGAACCAACAAAGCTTAAAAGAAAAGAACAAAGCAGTAGCAGCACATAAACACTCACAAATGCAGCTTTCGAGAGTACTGCAGCACAACTTCTAGGGCTACTCACTCTTCTGTTTCCCAACGTGCTGATGTTTCCCATCCTCTGATGCTCCGGAGGATGACGAACCCCTCGGGGCAGCTGAAGACTTGGTGTCACAGGAGCCTCGGAGCAAGCCGCACGCTATGAACGAGACAGAGAAAATGGGAGAGAAGAGGTAGGGACAGAGGTTTCAAGTCTTACGAGTTGAAGGTAGTAAAACAAAACAGCTACACGTGCTTTAAAATAAATAAATAAAAAACACATAACACCCGGCGGAGGAAAGCGCTGCTTTCCTGCTGCAGCAGCAAAGCTGAAAGCTGAAGCCAGGAGCTTCACCCGCAGCGCAGGACCCGGACCTGCTCACAGGTACGCGCGGCGACTCAACCCAGCACAAAGGGACTCCGGCACCCGCTCGGCCACAAAGCTCCCCCACCGCCACCCCGCAGCCATACGACGGCAGGACCCCGCGCGTACCCGGCCGGTCGCTGAAGCGCCGCAGCGGAGCCCTGCGGAGCGCCATGGCTGCTGACGGAACAGCGCGCCGCTCCCCGCATTCAAAGGCACCAACGTCCGCCGCCACGCGCCGCGGGCGGCCAATCGGCTCCTCCAGCTCCGGGCCGGTTCAGCCAATCAGCGTTCCTTTTCTGGAGCATGCGCGTTGCTGAATAAGGGGGCGGAAGAGAGGGGTGTTGGGGCTGCGCGCAGGCGCGATGCCTCGCTTCCGGGTCGGGGCGGAACGGCTGGTCGGTGTCTGTGCTGTCACATGTCGGCTCCGTTCGAGGAGCGGAGCGGGGTGGTGCCCTGCGGGACGCCCTGGGGCCGCTGGTACCAGACCCTGGAGGAGGTGTTCATCGAGGTGCAGGTGCCGCCGGGCACGCGGGCGAAGGATGTGAGCTGCAGCCTGCAGAGCCGGCGCGTGGCGCTGTCCGTGTGCGGCCGGGAGGTGCTGCAGGTAGCGGCGGGGCCGGGAGGGGCGATTCGTGTGGCTGCGGCTCACGTCGTGTTGCCTCAGCGCTGCCCTGAGGTTTTGTCGGCAGATTCGCTACGGGCGGCACGACTCCAAAGTGCCCCGAGCTGCGCAGTGAGGCATCAGCACGGCGATGGGCGGTTCTATGTATCGAATGCTCCGTTAAAAAGAATAATAATAATAACGTGTAATAAAAACATATGTCTCTGATAGTGTTCAAGCCCATATGGGCGGGGAATGAGTGCCCTTTTCCTTTGGGGTGGAACACAATAAAGTGAGCAGTGCGTAGGGTGGTACGATTACAGGTGAGCTTATGGCTGAGCTGCTTTTCTGCTCTGTAATGCTGTCAATGTCTTTGCAGGGTAAACTTTTTGACTCTACGATAGCTGATGAAGGAACGTGGACTTTAGGTAATGACCTTTATCTGAAGTGACATCTGGGAGGGTGGTAGAGCACAAAATGTGCTGCAGGAGAGTTTACCAGCAGTACCCCCTCCCATTCATTTTCTTCTTTGTTTTTTCTTATTCTGTTTCAGTTCTGTAGCTGTATGAAGGGACAGTTGTATTGGCAGCTAAGAAACTACGGTAGTGCAAAGGTCTGAGGTTAATAATAGTGCAAAAGTGCCAGATGTGGGAAGGCAGTATCCCATGGCTTAGGAACACTTCCTGGGAATGAACATTTGCTTCTCAGGAAATGGATTGCTAAAAGTTTTATTGCAAATACACTCCGAAGTTAGACCGGTACAGCTGTGTGCCTCTGCAACTTTTGTTTTTCTTATTTTTTCCCTTCTAATCTGTGCATTGTATTTCTGGGATAGGTGACAAAACCTACAGTCCAAAAACATCAAAAAGCAATTAAAAAATCAGGCAATAGTACTTAAAGAGCAAAAAACCTCTCTCATTACTTGATAAATATTGCAAAGTATTCACAATGCTTTGATTTTTGAAAGCCATATAAAAGGACTGTACCTATCCATTTACTTTCTGATAGATTTCCATAAAAGCAAAATGACTGACAGTGATTCCTCATCATGGTAATGGTGGCTTTTACAAGTAATAACCTTCTGTAGAGCTTGGCTTCAAACACTTGGTTATTCCCCTAGCTGACCTCTATCTCATCCTATATCTGACCCTAAGTCTTTTCTCCATCACGGACCTCTCCAAAAGGTTTTACTTGGAATAGAGGTGCACCATGATGGCTCCACAAAACGACTATTAGGTGTTATAGGTAAGAAAGTGAGGTGTGGCTGTACAGATTATCTTTGCTTCCTGTTTATATTTTTATTTATTAATAACCCCCTTTGACATTAAGAACTTAAACTATCTCAAAAAAATTCCCGTGGTTTGGCATATTGATGGTGAATTCAGCACAGTAACAAAAAGGCTGGCACATAGGGCACTAATGGTTGTCTTCTTTTTTCTTCATTCAATAGAAGACCGAAAACTGATACGAATTGTTCTGATGAAGACTAATCGAGATGCTGGAAACTGCTGGACATCTTTGTTAGAAAATGAATACGCTGCTGATCCTTGGGTACAAGACCAGATGCAAAGGAAACTTACGCTGGAGCGATTCCAAAGAGAGGCAAGTCAAAGGCCCCCACTTACTGCTTGTGTTTGGTGTTTGCAGATATGGGTTATGGTCATGAAAGCCGAGTGAAATTGTTGTGCTGTGATGTAGTGCTATGGAAACAGATGGTAGTTCAAGGCAGAGATGTGTAAACACTCGATATGTCAATGTACTTTCAGGAGACACTTCTGTCTGTAGCCTGTATGAAGAATTTGTGAAAAATCAAGCGAGTTGCAGGGTGGTGTTGGTGTTTTAAGGTTTTGATCCATAATTATAACAACTTTTCACTAATGACAGGCTACATGTATTTCTGTTATTATCTAGAACTATCACATAGCTCTATATGTGATAAACTTCTAACATCTTACATCTTCTAACATCTTTAATTTGTATATAATGTTAGGTGATGGAAACTAGTTAACTCAAAATTGCTCTGCCGTTTAACTAAACTTGCTTAAATTATTCTGACACACTTTTCCAGTACCCAGCTATTCCTATTCAGCTCTGCAGTTTTAGAAACTTATTAGATGAATCAGCACTACAACAAAGATGGCAATTTATATCAAAGTTTTTATCTGGCATGGGTGTACTTTTTTTCCTCTAAAATTGTAATTTCAAGGCATGTGAAATGCCAGAGAATTTTCTTAGAGTTTTCTTAATATTTCTTCTCTGGGAAATCTGACTGCTTGCCTGACAGAGAATGGCATTATAAAGAAATTTCAGCAGTGAGCAACTCAACTGTGGCAATTAACGCATTCTCCTGGCAAAAGAATTTCAGTGTTGGTAATCCAGTTAACAAGTTGTACCTATATGTCCTTGTTAGAGTGGTAGAATGTTAAAAGAAACATTATTTTGTTCTTTATATCAGTTCTGTTAAGAATAATCTGTATACTAAACTTTTGTCTCTGTCAGAACCCTGGATTTGACTTCAGCGGGGCAGAAATTTCTGGAAATTACAGTAAAGGAGGACCAGACTTCTCTAGCCTTGAAAAATGAACTGTTTGCAACTGTGTTCCTTGGGAGCAATCACAAATTACACTGGAGGACTGGAATATGTAACTGGTGAAGACTTCAGTGATCTATCCAGCAGATTGTTGGCAAGTAATCACTTCAGTGAAGAGAAAGGAGGTCTCTTCTAGTAGAGTGAAGAGGAAGTGTTAGTAGCTACCTTGTAATATTAACTTTCTAGTAACTTGCTAATGGTAAAGGGATTAAATACATAAACGTGTGTACACAGAAAATAACAAATGGAAGCAGAACATACCTTTTTCTCATGCCACAGTGAGCTAGTGAGATAAATGTGCCACTTATCTATGCAAGAATATCTTGTTCACTGTTGAAAATGGATCCTATAAGCAAGATACTTAATGTTTTTATTTAACATGCAACATGGAAGAATATCAGGAAGGCTAACTGAAATTCTGCTGCATAGCAGCCCGGTAAGAATTTGTGAGTGTTATTTTAAAAGAGTGGTTTAAATAAAGAAAACTACTGGATTTTGCCTGAAATGAGGTTTTACAATCCCCTGCACTGACAAATATAATACTAGTGAGAAATGCCTGCTACCAGTTAAGTGATAGGAGAAAACTAAGAAGTCAGATAGAAGTCTGGATATAAATAATTGTGTGAATGTAATATAGTAATATATGAAATTTTGAAAGTAAGAGAATATAGCAACTTCTGAAAGGAGTAGTAAGTCCTTAAGTAGAAAATAATATCTTTCATCTATTCCTTTCTGATACACAGCACAATGTTTTGTTTTGTTTTTACAAATCTAAGAACATGCAGCTGTAGGTTTTGGTAGGTAGTTTAATAGTCACATCTTAAACTTGGCTATTTAATGATATAAGACTTTGCATTTGCCAATTTCTTATTTCTACCTGTTCTTAGAGACAGCTGAAAAGCCCTCCAACTGTGTTATGCAGTGTCCTGTGTCAAATTGACTAACAGGAAGAAAATGTGATTGCTGAATCCTATTGTATTCTGAACACTGAAAATACTGCCTACAGTTAGGACCTAAGCAGACAGCTCACTGGTGATAAATTGCCAGCTGTCCATCGTATTACTGAACATTATTTTTAACATAGCATCGATAATTTAGTTGGCGTATGGCAAAAATGAAACGATAGCTGGAAGAGGGCTTTCTTGTACCAGCAAGCAAGCAATTAGTTCTCATAAAATAACCAAGTATTCTTCTTCTACCCATGTAATCCTTAGACGAATATATAGTAGGTCCAAACACCATGCTTGGGTTTTAGAAAATTTGCCTTACTGTGCAAACCAAAGTACAGTTTGTTATCAGATGTATCTTTACCACAGTCCTGGTTTAGAAGGTAGATAGTGTAGCTAAGGAATGAATGAGACTGCTGCAAATGGTAGAACTGAGAACAGAGATAATAAGTAACTGTTAATGCTGCTTCAAAGTGCTGAAATACTATTCAGTGCAAGAGTATTTTACTTTACAGCAGTTACAATTGTTTACACAGGAATGTTTTTTATATCTTATGCTTACAGAAATTCAGACTAGAATCTGATGCTTTTCTGCATGAGCAGATAGTTTTACTATATATTCTTTCAAAGCTAAGTTTTCTCATATTTTCTTCTTCATGAAGTGGTGTTTTGTGCTTTATAAAGCATGTGTTCAGCCATTATAGCTTGCAATTGTTTTAGGAGGACACATTTAAACTATTTGGTTTGCTGCTTCTATTGTCTGCTGTGATTTATTTCCTGAATTGGAGTCCACTCAATTTGCAGTTAATACTTCACCAGAGGATGGTTTGTATTCCATCTTGCTGGGATTCCATCCCTTGTTTCTTAAATAAACCGTAAAAGATGTGACAGACAATAGAGTTGGATGTATGATAGGTACACAGTGACCTAGTTCATGGGAAATAATACTGTGCAGTCATTCAAGTTGCTGTTATATAAATGGGCAGAGGCCACCCTACAGGCATTTTTTCATACCTCTAATGCAAGATAAGGTCAGATAGTTCAAAGGACAGTCTGCTTTTAATGGATGGGTTAGGCATCATACATGGCTAAACTTTTATCTAGTCACTCTGTAATGCTCAGCTCAATCCAAACACTGAAACCTTGGAATTGGGAATGTGGGTTCACAGAATGGCCAGGGATGGAAGGGACCTCAAGGATCATGAAACTCCAACCCCCCTGCCACATGCAGGGACACCAACCTCCTCATTTAATGCTAGACCAGCATTAGGCTGCCCAGGGCCCCATCCAATCTGGCCTTGAACACCTCCAGGGACGGGGCATCCACAGCCTCTCTGGGCAGCCTGTTCCAGTACCTCACCACTCTCTCTGTAAAGAATTTCCCCCCTGACATCCAACCTAACTCTCCCCTCCCTCAACTTAAAACCTTTTCCCCTCATCCTGCAGTTATCTACCCTTCCAAAGAGTTGATTCCCCTCCTGTTTGTAGGCTCCCTTTGGATATTGAAGTGCTGGGATTCCTCCGGCCTGAGTGCAAAACTCTGCACTTTGCCATGTTGAACCTCATCAGGTTCACCTGGGCCCACCTTTCTAGCCTCACGAGGTCCCTCTGAATAGTATGTCAACTGCACCACTCAGCTTGGAGTTGTCAGCAAACCTGCCGAGGGTGCACTCGATTCTGTCATCGATGTCATTGATAAAGATGTTACAGTGCACTGGTCCCAAGACAGACCCCCTGGGGGATGCCGCTCGTTACCGGCCTCCACCTGGACACAGAGCCATTGATGACCACCCTCTGTCTGCGGCCTTTTAATCAGTTTCTTATCCATCGAATCCACGTCCCTCCAGTTTGGAGATAAGGATGTGGTGGGGGACCATGTCAAAGGCCTTGCTCAAGTCCAGGTAAATGACATCAGTTGCCTTTCCCTTGTCCACCGATGCTGTCACTCCATCACAAAAGGCCACCAGATTGGTCAAGCATGACCTTCCTCTGGTGAAGCTGTGCTGGCTGTCACAGATCACACGCCCTTTCCTCATGTGATCAAGCATGTCATCCGGGTCTTCAAGTACCATCTCTGTATTTACTACAATGCACAGAAGTAAATGATATGTACTATTACATACAGAGTGGCAGGTATCTGAAGTCAAATTTATACAGTGTAGTATTTTGGCAGTCTAGGTGCAGCAAATCATTTGAGATGCTGAAACAAGAGCCAAGCTGAAATTATTTCATTAAGCTGTCTTTTTCCTTTTTGCTTTTCTAGCCTTTCCCACTGCAGCTTCAACCTCTTAAACTACATCCTTAATCTCTTATCTCCTGTGCTGAAGTTGACCAGGTAGCATTCAGCTGTAAGCAGCTTTGTGGACTTCCTACTAAAATGTCTTGTAATACAATGGAAAAAAAAGTTACTCAATTTTTTGCATTTCAGTCTTTAATTGAAAGGTACATATCTTGAGACATGACAATACCAGCACAACTGCATGCTGCATCTTGCTCTCTCCCAGTAAGCTGACCACCCATTTGTATACATCACCTGTGTTCCTTTCAGCACAATGCATGCATTGCACTGGTGGATGGAAAACACAATTCAATATTATGCAGCATAACCATTCCCATGAGTTTATGAGAAAGCCTGATTTGTCCAGGACAGAGCTTTGGTATGTAGTTTTCTGTGAGAAGTTTAACTAGTTTGAGATAAGTGAAGAATAATCTCCTCATCCATTATTACCATAAAGGAGATGGATTTGGTAGGCTAGCCTGGTAAGTCCACAGAGTATTCAAAACGTGCAGATTCCTTCCTTCTCCACTGACTCCATTCATACACCAACCAGTTCTTAACAGAATTCAAGGAGTCATAAGCAACATTCCCCCAAATCCTCATCCATCTTACATACAATAACATATTCTTCTTGTTCACTTTCACATTAGTACCAGCAGCACGATACACTTCAAGTACTGACTTAACCTTCAGGGAAAAACAGCAATTTTACTTAGTAAGCTTACTGTTAAACAGACTATGGTTGCAAGTCTTCATGTTTTCCTAATGTTGAATAGCCTGTAAGTAGGAGCACAGTGAAGGTTGAACATTTCTGACTGTGCTTGTCCCTCTTGTTCTGTATCAGCATTTACTCTTTGTACAGTGGAACCCTGGCAAACTCATACCCAATTTGGAGCAGGTGCTGTGGTGCTTTCTCCCCAGCCATCACTAGGTATTATGAAGTTTCCATACACTTGCCCTCATCCATAATCTCAGCAAACCACACTTCTTATATAATACCGATGTTACTGATGCACTGACGTTAATGACTACACCACAGGCATCACAAAACCTTATTTTCAGTTTGTATCCACAGTAAAGGTGAGCACCCTGCCCTGTATGAACACAGGTGCATGCTGCTATTCAAACAGCATGTCAGGTGGGCTGATGAACATTTGTTATTCCTATCAATATTGAGTAAGATGGTCTTTAGTTTGCCTGAGACACTGAAGCACTGTGCTACTGCATATGTTTACCTAGTGTCAAGTAGTCTTTGGAAAATGAACCACATTTTTTCAATCTAATATATAATTTTGCACCTGCACTTGCTGTAAAACAAAGTTAGATTACACAAGCTGCCCTACGAACTATAAGGTATTAAATTCTTTGCATCAGTATTGTGACATTTTACTGCTCAAATAGTAAATCGTCTAGTAAGTAAGATCAAAAGCTAACATTAGGTATCATAGTCATCATGGAAAAGAACATTTGCTGCAAGGAATTCTAGTCTGAACCACTATATATTCTTGCAAAAGTCAAGTTCTTCATTAAGATGTTTCTTGAATCTTCATCTGCTGTGAACAGGTTTCAGGCTGATTCTCTCCTTTTATTGTACTCCTGTAAAACAAACAAACAAACAAACAAACCCATAATGAACAATCAACTAACTAAAGGGATTTTTATGAGAATAAAATAAAGCATAAGACTTTAACACAGAAAGATAGCTTTTAAAGAAGGTATGTAGCCTTCGGAATTAAAGTCTAGATAAGGAAGTAGTGTGTGATTCCACAGTTAATCAACAGCAATATGCATAACCAGATGAGTTTCAGACTTTACTAAATGGACACCTGTCCGACTCAATGGGTATGAAGCTGTCTTTAAGTGGCTTTAGTGAACTATTACAAGAGATTCTAACAGGCATCTGTTTCCTTTTAGATTCTTTCTGTGATTGGAGCAAGCTAAGTATTCCCCCTGCTTTTTTACCAGTTTTACTCCGTATTTAAGTTAGAATGAGGTCCCAATGTCCGTAGAATACATTTCTGCTCCCAGAGTACATCAAAGCATCAGTTCCATTTCCAATATTCACATATTAGGTAGCCACTTCTTTAGGTACACCACAGGCTCAAGCATGAACACGAGAACAGACCAGCCTGTGGCAGGCCTACTACATTTACGTTAACATCTCCAACAGGTTACCTATATGGAATAAGAAACTTTCAAATAGTTAACAGCTAATTACTTCTACATTGTGAGAAGCTGCTTTTACAAGTAGTTACCTATTATGAGCTGGTTTCTGGAATTGTAGGAAGGTGTGTTATTCTATAATAGCTATGCTTAAGCTGCCGTGCTGTACGTCCAGACACAATCCATTTTAATTTCTGGACATTTGGTTTGGAACACTTGCTTGAGGAATATTCTGTAAGGCACTTCAACACCAATTCCTTCCAGAAGGTCAATTCTCTGTTGTTTATCTAAAGAGCAAGACAGAATCCCATGTCACTAACTCATTACATCTTTAAATTACATGTACTAAAAATGTACTTAAGATAGAAAGCCATACATTCCAAGCCATATGGAATATAAAAAAGAAAAAAAGAAACCAGTACATCAATAGAACTCCTCTTCCTCCAGTGAGAAAGCCCCTGCATGCATTTTTATTCCTGCATCCTGGAAAGCTTTATCCATACCTTGGAATGCAACTGCAGAAATTCCAATGCCTCTGTCAACTCCAGTAGTTTTTGTTCTTCTATCTCTACTGCCATAATAGACAGTGCTAAAACAGAAGGCTGGAGAGAGAAAGACAACACGACATTTTTGATCTACAACTTGAAAGTTTCTCTAGTCTCACTATTAGCTTTCAAGTTTACCTTAGCTTTAGAAAACAGGATTCTGCAGTGACATGCCTTAAGCTGGGTCTCAAGTCTCTCAAAATTAAGGTATCTTTTCCTGTAATAAAAACAGATGACTCATTGTTGCACAAGAACACGATCTTTATCAAGACCACTCTTCTCTCTGTGACAGTGACAGGACTTGAAGGAATGGCATGGAGCTATGTCATGGAATGGTCAGCTTGGGTGTTAGGAAAAGGTTTCTCACAAGAGGGTGCTTGGCATGGACTGGGCTTCCAAGGCAGTGGTCACTGCCCCAGGCTGCCGGAGTTCAAGAAGCACTTGGATAACGCTCTCAGAAATATTGAATTTTGGATGGTCCTGCGTGGGGCAAGGACTTGATGCTTCTTGGGGGTCTCTTCTGACTTGGGATACTCTGTGATTCCATGGAAACAGAGAAGCTGTGACAATGTTCTTTATTTAAACAAGGGCCTCATTTGTACCAGAAGTGTTTCAGTCAAACAAGTGCTAAATTTTGGCAGTCTTCATGCCCAAAATTAATCTTGTGTTATACTGCGAAGAACTGCATTGTCAAAACAGATTTAGAAAAAGGGAGTTTTAACGTTACCTATTAAAAGGAACTTATTCTGAAACCCTATTTTGAAATCTCTGCAGAAAGGTTTTACTGACACAAACTTCTTACACTATTATTGTTGACCAATTTGTTTTGGGATTTAGAAAACAATACTCCCTAAATGACTTTATACCAAAAAAAAAAAAAAAAAAACCACATTTTAAGATAACATTACACCTTTACACCTCAGTATTCACATTTATTATTAAGGAGAAAAGTTTTATTTATTTATTTTTTAATATCAAAAGGCCAATTACTTTACTAATAATCCCTTTGTTTTCTGTTCTGTTTTCTGTTCTGTTTTCTGGCATAGGCTTTCTGATCACCTGCGGCCATACCATAACACAATAAGCTTGAGATGTTTTACCTTTCACAGCTTAAATTCTCATGAATGAGCGAATAATAAAGCTGTAGAAACTGGAAGGCTGTTGTTGCTTTGACTTTCCAAGAAAGCTTCTCCAGTACGATTTTCTCCATTCTCATCATATCAGAAACAGTGAACCTATATTGGCTTATTCGAATTAAGTCAGTGGCTAAGGGAACATTTCTCTCTTCTTCTGTTGCCTTCACAGCCAAGTAGAAACAGCTCAGTCCAACACAGCCCAAGTGTTTAGGCTGTACCTAAAGAAAAGTCAATGTTTTTAGTTACTTTTAAATCTCAATATGCAAGTACCAAATTATACGTTATTTTAGGAAAAAAAATTATGTAGAACTAGTTTCTAAACACGGTTGTATAGGACCTAGAGTGTTGTACATTGGCTTGTCCCAAGAATTTGGTATTTTTTGTTTATATATATATATATAAGGGAACCACAGATAATTTGTAAGGGCAGGCTTTGGATTCAGAAGTCCTACACTTCACCCAGCCTTCTCATTTTTTAGGGACGTATTAAAATACAAGGAAAGCTAGCATTTGTCTCGGACTAAATGGAACAGCAGTAATCCTGTCTCATTAGACAAATAACCCAGGTCAGCATACCAAATACATGCAGAAGAATGGAGTGCTAGCTAACTGTTAATTTTACCTGATTAATAAATGCTGAACAGTATCCCAACTCTTGATATACCTAAGACACACTAGTGGGTTTAAACAGCAGTAAACTGAGAAGTAATTCAGCATGTTCTTGTGTATGTGCAACAGGCCAGACAGCCTGTCTTGATCTAAAGCCATAATAAGCCTGCATTTCCAAGCTTATGTGCACCCTCAACTTGGAGCAGATGCCCTCTTCCTTCTCTTCTTCAGGGAAAGCAGCTTTCTTAGCACTGCTGAAATCCAACCAGGGAAAGCCATTTTTTATGCTCTTGTGCAATCGGGATGTGGGGAAGGAGCTTAACCTTTAGCCCTCTAAAAACAAAGCAAGCCCTTCTAAATAACAGGAGCGAGGTCGCAGCGAGGAGAAGCTATCGAGCTTCTACTTTAAACAGCCATACCTTCATTCTGGACAAGAACCTGTCTAAGAAGTTGACGGCCAGCGAGAAGGTCTCCGTGTGGAAGCCGAAGAACTGAGTGAGGCTGAGCAGATCCTTCACTTCGAAGTCTCGCAGCCTCGCGGTCATTCGGAGGCCGTTGTCATGGGCGGACTCGATCAGCCTCAGGCCCGAGCCCTTGGGCTGGCAGCGCGGCTCCTGCTCCAGCAGAGCCGTCAGGCGGTACAGCAGCGCGCGGGCATCGCTGCTCACCAGCGTCTCGATCATCTGCACCGACGAACAACGAGCTCAGCGAACCCAGCAGCCGCGCACGCGCCGCCCGCACGGGACGTGTCCGGGACGTGTCCGGGCCCGTCCTCACCCGTCCTCGCCCGCCTCGGGGCCGCCCGCGCGGCAGCACGGAGCTCGGTGCCCCGCTGCGCACCGCCGGCTATCCGGGCGCGGCGCGGAGAAGACCGAGCCGCCGGCTGCAGGTCCGACCCCGCGCCCTTACCTCGTCGCCGCCTCGCCGCTCCCTTCAGCCGGAGGAGGGCCCCGAGGCGCCGCGCGTGACGCCGCGAGTTTACCCTACACAACTGTCGCCCGACCGGGCGCCGAGCCCCGCCCGCCCGCACGCTGCCATCCGCCCCTCACCGCACTGCTCGGCTACGCCGCCACGGGCTCCCCTCCGCCCGGCCCGCCCCGCGGGGCTGCGGATGATTGACGTGCAGGCGGGCCAATCGCAGCGCGGGGCGCCTTCTCCACGAGCGGCGCGGGCCCGGCGCTGCGGCTCCCTCTGCTGGCGGCGCCGCCACGCGGTCGGTGTTGGAGGCGAGGCGCGCGTCAGCCGCTTCGTATCCTGAAATTTTAGGGGTGTTATTTCGGATTCAGTCTTAAATTTTCAAGCCGTCTTGTGGTAATTATCATCTGAGAGGCTTAAAATGCTTTTGAGGGGTGCGCTGGAGTAGGATGCAAGCAGCTGCTAGGGATGCAAACTTTGTACCTCGTCGTCTGACTGCGCTGCGGGGACGCGGCGCTGGGCGGGCGGCGAGGCGGGGGGCAGCGACTGCGGCGTGCGATGTCCGAGAGGCACGTGGAGGAAGTATGAGCGAGGGCTGCGGTGTGCGCTTGTGGAAGTGTTTAGAAACAGAAGTAAGGCAATTTTTTTTTTTTTTTTTTTTTTTCAGAAATGCGATGTAAACGTAGCCTTTCAAAGGACTTTTTAAATTGAGGCTGGTTTGTTTATTTGTTTTGCTTCCAAAAGAATTGCATGTGCCTGCAGCCCATCTATCAGATTTGGATGCTTTGGACTATGATATAATTGCATTTATTTAATGTCAGGTTCCCATTTGTTAGAATGCTGATCTGAGTTATGCAGAAGCCTTCCTTTGTTGTAACCCTTGAAATGATACAAATTTCTGCTTCATTTCTTCATGTATCTGCCAGGCAACCAATGGTCCCAGGGCCTACTGTTGCTGTTGGACTCTTTCACTGATTCAGATCACTAATAAATGTTTTTACTGTTTTCTCTGAGTCTTCTCATTCTCCTTCAGAGAATACAGGAAGGGACGCCTGGCAGGAGAACATGTTGGTTCTTGGTTCTGCCTTCTTGTTCAGGACATGTGAGTGCCTGAGGAATTGTGTGTGCTTCTCCGAGGTAAAAATATTTTCAAATGAGTGTTGAGCCACACTTTTTACTTCAACCCCATCAGCCTATGTCTGCTGCTCTGAGATACCTGCAGCACTTTTGGTAGTTGATACTTAGCATCCCTGCTTTTCTATGGCAGTCATTCATGTAAAGTAGAATTAGGAGCAGCTGCTGTAACTGCACTGCTTCTGCATGCTGAGATGGAAAATGCTCACAGAAGTCATGCTGTGCTGCGCCGTGCTGTGTCTGCAGGCCTCGCAGTTAGCTGCAAAAACAACAGAGCTGCTTGTGCACATACCAATAAAAATGCTTACAGAAGTGTTTCACACTGTCTCACTGAGTAACAACTGCATCAAAATCACTTTTTTTCATTAGCAAATACTTTCTTCCTTCTACTTGCTTATACTTCTTTAAAAGGTAACTTGCTTCTTCAAGAGGAGGTTTCTCAGAATGTGTTGAACTCAGAATATTCTCCTTTATTATTTGGGCAGCTATCATTCCTTTTTAGGTCAGAAACTTGTTTCTTTTAATTTAATGTTGCCTGTAGAAATCTAAGGAATGTAAATATTTATTTTTCATTGCTAATGTTTTTAATACTTCAATGCATGCTCTTAAGTTAAACCATGAAAAATTTTAACTAAAATCTGGCATTGTTTTAAATATATTTGAGAGAATGAAGTGGAATTAAACTTTTTACCACAGAGCAAAACATCTGCCTGTCCATATCCTTTACAGCATGCTTGTTAAATGACTTGCATGTGCATTTGCAGTGTCACTGGAGATGAAATATTATTACCGCGCTCCTTGCATCTGCTGTAGTTTCTATTGAAATAAATAGGAGGCATTACTTTTGGAGCATTGTATGTTCTTTTCCTAGCTTTAAAACCTTTACATTAGTCCATGCTCTCACTGTAGTTCTTTTGTAGTATCAGTATGTACATCCAGAAGAGAAAGTTTGATATCTGTTGCATCAGAGCTTTCCCATGTGAAGCCTCTGTGTCTGTCTCGAATGTCTTTTCATTCTGGTTACTTGTCACTGCAATTTAGCAATGGTCAGATAAAATCCATGTCCTGTCATACCTTTACTTTTCCTCTGCTGTCCCATTTGTCTACTTGCACCTGCGTGCAACAGGCAGTCAGTACAGGCTGTGGTGTTGTGTGATGAGAAATAAGGATTAGCAGCAGGAGGAGCAGCAGTCTTTTTTAGCAGATGTCGCGTGGCAGTGAGATCCTTAGCTACCAGTACATGGCCTTGTCAGTGTGACAGGAGACAGTGTGTGATAAACAAACCAGTATTCAAAGTAAGTTGCTATTTCATTAGCATAGGAAGCACTCCCTGGCTTGTAGCAGGGTCAGTGGCTTTTTAGGGTAGTCAGATGGCCAAGGATGAGACCCACCAAGAAGCTGTTAGCATCAGTTCCTCTAAATATGATGATTAAACTAGCAAAAATAAAAGAAGTTTAGAACACCTTGCTTGCTTTCCTCTTTCCTGTGTTGGTGGCTGTCATTACCAGTTTTCATTGCTCTGTTGTCTCACAAGGGAGCAGCTTTCCTGGGCAGCTATTGCACTCCTTTTGGAAGAAGTGTACGTATAAAACTGAGAGGATCTGTTTTGTGCACCAATGAGTTTTATTGTCTTATTTACTCCATATATGTGTCAGAAGCAGCATTCATCCTATTTTTTCCATAGTACCTGTCACTCTTTTATTGTGGATTTCTTTGATTCTTTCTATGGATTACCTTTGGAAATGAATTGTGTTTTATTAAAAAGAATCTTTATTATACTGTAGAAAGCTGCAATGAATGACGAAGAAGGTGAAATCAGAAAAGCTTGAGATGCAGAGATACTGAAGGAAAATATATTTTGCATAGTAAATGCTTGGTTTTTTAGAAGGCTTGGTTGCAATTGGCATAAGGGATTGTTTGGGTGCAAAGGTGGGATGGCCAAAATAACATGTCCAGCTTTTCCCTCTTTCAGTATCATTCACTTGTACAGAAGGCAACTTTTATGTTTCTATTTGCCATATAGTTAACTTTTTTCCTCAGACCTTTGCTGTAGTAGAATGAATGCATCTAAAAATCTTCGTTTTGGCACTCGTCTGCAATGATCTTAATTTCTATCATGATTAGGAAAGAAAAAGTAATTTGTTTAAAACTAAAGATGGGGGCATCAATCCCAAATCTCAAGCCACAGCCTTTCTGAAAGAAAATAAGTTGACTTTCTTTGCTATCAGCTCTTACCTACAAGTCAATCTGTTGCTTTCTATATGTCCCTACGTAATTGTCCATGAATGCAAACTCAAGTGCTTCAAGTATTCAGAGATGTATAACGTTAGAAATAAAGATTATAGTAAATCAGACCTCGTGAATATGCATTTTTTGTTGCCAGTAAATCTGAGTTATCTAAATTAAAATTCAAAACTATATACTGCAGAGGAAGTGTTCTTTTTAAGAGTTGGAAAACATTTGCTGTAGTCTTCCTGCCATCGTTATGCACATAATAATCATCTGAAGCAAATGATACTTCTTTTTATGCTGCTTGTTTTAACTAGCTGTTATTTCTTATGTTGCTTTTAAAAATGGAGATATCTTAAAAAGCAGTGGGCTGTGGAATGGATTGCAAGCTACTGGCCGCAGGTGAAAGTACTGACCTGTTTTTGCTGTCAGGGTCCTGAGAGCACCAGTAGGTGTAGGGACCCTGCCAGCCCCAGCTGGAACTGCTGCCCTCTGCTCCAGGAGCCACACCAGAGCTCAGCACTGCAGTGGCAGAGGGACTATGACCAGCCTTCCTCTCTCTTTTTTTTTTTTTTTTTTTTTTTAACGTTTTAAGAAAAATATTAAAAATTGAAGTGCTTTGTTACTTACATATTAATTATATTGTATATTTTATGAGAGCTGCTCTGAAAGCTATGCCTGCTGTTTTACTGTGTTGGCCCATGACATCACAGGTGGGTGGGTGTTGGTGGGATGGCAGTAGAGGCTGAACCTTCCCACCAGTATTCCATTACATGTCGTTGTTATGTGACAGATGGCAGCAGAGGGGCAGTCTGACACAATGGTGTGTGACATGGGAGTGTGTGTGGAGCAAAGGTGTGCCATTAAATTCCATCATGTGGAAAAAATGACTCCCACTGGCATTCATGGATGCTTGCTGAATGTTTATGGAGATGAGCACAGTGAGGCTGTGGGTCACTTCTGCTAGTGAAGATGTTTATGAGTGCGGCATGCAGGCTCCTCTTCATCACTGGTGGAAATGAACAGCTAGTGGTGGTGAGTGTACTGAAAAATAGTGCTTTGTAGCTCAGAATTTGCTCTATCAAATAGTGTTACTGTGCTTGTCTTATTTACTGTAATATTTCAATGGAAATAGGAGGCATTACTTTTGGAGCAGCATACCCATATGTGGCCCAAGACAATTCCTCTTTATTCAGTATGGCCCAGGCAAGACAAAAAGTTGGACACCCCGCTTCTACTGCATTACTGTTGTGACATACACAGTTTCACCTGTATGTTAATCTTTATGGAATGTTTTTAAAAACAACTTCTATACTTGCCCAAATTGATTGGGTTTCCTTTCTTGTGAGCCATCCTGGACAAAATCAGGAGTTTTCAATAAACAGCCAGAGAACAGAGCCTGTAGGTGAGTCCTTTGGAGTCTATCAACCTGTCACTATTGCCTAGAGATATTTCTGCTGTAGTAGAGATACGATTGTTTTGTGATGCTTTGCAGGTAGTAGCTTACCTGAGCAAAATAGGAAGCACTCCAAAATTGCTGTCTTAGAGGAATGTCTGTATGCAGATCTGAGTCCTTGGGAGTAGGAAATGCTGTTTTCTTTTATTCTTGGTGGAAATAGGGTTGTGTATATAGGTAGCATCAACCTCTTCCCAGGAGAATTACTGAAGTAATTCTCAGTGCTGGCTTTTCATGTTTTACCATATGATGTTTCGTATCTATGTAGTCAGAATTAAGATAAAGCTTCTTGGAGCTATTCTTTTTTTTCCTGAAATTCCATTAAACAAAAGATTATTGTTGTCTTTTGCAATCTTCAAAAATATAAATCCTAGACACGTTCCTCCTCTGTGCCCCATTTTATTTTTTTCACGTAGAATTCACATTCCATGCACAAAGAGAATTGGGGTTTTGATTACAGCTGTTTGTAGTTACATTGTGTTGTTCACTTATTACAGTGATTATTGCTTTGAGTAAATCTATTAACATCATTGTAAGCAAGTGCACATGAGAAAAAAAAAAAAGGGGAAATAAAAGGAGAGAGGTGAAGATTCCTAAGAAAAGTAGAGGCCCTCCAAGAGTCTGGGTGACTCCTTTGCTGGGGCTCATTGTATCAAATATGTCAGAGGAGGAGTACAAATCTTTTGGCTGGATTTGGGTCCAAGTGCTTGTACATATGGGCTGAGAGACATTTCCAAGCCATCTGGATGTGCTTTGGGGAAGTCTGTACTTTGAGCGTGGCATAGGAAAATCCTGTGATGTTAATTTCAAAGGCCTCATTTAAGTTTGGAGATCCAAGTTCTCAACATCTAACTCTTACTGTCCGAAAAGTAAAGGGTTTTGCTGTTGGAATTCACTGGGGAGAGGAGGCCATGGAGTTCAGAGGGGGGAGTCTGTTAGTCTGACCTTAAGGTGTCATTTGACTGAAAACTTAGCAATAGATTAAATCACTTCAAAAGTTTCCTGTGACTTTTTTGCTTTCATTTTGTTCTTCAGCCTTTATACCTTGTCTTTAAGATCTGTAGTCCAAAAAGAAATGTCATGTGCTGTGGGTTTCCTTGCTATAAGACAAATGGAGACCATCACTTTGCTAGACTCCATGGAGATTTTTAACACTTTCCCATAAACACTAAAGCTTGTAATAGGTATAAAGTTTTAATTTTTGACATTCTTATTCTTACAGTCAAATGTCCATTCCGTGCCTCTCCTCCTTTTCTGTTAACGAAGAAAAGTTTACATTGAGTAACAGGATATTTTCTTTTTCAAACTGGTCACGTCTTCCTGTATGCGTATGTGAAACTGCCAGTCTAAGCAGACTACTACATATTTTTCCACCTTGATTGCAGTGATAATGCACAAAACATTGTTTTGGATCCGGTTAATAGCAATTCGTCAGCTTTATTAATGTATTGGAATATCATGTAATCTTACTGCTCCAGTCTATTTTATTGCATTCTGCCTGATTTGTGTGCTTGCTGATGTTTATTGTGATCTGTGCAAATTATTCTTAAATCAATACATCAAAAATCAATCTCCTTTCCCCCCAAAGGTATTTGAATTGAAATTTATTTAGAAAACTTCTTTTCTGTTTAATGCTCCTCTCCCCTGGTCCTGAAGGTGTAATGTGCAGTTAGCTGTCCTTGCAGACAAATGTGGGATGTGAAATTTTAGATGCTGTGTGGGTAACTTGAAAACTAGCAGCAGTCCTGACCTCTTCATGATTGTGTTTCTCTGTCCTAAATTTTCAGCTGCATTTTTTCTCCCAGTTTGAGAAGATTCGAGACTGCCTTCATGGAAAAGCATCATCAGCTGGATTCAGAATACAGGGAACTGGCTCATGAATGGACTGGGGCTGCAGAGGTTTGTTGTTTTTTTTTGTTCTGTTTTTTTGTTCAGAATTTTTTTTTTTTTTGTGATGGTTCTATCGGCGCTGCATGATAATAGGCTGATTGTTCTGGTCTAGCTTTGAGTATCACTTTGCAGATCCTATTGATTTTATCTTGTCCTACGGCGAAATAGGTGGTTTGTTGCCTTACACTGGCCGGCAGAGAGTAGAGGCTCTCTTACCTTGTATCCCTGTATCTGTCTGGAGAGTTTTCTGATGTCAGCTGATAACGGAGCATCTCCAATACTTCTGGTTGCTTTAATTTGAATAAATTTGTACTAACAATATTAAATAGCACATTATTGCCGAATTACAGTTTTCCTTGGAGTTTTGTGAGTCAAAGCTTCTAAAAATAACAATTTTTACATATTCCTCTTCTTTTAACCTGCCCACCATTTGTTGGTGTTTACATGTTTCAGAACCAAGTATTGTTTTTTTCTTGTTTTCAAGTCAAGGTATTTGTCTGACTTCATAATCAAATTTGGCTAACAAAGAGACACAGTACTTCTTGATAATAGAATTATTTATAAGTGGTGTAAGTAGCTCCTAGTTATAACTGATATTCTGATTAGGTTGGAATCAGAAGTAGTGATGGTTTGTTGCTGAAGTTGCTAAGATGATATATATGGTAAAATGCTAATGAAGTAAATCTTAAGTCCTAAGCACTCTATTGCTCATACTCTTTAAAACAAGTAAACAAAACCGAAGTGTAGGGGAACTGATATGTCACAGCCTGCACTGATGACTGAGCACCTGGTGAAGGGGGGAGAGGAGGGCTGGCCCAGGAAGCACAGGAGCAAACAATTTATCTGTGCTTACCGTGATTGGAAGGGGTGGACCCAGAGTCCCAGGCCTCCTTTAAAGGCTAGCCTCCATAGATATAATGTTCTTTGGATGATGGTTGCTTCTTCAGGAGTGTTCTATACTCAGTGGCACTCATTGTGAGCTGGGTGTGTCAATTTTTTCTTGTTTATAGTAATTGATGTTTCTAACAGTACTTTGTATGGAATCATAGAGAAGTTTCACTGCTTTCTCTGACCAACACAAACCAAAAATAAAAGAACATCAAGCAAAAAAAACCCTTACAAAACCATTATTCCTAAGTAGCCCATGAGGATTATAAGTTTGAACAAGTAGTTTGGATGTGAATGCAACTGCCTGTATCTTAAAATCTTCAGAAAAAAAATTGTTGAGTAATGTTGTTGTTTCTTATATAAGGCTTTCTGAACTAGCTTGTAATCAATTCTGGTGTTGGGTTTTTTTGGGGGGGGAGAGGTTGGGGGGTCTGAATGCTCTTATAATAATATCTATTATAAGATGAATGTAGGAACCTGTAGGAACTCATAAGAAGTGAATGACAGTTACTTGTGCCTTTGAGTGCCTTAGAATTTATTTTTGATATTGTGTATCTAAGAAATACAAAATAAACTAGTGTTGTTCTTTGAGTAAGTGTTACAGGTGTTTCTGGAAGCTGGAAGTTTTCAGTGTCTTTAAGGTTCTTGAGTGTAAAAGAGAAAATTCAAGATCGTAGTGGAGATGTAAAGAATAATTTATTCAATTGATGCTTTAACTACTTTACAGAATGCTTGTTTGTTCTTAAGCTGTTTTCCTCAGACTGAATTCTGAGTAGAAGAAAGTTTTTGAACAGTCAATTGAAATTCAAGTCATCAGCACCAGGTAGCGTTCTTTTCAGGGACTGAAGGAGCAAAGAAAAGTGATAATTTGCTGTCTGTGTTGTGTATTCTGTTACCTAGATCAGCTTCAGGACCAAAGAAACCAAAACTGGCAAATTTACGTGGTTTGTTTGTTTGAAATCTCTGAGAGGGGCAGGACTAGTCAGCACTGAAATGAAAGTGAGGTAGAGGTTTATACTGCTTCTGTAGCAGGTAGATCTCTGCTTTTCAGGCTTTTGTCAGGTGCTCTTTGTCTGTGGACTTATTCAAAGATTGAATTCTTCAAAGGATTTCATGGCATTTCTTGCTGAAGACTTTACATCTTCTGGTGGTTGTGTTTGCACTTGAATAACAGATCTCTTATGATTAATTACCAACAAAAAGAGGGGAAAATAGTAATTTTAAACTTTTCGGGAAGCTGACAAGTAGAGTCCAGCAGAGTATGGTGCACGTGTATTTTGAGAACATAAATGATCTCGAACCAGAAGTGAGTTATGGACTGGCTGATTTGTAATCAGTTCATAGTTATTCACAGTGATGAAACTAATCTTGACTGCATACTTTTGTCTTGTCAGAGTAGCAGATGAATTTGCACTGATAAATGAACATAGAACAGGAAGAAGGGAGGCACAAATGACAATCCCAAATTTGTAAGTAAAGATGGTTAAATTTGCTGGAAAGGGAGAACTTTCAGGCTATTCTGCTTCAGAAAAATCAGTTGAAAACAGAGTAATAGTCCAAGTAAACAGAATACTGGAGATTGAGAAGGAGTTGAGAACTGAGCTGGAAACATTACTATAAAATTGAATTAATTATAAGTAGGATATTAATTATAAGTAGGATACTTTGAATTTATAAGTAGGATAGCATCTGTTTTCTAGGCTAACTTTGTATATTCTTAGTTTGTATGACTGGCAGTAGTGCAATTCTGATAAGGAAATGTTCCTCTCTTTCCAAAACTGGGCCTATATCTAATTACATGGTAGTGCAGTGGCACTATCAAATTCGTGAAGTTGCTGAGGTTTGCTGTGAAGTTGCCTTTTACCTGGATTACAGCAGCAGTCCTGTACTGTCATTGGCAGGTGAAAAGCAGGTGATTTAACTGGCCACTGGGTTTGCTCGTGCTAATGGGATAGATCAGCAATGCAGGAGAGATGGGACAAGAGCTTGGGGTTGTATGAATACTCCTAGAGGGTTGAAGGCGGTTTAATTCCCAGGGAAGCTACAGAGAACTGAAGTGGGGCTGAGGCATGCAGCAGGTTAGCTCAGCTGGGCGACAGAGACCAATGGCATGTGTAGAGAGTGAGTGGCAGTCACCTGTAGTGGTTTGCTGTTTTAATGACAACATTACTGAAGAAAAATTTAAGTTTGTTGCCTGTCACTTTTGATTGGGGCCTGCAGATCCTTAGCAAGCTGAGAGAGGGATGCTTGTGTACTCCTTCCTTCTTGGTGCATGAAAAGCCCAGTTGTACCCCGTGTGATTCATGGAGTTTCACTCTTTGTTTCCGTGAAGTGTTATGGACTTTTACTGCCTGACCTGCTTTTTTTCCTTCCAAAACTACAGATTTTACTTAAATTATTTTACCATTCCTGTCACCTTGAAGCATTTGATTATCAAAGAGAAAGAAAGAAATTAATATGAAAGCAGAGTAATTGAAAACACAAGTGTCTTTACTGAAAGTCTGCTTTTCAGTAAATCCCAAATTAGTGCAGCTTGACAGTTCAGAGGCTCAAAAATGCTTGACAGTAATTCCCTAGAAGCAGTACCTGGGGATCTTTTGTTCCATGCTTGGTTGATGAACCCAAGGAGATGGAGTAGACAAATACCTTTGGTTGGTGAGTAGAACCTGGAATCTAGTCAAACAAAAAAAAATGCTGAAAAAAAAACCTGGTGCAGGGAACGCCATTCAGGGGAGTTACTTATTGTTTTTGTCACAAGAACAAGGTGTTCTTTGTATTGGTTAGGGGAAAAAAAAAAAAAAAAGAAATGGTAGGTTTGGTTTCCCCTATTTTGTTCATTTTAGATCTGAGTTGGTCCTCATCTTCGCCTTCAGGATCTGATCCTTCAGCAGTATTTTTAAATTGAATAATATATTGATTTCTCTATAGAGCAATATTTACAATTTTGGCTTTTTTCACTCCTGTTCCATTCAACTTCAGCTGCTGCTCAGGTAGAGTAGTGAGTAATGAACTGTGTGGTGAACTTGTTTTAAGCTTAACTTATTTTAAGGAGAGAAATAGAACTGTTTCATGATTCTGTAGTAAATTCCTTTATATTCTGTTCAAAATTATAGAATTGAGGGTGTGTTTCCACACTTAGTCTGATGTTTTGCATGTTTTCCTGATTGTGCACAAATTCTCTCCTTGTCTACTTCTAAGTTCGATTGGAAAGCGGATTCAGCTCATCCATTTTTCCTGAATCATTAGCCTGAAGTGGCCATGGATCTTTAAGGGCTAGATCTCAGAATGACTTACCTTGAGGGAAAGTCTCAAGCAGCCCCGTGCCTTGCTGAGCACTGTGCTCCAATAACTCTTGATTCTGTTTCTGTCAAAAGGGGAGCTTTGCCACGCTCTGCAGATTGTCCTGTAAGTAATCAGAGTGTATGGAGGATTGTTTCATGTCAGACTACAAAACCTTACTCTCTTAGTGATCCAGTAAGCAGTGATATATGGGCTTTAAGAGGAAGCAGATTGATTCCTGTTTATTTATATTGGATTTTCAAGATAAGAGGGTCTATTAGTTGATTGTAATTGCCTATGTGCTTTACCAGATGAATGAGTTAAACAGTTGAGGTAGTAGTTTAAACAAGCAAAAGATAAATATCTTTTTCCATCCGTAGATGTAGTGCTGCAGCCTGCAAGTCGGTCAGTGTATGTGGTATTGTGGGAGTGCAGAGGTTAGTCTGCAGCTTGTAATTGGAAGCATTAGGATGCTGCACTTCATGTGCAGGGCTGCATCCTTTTCAAAAGCTGTTTTAGCAGAAAAATGGTCTGATTTTTCACAAAAGAAGGGCTGTGATTAAAGGACAGTCTGCTTCCCTGATGGACGATTTTGGTTTAGTAGAGGAGATCTTTAGATAACCTAATGAGGAGAATTTTGTTTTTGCAGTGGGAAACCATAGCAACCTGCCACTTTAGAATGCATGGTATATAATCTGTCTGTCCTTCAGACAGTATTTTGCAGTCCAGAAATAGTCGTTTCCTTATGTGTGAATGCAAAATGTCAGACAAATGTAGCTGGAGTGACAATGTAGTCTCTGAGGTAAACATGAGCCTTGTTGTGCTGTTTGTGTGGTGCTGCACATTTTGGAAAGCAGATCCCAGAGGAAGACAAAGGTGCTCTATTATTTTTTTTTTTTAGTCGTGTTCTTTTTTATTTTTATTTTTTAATAAACAGGTTGTGGAGACACTTTGAAAATTGGTTATGGAAAGAGCTGCAGTCCCTTTTTCACTAACCTTACCCTCCCTGGAAACCTGTATTTGTTCCTGCTTATTTTTGGCACACACTGCTTAAATTTAAGTACTTAAAATTGAAAGCTTTCTGGTCAGTGATCTCTTTTGTTTTACTTGTGTCAGGCTCAAATAACCATAGAAGTAGTCAATAATTATATAGTGGGGGTAAGTGCCCTGCAACTTGCTCACAGCTGGCCAGGCTGTGCTGGCTGTGTTTGATGAAAATTGATTAATTAAATTATTTAATTAATGTAAACTATTGGCATTACTCCAGCTTGTTTAGGAGTGTTTAAAAAAATCAACCTTAATGCACAGAGTGTGTTTATTATTAATGTACATCTTGTGGTACTGCTTTCAAGTGTTTTTCTGTGAATCTACTTTTCACAGCTTATCTCTTGTGGTTTAAATGCAATATGATGTTGATAGTACCGTGATCTGCTTTGTCTTATAGAAGAGCTAAGCAATATTGGATCAAAATACCAGTACTGTAGGGGATCCAACTCCTGCTAAAGCAGGTTCCCTATAGCAGGTTGCACAGGAAAGCATTCAGGTGGGTCTCAACTACATCCAGAGAAAGAGGCTCCATGTCCCTGTCTCTGGACAGCCTGTTCCAGTGCTCTGACAGCTTCACAGTAAAGCAGTTTTTTTCTCTCATTTGTATGGAACTTCCTGTGTTCCAGTTTGTGCCCATTACTCCTCATCCTGTTGCTGCATACTACTGGCAAGAGCCCAGTCTTGTTTGACTCCTGCACTTCAGGTATTTGTAAACAGTGATGACATTGCCTTTCAGTCTTCTCCAGGCTGCAGAGCACTGGGTCTCTCAGCCTTTCCTTCTATGGGAGATGCTCCAGGCCTTAATCATCTTTGTGGCCAGCATTTCTTTTATTGTTGATCATTCTACCGTCTCTCTGCCATAGAGGACGCAAGTATTGGTTTCTTTTTGCTCCGTTAAACAGGCTGTTCTCCATTCTGTTGGTGACATAGCAATTTCTTTAAAAGCTACAGTGGGCCAATTTTTCTTGTCGTTTTTCCCTGTACTTCTCTGCTATCTCTTTAAAATAAATAGATAAAATCAATTCATTAGCTGTTTTTGATCATCTTAATCTGGTTAATTTGTTTTTGCACCAACCTTTGAGTAATTACAAGTTTACGGATAAGAGTGGAGCAAATTGCCATTGTTTTTGTCCTTTTTCCATATGAACTGAATGCAAGCAGTTTTACTTTTGTAAGTCTTTTTCATTGTGCATTTGGTACTTCCACTCATATATAAACAAGTGCTTGTCAGGTGCTTGTGATCACTGCTGTCTGACCAAAGGCTGTGGGCTTCTTGTTGGTGAATTGGCAGTTATTCAGTAAATCTCTCTTGTTGCAAGAGCGCTCTTCAAGTTTAAATGAAGTGTAAATGACAGCAAGTATGCTCAGATCTTTAAGATCAAAACTAATAATAAAAATAATTGTGTAGAAAACCGTGGTGTGTGCAGAGAAGCATGTTGTTCGGATCTCTGCCGAATGAGGGCAGTGGTGGCACATGGTTCCTGTGTGCCGCGTTCAATGCTACACTCATTAGAGACTGTGAGCTTTGGTGTATTTATATTAGGTGTTTCGGTGAATGTGTTGTTGAATTACTTTTATAAATTCAGAGCCGAGAAATACCAGGAAAGACTGCGAAGGGAGATATTCTTATAAAAAAGACTTTAAACTTAACCTCCCACTAGAATGATTTTCAAGTTTCAAAAAGAAGCAAGACAACTTGCTGAAGGGAAGAAAATGCTATTGCTTGACAAGTAGAGTTGGGAAATTTGCTTTCAAAGTTTTCTACAATTTCAGGAAGTGATCAGGTTTCATAGAATTGAACCGCTTAGTCCAGAACCCACTAAGTCTATTTGTATGTACTTAAGCAACATACTTGTGAGCATTGCACCCTGGTGTGACTGCTTTGCAGAAGCAGCTGTGGAAGTATTGAATGAATAATATCCCCCCCAGGTCTTAACGTGAGACCTGTCATGTTTCCTTAATTGGCTTTTAGTAATGAGTGGGATTAGATTTGTGAGAGATCAATATATGTTGATGTGGGTGTATTAATGAGTACCATTTTCTGGAGCCCGGTGTTGCTGCCAAGTAAGGACCCCTTTATGTTGTATTTAATGACTTGATTTTTGCAACTGTTACTACAGTGGTGAAGATGAGATCATAACTAGGCAGGTATCTTGTGCAGATGTTAGAAGGATTAGCTTAGTGGAATGAATAATTGAATTACAGAATTAAATATGTAATAGGATTTTGTGGTTTTATGAATCCTGATACTATGTGCAATCTGTTTTTGTTTCTTCTGTATTTAATATCTTCCAGTTTCACTAAAACTTCCTGTGTTTATGCTCTGGCAAGTCTGGAATCTCTCCAATTGGAAAACAAACTGTACAGGACAGTGAATTCTGATCTTTCTACAAAAGACTTTGTAGATAGATTGAATGAAGTGAAAAGGCTAACTTGGAAGCAATTACAGCTCTTGCACAGTTGTCACTGGTGGAGTATTTGTTTCTGTGTGCCTGCAAGCCACGTGGAAGCTGTCTGATCCTTGGATGTTGAGAAGTGGTACCAAGAGTCAGTGGCTTCGGTGTGCCAGAGTGCACAGTCTGCAGCTCTGTTCTGAGTATTGACTGTTAGACACTACTTTCAGTCTGTATTGATGGAAAAGTGTATTATGTTGCTTGCCAATTAAGAAAAAATAGTTTTAAAAAATTGTTGTTGGATTTACCTGCCAATATGATAAAGAAGACTTAGCATATTATGGAGTAATATTGCCTGCTTTCTACATGTTGTAAGCAATGAAATGGAAGGATCTTAGAGTTAGGAATCAAAATGACATCTGCATAAAAATTGATTGACAACTGTAATAGTGTGTTTTCTAGTGTCTGTAGGCAGGGAACATGTGATGGGATGAGGACAATGGAAGGTGTGTAAGCTGTGAGGGCTTTGTGCAGGCTGCATGTTGCACTGCAGCGTGTACTTACTGCCTTTACAATGAACGATAGGAGAAAGTAACTTATTTAAACTGCACTTGGTGCTGCTGTGTGGGAATTGATTCTCAGTACAAATGCGTGGTGTGTTCTGAAGCTGCTGTTCTGACACCTGCACGTCTTCAGACACTGTGTGGACCTTGCCTTTATAAGGACTGTTTGGGTTATAGCAGCCTTGCCACTTGTTTCTTCTAGTGCCTCCAGCAGTGTGTGCAGCAGGCTGCTGTGTGTGCTGGAACCAGGGGACTGACTTGGTCCCTTGTGGCTATTATGTACGTATATGGTTAGTACAGAGGAATGCAGACTGGGAATTTCTTCTTGGAATGTAGTGGGGGGGAAAGGCTGCCCTTTTCTTCTGTCTTGTCTTACTGAGCTTTCTCTGTGGGTTTGTTTGCTGTAGTAGCTGCAATTTGTAAAGGCAGCAGACCAATATTGATTATCTAAATATTTGCTTATGCCTGACTGAGGGCTTGTTACATTGTAGTGTGTTGTGGTTTTAGCCTAACACTGTAATATCCTTATCATTGGGAAGCAGATCCCAGTAGGCGTTTACAACTAACTAGTGACTGATGCATCTAGCATGAGTGCAGGTCCAAGGAACTGCCATGGTCCTTGTGCATATTTGAGGGTTTGTCATTTGTTTTTCTTTTTGATTCTTTGATTCACAAGCATGAGGCTTGTGAATGCCTGATGGTGAGGAAGCCCTGTACCATGTTTCGTGTGCTGCTGGGGCTTGTGGGAAGGAGGGTCTGCACTTCAGAGGTGTGATAAGTTGTCTGTGAGCTGGGAAATGGGGGCAGTGCTGTTTAGGTCCTTTTGATCAGTCTTGATTTCTGGGGAGAACAACTTTGAAACTGTAAGGTGTTTATTAAATTCTTACTCTAAAAAACTTTTGCAGAAGATGAAACTGGAAAGCAGCTGTGTTTGTGTTCCCAGGTAATTTGGGAGGTTAGCTCAGAGGTGATAGCATTCATGATAATGGATTGCACAGAAAATTAATAGGGAAGAAATGTTGTTAGAAGAAGTTATTTCAAGCTAATGTCAGATTGCAGCATATATGAATTATTCTTTTTCTATTGGCTCGTCACAGTTGAATATATTTGTTCACTCCATCTGTGCTTTCTTTCAGAAAAGTGGGCACCTCTGGGCTTCTGTGTCCCTAGCCTTGGTGTTCTTCCATCTGATTTCATTTAATTGAAGCATGGAGTTTCTTTCAATTTGTAGGAGGAAAGTCTGTAGAATCTGTTGTCGTGATCATTGCTTTAATAAAAGGCTTAAGTTTGCAGCAGGTGGGAAGGAATTTGTGCTTTTTTTTTCTGTGCTACCCCCCTGTGTATCGAAGTTTCTACTGTCTAAAAAATAATGTAGGGAAAAAGTGAGTAAGAATTAAAAATAATAATTATTTTTTAAACCAGTAGGTATGCAGATACAGTTTGTTTCCAGTGTGTTTTGCAGAAGAGAGAATTAATTTTCTTAAGAACTACTTTGAAACTCTTAAAGAGAAACATGGCAGATGTTGATCATCCTTCTTGATTTGCTAGCACCTAAGCCTTCTAGATGGTCCCCTACATAAATGTATGTTAATAGTTATTTAATAAAAACAATGCAGATAAAAAAAGCTTGATGGAATTGTCACTCTATTGTGGATATGTGCAAAGTAAGTAGCTTTTAAAAAGCAAAAGCTTTTTTTCTTTTTCTGTGTGGATCTTAATAGAAATATGAATGGCAACAAAAGGCAGCCATCTTTGAAAGTAGAAAAAAATGTAACCCAAGAGTTACTTTCCATATATGCCAGGAAAAAAAGAACAGTTTATGCAGCAGGCCATCCAGAACTCCTTTGGCTTTTAAAGTAGTAAAAATACCTACCTACCCATTAATAATGTGCAAAATTATTTCATCCTGTATTCCAGGTTGCGTTTATTTTTTCCTGAGTGTTGTTGAAGTTGCCACCTACAGACTACGTGTCTCAGGCCTCTTATTGAACTAGCTCAATGTTCCTGTGAATTCTTTGAGGCCATTATGTGACCAGTACAGGATCACCTGGCGTGCTAAGACTTTTTCTTCAAGCTGTGTTCTTAGCATTGACAACTGCAGCTCAAGTCAGTGCATATTCAGCACGTCTGAAACTGAAGCTGTGAGGCCCAATCTATCTTATGCTGAAATCAGTAGAAGGAGGGCAGTGGTGGTGCGAGTTGGACTAAGGCTTTTTGAGGCAAAAGTCAGAGGGTAGGAATATCATGAAATGCTGGGTTCCTGCTTGCTCTGAAGCTGGCTCTTGCCCAGAGCTGGACTGTGCCTGCCTGTCCTCTGTGCCTCTGCTGCTTTGCTTCGTTTCCGTGAACAATCATTTTAGTACTTTCAAATACAGCTTCTGAGAGCTCCCTCTGGCTCAAGCTCTGTGAAGTGTGTGAGCAGCAGTGTTCTGTTTGTGCATTTTGAAGGTCTGTAAAAATGATAGAACTTGTGTGCTGTTCATTGGTTTAAAAACAGTTTGTAGACTTTGTAGGATTTTTACTGAAAGACAGAAGCAGACCAACCCTTGTTATCAAGTGGGTCAATAAGTAAGAACATGGGAACAATTACAAGTCAGACTCCCTCTGCAGTTATTCCAGGTCTCTTTTCAACATCCTGCTCAACATTTGAGGGAGGGTTTTTTTTTAGTATTCAAAAGTATTAATTACTGAAGGTGATCCTTAATGACCTTTCTTCAGTACTCTTTGGCAGAGTTCTGAGCAGGTGAATCCTTTCAGGCTTCTTTGGAATACAAAGCAGTAGAGCAAGGATTTTCATTGCAGTCAGTGAATGTTCAGGTGTAGCTTCATGGAAAACATATCCTTGTTCTATACTCATGGAACAGAGATACATTGAGACCCCAATTACTTGTAATTGCTAACCCCTTAGAGTTCTGTTGAGTTCATTTGGCTGTTTTGTGAGTCAGTGAATTACTGCAATTATCTGATCTGGGTACTTCCTGAGCTACAAACCGTAACAGCTGTGTAACTCTGAACCACAAATGAGGGGATATTTGGCCTGCCTGATTGTCAGTTTCAGTTTCTTCTGCTTATTCTGATGTTTAAATTTTTAAGTCTGTGTTTCTTCATATCTTGTGAGATATAAGAAATATATCTTCTCTCCTGTGTATTCAAACAGCGACTGCCTGACTCGTGTTTTTTCATCCTTGAAAGTGAAAATATATTATGTTCAAGTGCGTGGGCTGAATTACTAGGCATTTGTGCAAAGCCATGCTAATATGCGAGACTGCAGCTACTTGAGTGAAATAGAGGCATTCTTACTGAAGCTTTATGGAGTAGCAACATAGAGGAGGAAAAAAAACTACCTTGATGAGACAATATGCATAAACTTTGAGTAAGAGACAGCTAAGAATCATGACAAATTAACTCTTGCTAGGAAATGCTGGTCTAAATGGAAGCTTGATTTGAAAAACTTGAGACCCTTGAGATCAGAAATTCATGTGCTCCATTTCTGTACCTCCATGGCCTTCTTGGGTGTTCTCCATGGTAGAAAGGCCGAAGTATGTCTCCTCTCTGGTCCACAGAATGTTTTATACTGAATAAAAATTGAAAGAGGCATGCCGTTAGCTGTGGTAATTCTGTAGTGCTGTATGCCTGTGTATATGCCATCAGAGTTTATTCTGATTAAGAGACCCTTGGGAAAAATTGCCGGATACTCAAGGGGAGTAAGAAAACACTTTACTGTCTGACTTCAAATTAAATGAGTGATTTCTACCTACCTGCTTCCAGGCTGGAATTATTTTATACCTGTTAACAAACTTGTAAGTTCAGTAATGATGTTCTTAACCCAGATTTCTCTCTCTCTCTGCTTTGCTGATCAAATGCACTGATCATGTCCACCTTGGTTCTGTGACAGAAGTGACTTGTATAATTCTTCCTAGTTCAAAGAATGCAGAGAAGTTATTGAAACAGTAGGTACAATCATTGACGTTTAGCCTGTCTGTTTAGCCTATAGAATCTCTGTAGCTGGTGTTGAACAGCAGAAACTTCAGGCAGTCATGTCAGTTGGTTTTACAGCTCTTGGTTCAAGTCTGAGATTTGGAGTGGTTGCAATTATCTTCATTTAAAAAAAAGTTGAAGTTCTCCTTGCTTCTAGTTGGTTCTTAGAGTCCATCTGATATTACTTGGATGCAACTTCAGGTGAAACTGAATGTTATGAATGGACATTTGACTCATTTTTAACTTAAGTGTGCATGGTGGAATGTGTTTACTTGAATTCTGATTTAGGATTGGTTTCTGGTTGAAACAAAAGTTCAGGTGTTTTTTGCATGTTGACCTTGTCATCTGTTTCATTTTACCTGCCTATGTATCAAATCAATATTATCAAAGCTCTTTGAGTCTTTTAGACAGCTTTAAAGCTCTTTGACACATTCTAACACATGCTTTCCTTAGGCACTTAATGGTTCTGCTCAGCCTGTGGAAGTTTTCTTGATTCTTCCAGTAGCATGAATTATGACCTACTGTCACTTAAGTTGTTTTGTGTTCTATGTTAACAGACTTGCACTGAGTTCTCTTGAGCGATGGATTGAATAGCAGTGATAACTGCTCTTGGTCATGGTTTTGGATTTTACATCTTTTTCCTTATAATGAAATCTGTTCTTGTGGAAAGTTTTCTATGCAAGTGAGTACATATACTTGCCAATGTAACAACAAAAATATTTAAGTTAGCAGGGGATGTGTTAGTATAGGTAGTACCTTTTCTAGTGTATTTTGTCAGCCATTCAAGTGCGTGGAGAACTGATAATTTAGCTAGGTGCTATATGAATCACTGATATAGATGAGGAAATATTAAGCTTTGCATGGCTGTCTTTCTCAATCCTAGTGAAAGGCATATGAAGTAGTCTTGTCTCGTAGCACAGTCATCTGAGAGGAGCACCATGTCCAGACATACAATTGTCATGTGAATATTCAAATCATTTGAAAGTAGCTTTTCTGAATTGGGCTTTAATACCAAGCAATGCACTTTTTGTACACTGACTTGAGCAATGTGTAGATAGTGCTAATGATAAATCCATAAAGAAGTGTTTCTGAGTGCTGTGCTCTGTCTTCAGGTACTCACTTGAATGGCAGCTCTGAATAATTTCCAAGTATAATTGCTTTGAGCTTGAGGCAGAAGGAAAATGGGGCACTGTAAAGGATTCAATGCTCACCTCTTATCTAGATGTTAGCTTTTGTAAGATCTCAGAAGGAATGCTGTAGAAATCCATCATTTGGAAAGAGGGAATTAATGAAAGAACTTCCATGAGATTTGAATCTTGCCACGTTAAGCCAGAAGAATATACCAATGCTGTTTTCTTCCGCATTTTCAGAGCCAGATTCCATTTTAAATGGCTTTAACCTTCATGATGTGATGTCTGTTGGGACAAATATAAGCGTGAAATCTCTATCCTGTAACTGCTTTGTGTGGATATCAGAGGTGTTAGCAGTGCTTGCTGGCACTTGAGCACATGGTGTTAGATCCTTCTCTGGCTCCCAGAGGAAGTTTGGGAGCCATGTTATCTTTGCTTCATTCTTTTCTTGTTTCTTCTTGATAAGTTTATTGAAGCAAACAAAAATAAATACTAGTGATGCCTGAAGGTATTAAATGCCACTAAGTTCTTCCCTAGTTCAAGTTCTGCACTCTCAACTAAATGAGGGATCTCCTGAGAGAAAGTTCTACGTGTGGGCACTTCAATTATGGGTTTTACTTCTGGATCTTCTGAAATTCAGTGACCTTAGGTATAGCATCTGCAAAGTAAACACTGTTCAGAAGCTTAGATAATGCTTGCTAAGTCATTGTGTAGTTCTTCAAATATTGTTCTAAGTACTTAAATTACTTGTTCTGCTTTGCTCAGCCTTTTGCTTTGAGGTGAGAGCAGAACTGATGAAGTAGTGGGAGGCTGGGGAAAGCTTGAAAATAGCACTCAGTGCTCAGTGGTACTGCAGGTCAGTTGAGAAAAGATTGCTGCTTATGTGGCCTAGACAAAATGAAGTAAAATGCACTGATCTGAACAGTGTTCTTGGTATAAATATAGGTTAATCAAATATTGCTTTGAGATTGCAGTGGTCTGTAAGCACGTATGAAGTTACTAAACTCACTATCAACAGTTAATGAACTGCATTAACTCTACTTGTCTGCACCTTTTCTTGGCCGTGCAAGAGATCTTAAAACTCAGATGTATTACTCTGTGATCTTTTGATCTTTGCCCAAATTCATGTAATCAGTGTTCTTCTAATCTACAGAAAATGAGGTTTTAATATGCTGGCTTCCTCTCTCCAGTACTGGAGTAGTTAACAAATTTGAGCTGTATTTCAGAAGCCATCGGGTAAGACAAAGAGTTGCTTTAACTCTTCCAATAGTTTCTGCTTAAAATTGGAATATAATGCCAAGGGTTTGTTTGCCATTTACTGCCAAATAACATTTTTGCCTCGTACAACTTGAATCTACTCGTGGCGTGAAATCAAAATTGAAAATCAGCTTATCACTGTTGTTTAGAAGCTTTCAAACATACTTGGAAGTTTGATTTCAATTGAAACCATTACCAAAATATCAAATGAAAAATTGACGTTATTTTTCTAACTCTAAAGAAACTGTCTGCAGCAGGGATTCATCTTCTGCAGTGGAATTGAGAATTTGAGTTTCTGTGAAATTCTTGTTTTGGTTTTTGAAACATGAGTATGATTATGGAATAATTGGCGGTTTTTATAAATACAATAATATACATTGGAGAGCTAGAGAGAATTGCAACTTGTTTTGTTTCATTACAGCTATCCAGGTGAGGATATTAAAACTCATGAACCAGTCATCCTAGTTGCAGGGAAGGATTGGATTGGTGTTTCTGGAGAGCTGGCCATTAAAAGTAGTGTGCTCATGGTGTGTGAAACCTTAAAGCCAGGGGGATTCTGAATGCTTCCATGTCAGAGCAGCTTCTGTTTGTTGCAGATGTGCTTAGGCAGGACTTGGGTTCCCCATTACTGATGCACATTGCCTGGAAAGTTCTCCTGGCCCATCCGTATGGGTACAGAAAGGAGCTGTAGCCTTGGGGGCCAAGTGAGGTCACTCTGGCATCTTTTCAACTGAAAACCCAAGTGGAAAGTGGGAATTATTTAACACTGCCTTTGACAACTGCTGCTGGCTAGCGCTGTGTTGAAGACCAATGTCTCACTTTGTGATAGAGTCATTGTAGCAGCGATGTATTCCAAAGGAATGTTTAAGTTTACCCTTTTTGGAGGACAGGGGGCAGAAGGCTGCAGTAACTTCATGTTCAGTTGAAATTTGTCTTCTCTTGTGTGGGAAATACAGCTCTTGGCACTTGCGCTCTTTGATCAATGAAGCTTCTCTTCTACTGACATATGGAGTTATCAGACTTCAGTGCAAAGACAGAGGAGCTCCTACTGAAGCCAAAGCTGATGATGTGTTAAGTTTGTGTTGAAAAATAAGTTGGTTTCCAAAAAGACAGAGTTCCTTGTGGAAGACGATTATCTCTTTAAGAACTGTAACAGTTATATGGATGTACTGAGTTTTAAAAAAAATAGTTATATGGATGTACTGAGATACGACTATCTCTTTAATAACTGTAATAGTTATATGGATGTACTGAGTTTTTAAAAAGCATGGCAGTTGAAAATATTATTTACTTCATTAACTCTGCTCACTAGAAAATAAAAACATCTTACAGCTAGTTCCCAGAGATATACATAAAATTAATGGTTGTAGTTGTGTTGAGTGGAGAAAGACCACTAGCATCGTTGTTTCATATTGTGCAAGGCTGTGGATGGGAAATGTGTTCAGGAAAACTTGGACGGAGAGATTTTTGTAAGGTAAAATTTTCTGGGTCCTTTACATTCTTACGCAGCTTTCTATTTTGGTCAAACTTCATTACAGCATGAAGGCTTTACAGTCCTTGAAATAAAACAAAAAAAAAACAAAACAAAAAAAACCCTCAGTTCTTAATGTTATTAACAATCAAGAGCCAAACTATCCCAATCAGGATCTCATCACAAATATGAGATTTTCCCACTAAGATTATGTTTGGATTTTATTTGCTGGCTTCTTTTTTTTCCCAAACTTCATCTAGTCTGAACAGCTTAAGGATACCTTGAAGCATGGCTAAAGCTCAGATCAAACAGGAGGAGCTGTTTAACAACCAGCTGATGTTGAAATCAGGTATTTTGTTTTTTCTACGTACCTCCCAACAGTACACAGTTCAAGAGCCTCTCAGCTTTTCTTAAGACTTAAATGCTTTTTCTGCTTGTGTCCTTCATTTCTTATTTCAGTATTTCTACTTTTGTGCTTCCTTCTCTTGTGCAGATCTTTATGGTTTACCAAATGGCTTTGCCTTCATCCGTTTGTGAATCAGGATTAAAAACAATATTTTTTGGGAAAAAAAATATTGTAGGCCTTATGTGCAAGCAATTTAGAAAACAACTTCCAATACTGGGTCAAACCAGAACTATGTTTTTCAAGAACGGTCTATTTGCCAGTTCATACATAGTTTCGATCACTGCAAAAGGATTTCTTTAACATTTTGAGTACTCATCACAGTCATACCACTCAAAAGCCCAGGAGAGTTGGGATTTCTTTGGCTTTTCTGGATATGCAAATATGAAGTGAAAATGTAAGTTATACAGATGTATATGCCGTGGAATGCCTTGCTGGGTTCTCATTTGTTTTCAAATTGATATCTCAATTGCTTTCCTAATGCTTCATTTTTCTTTATATTTGTATGGCTACTTTATTTGCACAGCATCTGTTCCCCTCCAAAAAAACCCTCTGTTTTAAGTGGAGCATTAGGAGTGCATTGATTAAATACCACTGAAAAACGAGCATGCAAGATATTTTCTTTTCTTTTTGAAGAGTACTGATAATTAAATTTCAGGCAAAGTTTCATTTGCTAATCAAGCTGTATGTACCAGTATTATGTGGTTTCATTCTTCATCACATCCTCCTTCTGGATGTCAGGGGGAAGTTTTTTACAGAGTGGTGAGGTGCTGGCACACCACAACCCAGAGAGGCTGTGGATGCCCTGTACCTGGAGGTGTTCAAGGCCAGATTGGAGGGGGCCCTGGGCAGCCTGGTCTAATATTAAATGGGGAGTTGGTGGCCCTGCGTGTGGCAGGAGGGTTGGATATTTGTGATCCTTGTGGTCCCTTCCAACCTGAGCTGTTCTGCGATTATTTCTTTATGTTTAGAAAGTAGTAGATTTTTGAAAGACACTTTACCTTAATACAAATTGCCTGTCAAGTGAGAAAATCAGCCAACTGCACATGATCTCACTCCCTATATAGGAGAATAGAATTTTGCTGCTTCTACTGCATTCCATGGTCATAATATTGGGAAAAATTGATTCTTTTTAATGGTCAATTTAGACTGACAAAAGGCAGAATGAGACAGATTTCTGGTCCCTAAAATGGCATTGTTAGAGCCAACTGAACAGACAAGTAACAGGTTGGAGAGTTTTTGGGAGAAGTGTGCTGCACGCTGGCACTTCTCAGCATTAGCAGTCTGTGACTGTTGCAGAGACTCTTTAAAATCTCATTTCCATTGATAATGGCGTAATTGACATGGCTCCCCAAGGAGCTTTAGGGATTGTAGGAAGCTTAAATCTCAAGAAAATTCATTCGGTCTTAGGGCTTTTAACATCTGAGATGGTGTTGGAAATAAGAATTGCATTGTTTTATGATATCATTCTATTAATAAAGGACCATCAGTATTATGACTCTTTCCAAGTTCCCAGCAGTGTTTTTGTGAAATCTCATTGAACATTAACTTGCTAATTAGCGTGCATGCTTCATTCTGTTGGGTAATTTGAGTTTTATTTTGACTGGCTTTTCTCAAAGAGGCAATATATGTGTTATAGATCAAGTTTTACAGTGAAATTACCAACTTAAAGATTTCATGATTTTAATAGTGGAAGTATTAAGATGTGTGGTAAAAGTTGTTTACTTTCTAAAGCTCTGAAGAACAGGCAGTAAGGCAAGTGTACAAACCTATGCCTAGTAACTCAGAAATAAGTGATTTATAGTGTTACAGGAGATTTGAGAAGGAGTTAGAAGTAAGAAGACTATTGGGACCAGCGCATTCTCACAGGAGTCTGCATATTAGAATGTGGTTAGGAGGTAAATTCTTGCAGCTTTGCTGGCAAGTACAGTAGAAGATACAAAACTGCTTTGCCTATTCAAATTAATACCTGACACTGTATCAGTAAGCACTTCTTTTTCAGGTTTCTGTGTCTCTTATACAGGAGATAGCTGAGGGAGCAAAAGTTGATTGTTTAGTTTAAGTAAGGCTAAAAGTATGTTTGTGTACGTATGTATTTGTGAAAGTATGTTTGTTTTTTTTTTTTTTAAGATCATCATAATGAAAGCAACGCTAACAATACTAGGAGGGGGAAAAGAATTATGAATGGTTGTCTTTTGGGAACTTCAGCTTACATTTTAGTTCAGTAGAAGATAATAAAATTTTGCTTTTATGCTTAAATGCAAATTTGCAGTAATCTGTTTGAAGTCTTAGCTTCATCAGCACCATAAGTTACACTAGGCATTACCAATTCAGCTGCTGTTTAGGTGAATTCCGTTGCTCTGAAAGAAGGTGCTGTACGTTAAATGAAGTTTTCTGAGAGAAGTATTGAGCCTACAGGTAATCTTAGGGACTCAAATGGAAAATGTGACAGTGAAAGATATGTAAGTTTTGTAATTACAAAGGTTGAAATTCAGTTCCCGAGCGGAGAAGTATTGCTGTGTAAGTTTTCAGCTTTAAGACTCTTAACAGGTGAAGGAGGTTAAGTCAGCTACTAATGATGTTAAGGAAGTGTTTATCTTAAGCGTGCTTACAGACAAACCAATCCCATTACAGATTGAATTGTGTAAGAGGGGGGAAAAGAGTTCTTGAAGTGACTTTCTTATAGCAAGTTTTCTTGTGATTTTAATGTATTGAATTCCAGGCATTTTATGCTAATATGATCAGGTAATAAAGGCTTAGAAGTGGCTGTAGAGGGCAGACAGCAGCATCTGATGTGTGTTTTCTTGAAAGCATGAACGTATGGGTAAGCAGGAAGACAACGTTAGAGGAAGATGGGAGAAAAACAGTAAAATGTGGACTAAATTGTGCTAAGGTGGATGCAGTTTAAGACACGAAGGACACAAAGAATTCGCACCTGTAGGACTTTTTGAAATGAGCAAAAAGTCCATTTGTGCCTTTTAGGACTTAATAGTGATTGATGCGCTGTTAGGAAAGAAAATTAAGAAGCATAGATGCATGACATGAACTGTCTAAGCTTTACACAAAGACTGTATCATCACATACACCTGACACAAAGCTAAGTGGGCTACAAAGGTAAGCCACCTCACCATTAATTTCCCTTTCCCTTTCATACATGTTTGTGTTGTACCATTATCTGTCTTCAGATTTAATTAATTTTGTGTCTGTTCCCATCAGATGAAAGACAGCAGGGTGACATATGTGAAATGATTTAATGTTGGTGCTTTCCATTTAAATAGTTTTTGCCATTTAAATAATCTGACAGCATAGGTGAGATGCTTGAGTTTGGAAAATTTGGTTCTGCTTGGTTGTACTTAAGATGTGCAGGTGCCAAAAGGGATGTCTGCTTATAGTCTTTCATCTTTTAAACTTCTGAGTTACATACTGAATGTATAAACAGTCACAATATCCCAATACATGTTGGCTTTTTCCCCCCCATATAACTGCCAGCATTTGCAATGGCAATTCTATTCTCTCATCTTGCACTGCATTTTTAAGTTGCTATTGCTGAAAAGAATGAACCTCAGACAACTGTTAATCGTGTGATATTTACCAATAGCAGCATCTTTGTTCCTTGATCAAACCTAAGCTCTGGTAATTTTGTTCTCCTTGCCTCAGGTATCCGTATAATTTCCAGAGTTGTTATTTTTCATGTCTCTTCTTGTTGCCTGTTGAACAGTTGCTGTGTTGCACCCTAACCGTATAAGTATTCCTAACAGTTTTCATGGTAATATGAATAGTTATAAGAACCTTTAAGAATGTTTAGAATTTATGTTCTGTAAGTGCAAAAGAAATTATTATTCAAAGCTTCTTCTAAAGGGGGGAAAAAAATAAGATCAAAAACCTGATGCATCCGAAGTGAACAAATAGCTTACCTATTTGCATTGTACAAAAACAGCCCCACGGTATTGAAGTTCTGTTTAGTATTCCTGCATGCTAGCATGAGAGAACAAATAAAAACCTTTTTCCTATGCAACACTGAAAAGAAGTTTTCTGCTCTTTTTTCCTTTGTGTGCTTTGTGTGGATAGCTATTTAAAATTATCCTTGATCTTCAGAGCCTTGTTATAGTAACTGCCCTATGGCAGGGAGAGAGGAGGTGGATGTGAGAGCAAAATCCTCACCCAAACTAACCAATTGTTTTCACTGCTTGCTTTGGCTGTGTGGACAGACCCTGCATGTTATTGATATCGAGGGGTGGCTTTCTCTGACTATGTGATGCTAGTTCTGTTTTTTCTCTTTTTTTTTTTTCTCAAAGAGGATTTTCTGAAAACACTGAAGGGAATATTTTCAGGCTTTTTTAATAGCCTGACTTGTTTTCAGGCCAGAAATATTTTTTCCATAATGATATTCACCTGCAAAGTGGAATATTTGGATTTCTCAAAGTAATACTGTGTTAAAATGTAGTTAATGTGGGGATGTGTTGCATGCAGAATTGATGAGAGCTGTCAGAGTTCATTTGAACACTGTGGAAGCTGGGAAGAAGCTTGGGTAAATTTTGCCCATACCATTTAAGTTTTTGTATGCTTAATACAGCATTTGTCTAGGAGCTTTGGCTGGGGCAATCTTCTCAGGCAATACTAGACAGAGCACAGAAATTATTCTTGTTGCAATAGAAGAAAAAATCAAGTCTTAACATAAAAATAAACGGTGTAGAGCATCCACAGTTGTGGTGTGTTGTATTTTATTAATCCACACTTTATTCTATATTAGGATCAGAGAATGTGGATTCCCAAATCATGGCTTTATTATTGATCATCACAGGATGTTGTCATGCACTTGAAGGAACAAGTCGATCTCATCTCAGTAAATGAGGATCAGAGCTCCTAGCTGAACAGCTTACTGATTTACTTCAGCTGAGATAACTTACTGTTACAGCAATTGTGAGAAAATGTTTGCTGTTTCTTCATTGTGCTTACTCCTGCACATCTTAATAGGAATGAGTTCTTCATGCTTTCCTTCTAGGGTCCTTTCTTTTCTGCTCTCTTCCCCCCTCCCCCCTCCCATGAAATGCCAGCAGATGAAAAATCCAGTCTTTTGTTTCCTGTTTTCTTTGTTGTTGTTGTTACTTTTTTAGACTGCAGTAAAACAGTGGCTTAGATCCAGAAATGACAAGTTGCTACCCATACTGCAAAATTGAGCGCTAAGTTCCCTTGTCCTCAGTAGCCATCATTTTGGTGATGCAGGGCCAGTTCCTGTTTTCTCTGCCTTCACACTGGGTGTCCTGGGCTGTGGCAGTGTGAGGTGTGGAAGAGTTTGGTATCGTTTTGTGACTGAGCTCAAATGAATTTTAATTTTTTTTTTTGATTAGTCTTTCTCTTTGAGTTTTCCTCTTCAGTTAATTTGTTTGTTTGAGGTGGCAGTTAATTTAGAGAGTACCTTTTCTGGTACACTGTGCTTGTACATGTACAGAGGATTTGGAGGAACCTAGGGGATTAAGCTTTACTAGGCTGTAACTTTGATGTAAAAGCTTTTGCTCAATTGAAAAGGAAATAAACAGGAAAGGGCTGTTCCCATGGTGAAGAGAACTGCTGTAAGTCCACCACCTCGGTTGTTTTCGGCTCCAGCTCTGCAGATGGACCCGTCGCAGTGAGCAGAGTGCAGATCAGGAGCTGTGTATTTTCAACTTGATCACTGACTCAGCGCAGCATGTGGCTTTGCTGAGCTTTGGTTTCTTGCTCATGTTAAGTCCTCTGCTCCATCTCACCTCTGTGATCATCTCAGATCTGAGCTTTTCAAAACATTGAAATTTTCAGTATGTTATCAAAAGCGTAGTTGAAGCATCATCAACTGAAGGTCACTTGTGAAGAACTTCCTCTGTTAAGACATGAATAACACTGCACAATGCAGGCTGATTATTTGCTGTTGCATCCCCTTTGAGACTGTTAATTCTCTGCACACCAGCATTAAGTTGCAGCTACTTCTGGCAGTGCAGGCTGTCAAATGCTGTGCTGCTGAGTGGCAGTGCACTCAGTGTAGGTGCCATTTGAACATGCCAAGAGCACACAGCTTGCTCTGAACGCTGTGCTGTGTCTCTGTGATGGTGTAGGTGCTTCTCATGGAACAGAAGGTGTTGCGGGCTGACCTGAAATCAGCAGGATGACTTAGAGATTTTCTGAATGCTTTCTATAAACTGAAGGTTGACACCTGGTAGCTACTTCTGGCACTGGCCCTGTGACAGGAATGTCTCTTCTCAGGGAAACAGACATCTGCTGTGCTACACTGGTAAATGGACGTGATTAAAAGAAAAGTGGGCCCGGGTTCTTCCTTGAAACTTCACTTTCTGTTTTAGTTTAGAAAAATGGAAAAGCGAAGCACAGAATACTGCTAAGTCCTTGGCAAAAAATGCAGATGTTTTGACACTGAAGTGCATGTCAATCCAGAGAGAAAGTGTGTCCTTTGTTGCCAAGTTGCTAATTATCTATGGAGAAGATTAAAGCAGAGCATGGCTTTCCCAAATGGTTTTGTATTATACTCTGAATTAAAAATACATTAAATAGAAATGCTGATGTGGTAAAGGGATGTATCAGTGCAATGCTGTATGATTATCATGGTATTTAGATGAGTAGAATCTGAGAAATAAAGCAGAATAGTTTTAAGAAAATATACTGTAGTAAAGCAGGTGATCTTGTTCATCAGCTGTGCTGTGTCACAGAAGGAGCAATTTATTGCTGCTAACCACCTCCCCTTCCTTGGAGAGTGTAGCCAAGTTTGTTCTCTGATCCTTTGGAAGAATTTGTAATTATAGCCAGGGTTACTTTGCAATTCCTGTAGGTTGGTTTGACCTGGAGCTAGTTAATATCATTTGGATTTCTCAGACTGCAATGCCCGAAAGCATTCATTATGAACAAAAGTTTTGGTTGAATATAATTTTAGGAAGACGTTGGCAATTTTGGGGCCTTGTTACAAATTATGCAGGTTGTTGAGAAGATGTCACTGTAGGAATGTCTCAAATAGTATTACTTCTTTGCTGAATGTGACAGGTTGCAGTTTCTTTAATATAGCAGAAATTGATGCATCTTGTTCCTGCCTAAACAGCCTTTTTTGTCATTTTATTTTCCTCTGCTTGTTATTTCCAGCTGTAGCTCTTGATACAAGGATGATGCTCTTGATGCTCTAAAATAAATCTAGAAGTAGAACTGTGCCGTGCATTGTGTAGTAGGGAGACTTTTCCTTCCATCCTAACTAAAGGAGACAGGTTGAAGAAATGAACTTAGATGTTATTTCTAAAGGTAATGCACAAAGATATTCTATAAAACTACTATATGTTACAAGTACTGAGTGAATGAAGGTGGTACTTCTGTTAAGGTATTAATTGTTACGTAGTCTGTGTCTCACCCTGTGCTTATATCATCATGGGATATCTCCAAGTGATTTTCTGATTAATATCAGGAAATGTGAGAAGTCTGTGTTGCTGTAGTGGTTTCCATTAACCAGAAGGTTGAATGGTTAGCTAGAGCTTGTTTGCTCTCACGAGTTGGGTTGAACATGGGTGCATGATTGCTGTTAACTGGAGGCTGTGCTGGAAGGTTACAGATGATACAAAATGTTTGGCTCTTCTGCTGCACATTCTCATACACTCTAGTGAAATAATTCCCCTTGAACTTAGAGAGTCTTCTGTTTGTTCTATGATTAAGGTTAGCCTAGTTGCAGGAATTACTTAAGTATAAGCAGAGTTAATTCATTCTAACATACTTGTGATATCACACATTTGCTTTTCATATTCTTGCATGCTTTGTCCTCTTTGCTACTGAAGATACAACTAATGTTTGCTTCCTTTACCCTCCTAAGATATTTTGCTATTGAAAACTCCCAGCATCTAGAAGAAGAATGAGTTGGTTAGGGGCATAGGGACTGTTGACTAGGGAATTGTGGTACAAGGATCTTCCATTGTTTTTATTATTCAGTGAATAAAAAAAAAAGTGATGTTTCTTGCATTTTGTTATTATGCATCTTACTCATTCCCTCTGAACATCGTCTTACTTCTCAAACATGAAGATAATATCTCGTTAATTTGAGAAATGAAGCAGTCTCATGACTTCTTCCTTTTCCTAGTATATCAGGGCTTTGTGCTGTCACTAGTTTGGTCCATCTGCTTTAACATCAATAGGATGGATTTTCTGCCTACCACGATTTCATTCCATTTGTTGTGCATCTCTGACTTTGATCTGGTTTGTCTTATAATCATTTGTTCCGTGATCTCTGTTTGCTATTGCTAGCAGCAGTCACTCAATACTTTTTCACCTTATTTCTGCTTAGTCCATTTGTTTAGCAACTGTTTGCTGCTTCATGCTGTACATGATGGCTAGATAAGGAAAAAAATTAAGTTTTTCCTTCAGCAGGAAATACAGAAGAAGAACGGCAGAAAACAGTGCGTAGTTGGCCAATGTAAATTTCTCGCAGCTTGCTTTGGCTTCAGGGATTTCTCTTGATACTGCCATTGTGCAGCTCATGGTTATCTGTCTTTATGAAAGGTTATGACTCAGCTGATAAATCCATTCTTTTTCCATTGCTTTCCAAGATGAATCTTCCAAAATGCACATTTTCAGAAATGATCTTAAAGGGCTCAGCATCCCCTTTTATTTCAACTGAAGACTCCCGTGTGTTCAGCAGGTCCTGTCTCTTGAATGTTGTCAAGAGTACTACTTCAATTGAAAACGAGTAAGTTATCAGAATAAGTGTGGTGAAGGCTGAGATTCACTCAGGTTGACTGAGCTTTTCACCACTTTTTGATTAACCACAAGTAGGCAGGCAATCTGTCTACCACAGTATCCAGGAAAAATGGTTCAAATTCACCAAATGAGAACAGTCTGAACTTCTCCCAGAAAGCTACATTTGGATGTCATTATCACTCCCTAAGATGGCTTTATTTAAACTGGTTAAAGCATTTAGCACAAATGCATTTGAAGGTGTTTGCTGTTTCAAGCTTCTGGATTTTTAATGAGGTAGCTGGGTTTATTTATTGCTATTATTGTTTTTTTTTGACTTTTGTTCATGAAGGTGGGTAATGCATAAAATACAGTTTTCCAGAAAATCAGTCTATCATTGTAATCCAGAAATACTAGCTATTGACTTGGGTTTGCTTCAGTCTGAGTCTGAAGTTCCTTGATGCTTTTTATTTGTGTATTTGTACCTTCATATGGTTGGATCCTGTTAAACATCGTTAGCTTAGTTGAAAAATCTGACATTTGTAGTGGTTGGTTTGGAGATGACACTGGTGTACCTCTAATGTTTATCTTCCTTAAGCCCCAACACATGCTCAGAGCCCTGATTTAAGGTAGTAGCTCTTTGTCTTAATGATCAGAACTAAGCTGTTTTTGTCAAGAGCTTTTCCTCCAGCTTGCTTGGTCCATGAAGCAGAAAAGTGCTCAACATTTCACTAATCCTTATGTATGTTGTGGGTACAAACGACTATTCAATCCTATGTATCTCCTACAACATTGTGTGCTAGTAATCTGTAAATTCTTTCTGCAGCATTTTACTGATACAAGTGTAGTGATAGAAAGATTTTGTAAGTGTATCAACTTGAGGTAAATTTGAAAATCTCTGGTGCATTGTTCCCTTTTGGTCAATAATATCATGTGGATTTGCTGCAGGAGCAGTGGGTTGGGCATGCTTGATGAGTTTGCAGCACTTACTGCAGTGTCAGTTTAGTGTAGCAGTAATACTAATGAAATGTTGAAACTATCTGTAAACCACTGTGTACCCTGCTGATTTTATGGTAGTTCTGTCTGTTGCATTATCAGAATCTTGGATATGTTTTTAGCTTTTGTTTTATTGCTGAAATATGAACAGAAAAAGCAAAACAGAATAATGCAAGGCAGATGCATGTCAATCTCCTAGAGCTATAAGAAAATAAGAGATGAAGCATGAACATGTACAAGAATTTACTGAAAATGGAAATTTGTATCATGTTATTTAAGTCTTTTTGCCGTAGCACGTAACAGTTGGGGGTTATTCTACCTGTGGACTGAAGATTAATATTATGAGTTTAAGTATTATAAGAAAAAAAAATGAAGTCTGGCCCAAGTTCGTATAGAGAATGTAATCTATTTCATATTTGCTTCAGTCATTTGCCGTTGTCTGAATGGCACTGTCTTGTGTTCCAAGGCCTGTAGATGGCAATCCTGTGCTGTGCTGCTGGTGAAGCAGCTTCTAGTATCCTGCGAAACTCGGGATAGGAATGTGTGGGCTGGGGAGAGGACAAGGGATGGCAGCAGAGGAAAAGATTTCCATCTTCTCTTCCCTCCCCCTCCACTTCTGTTCTTCAGCCTAAGACTGACTTCTCTCTGAATATTTCCTCACCATTTCTTAATCCCCAGGACTCAGTGCAACGATTACGTTGTAAGGATGCAAGGTGGTGGCTGGGCAGCAGTTGCAGCACCATGTCCTCAGAGAGCCCAGGAGAGCAGAGCTGCAGTGGTGATGTTCTGTTCCTCCAGCAGCTTCTCAGGACTGAGCAGAGTCTTCCCTTTATTTCATTGTAGAGCGTGGCCCTGAAGTTCAGGGAATTTGGAAACCAGTTTGGCACCATGCAAGCAAGTTCTTGTAAAACAGCTCTGCCAATTACATAAATGCATGCAGAGGAAGGGGGTTAGGGATGAAGTGGGGCATCTCAGTTCTTGGCTTCTGTGATCTTGCAACCTTGCAACTTTGATCAGCAGGACTTAAACACTGGTCCTATAGTATTTTCAAGTGTATTTTGGATAATGCAATAATAATTTCTGGATGAAGCTGAGAAAATAAGTTCTGGTGATCAATTTCTAAGTGCAGCTGCGAAAGGAGAAGGAAGACTGAACTGGTCTTTATTGCATGCACTAGTATTTTCCTTCTTATGTTATGTCACAATAAAACAGTTTTGTGGGCTTTTCTGAACCACTGAAATTATTTAAGGAATTTTCCTTTTTGATGTTAAAAAGTTGTAAAAGCATTAAAATCCTAGCAAGTGATTAGTGAAGTCTATAAAGGCATCAGTGAATCTCAGACCTTTTTATTTCAGGATGGTTTTTGCTTTCCAGTCACTCAAAAGGGTGCCTGTCTTTTTTAAAATTAGTCTCAAGAAGGATGCACATTGGCTACGTGCTGGTTGTTTAAACAGAAGACTCAGAAATACATTAGGGCAAATAGGGAGAGAAAAGCCATGTCTGAAAATTGTGGAGAAGTAACTGTGTTCAGTTCAGTACAGAGAATGCAATTTATGTGGCTCCAGGGAAATGGATGGGTTCACATCTCAGGTTAAGAAAGTTTTGTATTGAGGTAAATCATACAGTAAATTAACATCAGCCATGCTCTCTTCACAGTATTTCATTTAAAGAATTTAAAAACGGAATGGCTTAAGTAGGAGTATGACTTCCTTTTGAGATAAAATGGAGCTGTAATTCTAGGGTGAAATGGGTATCTAATCATCCAATCATTCACATAATCTTTAGTTGATCTGTATGGGTAACAGGAGTCTGATAGTGTGACCCTGCAGTGGTTTAATACTGTTTTAATTGTGTGGCTGCAGGTCCACTCTCCCTGGCAAATGTTCTTTTTGGCTTTGATGTGTGTACAACTCTAGGGTGAGCTGGCTTAGCTGATGTATATCAAGACCTGTGGTTTTTCCATTAGAGGCTAGTTTTAGCCGATCAGCTCGGAGCTGCTTATTGCTCAGTCACACAGATGTCACTTCCAGTCCGAGTTTTGTTAACTTGACTGTTAAGAAAATGCACCCTGCTGTTTCCTCTCATGTATTAGAGCATCAGAAATGATAACCTGCGGTCACTTTGTTTTCAAGCTGCAGATAATTTTCTTGAATGTGAGTATGGAAGGAACTGATGTAACAGTAAAGATCAGCAGTGTACTGAATTGAGTCAGGAGGCTGACATTATTCTTACTTGTGTTTTTTTGTTTTTTTCCTTGACGAGCCATAGATTTGGGATTCAGATCTAACCCTTATCTAGCTTTTAGTCCAAGTTAAAGAGAACATCTCCACATGAGAAGAAATCCAACCCAATTTTAAAGCTCTGTGGGAGATGAAAGCAGGAGGCTTTTCTTACCCTTAGGCAGTCAGAAGTGCTGCTGACTGAGAGCTTTTCTGGAAGCCATGCAATGAATTATCCCAATGCACAGCTCAATTGAAGGGAAAAAGATCTAACAAGTCCAACCAGGTAATTTTTCATTAAAGTGTTAGTGAAGCTTGACGTTCTTAATCTTGTTGTTACTTCCGCAACAGAACTTCTACATCTGACATAAAGTACCTTTTACAGGGGGGCTCAACAGCCAAGTCCAAATAAGCCCACTAGGAAAATTGCTTTTCTCTCAGCCCAAATCTGCAATTATCTTTTGCGTAAGTTTGGTTTTCCCTTCATAATAACTGAGGAAAAGAAAATATTGAATTGGGAAGTCAGGCTCTACTTCTGCTGCTGCAGCGCTCAATTTGTGTTACACAACTTTAAAGCTAAAATAATTTGTAGTTGAATTATTCTTACCATCTGTGTTTTATTGAATAGTTTTTCTGCTTCTCTTCTGAGCCTTAAAAACATTCCTAGTAAGAATGTTTTACTAGAAATTTAGTTCTAAGTAGTTGTGTTTCATTTCTATGTACTAGTTAACTGTGATGGTGTCTGCCCAGAAATTAAGGGGGGGTAGGACTGGAACTTGTTAGACTAAGAGAAGAGCAGATTACCAGGTTGGTTGCTCAGACCATGATGTCGTCTAGAAAGGTCTGGATTTCACTGCCAGCTGTAGTTACTGCATTTTAATAACAGTGAATGCTGTGGTGTCTCAATGGGTCCTTCAAATGTCTCAATGCAGCTGAGCTCCTTAGGACATGGCAGGGCTGCTTTTACCAAATCCTACCTACAAATCAGTAATAGCTTGACTCTTGGGCAATCTTAAGCATCTGAGAGTGATACAAAAGTATTAATGAGTTCGATTGGCACTGAGTGGGAGAAATAAGTTCTTACTAGGATCTGGTCTTACAAAAGGGCATATGCAAAATAAAGCAAGAGAAAATGGTTTTTTTAAATATAAGAGTTAATGGAAATGTGGATTATTTAGTTAGCTTGAAATATATCGAGTAACTTTTACACTTGAAATCTCTGCAGATCAAAGGCTATAATCTCTTGTCTGTAATTGCACCTTGCCTTTCTGGGGAGATGCTACATTGTTTTCATCTCTTAAAAAAAGGTTTCTGTGTTTGTGGACTGCGGGGTGGTTTTCTGTGCACGTATATTACTGTAGTGGTGTTATTCTCTCTCACATAAGGTAGGCTACAAGTCAGCTTTTCTGTGATGCAGATTGCCACTAAGGGAATGCAAGCTATCATTTTTGCTCAATGCTACTACTTGTTGTGCTTTAGTGCTAGTACCAGCACCAAAGAGAAGACAGTACTCTGAGCTGAGGAAGCAATGAACCTGCAAGCCCTAGTAGACTAGCAGAGAAGGATAAAGGTCTGCTCTCAGCCTTTATTCTCTTCAGTAAATCCCAACTTGTGCATGACAGGAGTGAGAAGGTTATTTCCTCTGCTCACCCTCTGATGGAGAACAAGTGGAAGAACGTATATATATTACCTCATCCTTGAAACATGAGCCTTCCTGAACTCACCTGGAGTGGCTCAGGATTAAAAGGTCAAATGAGGTTCAGTCTGTTTGTTGTTTTTTTTAAAGAGTTCAGAAAGGCAGGCTGTGACAGGTGCTGGGGTAGTCATTGTCACTGCTAAGTAAGGGATGCTTGTGCGCAGGGAAGTCTTCTCTCTGAAGCAGTTTGAAAATGTGGGCAGCTGTGAAAGGAACATTTGGAACAATGTTTCTGTTTAACGTTACTCAGCATATTTGTGCTTAAAGCAGGATTTCCTTTTACTGGATACAGACTTACCTTTAAGTCTGTAAGTAAATATAAGTATATACTATACGTATAAATCTATACTATAATTAAATGTAGTGTAGATTCTTTGAAATATCTTGTTTCTTAGTGATCATGCATGAGCACTGCAGCTCTCAGGAAGGTATGAAGTGTCTGGCATTGTTTCAGATGGCTTTTTTTTAATTATTGCTTTTGGAAAATCAGTAGTTTTACTAGAAGCTGCTGTCAGGTTTTTCTCAAAGATGTTGCTTTAGATGTAGAAGTTTGTTTCTGTAGAGCTGGTCGAGCAACTTCACATTTACTGAGCTGATTTACTCAAAGGATACAGAGACTACTCCTGCAGCTGAGTTTCTGGCATAATTTGCCTTTGCTTTGCTGGAATTTCTAAATGCTTAATCTATTTCTAAGAGCTACTTGATTGTATCTTCTGTTTAGCCTGAATGTAGGATGCACAATACCACGCACCTGACCTTTCACCAAGTAGAGGTGTGACTGATCTTAAAGTGGCTACTTTTGAGGGGAGGAATCAACTCTTGCTGGCATGATAATTTGTATGACTTGGATTTTGGATTATAGTCCTATTTGACATATTCCCATGGTCCTATCACTTCTGTCTGGTGAGGATGCTGCCAGTTGGTTGGGAATTAATACCCCTTTCTCAGCTTTTCCACCTCCTGTGTAGTTCTACTTCTTTTATGTTCTTCTATACAAACAGGAGAAACATGTTACCCTGCTGTAGTTTTCTGCATGGTTGTTTTCATGCAGCATCAAATGAAATGGGTTGAAGTTATTGTCTTGTGTGTTCAACAGCTGTGCAAATGTTAAAAACAACTAAAACTTTGTGGGAGATTTTTCTGCATAAATTTGTTGCGATATTTGTGGAAAATAAGACTTGCTACATTCCTTATGTCATTTATTTATTTATTTATGTACTCCTTTAACTTCACTCCTTTTAGATGTTGCTATGGAACTGTTTATGACGTTTCTACCACTTTACTGTTGTTTCTTTCTGTTCCCTACCTGGATTTTGGCTAGGTCCACAAGTCTTGTTTTAAGTCAAGTGTCATCATTTAAATACAGACTTGAACTACAAGTGTTAAAAGCCTTGAGGTAAGAACCTGATCAATTGTAACTTGAAGTTTAGAAGTACTCATGTTTCAGTATGTAAAAGAAGGAAAAAAAGAAAGAGCTTAAGGAGGAAACGTTATGCTTGCGTAAGTACTATTTATAGGACTAAAGATCTTGTACCTCATGAGTTCTGTGTGACCATGGGCAGAGTTCTGGACTGAAGTGTTAAATTGGCTCCAAAGTATTTGCTGAGGTTAGCAAACTGAAGTTGTTTTGTATTTTTGCATAACTGTAGATGTTTTTTTAATCTTCGCCTTAAAGGAGTGCTGGTTTTAAGCTCCCTTACAGTTTTTCTAACTCAGGATGCTTCACCCTGGTGGTGTCTTTCCTTGAGCACTCTGCTGCATAGTGCTGTAATGGTACTTTCTGCCAAATAGCTGATGTTTATTGTAAGGTATTGGAAGGCACACTAAGACCCTCGATAAATAGAAATGTGTGTGGGGTGGATGATCTGGGCGCTTATAGTAGGTAAATCTTACTCCTTATTTTGTTATCGTTGACTTTGTCAAATATAGTGTCTTTAACAGCAGATTATTTGAGGGTTCAAATTGTTGCTATTGGTCAGTTGAGGGAAAGAAAACATCATACTTTATTTCCAAGGAACTGGAATACTATCTCCCATACTCACTGTTTCTTGTTAACTATATGCAATAGGTAGTGTGATAAATTTAGATGGTACTTTTGGGGAAAGTAAAATGGGAAATATTGTGTTTTTGAGAAGCCTCAGCAAAAAAGGGGGCAAGTGAAAAGCATTTTAATTGCTGAAAGTTTGAAATGTTTGTCTTGTCCAAAACAGTGTAGGTGCACTAGCTTAGAGCTTTTGATTAATTTAAGGTCTACTGACTTTGTAATCTGCTTGATGGAAGCTGAAGATCTTTGATTTTCGTCCCCGATTAGACTTTTCTCACTCCTGATAACATAGTCAATACTGTTTGCTTTTTTCCTTAATATTTTTCTTTTATAAGTTGTCAAAATGATGTACTGCTGGGTTGCAATTAGATGCCCAGCAGTCTTGTGACCGAGTCACAAACGCAACATGGTTTGATGTGATTGAGCAAATTGTTGGGCTCTTCCCTGGAGGTGCCTGGGAACAGAAAGCAGAGATGGCCAAGCATGCACTGGAAGTGTTTTGCAACAGCTGTGCAGGTGGAACAAGTCCAACCTGAGGAGCTTTTCTTCTTTTTTATCTTAGAAAAGTTGTTATAATAATAAAGAAAGCCTAGTGTAAGGTTGAGAAGCAAAACATGGTTTGAATGGTTCTGGTGTGTTTTAGTAGGGAAGCTCTATTTAAAATGAATAAGGCTACACTGGGGTTTGTCCTGAGTGACAGAAGACAGAATTTGTGCAATTCTCAAGTTGTCTAAATGCATGCAGTGAAAATCTCCCTGTTTCCTACTGTCTCAAGGAGTTTGTGTGACTACTAGGCTTATTTCTGTGGCAGCTAAGAAGACAGCTGGAAAGGTCTATTGCAACTTCATCGTGTCTGGCTATTTTAACAACATGCAGCAGTCCCCCTCCTTCTCTATTTTCTTTTTGTATTTTATTTGCCTTATAATGAACACTGTGATTATTCTTAAGAGTCTGTTGATAGAAAGATTACTGAAGACAAGCAAATAGTTGTTGCAAATTCTATTTGTATATTTGTAGGTGGTTGAGAGATGCTGTGTTCATAAATGACTGTTCATCCTTTAAGCCTACTGCTTTTGGGCATACAGATGTTGATCAAATCCAAGTCTCTTGTGCCTTGTAGCACTGCAGTTTTCCTATTTGTTATCTTGTCCCCTGGTTGGCATCATCAAGGGCTGTACGTGTGGACCAGGTAGTGATTAGACCTTTATTTGCAAGAAATAGCTATGTGATGCAGAGTAAATAGTATTTAATCATGGCACTGGGAATTGAGTATGTATGGGGACACTGGAGTAAAAAAGAATAAACATAAACTCTGAAAAACTTCCAGGTTACAGAAACTTTGTTCTATTTAAAAAAAAAACAAAAACAAAACAACAAATAATTAAAGCATGGGCAGCACAGTTGATAGTCCAGTGCAGTGCTTTTATTGTGTTTACATAACTTCACTTACACAGCTATCATAGCAAAGTTTTCCTAATTTCATTAGTGACGATACTTCATTCTGTTGTAATGTAGCTATAGTGAGGTTAGACAGACATAAAACTGCTGATTTATTAAACAGAGGCAATATGTGTACATCAATTCAGACTGCTAAGTGGGGAAATGTTCTTTGGTGTTCAAATTCTTAACCTCTTATAACACCAAAAAATTCCATTAATATGATGCTTATATTTGAGTTCCTAGCAGATAATGTATTTTTGTCCTATAAGGGAAGTCTTTCTGATATGTGAGTGTGTAGTCAGTCATGTGTGCTCATCTGAATCAGCTCAGTCTGCCTGAGGAGCTTCAGGATATGCTGCAGAATATTCAGAATATTCCCCCACAAGTACCTTAGAAAAAGCTTGGAAAACTTTTTCCTTTTTTTTCTTTTGTTTTTCGAGACTTGATCATTGAGGGACAGAAAGTGGTTTTGTAATGATCTCTCTTGAAATGAACTAGCAGAGTTATCTTCATCTTGAATTGATTCACATCAAAGTACGTGAGAATCATTTCTGCAAGTGTGTTGGGTACGTTTGTATAGAGCCACTACACTGAGAACAGTGCAAGTCCAAAAGAATCCAGGTTTTTCATCCACTTGGGAATTAGTACTGTAAGTAGAATCAAATCTGAGAACTAGCTCAAAATTGGTCAAACTTAATAGGCATTACTGTTCCATTTTTGCTGGCATACCTGATTTTGCTTGGAAATTTCTCTGTTTGGAAGAGGTGCTGGAGGAAGTTAAATCAATCATCAAAGACTGATTCTCAAAGTGCAGGAGAATTTTTGAAGGAAGACATGAGCACAAGCTCATCTCTCTTTACATTTATATTAAGCTGGGAAAGCAAGCCTTTGTTGTGAAATGCCGTTAGACCATTTCATGCTGTTCCTTGGGATTCTTCAAGAAAATAAAATGCTAAATAGATATGATTTTGTCAATGGGAGCAAGTTGTTTCTCAATTCAGTGATGGTTGTAGGTTATTTTTGTGTGGTTTTGGAGTCATTGTTTTGTTCGCTGTTTGTTTTTTTAATGAAGGCAGGGCTTTCCTCAAAGACCAAGTGTCCTTCTGGTCTTCCTTTTAGCTGATGAATGTCTGAGATGTCTGAGTTGGCAAATGAAATTATGTCATAAAGCTAAATAGAAGTGGGCTGGAACAGCTAATTTTGGATGCAGTGTTTTATCCTGTAAAATGAGCTGCAGTAAATTGGAGTGATGGAGGTGAAGATTATTTTGTGGCCACCTGATATGTGTTTTTCCTCTAAAAATTAGGGAACAAGAATAATAATTAATTTTTCCCTTCTAAGAGATGAAAGACTTCTTCAAAGGCTTTAGCTTAGATTGTCAAATGCGAATTTTCTCATTTTGGTGGGAAAAAAGAAATCAGAACTGAAGATCCAGTCAGTCTGAAAAAAATTGCTTTCTAATGTTGAATTATTTCTTATCTGATGCTTTACTTAACATCTTGAAAAATGCTTATTTTTGCGTTGTGGAAACAACATTGGCAATTTAGCTGCTCACTGATTGACTATTGCTGTGACATCCCTTCTCCTCAGAAGAGGATCTAGTAAAAGATAAAAATGAATTATGAAGAAAATAGTTTTTAGACATAACTGGCTGTAGGTAAGGAGGGCTGGCAAGGAAGATAAGTGTAAAAGGAATGTCCTGCCTTGTGGCCTAAGTATGCTTCAACTTTGTGTATGTGTTAGTGGTATGCTATGAATCTTCCTTAGCAGCCTTGGCTTGCTTCCTCCTGTGTTGTTATTTTTTCTATTTTATTGGTTGTTATTGGTTTATTTGTTTGTTCTCAGAAAAGACAGTTGACTCTACTTGATGCAGGTCTCCGTTTTCTTAAGCAGCAGTTTGGGTTGACTAAAAGCTTTTGGGGTTTGTTAGCTTACGTATGGGAGTTGTGTAGGCCCTCCACCTCTGCCAGTACAAAACAACAGTCAGTTATCTGTAATCAGCCTGTATCTCAGGAATGAGCCACAATAGAAGATGCTGCTATGAACTGTGAGGGCTTATGTCCCATGGCATTCTAAGAAGAACTCGGGTAAAGCTCTGGAAAATGAGCTTGTAGTGTTTACAACATCCCACACTTAAAAATAGTATTCATTATTTCTCTGGCTGTCTTTGGGACCTGCTCTCCAGTAGCTTTCCCAGTCAGGTGTTACACCTGGAAGTGTTTGACTTCAGCTTTCAGATAGGCCTTTTCTTGTGGCTAGCATTGGCTGATGTTTCATTCTGGGATTTGAGATGATAATCTCATGACCTGATTTTTGGGCTTAGGGTGACACAGTGCTAGGTTTGCAGTAAGTGCCTGAAACGTTTCTCATTCTAGTTTCATAAAACTGTATAGACTTGTAAGCTGGCTATGAAAATACCTTCATGGCGAGCAGAGGGCGATGAGGTGACCTAAAGGTTGCCTTGTGCACATCGAGAGGGGCTATCCGTGACCACAGAAATCAAGGGGAAAGATCATCAGAAAATAAATGGCTGTTGTAATTACATGTCTGTCTTCTCTGTGGGTACAGTTCAGGGGCAAGATACAGCTCTTCGTTCAGCAGTAGTTTTATTTTAGATAAGCATTCAGTGTTAGGAAAAGTGCCATACCCAAATAGGCTGTTACAAATGGGATGCTGATGTGTACGTGGGCATTACTGAGGGTCTTCATTTTGAAGTTCTTTAGGCATAAATCTTATTAACGTGTTGATGGGCATTGCTTAGGCAGTGATAATATGGATGTTACATGGGACTGGAGTCAGAGCAGAGATTTCTGGCTGATTACAAAGAGATGCCCATAACCAGGAATCATTTGAGGATGCTGAAGAGAACAGAGGAATGAAAGTGCTAATTTTCTCCTGCAGTTTATCCGTGTTAGAGGGGAACTTAATCAAAGTGTCATTACTTTAATGAAATTCTCATATAAAATGCAGGACACTTGATATAATTTATCTTTATTAATTACTGTGCTGCTAAAAGGAAGTTGTATGACAAATTATTTGTTCTGCCTATTCATCCATTCTTTATCAGACCTTTTCCTACTATGATGCAACATAATGAGCAGAAGCAGCCTTTTCATGGTGCTGAGGGGATTAATTTGCATTGATCCCAAGCTAATAGATGAGTTATTCACCCAAGACAGCACTCAATATTTTAATAACAATATTTTCTGTTCTGAAATTAATGGTCATTTTACAAGTAAGCAAAACAAAGTGAATTGGTTTTGTAGACTGTAGAATCTAGAGCTACTTTCAATTAAAAGGAAAGATTTTTGTGCATAACAAACATACATAAATCTGAAACAGCATTCTACGCTCTTAATTTATGAACAAGTTATATTCCAATGTTTCAGATTATTGATTGTTTAATTGTGCTGTAAATTTATAAAAATAAGATGTGTCAGATGAGCTTCTGTGTCCAGCTGGAGCAAATGAAAACAAATGCCACAGAGACAAGATGAATCAGCTTTAAATACATTAAGTTATTGCCATATCAGGGTGTGTGAATCCTGGGTAAAAGCTGTATCTTAAACTTCATTACATGTAAAGGAGCTGTCTGTAAATGTCTGCTTTAAGGAGCTGTGGATCATCAACAGAAATAAGGAAAATCTGCATAGTTTATATCAGAGATAACTGGTAAGTTGTAACATGGGGCTTTAGTCATGGCAACAGTGGAGGACTGAAGCCTGCTGCCTTTCTGAATGAGAGTCAAAACATGTCTAGGTTATTTATGCTTTGACTTATAGTTCAGATTAGTACCTAACTTGGAGATTCTTTACTCTGAAATCTGTTTTTGTTCTGTTCCTGTCTAAAATCAAGGTAAATACAGGCAATGCTTCTGAGTTGAAACCGTGAGGTACCCAAATTCCCCAATTACTGGGATAAGGTAGGATGACTGGGCTATACAGCATGCACAAGGGCAGTGTGCTGTGAGGCAGAGCGCATAGCAGTTCCTTGTGCAAGTCTGCTCCTGGCTGTGAGACTGCCCCAGGCCTGTGAGGCTGCTTCTGAGGACAGCAGTGACTTAGGTGCTGGACCTGGACTTGGCTGCCTGTATGTTCCCTTTCTCTTTTTGTTTTACTCTTATGAAGATACTCAAGTTTATATTGGCTGCAGGGCTGTAAGGGTGTACGTGATTTATTCATTTTGTCCCTATAGAAATAGATGTGAGGGTCTTGGATCCGAGAGCTTGCTCAGAAACCAGAGCTGGCAGAAAGGGTTGTAGAATCGTCTTAATGTTGTCGGTACAAAAAGGTTCAGTTTCCTTAGGTGGGAAGTGATTAAACCATGAAAGAAATATTCACTTGGAGGCATGCTGAGAAGTGAGCATTCATGCAGTCTGCTCTGCTGGTTCTTCTGCAGTTGTAGCAGAGTTGTGGCAGGTATTACAGTTCTCCCACAGCTGTTACCTAAAGCTGGCACAGCTGTCTGGCACTGAAAGCCTCATCATTGTCTGTGTTAAAATATATATCATATAGATCACTGCTGGACAGAGAGAACTTGTTGGCAGAGTTTACCTAATCCAGATGTTATGCTGCCGTAGTATAATGAGCATATTACATAAGGAAAATCATTTAGACCTAGCTTAAGTGTCTTGAACTGTGTCCCTATGTACTTATACCTCCACAATGCAAGAAACAGGAGGAGGGTTTGGCATGACTTTATATATAGGCCAGGTATGTCCATCAGAACAGTCTCCATTTCTTCCACAATGTGGGTTTTGTTTTTTAAATAACTAATGGGAGCATTTTCAGTACTATCTCCTGAGCTGCTTCAATACTTACATAGGAATTAATTGTTTTGCAGGTTAATTTTTTTAGCATGTGCACTTCATCTGAAAAGCTTATCGGAATTTCTGTTCTTGTTCGTGTGTTTGTGAACCTACCAGGCTTTGCCTTCTCTAGGTTTCGTGAGTTCTTGTGTGTATCTGGAGTACATTGGAGCGTGCTCCCAGAACCAGGAGGTCAGGGCAGGGCAGCCTGGTGGCTAATTTATAGGCGTGCAGTTGGAAAAACAGGATTGTTTTTGTGTTCTGTTGAGTGAACGTATCTTTGGATGTGAATAAGAGCTATAAAGGAAACAAGTCTTTGACAGTAATTTCTGTTCTTCATGTTGTGTGATTACTGCCTATGCAGCCTGGAGGTAAATCCGGCGGGTTTCCTCTCTGGTTTGGTGAGCAAGGAGGTAGTGAGCAGTGAGCTGGCACAGATAAACTTCACCAAGTCAGCCTAATTTCTGCTTCAGATTTACATTTGAGGATATCTGAAAGAGTTTAGATAAGCATCAGAACTTTCCTGTGCTGTTGTGAACTGTCTGAACTTAACTTGGTGGTAGCTGGAAATTGCAATCTTACTTGCTCCTTTATCTGTGTGAGACTTGACTTTTTTCCATGCAATTGCCTTTGCTTGCCTTTTTAATCTTGGCAGTAGCAGCTTGCTGACTGACTGCTCCAAACATGCTCTAAATAAGGTAGAGAAGGCCATCTTAAGTATACAAGTGAAAACAAGGGTCAGACTGGAATTATTCTATATACTGGAAGACTACGACAAGCACAAATTATTTTATCTTTGCACAACCAACCTTCCAGGCAGACATTGTTAGCAGCTGTCAGTCTCCCTAGTTATTATTGCTCGCTCTTTTATTTATTTATTTTAACAAACATGAATTAAAATGGACACTGCAGCATACTGAAATCACCCTTTGGCTTACTTCAGAGACTTGAATGGAGCCAAAGATATGCAGGTGGCTCTGACAGCTGCACTCAGCAATAGTTTCTAGTTATGTGCCCGCAGAAACTAGGTTAATCCACTGCTTCTGGCATCATGGGCTGCAAGAAGCTCTATGAATATACAATTGTTCACTGAAATGCTGTTTCATTTCCCACTGTTAAAATATATTTTGTAGAATTTCCTTTTTTTAGCAGTTATTAATGCTAATACTTCATTTGCACTGCTCTTCACTTCAAAGCTTGAGTTTGCTGAAGTAAAATCTATTTTGAGTGTTTTTGTTTATTTTGGTGTATTGAATCAATGTGCATTTGTTAAAAAAAAAAAAAAAGGTTATGTAGGAACTTCCATCATTCAGCTCTATTAGAAAATATATAATCAGTAAAATCAATCTTCTAATTTTTCATTTTCTAATGCTTCATTTTCTTTGTTAACATTTATAAATGTCTAGCACAGTTATTGTGCAGTATGGTCTTGTAGGCCTAGATGTCTTTGGTTTTTTGCTAATGTTGTTTACAAAAACAAAATAACAAAAAAACCAGCCTTGTTGAAATGGAAAAATCTTCTAATCCATATGTTGTCATATACTCGATAAAATGTTTTAGTTGTGTTCCCGTGAAGCTGGAAACATGTGCAGTGTGTACTACAGCCTGTAAACTGCTCACATAATGGCTGGGTTTCTTTACGTGCTGTCTAGACATAAATGAGAGTTGATTGTGACTTCAGATGAAATGTGCTCGATGTGTATCACAGAATTGTAGGGGACCTCAGGAGATCATCTGGTCCAACCCCTTCAAAGCAGGCTCCTTACAGCAGGCTGCACAGGTAGGTGTCCAGGTGGGTCTTGAATATCTGTAGAGGAGTATATGCTGGAAATTTGGAAACTGAATGTGATGAGAATTTGTATTTGTCATCTTCATACTTAAGTGTCAAAGCTGTTAAGCTTACAACCTTATGACATCAGGTCGTCCCATTCTGTGGGGCTTTTTAAAATCGACTGGGACATCATCGTTACTTCATATGGCTTCAACACACTGCCTGTTCTTTTTTTTTTTTGTGGGGGTGTTTGGGGGGGATTTTTTGCGAGCTTATAGTTTTCTTGACGTGAGGTGTTCATCTCATGTTGTACTAAAGGTTGCATTTATAAACACATTAAATGACTTCATTTTAAGTAGTCAAAACACTTTTATGAAAGTAATTCTTGTTCAAAAAAAAAAAAAAATGGTATACATGAAAAATTCGTGGCCCAGTCCTTTTTTCCTTCTGCTCCAATATCATGCCATGGTAATGGCACATTTTAGATCAAGGTAAAAGTCATCCATTGAGTGTTTTGTTGATTTATAGTTGTTGTGAGGACAGCGAGACTCAAACATTATCAATATAAGTGCAAGAGCCTTAATCTCCTTTCACTCGTAGTTTTGCTTTGTACTTCTGTGAAGAAAAATGCAAAGGAAAAGTGGAATTTGCTCGCTTCTTAAGTGAGTGAAGTGTTTGCTGCTCGGGTTAGGTATCTGTTAGGAGATCTGATGAGTCTGAAAAGTTTGGATTTTGTGTTGAGGGACATGGTTTAGTGAGTACTGTTGGTGATGGATGGATGGTTGGACTGGATGATCATGAAGGTCTTTTCCAACCTTGGTGATTCTGTGAAAAGTTTGTTTTCATTCAAATTAAAATGGTGAATAAAAAAGGCCAAAAAAAAAAAAACCCAACAAACAGCAAACCTTGCATATTAATGAGCTCTGATTAGGTTCACTCAGAGACGCATGCATTATTTCTGTGTTATTAACTTTCTGGCACAGTCTAAATTGCTGTAAGTTAAATCTATGTGAACGGTTGACCCTCTGTGGAACAAAATATTTGGTAATGATAACAAGGTAGAAGGAAATGGAAGTCGAAGATGAAGACTTAAATGGAGATAAGTTGATGAAATTCCCTGTGAATTTGGGTCATCCTTGTGGGGTGAAGTGTCGCTGAAGTAATTAAACCAGTCTCCAAAACCTCTCATTATTAAATTGAGGCCGTGGTCTGTTTGGGTTTATCCTTTTCTTTCTGCATCTATGGGCCTCTCAGGAAGAAGAAACCACTGAAAGGCAAGCAGGTGGATGGAAATTCGGTGAGGTAGGAAGAATGCTACATTTATATCTGTTGATACACATATGCATGTGCTGCTGGTTTCTCCACAAATGTGATCTGAGCACTTTAATGATGCTTCATCTAACAAGATGTGCTCATGTTTTGTGTAATTAGAGGAAAAAAATGGTAGCTGTATATGACCTTGAGATGCAAAACTCAAACAATTGTTTAACCTTTTAGCCATTTTCGGTCTGACTAGCATTGGAGACTGAATAAAAAATGATCAGAATAGCCTACTTGGCTTATAATATGTAGAGTGCTCTGAAAGTAATGTCTCCTATTTATTCTTTATTTCCACGGAAACTAAAAAGGATACAAAAAGTAGAGTAAACACTGTTTGATAGAGCAAACTCTCATCCGCAGAACATTATTTTCCAGCATAGTCAATACCATTAGTCATAAAAAAGGACCTGCATGCTTGTAAAAAAAAAAAAAAAAAAAAAAAAAAAAAAAATTAAAAATCTAAAAAAATCTGCAACAGTGGAGGTGACATCCTGTCACTGTTGCCACAGCTGAAGCACAACGCCTTCTGCCACACTGTGCCCGCATAGAATGTTTGGTCTCCATAAATGCTCAGCAAGTGCTGGTGAATGTCAGCGGGTCCATTTTTTGTTCATGGAGGAATTCAGTTCCACGCTTTTTTTCATCTACATTTCTATATCAGACACTGTTTTGTTATATTGTCCCTCCTCTGCCATCTGTCACATGGTGACTAAATGTAAGGAAGTATTCCCACCTTAGAGGTGGGAAGGTCCAACGTCTACTGCCATCCCACCAACATCCACCTCTGATGTTGTGGAACATAAAAAACAAACAAACAAACAAAATAGCAGGCATTGCTTTTAGAACAGCCCTCACAATAAGAAATCTTTATGCTGTAAGTGTCGGATATAACAGTGACTAGCACTGCTGGATTCTTGAGAAGAGACTTTTAGTAACCTTACTGCTGAAATTCTGGTCACTGAGATCTGTATCTCTTTCAGTGTTTAGACACACACGTCACAGTATTGTAATTAAAGGCTCATGGAGTGCTTTCTATTAGAGTTAAAACAGAGCATGTGTCAATTGATGATAGGTCACTTCAGTGCAGGGTGTTGAATGGCTTTCCTCTTCTAAAGCGCAGTTTAAAGCACGCTGTAAAGGTTATTAAAAGTTATTTACAATTATTGTTATTTATGCTACAAAATAAAGCCTACATCTTCTTTTGGCGTTCCAGAAAGGCTAAGGCATATTGAGAGTTTGTACCTGGAACTTCAACAGTAGAGAAGCTAATTGTTCTGTGGTGTATTTTAAAAAGTTAGTTGAATGCAGTTATGAAAATGTTTGCTTTTCCTTTATCTTTCGTTTTCACAGTTGCCCTTTTGAGTAAGGGAGTACGGGGTGATACACTTCTTCCTTTTTTCTTTTTTTTTCCCCATGGATTGGGAGTTCTAAATAACTAAAGGTGAAAGAACCTAGGATACTGCTTTAATATTTGCTATCTTGATAATCTGTAGTCTGTACCCAGGCAAAGCATCAGTCTGAGGTACGGGAATTGTGGGTGGACCACAAGTTGTGCAAGCCTTTCCTTTCTGTTCCATTACAGAGCAGATGGATGAATGAGGTAATCTACCTAGCTGGGCTCCAGTAACAGCCATCACACTGGCCTAGATTTCAAAAAGTTCCAAGCTGCTGTGACAACAGGATAGTCATTTTGTCATTGTTCTGTTGTTTTTTAATCTACCAGGTGAAGTGATGAGGGAATGAAGTATGTAGAGTGTTTAAGGAATCTCTATAGTAAATTGAAATATATGAAATGAAATAAATAAAGCAACTGTTTGGTAACAGGTGTTATAATCAATGTAAACTCTTTATTTCACATCTAGTGCTTTTTTCTAATATATGAGATGGAGTACTCCAACATAAAGAAATAAGAATGCATGGAAAAGGCATTGTTTCCGAGGTCCTTGCACCATATTTCAGATTTTTTGACTTTGCAGTTTCAGTATTCAAATAACTTAATGTATGTATTAACAGTCATGTAGTACTGCTTTTTGCAATTCAGCCAATAGATGAATCATACGTGAAACAGTTTGGTTTTTTTTTCGAAATAGAAAAAATAGTGCACTTACATGTTTTATTCGGATCAGTCTTCTGAACAGTTCACTTAAGTACTTGTATGTTATTTGTTAGAAGGACATGCTTATTGAGACTAGTAGGTTTGACATTTCTTTTGATTCTGTTCAAACTATCTTCAGCTTTTTTACATCCTGAATATATAGTGTATACATTTTTGAAATAAGTATATCCAATTTGTGCTATATAAGCTATTTTTTTATATTGATTGCAAGTATATCAAATGCCGTTTGCAGAAGTTGTTATTTTTTTATCTGCTATTTTGGAAATATTTTTCTCTTGATAATTAGTGTTGGGGTAAATATTCTCATGTTCTCCTGTTGTTGCCTCCATCTGTTCTTGCATAACCAACCCCAGTAGCTGGCAGTGTGGTGTAAAACTGATATTGCATTGTTATAGACTGTGAACCATGAGAATTCAACAGAACGTTCTTTCTCATATCCTCCAGAATGCTGCTTTTGTAGTAAGAGCTGTCTTGTTGCCTGATGTGTGAATGTATATTTGGTGTCTGGATGTCTGTGTTCTGGGTGTTACTGCACATGTTATCATCCACATGATTTGGGTTGGAAGGGACCTTTAAGATCATCTTGTTCAATCCCACCTGCTATAGGCAGGGACACCTCCCTCTAGACCAGGTTGCTAGACTCCCCATCCAGCCTGGCCTTTGAATGCATCCAGGGAATGGGCATCCACAGCCTCTCTGGGCAACTTGTTCCAGTGTGTCACTACCATTACATACTGCACATAACAAATCCTATACAGAGCAGAGATTTCTGTAAAGTACAAGAGATATGAGCATACTGTACTTATTTGCTTGCAACAGTTTGTTTTGGAAGCTGCATGATACACTAGGGGGTTTTGGTTGTATTAAACCAAAACCCCCTATGATGTGCAATATCTTTTCCTATGATGTACAATGCTAATTGAGTATGTTCATTTTTATAACAGGTCTGTATGTGAACAATGATTTGCTGATATCAAACCTTTCTGGTAGAAGCTCTAGGAAAACATGTTTTTTTCTGATTGCTCCTTTCAGAATTTTATAACGTTAGCTTGTTTGTATCCTGTATGTGAGAATAATATGGTATATGAAATGCAGGAGTGTGACTGTGTAACAGCTCTGCTGAAACTCTTGTTCCGAGAGGGAATGAATTGCATTTCCTTCTAACTTGTCTTATCGCGTATCCATTTATGCTGTCATTGTTATAAAAGGCTGTTGAAGAACTATGTGAAAAACTCAGAAGCTTCTGCTGCTTTTAACACTCAGTAAATAAAACAAGTAAATAGATTTTGCAACTAGTTCAGGCTGACCTTCATTTGAGCATTTTTTTTTTCAGTATTGTTCTGCTATAAAGTATTAATTGGAAGAGAATACATATTGAAGAACAAGAGGGGAAATTCTGACTAGTTCTGCTTTGGTCCAGATCTTTACACGTGAAATATATACTTATATACTTGAAATAGTCATTTATTTTTATTTTTTATTTTTTAAAAAAAGCTTTACTTGCGTTTTTCATTGCATAGACCTCACACTGTAAGTCAGATCAGTGACTCAGTGGGCTGTAGCTGATGGCACACAAGCTATATTTCCCTTAAAGAACATGTGCAGTAATTATATTCAAGTGTTTCTATATTTAAATGGGGTTCCTTGAGTTTATAGCAGCTGTTGCTTTTTTTTTTGTGACTGTTTTGCTTTCCCCTCCTCCTGATACTTCTGACAAATTGTCAAGTCAATGAAAGTGCTGGAGCAAATTTGGTATGTTCTGTGATAAGCCATAGAGACCAAAAGATATGCTTTCAAGACATGTTTCTGTAGCCAAGTGCTAGAATGAGAAAATGTAAGGGATTAGTGTGAGAGAAGAGCGTGAGAAAGGATGTAAAATAAGCTTTTCTTCTTTGAAGAAATAAAAATAAATCTTAGGAACAAGTGTATAGTTACCCACTATTTATCTAGTGGGAAGATTGCTTATTTTGTTTGTGTCTAGAATGTTAGTTGGTGTAGATTTAGAATTATTCTCACTTCTAACTCGCAGAAAGTCAGGTTCTTAAAGACCTTATTTCCTGTCAGGTATGTCCTAGCTCATTAGTAACAGATAGATTGTACAGGAATCTTCTTACACTGAACTGTTGCAGAATGAGAGCATTTTTGTTATGGTTCTCCTGTTTTGTTCCTGTAGGTGTTGATAACTGGAGATGCTTCCAAGAAATACATGCAGGAGTCAAGATACAGCAAAGCAGAACTGTGGTGTTTAAGGTAGGGTTTAATGAAATGTAAATGGCTCTTCTGAGTATGAAATGTCATTTAGCTCTTTTTAACTATTTCACTTTCTGATCATTTCAGCAAAGACATGAATCTGTGTAAAGCCACTAATTAGAGAAAGGGAATCTAGGATGAACCTGCCTGGTTATGAATGCAGTTATTAAATAACTAATTAGCACTACTGTCTAGGCACATAACAAAGAAGGGTTGAGTGTCAGTTTCTCCTGAATAATGAGCTAAATTATGTCATGATGTTGTGACTGATCTTCCTGCTGCGTTGCAGTGTAACGAAACAAGAATTTTGTCAAATGTTTTGACGTAGAGTGAAAATGTTTAAGTAAAACTGAATAGTGAGAGTGTTGTGCTGCGGCTCTGGCTGATTTGCAGTTGAGAGAAAGTAACACTGCTTTTTAACCTCTTAAATGAGATGAACTGGAGTAAAAGTGTAACACTAGTGGATTTTATTTCATAGGTAAATGAAAAGTATTCTATAGTTTAAAAAAAAAATAGAGAAGAAAAGACATGGGAGTATCATAGCTTTTGTTTTTTAAGGCTGATAACGTTCTGCCCTTCACTGTTGAACATTCATTTAATATTTAATGACAATACAAGAAATTGTTTCTGTTGCTTAAGCTACATATCAACTTCTAGGCCCTTCGCTGTGTAGTTGTGTTCTTTGAACTATTAGTGCCACAAGTAGCTGTATTTGTATCTTTTGTAAATCTGATAAACCTGAAGACTGCCTGTTTTTTACAGGTCAGTTTTTTCAGATTTCCCTGTGCAATTTAAGTATTTCACTTGATTTTGTTTGGGAGATTTCTATATCATCAATGCATCAACCAATTCTGCCAAAGTACTTGAAGGTGAAGGTGTCAATTTTAAGATCTTGCAGGAGATTTAAGGTAAAAAGGCTTTAAGTGAGCAGTAGCATTTTAATCATGTTTGTAAGCCAAAAGAAAGAGTTGGAGATGGTGGGATGTCATCAAAAAACAATTTAACATCTCTCTGTAGCACTTAAGTCTTCTTGGAAAAGAATACTAATATGCACAGAGTCCTGTGAGCAATAGTTGAGTGGTGTGTTTTGTTTTTTTGTTTGTTTTCCCTTATATCATGTGTTTTGTGTGCATGACTAGTTTCCTACCTATGAAAGGCAAAAAAAAATTTTTTTATTGTAGATGGAGACTGAAAAGTTTCCAAGAAAATAAGGGATTTATTGAGAAGTTATTCTTAAATTGTCTTTTAGCATCTTTGTCATTTTTGTAATATTCTGTAAACTGCTGTGCTTTACCTGTTAAAAGTGAGATTCCTAAATGTTTGAGCTGTAAGTACCTGGGGTGACAGTATGGGAAAAAAATGGAAAGGAAGTGAACCAAAGTCAGATTGACTCCAAAAGCACATCTGGCAATGTTCCTTGCGTACTATATGCTAGCACAGGATAACAGTAACTTTTGTAGTGGGTTATTACAGGCTTATCATAGCTTCTGAAAGGCTAGAAGCCCACTTGGAGAGCTCTTCCTTCCCTAGAGGACTATGTAAATGATTACAAATAATCTTTGTATCAGATTATTTGGACAGAAAATCTCTAGGTATGTTCATTTATTAAAACTATTTTCCTTTACAGAAAATGAAAACTGTTTTTTTTCTTTTTGCATTGTGTCATTGATCCATATGCAAATGGCTTCTGGTTTTCAAATTGAAGTATTTTGTTAAGGGTTTGCACGTGTATGAGGTGCTGTGTCTCAGAAGTTGAAGTGGCTGTCTGCTGTGCTGGGGTCTTGTGTGAGGTAGGCTTGATGCGTGCACTGCACTCTCCAGGTGAACTTGAGGTAGCAAATAATTATGAACTGTTGGGAATGAGAACATTCTGTGTAAGCTACTGTGGAGAGTCATTCATTCAATTGAAGGATGACCCTCTTGAGACTTGCATAAGTAATCCAGGTCAGTAAATCCTGTTTATATTGATACCTGAAATCTCTTTGGTTTTCCTTTTTGTGTTATCGTTTTTTTTTTTTTAAGTATTCCAAGAAAGTTCACTGTGTTTTCATTGGTTATGTGGATGATTCAAGATGTTAATGAGAACACTTACTCATTACAGCAGTGCTGAAACACTAGATAGTATTAACTGCGTTCAAGAAAAGATTGAATTCAGTTTTTATTTTATAGTGTAACTTGAAATTGAAGGTACTTTATGGGGAAAGAAGTCCTTGGTCTTTCTGTTATTGCACCAAGGAAAAGAAAAGTCAATATGTTGAATAAAAAAAGGGAATTGGGGAAGAGGATTATATTGTGTCAGCCTTGATCTCACAATGAAATGGAAAAGACAGTCTTGTTTTCTACAAGCTTTTCTAGGAATACATGGAAATGCAGTCATTGCCATTAATATGTATGTATTCAAGTTATGCTGGGTGCAGGAATGTGCCTGAAGGCTTGCATAAAGGGTTTAGAACCTTGGCACTAAGTCGTAATGCTGAAGTTTGAGAGAAGTGGCAAAGATAACAGGAAGTTACTTTTCCCTTGTTGAGATATTTAAGATCAATTATTAAATAACTCAGTAAAAATTTCACAGTTGCTTTAAGGTACTCTAATTAGTGGATTTGTTTCAATGTACTGTCCTGTTGTGCTGGGACAATTTTTTTTTTGACAGCTTGTGATTGACTGTAATAATAACACAAACATCTGAATGATAAACTTTTTCTGAAGTCCAAAAAAATAACAACCAACTAATTTGATGTTATAAGAAATATGGCATCGATGTGAGTTCACTGCTTATTTCAGACTTCTACTGATTTGGAGAAGTCCTTCTGAAACTTTGCTCTACTCGTAGCTTGGACTTAATTTCTAGACTTACTTTTATCACAACTAGTTAATGCATTAATCTTGACATTTATGCTAATGTGATCTTACATACGTTTCGTTCCTGTTTGGTTTTTATCCTTTATGAAGAACTGTTAGTACTGCTTCTTAGAGCTGGTAAAGCTGCAATAGTAACAGGTCCATAAGAGAGAATGGATATTGTTTGACAAAGGTTTAACTAGTGATATTGTAGACATTAGCTGGTAACTAGCAGGTATAGAAAGTAGCTTTAAGAATCTGCTATGAGATGAACTACTATAAACACTTGACCGTGGCTTAGTAGTCATCTGATGCATTGAAATGCTTCATTTAAAAAAAAAAAAAAAAGACAATCATTGCTGTATAGAAAGATGAGTAATGAGTAAACCATTCATTAGTACTTAATGTTTAGAACTGGTTAATCATATGTGCAGGTGTTGTATGTACAGGTTAAACCCAGCAGCCAGCTGAGCCCTACCAAGTCACTCGCTCACTTCCTTCTCAGTGAGTTGTGGAGGAGGATTGGAAGGGTAAAAGAGTGAAAGCTAGTGACCTGAGATCGAGGTAGTTTAGGCAAAGCAGAATCTGTGTGCATGAGCAGTGTAAACTAAGGTTCACTGAATACTTCTCATTAGCAGGCAGATGTTCAATCATTTACAGGAAATCAGGGTTTTATCATGTGGAATCTTTACTTGGTAAGACAAATACCACAATTTGTTCTTTCTCCTAGTTTTTATATCTGAATATGATGTCTCAAGGTATGGGATATTGTTTTGGTCAGCCTGGGTCCGGTGTCCTTGCTGTTCTCCTTCCTCTCAGCTGCTCATGCACCTCAGCCTGAGCTGAAGGGACAGCATGAGGAAGAGAGGCCTTGACATCCTGCAAATGCTGGTCAGCAATAGCGAAGACATCCTCCTTTCTCAGTACTGTTTGCATCATCCAAAACAGCACTCTGAAGAAAATAAACTATTCCTGAAAAGAATAAGTATAACCTTCTGCTATCCTGTTCAGAAAGTAAAGTCAACTGGAGATTTGAAAGATGTTTTTTTCCCTACTGTTTTATGTTTACATAATTTCATTCTTTTGTATAAAAGCTGCAGTGTTTCAGCACTCAAAGTCTCTTCTAAGAGCTATGGTCCCATTCAACATACCCTTTTCACTGGCTTTAAAGCTTTATAAGTAATGATAGGCTGTTCTTTGCCAGTTGTTGTATGTGTGCCATCAGCTACATTTCTTGAGGATTCAGTGAAAAGGTACAGAAAACTTTGTAGTGCTGTTGCCTGTGTCCTATATAAAGTACAGAGTGATGGAGATCATTTGTACAACTTGTGACTTTAGTGCTGATCACAGAGAAAAAGCTTCATTTGTTGTTGCCATAATTTTTTTCAAATCACTGATTTTCGGAAGTCTCACCTTAAAGGATTTTCACCTTTAAAACTCAGTAGTTTTAGTGTTCCTCATCTTGTCCTTAATTACTACTTAGACTAAAATACAGTCTTGTTCTTTTTATTTTGCAAGTCAGCCCTTTTATTAGTACTTCTGATGAGTTGGTATTGTACCAAGTTATCTTACCTCAAGCAATCTCTGCTGCGTGTCTGTCTGTAAGAAAACATTATTGCTTTGAAGTCCTGAAAAATGTGTATCCAGCTTCTTGTTATCCCTTTTTTAAAGTATTTTATGTTGAGTTTTTTCATAGTTGGAAAAAAAAAAAACTACCTATGCAAGTTAAACACTAAAAAGTGAATATACTAGAAACCAAGAGCTGAAGCTGACATATGTATTCTGTGATTAAATTAGAAATAAATCAGTACACAGGATTGTTTTAATTTTGGCCACCTCCTTTTCTCCCCTCCTCTTCTCCTTCCCCCCATGCAATAGTCACATGTTGACTGCTTTCAGTGGTACTGGTCTGGTGGAGTCTTTGGTGGTAGAACAACATGTTCTTGGCACTACTTTCAGACCAGTAAACAATGATAAGTATCTTGCAATTAAGGAGACAAGAAGTGTTCTTTTTTCCCTCCTCTCCAGAAGTGACTGGTGATCAATGGTAGTTGTGGGGAGTTCATGACAGGGGGAAAAAAACGGTCAGTTCTGGAAACTCCTTTCCATGATTAAAATTATAAGTCCAAATCATTGTTCTGTTGTAAGTTTTCCGAACAGTAAAATGTAAAACAAACAAAAAAACCAGTACTCAAGTAGACAGTGGGTAGACTATGCTTATACAGACCACTCTCATGTAAAAGAATGCTAACTGTAATTGAATTGGAATTTATTATTTATATTGAGTCTCAGCTGCACTTCAAACTGTAGGCTGAAAACCATTTTCATCCTTTCTCTCAGATTTTAAAGACAGCGTGTTCTTCTATGACTCTGTAATCATGTGTTTTGTTATTTCCTTCCTTTACTCTCTCTCCTGGCACTCTTATTTTGTAAGAAAAAAATCTGGTAATACCAGAGCTCATTTGTTAGGGAGGAGGCATGGTTTCTCCTTCACTCTCCTCTGCTTTTGGAAATGTAGATGCAGATTTTAATGCAAATGAACCCTTCAGTGGCTCTAGGGCCAATTCAATGCAAATGAAGCGCTTGGATTATCGGATGTGGAGAATTCAACAGTGTTTCTGATGCTTTATGAATTAATGCTTTATAAATTATACATCAAAGAAAATACATGCACTCAATTTATCAAACATTGTCTGAAGTTCACTTAAGCTCCTTGTAAGCTGAGTTTACATCGCAAGACAGATGTGTTTGCCTGACAACCTTACTTTCCAGACAGTTCAGAGCTTACTGAAATATTATATAGCCTCCTCCCTGCCTGTGTACCAAATTTCCTCTTGTTGATAGGAAACCCAAATGCATGGCACTGATTGTGCATATCTGATTCACTGTGAGGACAGAGCAGGTCCGAGACCGCCTCATGAGACTGAATGTGTACAAGTCTATGGGGCCGGGTGGCGTGCATCCCAGGGTTCTGAAGGAGCTGGCTGAGGTGGTTGCCGAGCCGCTCTCCATCGTATTTGAGAAGTTGTGGCTGTCTGGTGTGGTCCCGGATGACTGGAGGAATGGTCACATCACTCCCATTTACAAGAAAGGGAGCAAGGAGGACCCCAGGAACTACAGGCCATGAGTCTCACCTCTGTGCCTGGGAAGATCATGGAACAGATCATCCTGGGTGACGATTGATCACATGAGGAAGGGGCGTGTGATTTGTGACAGCCAGCACAGCTACACCAGAGGAAGGTCATGCTTGACCAATCTGGTGGCCTTTTATGATGGAGTGACGGCATCGGTGGACAAGGGAAAGGCGACCGATGTCATTTACCTGGACTTGAGCAAGGCCTTTGACATGGTCCCCCACCACATCCTTATCTACAAACTGGAGGGATGTGGATTTGATGGGTGGACCACACGATGCATAAGAAACTGGTTGAAAGGCCGCAGACAGAGGGTGGTCATCAATGGCTCCATGTCCAGGTGGAGGCTGGTAACGAGCGGCGTCCCCCAGGGATCTGTCTTGGGACCGGTGCTCTGTAACATCTTTATCAATAACATCGATGACGGAATCGAGTGCACCCTCAGCAAGTTTGCTGATGACATCAAGCTGAGTGGTGCGGTCGACACGGTTGAAGGATGGGATGCCATTCAGAGGGACCTCGAGAGGCTAGAAAGGTGGGCCCGGGTGAACCTGGTGAGGTTCAACACGGCAAAGTGCAGAGTTTTTTCCCAGGCATCCATACAGACTGGAAGGAGAGGTCCTTGAGAGCAGCCCTGTGGAGAAGGACCTGGGGGTCTTGGTAGACGAAAAACTTAACATGAGCCAGCAGTGTGCCCTTATGGCTCGGAAGGCAAATGGGATCCTGGGCTCCATCAGAAGAGGGGTGGCCAGCAGGGACAGAGAGGTGATTGTTCCCCTCTACTCTGCTCTTGTGAGGCCCCATCTGGAATACTGCGTCCAGGTCTGGAGCCCCCAGTACAAGAAAGACAGGGAGCTGTTGGAGAGGGTCCAGAGGAGGGCCACGAAGATGATCAGGGGACTGGAGCACCTCCCCTATGAGGACAGGCTGAAAGAGCTTACTCAGGGCTTACTCAGCCTGGAGAAAAGAAGGCTGCGGGGTGACCTCATTGCAGCCTTTCAGTACCTAAAGGGAGCCTACAAACAGGAGGGGAATCAACTCTTTGAAAAGGTAGATAACTGCAGGATGAGGGGAAAAGGTTTTAAGTTGAGGGAGGGGAGATTTAGGTTGGACGTCAGGGGGAAGTTCTTTACAGAGAGAGTGGTGAGGTGCTGGAACAGCTGCCCAGAGAGGTTGTGGATGCCCCGTCCCTTGAGGTGTTCAAGGCCAGATTGGATGGGGCCCTGGCAGCCTGGTCTAGCATTAAATGAGGAGGTTGGTGTCCCTGCATGTGGCAGGGGGGTTGGAGTTTCATGATCCTTGAGATCCCTTCCAATTCTGACCATTCTGTGATTCTGTGATCTTATTTCAACTGTTAGCAGGGACTCAGCCGACATATACACCTGGTCTGATATTTGTACCTTAGCGTGTATAAGTGTGTGTAGGTGATGTCAGGATGGCTGTACCTGATATAGTATCTGATAACTAAATAGTTATTAATGGTGCTTTTTCTTTAGTGCTTCTCCTTTTTTTTCCCATCCCCTTTTCTGAGACTTAGGGGAAAAAGTAGTATGTTTTACTTCATGATACAAGATAGATTCAGTTGAATTGTTTTTCATGGGAATCTTTTGTTTTTCTTAAAATAGCCTTGAAATTCTTCAGGATTCATGAGGGATATTACGGCTTTGAAACACCTTTTTACTCTGGATGGAGTCTTGCCTTCAACCTTCCACTTCTGCTTACCTAATCAGTCTTTTCTTTCATCATATTTTCTTTCATTCATTGAAGATCAACAGTACCTGTTACATATAGCATTATTGCAAGTTCTTACATAAATGATGTGAAAGAAGATTATATTTCAGATTCAGATAATTAGCTGAAGAACTCAAGTCTACTATACACCAAGCAGAAGCAGTCACACTTGATTTCTACTGTTCTTAGAATGACGTTGACTCATCAAAGAGAAAGTTATATTAGTTTATTTTGCTATGCTAGATGTACATTTGTTCTTGATTTTTCAATTTTTGAATTAGCATAGTTAACCTCACTGTGTGAACTTGGGATAATTTCCATTTTTGTCATACAGAATGCCATAAAACTGACCAAAGGGAAGTTCAGGTTGGGTTTTAAGAGGAAGCTCTTCATGAAAGGTTGATTTGGCCCTTGAATGGGCTCCATAGGGCAGTGGTTGAAGCACCAAGCTGACAGAGTTCAAGAAGTGTTTGGATGCTCTCAGGTACAGGATTTAAATTTTGAGTGGTCCTGTGCAGAGCGGGGAGTTGGACTTGATGATTCTTTTGAGTTTTTTCCAACTCTGGACATTCTGTGCTTCTGTTCTGTATTGTTTCTGTGCTGCTTTCTCAGTTTGAAAATGAAAATAGAAGGATTATTTGTTTAGTTTGTATTAAAATATGAGTTCATGTCATCAGTACAACTGCAGTAGGGAAGATATAGATTCCAAGGAGAAAATTCAATAGTTTCGACATCTGGAAGATGAAGTTTTAACTGCTTTGAGATAATCGCTGTTCTTCGAAATTGAAAAGAAGTTTGAAAACACAAAGAAGAACAAAACAACCAGTGTTGCACATGATCACAGAATCACAGAATTGGCAGGGTTGGAAGGGACCTCAAGGATCATGATTCTCCAACCCCCCTGCCACATGCAGGGCCACCAACCATCCCACCTAATGCTAGACCAGGCTGCCCAGGGCCCCATCCAATCTGGCCTTGAACATTTCCAGGGAGGGGGCATCCACAACCTCTCTGGGCAGCTGTTCCAGCATCTCACCACTCTCTCTGTAAAGAATTTCCCCTTGACGTCCAACCTAAATCTCCCCTCCCTCAACTTAAAACCTTTTCCCCTCATCCTGCAGTTATCTACCCTTTCAAAGAGGTGACTCCCCTCCCTTCTGTAGGCTTCCTACAGAGGGGGTCAGTCTGTTCACTGAAGTAAATTGTTTCTTTTTGGCCCATCATGCTAAGTATGTGATACGGCAAGGAGAACTGGGAAAGTGACAAGAAGCTTGAATTAATTTGTAAACTTGTTGATGGCCTTGATTTTCTTATCCACAGGGAATGTAGAATCATACTGATGCGTCTTTTGTCACAATAATTATTCTTCAAATGAAGAAAGTCGACATTTATATCCAGTAATTAGCTTTCCTAGTACTCAGTATAGTTCTAGAATTAGGGGAATGTGTTGATGTCCCAGCTAAGATGTATGTATGTGCAGCAGTCTTTTCCAGTGTGAATTATTCTGTGTTTTTACGAAGCAAGACTTGGACTTGTAACTGATTTCTCAAGTAAAAGACTTACTGTAAGTTATCTTCCAGAGATGGGAACAGAAGTGTTTATCAGAATCATCTAAACTTCTTAATTTCACTGGAATTTTGAGTAGCTGGTTGCATCTCTACATGCTGAATTGCTTCTGGACTATCTTGTACCTCATGCTGTTAGTAGACTCGAACTTTTAGCACATCTCAGTGCACGAGATCATGTTGTTTTCCTTAAAAATAGTCCTAATTCAACTGCATTTATGCACCATTAGTATTTGTTCTTTAGACTGCTTCAATTACAGCTGAGTGTAATTGAACCAAGATCCTGTCCAGGAAAACATGCACTTGAGAAAGGAGAGTTCAGCTTGAGGTAATACTTCAAAGGATGAGAATAAAATACTGATGCCTGTTTCTTCACTTAGTAAATCATAACATGTACATACAAGTGCACTGACTGCATTTTTCATGCTTTTCTCCTAGAAGATATTCTATTCAGAAATAGTTTGAGATCACTCTCAGATTTTCTCTTTCTAGTATTGTATTTCAGGACTCTGGGAGACTACTGTAAAGCTTACCAGTAATTTCAATTGTTTAAATATAATAATAAGACAAAAAAGTAATAATTTGTCATTAATTAAATGTAAATGAAAGTTCCAATAGTGTTAATTCAGTAATGTTTGGTATTTCAAGGTCCATTCTAGAAATTGTGCACTATTGACAATAATTGCCATTTTTATTTTTTCATATGGACTTGTTATACAAATTGTGTAATTTATGCTTGTGAGAAAGTTTTCGTTAGTCTGAAACACTTTTTTTTTTTTACTAAAAGCAGAAGAGGAGAGATAGGGAGCAAGGGATTAGCCTGCATATGAAAATTGAAATTAGAGAAGCAAGCTTTTACAATTCATTCTGAGATGGCTGCACTTCAGTCATTTCAGATTTGTAGTAATGTGTTTTAGCACAAGGGTGGAACTGAGTGGCTGTGCTAAGTCTCTTAGGCAGCGACACAGCATCCTCAGATCTCTTGGTAGGATCTGAACAGACGAGTCGTCACATTTTTATTTTTAACTTACTTCTTCCTTTCATACAGAGAAATGAATAATATCTTAGCTTTGAAGTATTTTCTTTATTTTATTTTTAACAGCAAATGTAAAATTTAAAACTTATCATGAACTTTTGATCTGAAACTTTCTAATGAAAGTAATTTTATCTTCAGGGTGTTTTTTTTTTTAAGCTTTCTTGGCTTTTTTTTTTTTTTTTTTTACTTTTCTCTTCCCCCACCCCATTTTTTTTAAATTGTATTTTATTTTAGAATGAATAAGTATTTAACTGAAAGGGGGAGGTGGGGAGACTTGCTTTCATTTTATACCTTTTTTAACTCTTGTAACTAAAAAATAAGAAGTTCTTTTGTTCTTTTATCTGTCCTGGTCTTGATCCTAGTATAGGAGAGCAGGATTTAGATGAGTTTGGTCTGGTTTCTGTGGATGTTTGAATCAAGACTGTGCATCTTAGAAGAATGTCTATAAGTGAAGGATACTCTCAGCAGTGCACTTTCTGTCCTACTCAAGATTTTTTTTAAGACTAAAATTAAATATTTATTAAGTTGAAGAAAACAGTAAAAACAACTGCAATGTAGTTTTTAGGGAAACTCATTTACCAGTCTTGCTGCAAAAAATATAACAGTATGACTAGAAGAAATGACACACTTCTCTTTTTAACAACAGTAGATGAGCAATTGCTTACATTTGTTTCCAGTTTGTAAATGAGATCAGTCAGTTATCAGTGGCAGTTGAAGAGATTCTAAATACTGGTTTGCCCCTCAACTTGGTAATTGAAATAAAGGAGTACAGATGTAGAATTGAAACTAAGTTAGCATAGAAAAAAGTCAAGACCCATAGTGCTTGTTTCATGCAGCCATATATCTATACTTACAACAACATGGGATCCCATTTAGAAGTGTGTCTATATAGCTGTAGTAGCAAACAAGTCCGAGTGAAGTCATGAGAAATGACAGTTGCCATTTTGGGTATCTAATATATGTTGTGCATTCAGAAGTCCACCTGATAGTCAGTGGTCGCTTAGTGGGGAAGTGAAAATACTGGTGCAGAGTAAAGCAGATAAGCTCTTTTTGTGGTAGTAAAATAAAGATGAACTAAGGAATTTGTTGAAAGTTTGCAGAGTGTCTTCAATGTATCATCTCAGTTGGCAGAAGAACTTAAAATATCAAAATAGTGTAGTGATGTGCCTGGTGCACTAATTTAAATGTAAAATCAGACAAAAGGAATTCCACCCTCGTCTTTATAGCCTTCATTTATGCTAAAGCAGAGCTGGCAAGAGGGATGGTCTGTTTCTTAACCAGTTGATAAGCAATAGATCAGAGATTTAAGCAGAATTGCCTAGTGATTTGTTAATGTGCCCCTTCCTGGCTGCATCACTGTTTAGGATTCTGAAAGCTGATACTAGCAGTTCTGCTGCACACAAGCTCTGTGTCCTTTGGCCAACTGCCGCATCTTGCTGGGCTTATGGTCTGTTATTAATTTCAACTCAGTTCTGAGAACAGAGGCTGGTTATTGCTAATCTATGAAGACAGCATTACCATTATAGTGCTTCCTAATTCCACTTAGGGCCTACGATGATTTAGATAGGTGTTGGTCAAACTGCAGTAGAAACTAAGCTGTATCACGACAAGATTTCCAGCTAGGAGGGCAATGGTTTGTGTTGATGATGATGAGATAAAAGTCTAGGTCTTGGAATCAAGAGAATTCATCTAATCTAGTTGTATGGAATTTTGTATTTGCAGTACATTTGAACCTTGTTAGGCTACTCCTCCATCTGTCCAGGCATAGCACACGTCTGCAGTTCCTTCTCCTGAAACAAGAACGTGAGCACTGTTGGCATATCGTGCCTGAGTATTTGCGTAGGGGAATGTGGTTAATGGCATGTAACAGGGAAATAAGCAATAATTAATTTCACACTATTGGGTATAAAGATAACTTGTGTAGTGAATGCAGGTCAGGACTGTCAAAAATCAGCGTCAGCCTTCATTACTGCTGTGGTTTTGAAAACCATAATGCAATCTGAGATATATAATCTGAGAAGTATAAGTTCTGAGCTTGAAAAAGTTTAGGAATTGTAATTTGATGTTAGATTTTTGTATTCACCAATGTGCACCATGGATAGCCATGTACAGTCTAGATTTTTTATGGATAAATTTGATTGTACTGTGACTGTATTATTTTAGACGGTGTATTGTGCCTGACAAATGGATGTTGTGGACCTTGAACCAGAAGCGATTTTCCTTAGCTACAAAGTTTTTCTTCTCTTAGCTCATTATGTATATCCAGAGGGGGAAAAAATGCATCCATTATTTTATGGACTGCTTTCACTAGCGTTTTTTTTAATCTTAAATACATTTTAAGTCCCAGTAGAGTTTTTTTTTAATATTCTTTTTGAAGCTTGAATATATTTTCTCCACGTCTAGTTTTTTTTTTTTTCTTATGCATCTGATAGTTCTGGCTTCTCTGCTTTCTGCTTTTTTGGAGCTGGAATAATTTTCAAACGTTTCCTTTACAATTTTTTTGGTAATACTTCATTGTGTTTTCATTTCATAGACAAAATTAACGCTGTTAAATGAGCTTTGAATGCAGGACCTGCTATCTAACTGCTTCAGGAACAGCAGTGTCTATTGGGCCCTAGAGTATAAAAAAGAAAATCTTTAAGGTCTAGAGTCTTTTCTTTTACTTTCATGAAACTTTGGTACTTGTAGCTGCGGAAAGCACAAGCTGTTACAGCTTTATACACATGCATGTGCACTTAAACATACACATATGATGTATATTTAGCATTCCTTAATAAAACATGGAATGTAACAAACAGTTGCAATGAAAATTACATGCTCTTATAAACATTTTTATTTTAAACTAGGTCTTGTGCTGTGATGCTGCACCAGCTACAACGTAATCAGCTTGGTAATGGAAGAAAGTCATCTCTTACAATGATCCTAGAGCCCTTTGTTAATGTCAAGGATAATTTGGGCTGACTGATTTGATTGCTGCTCTTTTCCGGCAAGAGGTCTCAATAAATGAAACTGCTTGCCTGGATAATTTAGGCTTATATGATTGCCAGCAAGCTAATGATGCAAACACAGCTGAAATAAAAATTCCACTTTATATTGGAGGTTTAAAAAAAAAAAAGTGTGTGTGGGGGGGAGGAACCACTTAAACACCTGCTGTATGAGCTCTGTCAGAACAGGGGAGAGCTATTTGCCACTCTCAGGATTGAAAGTGGCTTGTGCATGTTAAGGGAACTATTTCAGTCAGTTGGCCTTAATGGATCACTAGAACAGTCCTTTATGTGGTTGCAGACAGATTATTGACAGGTTATCTATTTTGTATAATTATAGAATGCTTAGAATTGGAAGGGACAATTAAAGATCATCTAGCCCAACTCCTCTGCGTTTGAACAAGGACACCACAACATCAGGTTGCCCAGGGCCTGATTCAGCCTTGCCTTGATAGTCTCCAGGGATGGGGCATCAACTGCACCTCTGGGCAATCCACTTCTATTTCCTTTTACTTCTTACTTTGGTCTGTTAAAATGTGCAGGTTTTAAGTTAAGGCTTTCTGGGTGAAGAGACAGCATGAAGCTCCACAAATATTTACATAGAATTTCAAGTTGTAGCAGTGTTTAATTGTGGTTTAAAGCCCCAACTTCATAAACAAGATTTAAGTAGGAAGTGCAGTGATTTGCTCAAATCAGTTTGTTTTTTCTGTGACTTGTTTATAAAAAGTGGTTATGATGCGTGCTTTGACTCTGTGTTGTATGCAGTTGTATGCAGTTCTGACCAGGAGAAACTAGGGAAAAAGTGTATCAAGAAACAGCTAAGTCTGTTCCTCGGCTATATTACTTAATCAAGAAGCATTACAGGCTTTGAGAGGTGGGTAGAAGAAACCCAAATTGTGTTATTATACTTGACTTAGAATGCTTTAGAGGCTCATTCGTCACTGAACTCTAGGCCAGCCAGTTCTTTACTACTTGCTTTTTCTTTTTTTTTTCTTTCCTATTTTTACATTCTTCCATGAGTCTCTCAGAACCTGCCAGCCATAAGAAAGCTTTCCAATTACTAGGATTCAAAGCAGAATCATTTACAGCAAATTCTTTGCACAAATTATTTCAAAGCTGTTTTCAAGTGTTCTTCACTTCTTCAGGAGCTTCTAATTGAAGACTTGAGACTTTGGGGAAGGAGTTGTCTCATTATGAACAAAAATCTTATATAATTAGGATTTAGGCCAGTGAGAGGTGTGTCATCTAGTGGCTATGTTATTAAATAATGTAGTTCTGTCTTTACCTAATTAAGTGAATATAGAATGGTAACCTGAGCTGATTAGTCCATGTCATTTGAACTCTTCACTGTCATCCATTTTTATCTAATAGAGCTTCTAGTTATGTTCAAAGCCTACCATTTTGCTTTTCCTTATTTTTCTGTCGCTAAGAGAGCCTGTATGAAGGCTTAATTCAATTCTTCGTGGAATTTAAGGGAATAGCTTCAAAATAAAATAAAAACAGCATTCATGTGAGTGACTTACGCATGTGTGCATGCTGACGCTGTTTAGGTTGACATAAGGTATCTCTTTATGTGATGAGTACCATATTGCTTATGCGTAACTTTCCACAGGGTAGAACATGTCTGCTTTATTGCTTACTTTTTGTAATGGCAAGTGAGGGATTTAGGACTGAGGATTTTCTTAGAGAAGAGGAAAATTATTACTTACATCCTTATGAGTTCATAGTATTCTTAGTTCTCTTTGACTCTTAAATTAAAACGTTTCAAAGAACATAGAGCCAAAAGCCCAATCTCGCAGATAACGATCACAATGAGAAGAACTACAGTAAATAATACATTCAGTAGTTACACGGGTAAAGATGGTACTGTAAGTCAACATTAATCATTTGTGGAAGTTCATAAACACAAATGGGTCAAGGTGATGTGGTTGATATGGATAACAGCACTATTACTAAATAAAATGGGCCTGTCCAAGACAATCTGGCAATTCAGTTTATTTCCTTGGAAATAAATCTTCTTAGCCACCAGAAATGGCTTTCTACTTACAAGTGTGCCACTTAAAATGTAAAGAATGATGAAGTGAGATGCTGGGTATTATATGTACTAGAGACGTATTGCTGTTGTGTAGATGTGTGTCTGAGAAACAAGCAGAGAACTGACAAAACTGCATAAAGTACTGAAGGAGTCGAAACAAAAACAAATATAGAAGGAGCTATAGGAAGATCAGGCAATAAATTAGCAGGGAGTTCTCAGTAATAGAAAGCACTATTTGACCTACACTGTCCTACAGAGGGGTTTATTACTCATTTGAACTACAGGTACATTTTCAGCTACAAGCATATCTTCAGGCCTGATCTTAAGACAAATCTTTACGTTTATCCTCTACAATCAGAATATAAATCTGATGTCTGCTCTTGGTTTTCATCACAAATTTAATCTCTACCTTGCAACCAAAATATGGCTGTGTAGATTTTACCTTTAAGGGGCAAGCTATAGTATAAAGCTGTTTTTTTTTTTCTCCAGGAATACACTATCTGTGTTTAGGAGTGCTGATACCATCTGAAAAATGTAGATTATCAGTTGGCAACCAGGATACCCTTGAAGGAATTAATTTCTTTGAATGAGCAATTTGGATGAGACAGCCTCAATACAATAACAAAATTGGCCCAGCTCCTACACCATTTGCTTTTCCATAGAGATTGCATGTTTAGATAGATGTGAAAACATTGTTCTCTGTAGTGAAGAATGAATGAACTTAAGTTGTTCTCAGAAGCATGAGTATTTTTTAATTGGATCAACTGATTTAATAGAATTTACAGTTCATTAGAAACCTCACCTTGTTTGACACACAATTAATCTGCAGACAGCTCTGACACAAAATGCAACAGTTTAATGAGGCCGTATCCTGATTATGCTGATTAGTTGCAAGTCAAAAACTGGGATTTCTGAGCAGCAGGATTGAATCAGATTGTGTGTAAGCAAAACAGCATAGAGGGCAATGGAGCAAGAGCGAGACCCTCATTTTCTCTCAAATGCCTGGTTGCCTCAGAATTAGGGAAGATCCAAGCCAACTTTGTGAGCACTAAGCCATTTTGAATGGACTGTGTGCTGCCAGAATTTTTGTGCTGGTTAAGTGGAGACAGTCTTATGAGTATTTTATCTTTATATTTCAGCTTTACTGAAGTTGTTTGATCGGTTTTTGCAACAGTTAGTCTTGGGCATCTCACAATTTCATTTTTCCAAAGCAGTCTGCTGGACGCTGCTTCACACTTGATTGCTTTGAAGACCTGAGGCTTATGCTGAGGCCTTCCTAGCTCCAACCTACTTTGGCTTAAGGATGAAGCTCTTGCCCTTGTCTGGCAAGGTAACTTATTTTGAGGAAACCTGTGGAAATTAAGAGATTTTTGCTGATCTCAAAAAAGTCAACACTTTTTCTTTTTTGTCCTCCCATGAAACTTCCAAATTCACATCAATTTGACCTTCACATCAGCTGTCTAGAATCAGGGTCAGAATTTACTTAAATTTGCTCACACTGTTTTAAGACAGGTGGTGAAAATGAGTTGCTGTAAGGGAAATTCTGGTATGAGAACATAATTACCCAACCTGGATTTTGGCCAGGACATTAGAGTTAACAGCTCCACTTCTGTGGAAAATGCTGTGGGATTTTTGAAGGCAATTTTATTTTACCTCTTATTACGAATATTGCCAGCTTTTATGGCTGTGTTATTTAAGGCTTGTTTTTGAGCCTAAGGAGTGTGTGGGGGAATTCAAGACTAGGATATAGCGTATTAAAAACATGGCAGTTGTGCAATTGAAGTTTATGACTGAAGCTGATTTTGTTGAAACTCAACTGTAACTTAAAGTTTTTATGAAGTGTGCTTTTTGGCTTGTTGTATGTGATGGAGCAAGTTTTCAAGAATTTCAATATGGAATAATTAAATTGCTGTAAATTTAATGTGGGGTGGTATATGTATATTTCAACCAAATGTATGAAATATGCATTAATATATGACAGTATGTATTAAGCTGTTTGCTACGCTACTAATGTAGCCAGCAGTTTCTCCTGAAATCTGCTGCTTGGTTGGTGTGATTGTTTTTTGAGCACATTTCTTATTTTTATTAACTGACCTCCATATGAGCCAACGTGAGTTCTTTACAGTGCCATGGAACTACAGGGTAATAATACATTCAGTACTTAAATATTTGCGAGCCAATGATATTTGCCTAGTCTCAGCTTATGGCACAGAATGTTAATGAGCAACTGATGCTTGAAAGGTCACAAATAAAATATAAAAGCTAGATTTAATCATTTTATTTTATTTACTATTCTGTTGAAAATATTTTTTTCTGATTGCAGTATTTGCTGTTTGATGGGACATACTATGGTATTCCATAAACTCTATTCATTTGTAAATACTGATGATACTTAAGCTTTCGTAATGCTTTCCATCAATAAACACATCAATGAGCATTTTAGTCATTACTTAACTCTGCTTCTCACTTCTGTTCTGTGTTGTTTAAACTTACTTTTGTAGACAGGTAGAATGCCATGAGATGAATCTATTTCATCTCTTAAAACAAATTCCTGAAGAGTTTATACTGGGTATATTCTATGCTTATAAGGCAGCAGAACATCCAATTACTTTTATTTTCTGTGGCAGATCTAAGGTTGAAGAGAGTCTGCAGTGAAGTTTGGTAGTCAACAAGTCTTTTTTTTTTTCTTTTTTTGAAAAGAGGAATCTTTACATTTGTGGAATGAAGTTGTAGTCTTCATCTTCAGAAGTTCCAGATCTATTCATAGCTAGCATATTCCAGGTATCAGCTGAAATGTTAACACAAGATAGAATTTGGCAATTATAAATGCTTTTTTTCACTTGGGGACAGAAACATTGATTTTGAACAAAAATTTATTTGTTATTTTTGAAGACTGCAATTTTATGTGACTTAAGCAAATATCAGTGATGAATGGAAATAGTTCTATTTAAATACGTTACAACTAAATGCAATTTCTACTCTGAACATTTTGAAATCTACTAAAGCATCCTGTGTAGTTTCCTCAAAGAGAGAAGTGTAAGAACTTAATCTGACTAATAGTTTTTGTCTTCATTGACCACGCGGCTCTTCATTCATTTGTCATTTGCATTAAGACACCATACTTCATTATGCTTCTTTGGGAAGTCTCTACTGTCTTTCTTGAGTAGCATTCTTCCTTTCTGTCATGAGAGTAAATCTAATATTGAATATAAATCTGACTTATTTTACAAGTACCCATGTAAGAGTGGCATCTTCTGGTGACGCTATGTCATTTTGGGTAACGCTCAGGAATATGTTTCTTTTTGACCAAAGGGAAGGAAAGCTTGGTCCATTTTTTTTCTTTATTCTGATTGTTTAACCTGAAGCATATCATAGTATGTCACAGCCAGCCATTTCTTTTACGCCTGGGAAGCATGTTGCTTTCTTAATTTAGAAGTACAGTTAACATTTTAATGAGTAAAAAAGTTTCATCCCAAATTTGGAAGAAAATTTGAAGGCCTTTATCAATTGCCTGGGGGATATTACAAACCCAAGAACTTTTCAAGTAAGCAAGCTGGTGAAAACCATCCCTTTATCCGTGTTTGCAGTGAAAAAAGAAAAACTTACTTTTCTTATGGCAGTTTATTTTCTGTGTGTTGATTTGTATGCTCAGCTTTATCTGCTGCTTGAGTGGAATGTTGTGGAGTTAGTTAATAATTTACATGGGTTTTTTCCCTTTTGTCACTGTAGCTGAATTGCAAGTGATTATATACCTTTCCTGAGCTTCCCATCTGCATTTGACCTTTGGCTGTGAGTCGTGCTGTCAGAGAAGGTGTGCAGATGACCTCAGTACTAGCTGGTTGAAGGAACAGGGGTACTCTGCTTGTCCTAATATGAAAATGGAAAACTTTTTACAAACAGGAAGCATACAGAAAGGGGGAAAAAAAAGTGATGCATTAACTTTTCTGCTTTAGAAAGTGACTGATTAAGAGAAGAATTTATTTATTTGTGGCATTAGGGAGTTTGAAATTGAATTGTTAATTCTAAGCAGAAATCACTGAGGGGCAAACTACTCTGGTTCAGTTCTCTGACGAGTGTGTTTACTCCAGAAAGGCATTGTGGCTGTTTGTCTACCGAATTGTATTGATGTGTTTCTCCTCAGAGGCATTCTCTTCCTAATTTAAATTCAAATAGGTCACTTAAGCTGAGGTTTGACATATGTCAGTGCCTGAATTCTATTTTGCACAAGGTCACAAGTATTGACAACACAAAAATGAGTTGGAAACAGGAATGTCTGGGGGTTTTAGGGAATTTTGTCCTTCATGGCAATACCAACTTGATGTAATATTGTGTCCCAGATTTGGCTTTAATTTTCTGGAGGATATGCTATAAATGCCAAATATAAATTACTGAAGTGTTGTAAGTGACCATCTATTCCATGTTAACAGCAAAATTTACCATAAAACAGAGGAAATAAAGTTAAGATGGCTTTCCATCGTTCTTAAAAGAACCTTGATAGTCAGCTATTTTGCTAGGGAGGGGCCCCTGAAGTATTTGTCCGTGCTCTTCCCCCAGTATTTTAATGGGAAAGTTGGAAGTGATATAATTCCTTTACTGGGAGAAAAGAAACATATGGGGGAACTTAAAAAGAAAAAGCCGAAGACAAACCCCCTAAGCTTTCACTATTTCAACATCATAGGGAGTTTTAAAAATTTAAGCTTCAAAAAAGGATTAGGGTGTGAAGTAAAATGCACAGGAACCACATCGGCAGGTTTCTACAGATAAAATGTGATAAGAGGGAGATCTATTCCTGCCTTTTAATTATTGAACAACGACTGTCAGACAGTGGATAAGGCCTCAGTGCACCATCCAAAAGCTCCTCATTAAATTCTCTCCTTTAGTGTTGTGAGCAACATAAACAGAAGCTTTCTGCTGATCTCTGATTTTTTACAGCAGAGCTGCTGAAAACTGGTAGTAATTTAAAACTGTGGCACGGAGTGTTGAACGACTCTACACTTTATTAACAACTCTTTTCTGCTGTTGTTTTGGGTGACACTGATCAGCTCAGCTACCCATCAGGTTGTATAACGGTCTAGGAGAATTTTTGGCTTTTCATTTTAAAACAAGGTTTAAAATGCTCAGTGTTTGACCTAACTCTGCAGAAGTAAATGATAAAGTAAGTTGGTCATAGGAATGCAATAGAGGGGCTTACAAAAATCTGTTCTGTGCATAGTTGAATCCTTGGGCCTCTAAGATCATCTGAAGTTCCAGATACTTGGAGAACAACTGTGAATGTCTTGAGGAAATAGGGAGAAAACTGTGCTCATAGTTTTGAAGATGTAAATCTATCAAAAAGCTGATTTGTTTTACAACTTGGCTGTTGTGAGACCGAGCTGAGAGGTTCCTGTCATTGCTGAGTACTGACTCCATCTTGCTGCAGTTTACAGCCTCTTGGTAGAACTGAATCATATGCTTATTTGGCTCAGCTGCAAGTTAAATCAATGTAATGGTCTTTTTTTTTTTTTAAAGCTCAAATCTGTCATAACTCCACCTACATTCACATAATCATCTGGTAAGAAGTAGTCTATATGTTGATATATAGATGCTTCCTTTGGGCAACACATGTTCAAAATATTCAAAAAGCCTTGCAGATTTCTGGGGGACGCAGTGGTCTTGAGCTGCATCTGGTTTTAATTCAACAGCTGCACTATCAGATTGCAAAACATTGCAACTACTTGAAAATGGACATGCATTTAAAAACAACAACTGAATGGGTTTCTCAGTTCATACTTCAGCTTTAGAGCTGTGCTGAAGAAGAAAAGTAAGTCACAACTGCAGTAATACACATCTAACTGCCAAGTATCTGAATGGGCACAAAAGTGACTGAACACGTTGTTAAGTTAGTAAATGATAAATGATCACTGTTAATGAAGGAGAGGCAGAGAATTTCCTCTAAAAGCTCAGGCTTGAATGGAGAGAACTGCAGTGAATGTTTTAAATAGTACTTAACAGAAGGGACGGAAAAATATTCTAAGGTTATTAGTTAGAACTCAATAAAAATACATTAGAATTCAGCCTTCACTTTCAACTCAATTTTTCAGTCTTTTAGCTCTAATGAGATTGCATGTTTAAATTGATATAGTGGTTCAAAAATATGCTGCTTGATTTCTTTTGTCATTAATAACAATCAGTTTTAGCATAATTTTGTTAGGGTCCCTTGAAAATTCAGTTCTGTAATTAAAGTAACTTTTTTTTTCCCTTTAATTGTTTTAACGGGAAAGAGGGTTTTGTTGTTGTTACTTGTAAAAGGAAGAATTTGCCGAAGTTAAGAAAGATAACAAAGCTGTCTAAAGAATTCATGAGTATAGGTACTCAAAAACAAACCTAGATTTTAAAAACAAAACCAAGCCAAGTTAAGGTTTTCCCCACACATCAGTGACAGTCTGTCAGTAAGTTAAAGCAGGCTGGAGAAACGTTCCTAACAAGGCTCCCCAGAAACTCTAGAGAATAAGTAATAACAAAGTTCTCAATCAAAATTTCAGTGTCTACAGAACTTTTAACCACTTGAAGGAAGAAAACATTTGATTTCCTTTCTGTGATCCAAGTTGTAACTGGTAAATGTAAAACAGTACAGCTGTGTAGGTGACTTTTTGTTCTGCCTTGATGTGTACTGAGCAGGTGTTGTTCATTTCCTCCAATTCAGAAGAGCTAAAAGGAGGTCGATTAAGCTTTAGTTGCTTGCCCATTACCTTTAGTTGTGCCCAGCTACAACGTGGCTTTTAACTGACAATGAATCACTTAAATAATAAAAGGAAATGACCTCAAGTGATTCTTACACTGAGAATGACAGATATGCTGCAGCATAGAGGAATCTGCATGTAATGAATTCCAACTCCATTTTGCATATCTCTCATTTTTCAAATCTAATATATTCTTCACAATACTTTAACTACAGTACTTCTCTGGGGCTCTGTAGCAGGATCTGCTGGCCTTCAAGATTAGTCATGCTTAGTAATAGATGAATAAAGATGCTAGAAATTTGCTTGCATTACCATCAAGTCCCTCTTCGTTTTTAGCCACTGTTGTTGGCAAGCCTCATTATTTTCTTATGTTTAAGGCAGTTTATTTTAAATGATAATGTTTTAATCCATGTCTCTTTTATGTCAGCTTGAAGAATTGAAACTTTTTTCATATTTGGCACCATGACTGACTGCTTTATTGCACTTAGATTTTTGTGGGATTATTTGTATGCGATTAGTTTAAAACTGTGAAACTTAATCTATAAGATATCTTAGCTAGAGCAGTACATATTTAATTTTAGTCAATTATACTACAGAGACTTAGACCCAGGTTTCTTGTCACAGACAGCCTTTCATAGCAAACTGAGATCCTGCTCGTCCTTACGAGAGAAATGAATGAATAAATGCAGAGAGGTTGTATTTCAGTCTGCTTTGCCAAGGTAATGTGCAGAAGCACTTAAGTGCTAAAGTGAGTGTTAAATTGAAAATGTTTGAAAATTTTATATTTACCTGTTAAAATCTTTACTGAGCAGACAATACAGCATGAATGGCCCTTCACAAATCCTCATCTGATGCAGTTACGATCTTCAGAGAATTTCCATTGCTGTTGGTTTTAAATGTGTTTTTTATCTAAAGTTTGAAACAGTAATTTGGATGCCAGCTCACTGGATTTTGCAACTTATTTAGGTTCTTTATGTTGAAGAGAACTTCTGTCTGTAAAAACAGTTGTTGGAGCTTAGTCTAATTTTCACTCTTCTAAGGAGTGCAGTATGATAACTGTCTTTGAAATTGTGGCATTGATTTCAGGAGATAGAAGGTGATGCTGTAAATTAAAAATTGCTGTATGTCTGTTAGAAGTACAGTAGTATGAAACAAATGTGATACAAGAGAGTCATTGGCCCTACAAATCAAAATATGAATTAATGATGTCAAAGTAAATTAAAATCAATGTAGGTGAGATGTGTTGTACCCAGTGTGCCTAAAGCAGCATTATTAGGAGAGGCACCAGGCAATTAATGGTTTAGTCTCTTCTAAGCTGAATAATCTTTGCCTGTAGAATGTCCTACTGATTCTCAGGCTTCAAGTTCAGTAAAGCGTAATACTTGATTGGGATGGAAAGCATCATAATTTCATGATGCCTTTAAACTTCAGAGAGACAGAGCAGACTGAAAGGTGAGGAGGGCTCCACAAATGAAAGTAAAAAGGCAAGAAGGCTTCACAGTGACTGAGAATAAGGAGGGTGAAGGGGAATAGTTAGAGATAGTTTATAGAAGCAAGAATGTAGAGTTTGTTAGAAAATAAGAGATGGCAGACACTGGGTCTGGAATGGTGAGGGGAACGAAGGCCATGAAGATAAGGGTTTGAGAACAGCCCGAGGACATTTGGCAGGGAGGTGATTAGATGTCCACAGGGCAAGAAGAAATGAGTTTGGGGGGAACCCCCCCCTGAAAGGTCAGAAGTTTACAGCGAGAAAGGTCAGGAGCCTTCGCGGGGAGAACAACAAATCTTCATCCCATGACCCACTATGCATGTGCAAGAAGGGAAGGTTTGCACACTAATGAGCTCTTGGGGGTGTAATGAATATGTATCTGAATTCTGGGAAAACTATTGATTATGTATTAGTTTGGCCTATATCTATAGCATGATTTTTCCAGATGGTGTGCAAATCAGGCAGATCTATCCCCCTTGTACCTGGTGTCTGCTCAGCACTGAACAAACCATACCTGCTTTGTACTTGGGTTACAGGGTTTGACTCTGCACGTCATGGAGAGTGTGCCATGACACTGTACCAGCTGAACTATTATAACGTGAAATGTTGAGTGATGTTAACCCTCCTTCTTGTGCCTGATCACTTTTGATAACTTTGCATTTATTTCTATTTTAAACCCTGCAACAGCATCTGCTTTGTGATAGTTCCAGCGCTTGTGTAGCTGCAGACTGACCTAAAGGAAAAAGGTTTAACACGGATACCGCTCAGGGATTACACACTCACAAAAACTCATGTGATAATGAGGTAAGAGTGAGAGGAACTACTTCTTTCAAGAAAGAAGGGAGAGTGTTTCCTGTTACACTAATATCAGCTTTCCTTTTTTTTTTACCAGAAAATGGTAGGTGCGAGCTGGATAGCACCTTGTTTTGAATACAAAGGATAATGTATTTGGCATATGATACTGCCAGTAAATACTTTTGTATTAGTTCTTACTACTTTCCTTGGGCAAATAGTTTCAGTGATTTCTTTTTCCACACTCAGCACCCAAATCCTTTTCCTAATCACTGTGCTGAGTAATTGTCCCACTTAGTACACTTTCTTTGTCTTTGTTGCTTGCTTCCAGGCAAATTATTTTGCAATTGTGTGTGCTGAAGTGCTTTTGCCATCTGTTGGAGCAATCACTTAAATGATTGAAGTTCTGTTAAAGATGCTTGTGCTGTCATTTATTTTCAGTGCCTCAAATTCTTGTATCATCCACAAACCTTGGAAGTTTGTTCTTAATATTTGGGGTATGTGTAATTTGTTGTGTTGAGAACATCCTTGGAAAATTGATGTCCAATTTCAATGGTTATTTTTGAAGGGGTTTCAGCATTTAAGAAAGTTGAAAATAGCTTAAAAAATCATTTGATTTGGGTTTTTTTTTTTTTAATGGAAATGATATGAGTAATCTGAAGTGGTAGATGTTTACTGAGGAGTCTTTAGTCTGACACTGTGATGGGTGAAAATAAAATAGATGGTCTTTGTTCGGTTTTTCATGTAACCTTTCTGTTTTTCAAACTTCTTTTCTTTATGCTTGTGTTCAGTCTTACAGATTACCAAAATCATAACAGCTAACTTAGAACTGACACAGATTTTACGAACGCTTTTTTCAAGGGTAGCTGTAAACCCTGTGGATTTATGCCTACGTTATTTTCTGTATTAATACAGCTATTTAATCTCTTCAGGTCTGAGAGACTGAATTGCCTATTAGTAAGAGTATAGGATTTATCTATAGATTAGGTTACTTCTATACATTGGTCTGTACTGAGAGAAGCTTCACTGTATGCTTAACTGGCCTTTAAACATCGGTGTTTCTTTTTCTTGAGATGCTGCAAACACTACGTGCACTTCTAACGTGTTTTGTGAAGAGTGTTGGAGAACAAGTGTAATGAGGAAGGCAGTGCTCAGCGTTCTCATTGTTAGGAAAATTTCCTCAGTCTTGGCTCGAGAGTTTAGTTTGAGACGTCATTAAATACAGTGTCTGTTCACTTTGTATTCTAAGCATAGAAAAGGACTTACTGCGAACTTGAAATTCAGCAAGAGTTAGAGTTCTGAATCTAAGATTAATTAGTGAAATGAGGGGCGTAGCCACTTGTTGTTTAAGCCACATGTGAACTTTATGGGATGGTTTTATTACTAGTGATTGAATGCCATATTTACAGGGTGCTATCATCTATATTGTTAGGTGTAAATAAATAAATTCAAGTGGAGTTTTATACAAATATAAACCTGGAAATAATTGCATGAGTAAGGACTAGAATGCTGTCCAGTGCTGTTTTATGCAGCTCAGTATGGAACTGAGTTCAGCAAGTGTGGTCTTAATCAAGTTTGGAGGCTCAGGCATGTAACCTGGCAAAATGTAGCACACCTGTACATACGTACCTGTGCTAGCTCACAGCTAGCCCATGAGCAGCCTGAAAAATACTGAAAGCATTGCCCTGCTCTCAAAGCCTATTTTGCTTTCCCTCTGGCATTGCAACTTCTGCTCTGCTAAGGAATAATTAATACTATGAGCTCTTCAATGGGAGTCAGGAGCAACTTAGCTGCTGGGAAGATCGATCTGACCTGAGGCTGGAGGAACTACCCATGTAACACGAATTATAGAATAAGAGGCAGAGTTTAAAATAAAAACGTGACTAAGAAATCACATCTTCCTAATTAAACCCTGTGATAACCCTGTGCATGAAGTAGTTGTTAGCTGCAGTACACATCTATGTATATACTCTCTTTTCATGATCTAGATAGCTCCTAGGAAGAGGTGCACCTTGATGTGGAATTGGAGCAATGCAAGGAGTTGAGATACATTTAGATAAGCTGACGAAAGCTTTCTTGCTCCTTTGGAAAATGTATTTTTCAAGAACTGCATTACTATAAGGCCGCACTTGATCAAGATTATTAATTTTCTTTTTTAAAAAAATCTGTAAGCCTCTGAAGCTGCAGGAAAGCCACTGATATAATTAAAAAGGTGACCTAAGTATTATTTCTTCCATTAGTCCTCACCTGAACTTTGTGTGCATAGTTATGTGTATCATTTAAGTTATAGGATATGAAGTGTTTATTTTTTCGAAAATACACTTTTATAGTTATCTTGAAAAACAAGAGAATATATAGGAATTTAAATGAAACAAATACATTTATTTTTCTACAATGCAAGAAAAAGAACAGCTTGTTTCAAGAGAAGAGAGATTATATAAAAAGGAACATCTCACCACTCCTTGATTTTTCAGAAAGAAAAACATCTGATGCCCACTGTGTGCCTGCACTTGGTGTGATAGTACAGTAAGATATTTTAAGATACTGCAGGATTGAGAGAATTACATAATAGTCTGTTTCAGTAGACCTAAATTTTTTTAACTAACATTTCTAAGGGGAAGGAAAGAGTTTCTGAATTTTAACTTTGTTTCACTTAATAAAAAAAAAAGTTTCATTTGACTTAGGAAGTTGGGTGCAGCACTGTGCATTTTTATGCATGTAAGCTTTTTTTTTTTTAAGTACTAATCAAGCATGTGCTGTCTTGAATCATATAAATAGCTCTGAAGAGGTTAGCTGTGACAATGCTATACATGCAAGAGTAGCATCAGTAATAGTAATGATATCTCCTGCTGAGAGTAGCTATATGGTGGCACAGAGGGAGGATGGGTGTTGTCAGTTGGATTGTAGGCTTCACTCCTGCTGCAAGGGGGAGGGAAATATGAAGCATGGGAGAAATTGACTCCATTTTATGTCTAGAACAACAGGAATTTGCGCATACTTATCAAGGATGAAGTGATGGTATGAGACAGTATTTCTAATAACAAAGAAGGTCTCTTTATTAGCAGCTGAATAGTGGAATGATGGGTAAATACAAAATATTGAGTTGTCTGTTATGGTAAGATTGCTAAGACTCAGCTATCAAGGCTGAAAGTTAGGTGAATGTGCTGGGGAAGACTGGGCTGTGGGTAAGGGCCAGTCTGAAACCCCAAATATTTGCAAAAAAACCTAGGATGACCATGAATTTCTGAAAAGAGCAGTTATCTGCCCCAAACGTTTTTTTTTTTTTTAAAGTTGTTTTTTAGATGGTCATGTTATAGTGAAGTCTGTAATTGTCTAACTTATTGAGCATGCCTAGCTTAGAAACTGTGGTCTGTGTAAGTAAAATTGAAGCTTTTTTTTGTAACTGGCTGTGTTTCCTTCTGTGACAAGATGGATGCAAGCTTAGGCCTCTGGTAAAGTATGCTGTTAAATTATGGCCCCTTGTTCTTATCTGCCAGTATGGCAATAGAGCTGGGACAAGATGCTTATTGAAATGGAGCTGTAAGATGATGTTATCTGACCCAAACCTGTGTTTTGTGTCGAATATTCAAAGTTTAGGGAAATCTCTGTTGTCTCACCAAATATTCTGTTGTGGAGGAGAGCAAAATGATCTACCTCCCCATCTTAAAACTGTGCTGAAAGCATGAAGCTGAACACAGGCCTTGAGGATGGAGGCAGTGCTTCTGAGTGTGTGCACTCCTGAAGAGTGCAAACCTACTGTACCAAGCCATAAATGTTAGTTGCCTTCCCTCCTACTGTGTTGAATCAAGACCTTATTGGAGACAGAGTGTGATTTAGAGGAGTTCTTTCCTGTGTATTTTGTCTTTGCTTGTTTTGGGTGCGTAAGCTCCCTGGTCCTCCTGAAGGTGGGGGTTGGTGTGAAGCAGAGAGGGCAGTCTGGCTGAGGACTCCGATTACCAGACTGGCCCTTTGAATTTGGCATGGACCTAAAATTGACATTATTGCAGCTTGAGGGTGTCATTTGAGGAAATTGAGCTTGGATATGAAGCTCGTAGAAGAAATTGTTTCCTTGTCTAGACCACTTGTCCTCATTTGTGTGCTGCAGCATGCTGACTGCTCATTGTGCCAATACAACTATCTTGGGGCTGTGCTGTAAAAATAACTCCTGTACAGTCAGTCTTGCTGTGTCGCCCAGCAGGAGTGTCTGCTGGGTCACGCCAGAGCTGGAGAAACCCTTCTGCTGCCTTTGGCTGCTTCAGCAGCCATTTCTTATCCCTTTTTGCAGAAACAGAAGGACACATGTAAGTACTTTGTAGGACAAGTTCAGTTGGTGTGCTTCCAGAGCTGACCTCACTATTCAGTCACAGGAAGACTGCTGTGTCTTAGTGCTGGGTGCTTATTTGTCAACTGAAATGCAGGACTGTGAGCCATGCTGCTGGTGTTCTGTTTGGTTAGGGAATAACTACTGTTAAGATCTGAAGATATGTTTCTCTGACTGTTCAGTTATTTTGTCCATTTGGGATCCAAGCCCAGCTATTAGGTTAGTCTGCTGTAGTCAGGTAGCATAAATACTAACTCACAAAGTTTGGCTGCTTCTGTTCAGGATAGTATTTTATTTCAGCTGTAGCCTTCATGCTTTGAACACCTTGTGCTGTGTGGTGCCAGGCACGCAGAACATCCGTTGATGTCATTCTGGCAAGGTTCATTAAACAGCGCCTTCATTATCTTAGATCTGTCAACCTGAAAAAATACCCTGAAGAAGGTCTAGATTACAGGTTGCTCATGTGAAGCCTGCACAAAATTGGGAAGAAATGTTGTGCTTAATGCATATGGCCACTGTTTGCATGGATGAGGCCCAACCCCAGGTGATATCATCCTTGGTGGCAGGCCAGGATCCTTCTCCTGCCAAGACCTGCAGTTAGAATGGTAGGCAGGTTGGGATCAGCTGTGTCATGAGAGATTTCTGTGGGAAAGCTTTTGTGATCCTCAAAAAGTGTTTATTTTCTCTTCCCTTCTAAATATGGGAAAACTAGAGCATAACTTGCAACAGCGTGGTAGAGCTGGTGATTGTAAGGGCTCTGTAAGCTAAAATACATAAACAACATGCACTTATCTAAATACCATTTAAATTTAACATTACAGATGGACTTATGCAGACTGTAGCTACAAGAAGCAGAGAGCTACTAAGTGAATTTTAGTACCTGCTAGCATTGTCATATACAATTAGTGGGAATCTTGTTGTTCTTGAGATCCCTCAGAGAGCAGCAGGAAGGTTTTGCGTTGTGTTTGAAATGACCAGAACAACCTGAATTTCCTCAAGCAGATCTTGATTGAAAACCTCTCTGGGCAGTAACTTGATGGCTTGCCTTTTGTTGCAGCAGTTCAGAACAACACGGTGAGTTATTCAGAGTAAAGTAGGCAGTACACATCTCTGAAGAGCACGCAGCTATTTTGCCAGTCTGAAATCCAGATGCATGGTTTTAGAATCCAAATAGAAGTATCTTGCTTGATCTGTTCTTGAATTGTTTGATTTTGGATTTACAATAGTTTTGTAAAATTCATTAATTTTCACGGATCTTTGGTTTTGTATGGTGATGTATGCCTGTGAATAAAACAGTCTAAAGTTCCTGACAAATTCTGTCTAATAGTTATCACTTTATTGCAGTGGAGAAAATATGGACAAGTATAAATTTCATGATGTGTGCATAGCAGCATTAAAATCTGTGATTTCAGTTTGAATTAAGGTGTATATTGTGTCTGAAATCTCCTGTATATGATACATTTTCAAGCTGTTTGTGTGCTGTCTCGTGCTTCAAGAGTGTAGCTGAGTAAGGGCACTGGAGAGCACACTTAGTTTTTTTTCTTTCTAAAATTGTAATTAAATTGAAATTGCAATTGAATTCAATGGGAGAGAAAGCTGTCTGAGTAATTCTTTAGAAGCTTGGTTTGGTGTTTTAAGACTTACAAGGAAAAAGGGTGCAGTTGAAGTACATTCTGCATAATTGGCTTGACTTTAAAAGCTCTGTAGCTTGACTTTCCAGGAAAATTTGTTCTTTCCAGTAGCATCTCCCATGAGAATAAATGGAGAAAGTGATTGTGACATAACAGTGCATTTCTGTGAAATGTGGTCTAGGCTTGACTTGCAAGTAATTCTTTTTTCTTCCTTGTCAGTCATGCCATTCTGGTACTATAAAGGTGTACCCTCCTTGCTTGTCCTTACAGCTTCTGTATGTGGTTAAGATTACTATCTTCATTTTATATTGATCTAAGAAATGAAGAGACTGAGGAAAAAAAATGCCAATGTTTTACTAGCAGAGAAATGCACGGTGGTTGAAGTGTAGCCCAATGCTGAAGGTTCCTCACACATCCAAATTGGAGTGTCACAGCTGCATTTGGGAGCAACTCTTAAGTAAACTGCTCTACATAGAGCTATTTAAGGAAATAGATGAGGATCTTTGTGAATTCCTGAAGACACATTTTTGAGGGCTTTAGCTGATTTCTTTGTAAGGTACCTAAAGCTACACCTGAACTCTGTAGTGGAAGAGAGCTTCAATGCGGTGCTCTGTATGGCCCTCTCATTCTTAGGAAGACCTGTGAACACTCAAGTTGAGCACAGCTTTGCTATGCTTAGCACGATCTCTTAATGCTAGAGGTGTTCTCCAAATGATTTTACAATTTGAATGTTCAAATATGAAATAATTTTTGTATAATAATGATAAAATCAAGTATTGACTGGAACTGCCAACACAGAAGTAGCTGGACAGGTTTTCTTCATCTTCATATAATTGTAGAATAGCTTGGGTTGAAGGGAACCATAGAGCTCATGTAGTTCCAACTCCCCTGCTGGGAACCGGGTTGTCACACAGCAGATCATGCTGCCCAGGGCCCCATCCAACCTGGCCTTGAACACCTCCAGAGATGGGGAATCTGTAACTTCTCTGGGCAGCCTGTTCCAGAGCTTCATCACCTTCTATAAGAAAAACATTTCCTCCTAGTATTTCATCTAAATCTCCCCTCTTTTAGTTTAAAGCCATTCTCCCTTGTCCTATCAATATAAGTCCATGTAGAAAGTTGGTCTCCCTCCTGATTATAAGCTCCATTTGAGAACTGGAAGGCCACAGTGAAGTTTCACAGAATCAGAGGGGTTGGAAGCACAGGGGGGCAGCCACCTCCCTTGCCCTGCTGCCACCCCTCATTTGATGCAGTCCGGAATACTGTTGGCTTTACAGACTACAAGTGCACCCTGCTGGCTCACGCAGAGTTCTTCACGTGTTAGTGATGGCTCATTTTAAATGAGCTTTTCTGAGTTTATTTCTTCTGTAGTCAGCACTAGAATTAGTATTATTCTATCATGAAAAACCTTATTCCTAGATCTTTTTCTCTCTTATTTTGTTATAGGCTACTGGGTGCATGAAGGATTGACTATGATGCTGACTTTTTATTTAGTCTGAAATGAGCTTCTATTAAGTGGTTGCTCCTCAGCAGAGGAGAAGGAAACTGTAACATACCAGAATTTAATTACTATGTTGTTTTGTTGGTTATATATCATCAATGATTGTAGCTAGTAATTCTGAGACAAATTACAGAAGAGATGCATTCAGAATGTAGGAAAAGAGCAGGAAATAAAATAGAAATGTAAGCTGAGTTCACCTGTGACATCAAAAAATGTTTCTATTCTTTATTCTTTTTTTTTAGCCTCTTAAATGTTGGTCTCTGTGTTTGCTTTCAGGGACATACAAGGAGATCAATTAGCCCTTCCCACTACCTCACTTCTTTCTTTCTTTGTCAACAATACCACCCAGTTAAAAACGATAGTGATGTCAATTTCCCTATGAAAATTACTAGACATGATTAGTTTAAGCAAGTCATAGAGCTAAACACAAAAGCCTTCTCCATTACCTCACGACTGATTGTATTGATTTATGAAGATGAAAAATTCCAAGGACCTGATGATGTACTGAAAGCTATAGTAGCATATTTTCAGTTCACACGGGCAAAAATATTGTGGAGGCTTTAGACCAAAGGTTCGTTCTTTTCATCTAGGTTAACAATAGGAGAATTATCAGAGAAAAAGAAGAGAAGATGAGTAGATGATTAAACCTGCAGGGAATTAGTATGTTTAGAGATCTGTCTCTGTTGAAAGAGGTAGGGAATGGTTGTTGTTAGACAAATGTTTCTCTTATGTTATAGGTTACTTTAGAAAAAATCAGATCGGTGCAGTCTAAAATTACTGTTCTTGTTGAGTACTATAGCGGCTTAGAGGTCCCACATGGATTTCTTTAAACTAAGTTTTTGTAAACATATAGAAATTGTTCCTGATGTAGAGCTTGTTTTTTTGTTTTTTTTTTTTTTAAATTGATTTATAACAGGAGTTTGTAAATGTAAATGTTTTGGAATGACTCTTTCTAAGTACATCTTCAGGATTTCCCAGACTGTGATTTCTCCTGCGCCTCATCTTTCTTCGTAGGTTCGCCAGTTTCCTCATTGCCATCTCTGTGAGATGACGATTTCCAGGGCTGATTCTTAGCATATCTCTTGTCCTAATTCAGCTTTATCCGAATATGGTTTGTTGATGGTTTAATTTTAACAGAAGGCCTCTTATTCAATCCTAGTGATATTTTGCAAAGTAAATTTGCTGTCAGGGCTGGAATATAAAGAAGAAATCAGAAGTAAAATCAACTTTACCCAAAATATAAATACAGCTGGACTAATCACTTCAGTGATTGTAAGACTGTAAGTAACAGATGCAGAGCTTAATTACATAAAATACTAGTCTAACAAGATGAAAAACAGATAATGAAGCCTTTTCTAACTCAGCTGCAGAGGTCTTGTTCAGACTTCTACCGTGAATTTCTTCCTTTGATGTGGAAATGAAATGTTTCCTCCAATTAAACACCCTATTGTTTAAAAACCCAATTGTTCTCTTAGTCAAAGCCCGGCGTATTTCTTTAGGACTTCTTTGGGAGATTGCACAGGTGTTTCTTATGCTTTTTTTAATGTTTAAAGTCTCTTTACTCTGCTTACATACTCTCCAACTTGTTGTGCAAGTTATGCTTGCACAGTTCTCCCAGCTATTGTTTGACTATTGGGTGCACACAGGAAATATCATTAGCAGACTTCCTCCTGTATCTCAGGAAAGAATGTCTTGTTACATACAGATTGAGATGAAGAAGTTCCCCAGCAGATTAACTGTTATTTAGTCTGTTTTGAAAATCACAGCAGAACTTGAAATGGTGTTTTAACTGTGTTTATTCTTAGTGGGCTTAGAATCAAGTGCTGAAAGTAGAAATCTGGCCCTTGTTCATTTAAAACTGTCTTAAAGGTGTGGGTTGGTGGATCTCTGAAGTACTACAGGAGAGCATCTGTTTCTTCTCTTTGCCCTATAGCTTTTGTTTCAAATTTTTCCTCAGAAGGAGAATGAGAGCTATGTAGGCCACTCTGAAAGTAATGCCTCTGGTTTATTTCCATGTAAACTACAACAGATAGAAAGAGAACAAGAACACCATTTGATAGAGCAGATTCTCAGCTGCAAAACACTGTTTCAGTGTAGTCACCACCATTAGCTATGCATTTTGTAGACCAGTGAAGAGCCTGCATGTCACACTTGTAGAAAAAGAGAAATTAAAAAACATCTGTAGCAGTGGAGGTAACCTGCTGTTTCCCAGCTGCTCTGATGCTGTTGTCATTAGGAAAATGTTGCCCACACAGTCCATCTTTCATTGGTCCAAACAGATGGAATTCACAAGGTGCCAAATTGGTACTGTGTGGTGTGTGTGTACTGCAGTTTGTAAAGCTAATTATGTGACACCCGTCCATCCCTACAGGAGAAGGAGATGATGCAGGAAGAATGACAGGATAGAGATCAAGGAACTAATTTATTAAAAGGAATGTGAGATAATACATAATACTTAAAAGTAATAAGTGAAATGAGCTAAAAATGTAAGGAGAGAGGGAATCCTTATCAGCAGGCACTCACAGTTGGCCTCTGGGAAGGGCAGAGATCTCTGGCTTATCGTTCAGATTTGGAAATAACGTGAAGAGTACTGGAGATTCCTGGATGTTGTTCATTTCTTTTCAGAGTATCTTCCTTTCCGAGAGCTGGAACTTGGATGAGAATAACTGAGACTGGTGGAGCTAGGACCCAGGAAGTGCAAATAGCCAGGAGCTGATCCAGAAAGTGCAGTTCCTCGGCACTTTGTTCCAGCACCAAGCAGCTTGTTGCGTGATGGAGCAAGTCCCATCCTATACTAGAACAAACAAGATTGGCAGGGTGCACCAAGGTCTTCTAACTTGTATGAGGTGTGGAGTTAACATGTTGCAAGAGAAAGGTCCTCTTCTTTGGCTTGACTTGCAAAGTTTGAGCCTCCAACTTAGTCAGCTTCATGTTGTAGCAGTCAGAGTTGATGGTTTGTCTGGATTCCAGGAAATCTTGAGGATTATTCCTTTCCTTTTCCAGAAGACAGTGCACATCACTTTACCTGCTGAAGGCTGTGTTTTGAACTTTTTTCAAAAAAATTGGATCGTAGTGGTAACAACACATTGAGTAATTATTCTATCCGGGAAACTGTCACCTTCAGCCTCATATCAGTTCAGTAGATCCTGACAAACTTGCATATGGTGTCCTTTCAGTTCCTAAGTGAGCTTTTGTGGGACTTACCTGGTGCGAGTTTTGCACTATTTCAACATTGCCACTGTTGTTTCCAGTGCATTGAAGCTGATATTTAGCTCCATACACAGTTCCCTGGTCATAATCCACTGACTCATATGAATGAGTGACCAAGATGCTCTTCGTTTTTGTGGTGTGTTAACTGTATATGGCATAGCTGTCTGTAATGTGTCTTGTCCTTCATGGAGTCCTTGTCACTGCTGAAGTAGTGCCCCATTGTGCTCGTATCTACTGTTTGATGCTGAATGTTTATGGAGACCAATGAATATTAATCTGTGCATTTTTTTCCATGTGAAGGGATTCTGCACCTCTACTTCATGCACATTTCCATGTCAGATGCTATTTTGTCAGACTGCCATATATCACATGCGACAAAACATGACAGCATATTGACGGGAAGGTTTGACCTCTACTGCCGTATCATTACCATCTGCCTCTGACCTTGTGAGCCAGCATGATAGAATAGGAGGCATTACTTTCAGACCAGCCCTCGTATTTAGGAATATGAAATGCAGCCTGTTCAACCTGGAAGTAACAAGAATGTAAATGAGGATGACAGACTTTGTTAGATCCTGAACTCATATTGTCATAAATACTTGCAAACTGAAACTGTTTAAAATTGAGGTGCCCTTAAAGAAGGGGGATGAATTTGGGATTTTAATTTGAGTATTGATACTAATGAAAGCTTATGATGCCCTCTTTGAGACCTTTGTATTACTATTAGCTATTTAAACACATTTGGTCTGGGAGAAAAAAAAGAGGAGAACACAGAGAAGTACGTAGTTACAAACATATATTTCAAGACACAGTGCACCTTACAGCAGTGTGATTTCTAAATGAAAGGGACCAGGGTAGGGAACCACTGCTTCTGCTGAAAGCAAACATATGCATTTTCAAGGATAGTAAGAATTAATGTGCAAGTTCATGTGTTATGATGATTTCATCAGCAAGCTAGTGATCATGTTTACAAGGGAACCTAACCATAACCTCACCAGCTGTTTTAGGGTGACTTCTTGGAACCCAGCACATTGTTTTAATTTAATATACTAGCATTATGCTAATAGCTGTTAAGGACTACTGATAATATCTGTTCTGATGTAGCTGAAAGCCATTAGTTCTTTTGGCCAGATACAGTTTTCCATTTAACTGAACAATTACATGGAATCATGTTATTTGTATTAATGCAATTTGAACAACTGGTGTCTAGACGAATGAAAAAGGTTGGTAATCTTGTATTAATGAGGATTTATCATTTGACTAAGTAACATATATATTTAAATATGAATAAAATGTTATTTACTAATATAGGTATGTAGTTTGTTAAATTATGTTAGTGATTTTTCTTTGCACATCAATAAAGAAACCTACAGTGCAGCAACATAACTAAATTGCTTTCTTGTGATTCACTATGCTGGAAGTCAGATATATTATTAACTCCATCTTTATTCCTGCCCACCTGCACGTGTGTGAATAATTCTGAGAATATCACATTGAAATATTTTTATCCTTTTATGCTATGAATTAATGTGTTTCCATCTCATTTCAAAATTAATTTTGCATTTTGTAAGTTAGAATAGGATTTGCTATTTTCAACTCATAATTCTGATAACCACGGCTGCCTTCTACTGAAATTACTCAGAAGTGATATATGTGAAGATCTTACTGTGTATAATTTGAGCTTCAAATCAGAACTTCTGCCAATCAGTGTCCTTAGGTACTGTTTGCTTTTTTAATACAAGATTGTTGAACAACATTTCCAAACATCATGGCAAGATTCTGTGTCTGTCTTCTACTATGAATGGCGAAGGTGAAGCTTAGAGAAGTGTTCTCTGGAGTTAATGATAGTCAGTGATAGAGTCAAATAAACCCAGAAGTTATTTTTGATTCTTTTTTTCATAAATTAAACTCAATGCCAGCTTAAACTGCAGCCTATATGTAGAATTATAAATCTATATTTGCGTAGGGGGAGAGAAGATGTTTATTTTGTAAACTCATAATTTGTGTAGGCTGTGTGCCTTATAGCCTAGAATTGGCTGAAGCCTGAATAAATGAGTGGAAAGGACAACACACCTTCCAGTTTTCCATAAGGATGAAAACATATGAATTTTTCATTGTAAGATAAAAAGCATCAGCTGGTTTTTGATGTGATTGGTTTCTGCTCTTTAAGGGAAAAAGAAGTCATTATGATGTTTAAAAAAAAATATATATATATATTATTTTTCAGAGACCAGAGTTTATCTTGATCTAGTTAGTCTACAGAATAAAAGGTAAAATACAGTGATGTCATCTGTGTAGTTTTGCTCTACTGGAAATTGATTTCTTTTCCAGTACAGCCTATCTGATAGCTTTCATCCAGACACTTGTTATGTACTTCATTCATTTGGTCTAACACAGGGTCTGTGAAATATTGGGGCAGAACAGTTGCTCAAGAGCAGCTGTGCATTTTACTTTGCAAAATGTCCATGCTGCTTACTGGAAGGAAAACATCACATTTTATCATAGAATCATAGCGTAGGTGAGTTGGAAGGGATCTTTCAAGGTCATCTGGTCCAACTCCCCTGCAGTGAACAGGGAAACCTTCAGCTCCATCAGATGCTCAGAACCCTTTCTAGCCTCACCTTGAACATCTTCGGCATTGGGGCACCCACCAGCTCTCTGGGCAGTCTGTGCCAGTGCTTAATTACTCTTACTGTTTAAAACAAACAAACAAAATATCAACCCGTTTTCTTATATCCTATCCAAATCTCCCTTCTTTTAGTTTAAAACCATTTTCCCTTGTCCTATCATAATAGATTCTGCTACAGGATCTGAATGATCTTTTTTACAATTTTCCTGTATATCAGTAAATAAGATGATTTTATGTTGAAGTATTAAATTGATGGGAAAAAAATAGCATCTACACTATCCAACAACTCAGTAGTGACAAGAAAACTGAAGGAGATCTTCCAGCTTCTGCTGTTCTTGTGCTTTATTCTCCTGAAGCCATTCCCTGGCTAGAAGTTGGTGCTGGAAGTGTAAAGACAGCACTTAAGGCCTTGAGGAGCTGGTGTTAAAAGGAAAGGTACCTATGAAAGGCTGTATCAAGACCAAAACACTCCTGATTTCCATACGTGTACAGCAACATGTTGAAACCAGAAGATTTTTCAGTGTCTCCGCTCATCTGAAGCTTATTCTGTTCTTAGCAAACTGATATGGAGGTCAGTAAGAGTATCTTACCTTTTGGAATGATAAGACAGTATTAATATACGTATGTCTATGAACAGTGCTTGCATTGCAATTTCATTAAGAGTTTGGGCCTCGTTTTCAAAAATAAAATGAGTAGTTTACTTTTGGGTACAGAATATCTGGGACAGAAAGAAGGTATGAAAAGTTACTACAGTGATGTCAAAATTCAATTGTAGTATTAAATATGCAGGGGACACATGCTGCAGAGGGTTAGCATTTTGTGGGTTTTTTGGACTTTAAACTGATATTCTTTGTTCTATATGACAATAAAAAAAATTTCTGCCAAATTTTAGTAAATCATAAGCCACGAGATCATCTCACTCCACCCTTCTGCAGTGTGCCAAAAGCCCAAATTCAGCCAGAATTCATGAAATGAGAATTTTTCAGAGCTGAGATGAGAAATTTTCAGTGAGCATTGGTTTGGTTTTGCTGTTACTATGCTTTACATGGGGTGTACAGTGTGGTTCTTTTAATAAGGTTTATCAGTCCTGCAGCTAACTTTCCTAAGTATCTCATGAAGGTACATCAGCAACCCAGTTTTCAGACTTGGAAAAAACTTTGTTGGAAACTAACTTTCAGACTAAATATTATCAGTTCTCCTGGATCCCAGTTCATGGTTCTATTTTCTTACGAGAAAATTAAGAAGTAGATCACACAATTTTATCTCAACACATTTAATTTGAATATAAATAGTTTTATGCCTAAACTATACTTGACCTTTTCTACTGAAGAAGACCGAATGTATTCGCACTGCGATTTAGTGACGGTAAGGGGACACAATCATAAAAAGGTATTATAAATCAGGTTGTAGGAGCCTTTTGGGAGATCATCTACTTCAATCTCCGGGTCAGAGTACGACTCACTTTTGACATTACACTGAATTTTTTCATTCTATTTTAAATGGTGCGTTGAGATATTTGATTAGTTGTCTTATGTTCATATTTTCTCACCGTGCTGCATGAATAACAGTGATTTGTGTCACAGTGATGGTGACATTGCCATAGTAGTAGCAGGCAGTTTTGTAAGCTTATTGCTTTACAAAGTGGGCTAAAAGTTGTTTCCAAGTGCAAGTATTTTGTAGGGGCAGATTCTACTAAACTTCTATTGAATTATAGTTCACTTGAAGGAGAATTTCAGATCCTTGCCCTCATGTGATAGCTTATTGCTTAGTTTTAAAAAAAAATCTGCAGTACAATCATTTAGCATTAGCAGTATTCCCATGCCACATTTTAAAGGCATGGCCAACAAGGCTCCCTCATGAAATGCTGCAGGCACTTTGCAACACCTATATTGTTACTATTGTTACACAATGCATTGTGATTTTATTTTTTATAATAAAAGTGCTGTGCTGGAGATTTGCGTGTAGCTCCCTATTTTGTCATTTCCTTATGAAGTTAAAACCACACCAGAACAGTTTTACTCACATCTAACATAAGCAGAGCTAGTACCTAATCTGCTGGCATTCTCTGCAGTGCCCTGCAGCTGCTGAAAGCAGTGGTACAGCCTCCAAGTCCCTCTGGATAGTAGGATGAGCTGTACAACACATTTGGTGCTTTCTTGACTGTATTAAACTGCTTTGCCACTAGAAAATTACATCCTTCAACAGCCTCTGATAATGGTGAACAACAGTAATTTATTTTTGCTCAGTGTAACAGAAGTGGTGCTTTTCCTCATAGGGAAGGAAAAAGAAACAGAACCGTGACTGCCCAGGGCTTTTTTCTTCATAAAAATTGACTTTATTATTCATGTTATTTTATTATTATTTGTCCTTCAGTTCTGTGCGTCATACTTCAATCAGATTTTTAAGGAAGCTTATAAGCATAAGAAGATGCTGGAAGAATAACAGTAGATACTAATTACTTGCCTGGTAAAGGTTGCCTCTCTTTTTTCAACTTAGAAACTTCTACTTGCCAACCTGTCAGACAGGTGTGTGTGTGTGTTGGCTGCATCTAATTTTTTTTTTTTTTAAGATGAATGATTTGACAGTCTGTACTTGAGAATAGCATTGCTAGGATCCGTGAGATGGAAGGACCCTTTTTCACTGACCCTGAGATCTCTTTTGAGTTGAGATCTGTGTGTGGGCTTAGACTCCTCCTTCTTTCTCGGCAGCTCAGAAGCAAATCTAAGTGCTGCAACGCAGGTGACCGCTGGTAGGGAACTCCTGGTTTGCACAGCCCAGCCTGGTGTGCTTCCTCGGTAGACCTTCTGTGGGAGGAGCTGGTTGTCACCATAGTTGGTTGTAGTCGCAAACTCCATGTATTGCTTAATACTTTTCTTTTGGAGAGAGAGTGGGAGTTTAGGTACTGTCCTTTTCCCTCAGAGATGATTATTTCCTTATCTGGTGGGCACAAAGTCTGTGATATCTCTAGCTGGCATTGCTTTTCAAGGAGTTCAAAGTCCTTGAGTTCAGACATAATGGAGCAGGGCAAGTGTATTGCTATTTCCTGTTTTTGAAACCAAGTTTTTGCTTTTAAATATATCAGCATATATATTAGTATAGCACTATATGGGTATATTATTTGCATGTATTTACATTTTTTGGTTTAATGCGGTATAACTGCTGTGCAACAACAGTCAACAGAATATTATGTGGAGGTAGACAGGATTTCCTTAGTCAAAAATCTAATCAACATTTACATGAGATCAGCATTTTCCAAATCTGATGCTGTGCATAGTGAAGTTATTTAAATGTATTCCACTTTATCAGTTTCAAGGTCACATCGAGATGTAGCTATTGCCTTTCACTTGTTACCATGTAAGCGGTCAGTAGAAATCTTCTATTAGAACAAATGAATAAATAACCAGGCAAGCTTCACCAGTAGTCTTCTGAAATAACTGCAAAGTAATTCAGAGCTGAAGATGACAAGCAATTATTCTTTGTTTCAAGATAAAGTGTTTTTAGTGCATTATTTGTGCCATATCCGTACGTTGTTAATTGTGAATTTACTTTTATACATCTCATTTGGAACAGTGATGCATTTTATTCAAGAAAAAATATTCAAGTGAAACCAAATGTCACCTTGACTAAGCCTGCTCAATGCAGCATGTAAATGAAACTCTCATCTTATTCTTGTTCTGACTACCAATGGTGTTATTTTTTGTTTGAAAAGGGGACAAAATTCGCACTGCCTTATGACTGCAGTGCTGAAAAGAGCAAAGTCACACAACTCTGCAGGATCTTTCACTCAGCTGTGGGTGTGTTTATTGAGGTCATTTCTTTCAGGGTAGCTCTGTATCACACTCCGGCAAGTTCAATGTAATCTTTTCTAAAAATCCAGTCACCCTTTTGAGTTACAAAACCTGTGCTTCTTGCTGTGTTAATAACATCTCCAAGTTTGGTAAATTTGAGCATTAGTAAAGTATCTTATGGTGTATGGTATTCAGAGACAGATATGTTTATAGAGATTAGAAATAGTAATAGTGGAAGAGACTTAGAACTATACATCAGAAATTGAAATTGCTAGCATTGCTTATGTGCTAACGAGATGACATACAGTGTGATGCTTCCTGGAAAACGTGGATAAGTGTGTGCCTTGATAATTAACAATTGAAGATGTTTATTTCTTCACTGGCTCCTGTTGCATTATGTCTGGATGCTAACTGTATGAGCTACTTACAGGATGTAACTGTGAAGTATTTAGAGAGAAAGAGAATAGGTCTTACAATAAAGTGTACATTCCCTGCCAAAAAAAACCATGAAGGTGAATGTTTCTTTGTCAAAAATACACATTGTTGTAATGTGTATTTATATTCTGAGCTGTAAAGACGACTAACGCTTACTTCATACCCACAATGTTTGCTTTAATTTTTGAACAGCTAAGTAGTGCTGCTCAAATACTTAGTATGTAGCTACTGTTTATTAATATAATGTCAAGTCAAAGATCAGGACTCAGATGAATGAGATACAAAGAAAAGGGAAATTTTATGTATGTCCCAAATCTTACTTATAATCCAAGTAAAGGAACACATCTTCTCTGCACTTCATGCTTTTTACTTTTTTGTTGAGTCTGACAAAGCCACAGCTGTTTGGTTTTTTAATGCTCAGATTAATTCATTTAAATCTATTAATATTCATTTAAATCTATTAATGTTTTTTCTGTAGTACTTTGTGGTGTAGTCACCTATAAGAAAGTGAGAATGACAGGGAGAGACTGAGAGGTGTCAGTGAACTGAACCAGAACGGGAAGCAATGAGCTGACAAAACTGCAGAGCTTTTCTTGTAACATCCAAAGCAGAAGGGGGTTATAAGCAGATTGTAGTAGAAGACAGTGAAATTGCTCCTTGGGGGGGGACCACCCAAAATGGAGCAAGATTTGAAGAAAGAGTTTGTTCAACAGCTATGTAATATGTAATATTTTGATATTAGGGCCAATCTGAAGTGAAAGTTTATTTTTGATTAAATAAAGGAAAAATAACTTGACCGAATGTGAATCAAGAAGGTCTGTGCAACTGAAGTGAGGTAGCTTGTGTTAGAGAAGAGCTGTTACTGAGTGACTGCTGTGACACTGTAAAACAGGAAAATAAGAACTAGTGAGAAAACACAGAAGCAACTTTAGTGCAACAAAGTTTGGATTATGGTCAGAAAGTTTGGGACAGTAATGAGAGAGTTTTCAAGTGTTCCAAGAGTCAAAAAAGGGAAATAAAGTCTTCTACTAGGGGAATAACAAAGATATCAGTGCACTTTTTAATGGAGTTCTCCAACTGCTTGAAATTAGTATCAATTTCATTTGTGCAGAAAGTCTTCAGGTGTAGAGGGAAGATGTGGCATTAAATGAAGGTTTTATTAATAGCAGGTACAGGAGTCAGAGAACTGACTTGTGAAACAGGGAAGTGAACTTTCAGATTGCATTGTAGAAAGTCAGGACTGGAGCATTTTCAAAGAACCTTCAATTTTCTGTTTGTGTGCAGAAGTTTGCTTTCATATGTACTTGTACCTGCTATAGTAAAGCCATGCCTCAGCCTTCTTAGGCTTTAGTAGTTCTCTAGTGGCATCAGATGGGAGATGAATAAAAAAATGCACTGTTGCCATTCCATGGGAGTATCAGATAATTAATTCTTACTTATTGAGAGGCAGAGAATATGTTTAAATGCCACCATTTTAGTACTTTACTTTCAATATAACATTTCTATCTACAGGGGATTCTATTTATGTCTGTAACATTGCTTCTTACTGCTAAGCTGTAAAAGTGCTAGATAAGGCTAATACAATTATATGCCATAGCTTGATTTAAACTGCTGTGATTTATGGAAGATATTACTGAGTTGTCATACGAATTTCTTGTGGAAGTACTATCCAAGCAGAAATGTCTTGTAATACTTTTAGCAATAGAATACTGATATTTTGCAAATACTGTTATACAACTGAATGTAAGAATCCAATTTTTGAGTGAATATATATGTGTTCACGAGTGCAGAAACATAATGTCCATTGGGATGTTTGCAAAATAATAGATCAAGCAACTCTAGCACATTTAAAGCAGGGCAGCAGCCTATGACAGATTTTTTGGTGGTGTAAATTGTCATAACTTCAATGGTTTTGACTAAATTTATCCTGTCTGGATCTGTCTGTTTTCTGCATGGGCAAGTACTGACAGGTAGGTACCTCATATGGTAATTTTGAGCTTGCACGTGTTGCTGAGAGCTTCCTTGAATTTCAAAGGTGTGTAGGTAGGTATGAGAAAACAAGATTTTTTTTCACTCTCATCTTTATCACATTTCTGCTGAAATAAATGATCAAGGAAACTTGGATTTTACTGAAGGCTGCTCTGCTTATTAGAGACTCTCTTGACTTTCAAGAGTGTTTTAGATGGTGCTGTTAATTTATAGCTTCTGCTCTATTCCGTGACAGTTTCCTTGAATTCAGCTTGTTGGAAATTAGTTTCTTTTATAGTATGTGTTTCTAACATTCATTTTGAAAATGGGGAATTTGTAAATCTAACGTGAAGTAAAGCCTATAAAGAGAGCCATTAAGATGCAAAATAAGTCACAAGCTGTTGAATTTATAAATGTTAAATGTAAGAAATGTGACATTTACTGTGTTTTGATTTTAAATGTCAAATAAAAAAAGTGAATACAGTTGAACATGCAACACCTCTGTAAGTGGTCAGCAGTACAACTTGTCTGATAGGAGCAGCTTGTTGCTAGTTCTGGTGGGGTGGTTGTGTAGGGTGGGTTTGCAGAGCACCCAGAGCTGCTGATGGATACAGGGTGCGAAACCTCCATGAATGCAGCTCAGAAATAGCAAAACCATGTAACAAAAACTGGGGTGGCAGGGTGGTTTCATGCAGATATAGTTAGTCATCTGAGTGAATGTCTTGAAGTGATTAAGCTTATGTGCTGGGCAGGTATTTTTTCCCTTGTTTTCTGGAATGTGATGTTCATGCATGGTGTAGCTCTGCCTTACAAAAATGTTCTAGCTGTACCCTTTCTGTTATGTAGGTGGGGTTAAGTTGGCATGGGCCAGGTGGTAACATTGCCAGCATCAGAACTTCTCTCTTGAAGCATTCTTCATTTTGCATCTGCAAGCACAAAGATTGATTTTGTCTGAAACACTCAGCTACGTGTTTGTAATACATGCACATTGGCATGCATGGACCCTGTAACTGCCATCACAAGAGGAGTGCTTCCAAACTTTCACCTCAGGTTAACTGACTGCCGTGATGCTGAGCATCTCTAGGGCAGTCCTCAGCCAAACCTCCTTCTCAGCACACAGGCAGTTTTGGTTCTTGGTTTCTGCCTCTCATGTAATGGAACTTTTCTGTGGGGAAGCTAACAGAAGTCTTACCTGTGCTGGATGTAAAGGGAATTAACTTGGATCTCAAAAAAGTGGTTTAACATTTCTCAGTTGAAGAAAAAAAATGGGTGTGAAAAGTAATTTTGTTTCGAGCACAAGAAAAAGAGCAAGTGTCTGTTATGACAGGTTTTCATGCTTAGCAAAAGGAGACTTTTAGACCAAGGACTTTGTACTTTCACGCTATGATATGTGAAATAATCTGTTTACATGAAGCTATTTCTTTTGTACTTATGCTTAGCATTTGTTTGCTGTTTAAATGCTTAAGTGAAAACGCATCTGATTGGAAAATGAGGGCACATTGCCCAATAAAATTATCATGTTGTATACTTTATGATAAGTTATTCCAATACAGACAGCTTCTAAATGTAATCTTGAGTCATTTGGTGTTAAGGAGGGGAAGAATATTGTTTCTAATAAGATGACCTTACGACCTGACCTCTATACATGTGGGAAGGGAACACAGGAATTGGGTTTTTAAAGAAGATGACAGCAGCACAAATGGCTATAAATGATCTGCAGATATGCATAGATTAGAGGTTAGAGATTAACAAGAAGAGAGAGGTTCTTCAGTATCCCAGAAAAAGAGGGTCCACTGGGCTACAGGTTTTCTAAGATGATACTAAGTGATAATACTAAAACTCATGCTAAGTTTAACACGCCTCCTTCATTTTTATTACAGTTTTATGCTTATTTTCAGCATCTCAATTGTAAGATCCTATTGTTGGGTTCTCCCTAGCACAAAATAAATTATGGTTTTTGCTTGCCCACTGAAAGCTCACCTTCTCATAAACCTCTCAAGTGCTCTCAGATCTTGCGCACCAAGATTTGGCTCAGTTACTGTCCAGAATAGTTACTTATTTTAATCTGTTTTAATTAACCATAATGTCTGAAAATGTTTAATAATGAGGGTGGACATGTTTGATTGTTTGTTCACAGTTAAGGCGGAAGATACCTATAAATTCTATTATTTTTTTTAACATATAAAATATTCTAATTGCTCACTGCAACATGAAAATATAGTGAAAATTCAGTTTTCTTTCCTAGAATAAATACCCTGCAAGTCCTTATGCAGTACTTACTGTTTTATGTCACTGTGTTCTATAGTATTGAATTAACCTTTACCTGATATTTAAGTGTAATCATTTTCACTTTCTTAGTACATTATTTAATAACATGGAAATAAAATGGCTTGCTGGAAAAAGATATCACTAAGATAACTGTTCAGAAGTGTCAAGTATATTTCATAAGCAGTTTCTTCAGTGCATCACGAACAATTTAAAAAGTGATAGTTACTATACATTTGTACTATATGCATTTTAGTAACGGTGAAAAAATTGAGTGAAATTTCTCCACCGTAATTGTACTTGAATGCCAGGATATTTTATCATGCTTTTTTTCAACTAGTTTATTTACTAGAACTCTAAAATACTTTTAGAATCACCTTCTATCAGATGCTGGAGCTGAGAACTTGAAACTCAATTTAATATGGAATATTTTTTCTGATAACTGATGTGTTTTTTTCCTTAAGCAGATTGTACTGAAAGCACTGAATATGTACTTTCCTATTGCAAGGCATTATTATAGACAAGTGAGTTTTACTTTGCTAAGTAGGGGTAGTGAATGTTTTGGAACAGGGTCAGGTTTTGTTGTTGTTTTTAATGCAAGTAGTCTAATGTAATAAGTATTTGTTTATTACCAGAAAGCAGAGATGGAAAATCAAGTAGTTTGATCCTAACTGTGACAATGAAAATTTGTCATTTAGAAGAAGTCAGTAATGTTGCTACTGAAGTAGATTAGGTTCTCTCGGTCAGAGTTGCATGGAAAAGCACTCACAAGCAGCAGCAGGTGCAGTAGTGCTATTGGGCCATCATACTGGATATTACAGAAATAGGCAGAATTGGGTAGATAGAGATTTTTTTCAACCGGAATCTAAACTTACTTTAAAACTGCTGCTTTAAACTGTTACTTCATTGAGTGCTTATTAAAGTTGCTGATCCTCTGGTAATGCAATCAAACATCTTCTGTGTGTGAGAATAGGGAAAGGTAACAGTAACTGCACTGAGTCATATGTGGTTTGTGCTTCCTATGACCCTAAGATTACTTAAACCAGTTCCTTCAGTACATGAAGGAGACAATCAAAGCTGCTCTAAGTTGTTTCCATTGGAAGATGCTGGATGGTCAGTGTCATTAAAAAAAAAGTTGCATTTTATTACATAGGTTTGTCCTCTCCCTTTGGAACCTTAAAACCCTTTTTTTTCCTGCTCTCAGCTGCATAATTAGCTGTCAACAGCACTACAGTTAAATAGCAAATTGGCTGTTATTTTCTGTTTAACAAACTTCAATGCTGACCTGCTGCTAAAATGCTCTTTAATTAGGTGCCAAAAGACGTCAAGTCTTGTTATTTTCACACTCTTCTAATGTTCTCACCCTGCAATAAAAAACCCTCAAACCCTATTCTTTCTGTCTGAGGACCCCCTCACCAGGATCTGTAGTTGGAAAGAAACTTTCTTGGAGTGTGTGTCAGTGTCACACGCGCAGTAGCCAGCTTAGATCATCACTACAGTGATAGACCTGTGCTGACAGCTGGCTTCAGATTCTAATCAAAACGTTCAACAACCTCTTTTCCTTTTCCCTTCCTGGTGACTTCCTGTTGGCACATGTTGAAAAAGACTCAAACAAAACAAAGCAAAAACACTACAAAAAAAAAAAAAAAAACAAGCAGCTTAAGCATTTGCATAACTGTACATTTGGTTGTGTTGTTTTGTTGTTTATTTCTTTTCTCCATTAAGATGTACAATTCCTGTAGCCTTTTGCCAGCAATGTAACGTGGAGAAGCTGTTTTACTCTAATCTTGGATCAGAACCCACTCCATAGCAGCTGTGAGCAACTCCTGGATCACCTGACATTTTTGAAGAGGTGGGAGTGGGAGCTGCTCTAAGGCTCAGTTCCAGTGATGGGACGGCTCAGGGACCAAAGGAAGCTGTAAGGTCTGTTTTCTCCTTGCCCAAGCATTCCCCCTTTCACACTGAGTAGCTTCAAGTGATGTCCTTTCTTGCTGACTTTCCTTCATTTCTGTGTTAGATTTTGATCCAGGAAGAAAGGGTCAGGACTGCAGAAATCTCAGGAGGCAGAGAGCAAAGAGTTGTACAAAGACAATTTGAAATATTTGCAAAGGGTTTTATCTACCACAAATACAATTATCTGAATGGCAAATCTTGCAGCTTTCTATTTAACATTTCCCTTGATTTTTCTATACTTATGTTTCTTATTCCTGCCTACCTCTTACTTTGTGTGCATTTGCAGGCTAAGTCTTATTTATGGGGTGCTGGTTTTAGTCATGTAAAGAGCAAGTATACATAGAATAATATGATCTGTCTCTATCTGAAGAAGTCTGAATCATAAAAAACTTCTGCCCACAGAGAAAAGGAATGCTGAATCATTTTCCTATTTAACACATTTTCATGAACATTCATCAAACTGTTCATTTAGTCTGGAGCCTGAAGCAATGAGTTTGTGAATGAAGCTCCCAGCCCCTGGTGCAGAGCTCTCCCTTACCATATGCCATCGTTTCCCTGAAGGGAGATGAAGATTGATACATTAAGAGCTCTTTAAAAATCCAACCATTCCTTGGAAAATTGTGGGTTTGGTCCAGAAATAGCACAGGCAGGCGAAGTAATTGAACATTTTTGCTGTTCGAGTAAGACCCTTCAGATATGCACATACAGAAATGAGTGCCTGTGGCAGAGAGACGTGTGTCTATGTTATTTATTCTGAAACAGGAATTTTTTTCTATTAAGACTGGAATTCCTGAAATAAAGAAAAGCAGGAGGAGACGTGGCTTATCTGTATTGTTACCTGTTCATATTTTTTCTCATCTTGATTTATTAGTTTTCTTTTTGTACTGCTGAAGCCCTTTTTGGTTGTCTTGTGACAGAAACTACCATAACTGTTCTGCTTAATGGTAAAGATAAATATTTAAATGACAGAAAAATATGGCTACGTGAGAAAAGATTCAGACTATAGCAGTTTTGCTGAAGACTGTCAGCTGTGTTATATAGGGGTTATGCATGAGATGTTACAGAATTTGTTAAAAGATCTGGATACGTTTATTATGTGTTTTGAAAAAAAGTATGGGTATTTATAGTAGTGGGAGGCCAAAAGGGTACTTTGGGCTCTTTTTTTCAGTTTCGTAGGCCAAAAGCAATACGTGGTATTCTTGAGAGCTGTATTGGTCTTTTATTTTCCCAGTATATCAACAATTAAATTATGCTGAATACTCCAGGTTAGGATGGGGAGAAAATATTCTAAATGAGATTATCTTGCAGGTATTCTCTAAGAATGAATTTAACATCATATCCATATTTGACCAAATAAATTCAGTGAGAGAGGTGTCTTATTTTGGACCAATTGTCAATAAGGTATTTTCCATTTTTCACACACACAGTATAATTCTTCTCTTTCCTCCTAGTTTCAATCCAGCTGTGAATCTAAACTTTAGCTTCTCTAGAAGGTTTGTAGCAACTATCATTTATAATTAATTTTAATAGCATCACTGTGGTCAATTTAGTATTGAAAACCTGAGGTAAAGCACCCACTTAGGTTTGGAATATAATTGTGCTCAGGTGTTCTTGACTAGTACAGAATTGAATCATATGTTGACTGGCCATCCAACAATACAGTAGTGTGAAAAGAAGCATTATTAATTATCCTGCATTGCTATTTCACCTGAAATTATTTAATTCTTTTTTACTTGATTTTAGGATGGTTTTTCCTCAGATCTTCACTAAATTCATTCTGGATGTAAAAGATGAGAAATGAACTAGAGAATGGGTGGTATTGAGACATTTCCCTTGTACCATTGGCACTGCAGTAATGGAGAGAAGCACAGCTTCAGTTTGTGCATCAGCAGCTGCACTGCTAACAAAGAATGGATATAAGGTGAAAACATAGGCATGATGAGTGGAAATAGATGAGCAGAACGCGTTGCAATCAGTTATTAATTTAGTGATGTATGTAGAGATTAGCAGAAATTTCCCTTCTGCAAAGTTACTTTGAATGGGACTGGATGAGACCAGTCTGTTGTGGCTTGCCCTGTATCAGCAATTCCCTTCAGATCAGCCTCTCTATGTAAAGTAATTTTCTTTATTCAACAGGGTAACCTCATTCGTGCAGACTTGTTCTCAGTGAAGTTAATAACAATTCAAAACCTAGCTGCTGTATGCTTTTAGAACTTCTGTCTTGATCAATTGCCCATAGCAGGAAGTTAGCAGCAGAGTACTGAAAGGAAACCCAGCTCATCAAAAATTGACCACAAACCCTGAAGACTTGGTGTATGTGGACTCATGAAGTACAAATGGTCTGAAGTAACCTGAACAGATCTTTCAAGCACTATTAGCTGAGCAGAAAATAGAAATTTTGGCAGTGCTAGGCAGGGGACATAACAAAATGTGTAGTAGACCTAGCAGAATGGAACTTTGAAAATGGTCTTTGATTAGGAGGTTAATAGGATTTATGAACTGTACTAACTTAAACTCTTGTAACAATTCCCACTGTAATTACCACAGACATCCTCAAAAGCTTCAGGTGTTGATTTTGTTTGTGTGAGGATCCAAAAGTTTCCAGGCTTATCCCCGCTCATCTTTTGAAATTGGACATTCAGAATTAAAATTTTCAGAAAGGTTTCTCTGGAAGTTTCTGGCACTTCTAGTTTGAGTCTGTATTTCTCCCCCTTACCTGAATACAGCCGTCCTGCTGCTGTCTGGGATTTGAAAGTACAAGAGAAGCTGCTTTTGTACAAAAACAAAAACCCCCACAAAACAAAAAAAATCCCACTCACAAACATTCAAAAGAGCTGAATAAATCTTCAATATCCTACGTGTGAGTCAAGTTTTTAAACAGAACTTGTGCACTGCCATCTTTTATTCTCATAATTCAGATTTGCGCATTAAAAATACACTAAAGTTGAATTCTGCTACTTCCTCTGTGCAGTGCTGTAACAATGTGGAGCGATTTATACTCCTGTGTCATTTATTTCCCATGCAGCCATGGCCCTAGGTAGATGAGTTCCAGGCAAAATATTTATATTCTGTCTTCTTGATGGAAATATGCAAATCTTAGATAAAAGATTGCCGTGCATAAGTTTTGTATCCACTAAAGCATCAGATTGCAGCGTTTTATTAAATGCAAATAGATAAAGTAGAAAGTGCAAATTGATTTGCTTTAGTGTGCTTTGAGTGGGTGGAAGGGAAGATTGCTTAACTGATAGGGGGGGAAAAAGCTAACTTGTATTCAGAGAAGATTCTCTGTATTGATCAGCAGCTAGTTATACTGCAGAAGAAATGAGTGGTTTGATCTGGGGCCAGTAGATCAAGGCAGTCAGCCAGACCTCTAATAAATAGTGTTCATAAATGGCACTGGGTAAATGACTTTAAATCTCTGCAAATGATACCTTTCATATCCAGACTATCAGGAAAATATGCTTGTACGTTTTAGATATTTGTTGCTGCTCTTGGCCGTGATGTATACATTTGCTACAAATATTCTTTGTGTGTTTTTCCTGTGTTTTCTCCATAATTTGTTTGCAGCCAGGATGCTCAGAACTTGAATTCTATCTGCCAGAACATACTTGAAAGCACACGGGCAAACCAAGTGTATAAGTCATGTTTTGTGATAGATGTGCATTCAAATGGTGCAGTTATTCTTCGTGTGGGTATTATAAGACGTTGAAACGTGGCTTCTCTGAAGTACCTCAGAAAAAAATAGTGCTTGGGGAAATGTGGGAGAGGGTGCTGGTGGTATCACTGGAAATCAGAGAGAAGCCTGCCAGAATGTTTGTCGAAAGCCCCCTTTTCTGACCCTATGAGGTAAACTGCAGATTCTGGAGACAGCATGGAAATGAGCTGGAAATGAACACCAGAGGAACAAGCCTTTATAATTTAGTTTTCAGTGCAAGCCACTAAAGGATTGCCCCTTCCTGAAGTGAAACAGTATCTGATCTGCAACAATGGTTTCCTGTAACATTCATATCTTGCTCAAGGCTAATCAGGGGAGGTTTATAAATTGTTGAAATCACTTTATAGCACATTTAGAGCCCATTTCACAGCAGTTGAAGGGGCTGCAATGATGCTAATAGCCTTCTGCATTTCTTAAGTATTTGCGATTTAAAAATGATATAACATTTGTAACACTTCAGAGTTATATTCAAAAATAACATGGTAAACCTAATCATTATATAGCCAGGGATAAAAATCACAGCACCATAAAGGCTCATTTTCAGCTTTCATCAGTGCTGTCCAAGGTTTCACATATTTGGCAGAGTAATTCATGCAAAATGCATATGAGAAATACAACAGGCCAAAATATTTGAGGCCTAAAATCCTGATCAGGGGAAAAGGAACTTTATAGATTTGTGACTGTCATCTATTTTGCTAAGCTGATAGGTTGTAATAGATAATAGATTCTTTGGTTTCTTCAGCCACCTAAAATTTACAGCAATTAACTGGAAGAGATTGCTGCTTACTTTGTGCCTGTGTTTAGTATAACTTATTGTAACTCTGTATTGAACTATTAAAATCATTTAGAAATGAACATTGCTGAACACTGTGGTGATCAAGTCACTTATAAAGCACTCATGGTATAGAAGGAGGAGATAAAGTTGGCTGAGATCCTTCTTCAGATAATTCACTTGCAAATTCCTATTGGCAAAGCAGAGGAAAATCTCATTTGCTGATGTAAAACATTTTTATTGAATGAGTTGCAGTTGCATCTGTGAAGATATTAATGTACTTTCAAGCATTGACTGTTATCCATTTAGGCAATTGTCAAATGACACAAACTGTGAATGTAAGTGATGACCTCAATAACGGTAGCAGTAGTGAACCAGTCCTTGCTGTTGTGCTGTACAGGAACAGACCAAGTCCAGGAGGCTGTAAATTCAGTGATGCTACAAAAAAATCACATTGAGTTTGTATTGATTGGGCTAATTATTTTTTTGCCTTATTTGACCTGTCTGTGCTTAAGAGCCAGCCTTAGTTCATACTTGCTGAGTTATGCCTTTTTGTTACAGATTCTCAGATCAAGACCTCAGATGCCTTTAGTTCTTGATAAAGTAGCTGTATCTGCAACATTTCCCTGAAATACCAAGTCAATAATAATAATAAGATCCAGTGGTGTAATATCCGAAATATCTGCTGAGTTTCTTCAGACCTTAAAAATTTAAGAGATGCTGATTTCTGGATTGTGATCATTGATTCATTTCTTCCTACCTTTGCACATGTATGTGCTCTTTCTCTTGATGGTAGACAATTAGCAATTGTTTATTAAACTTTATTTCTATATCTATTTCTATATTGAAATCTTTTATATCTGTAAAACACTGAATTTTCTGCATTTCTCTGGTAATGCTTAGTCATTAATCCTTGAACACCTAGTTTGGAACTACACAATAGGAACCATGAGTCTATCTGGGATCGAAGGTAAAAGTGGATCTTAATGGCCACTCAGTCATAATATACTATTTGAGAAAAATTTTTGGTCTGATAATGTTCTATGGAAGCATGGATGTAGAATGTTTGTAGCTGCATCTCTCTTTTTCTTTTTTTAATGTTTGATTTGATGTGGGAATTGGGGTCTGTTTGCAGCCTCAGTGGCAGTGTGTCTAATAGTGCAGTGCTGAGTTTTACTGAATAAATCTATGGAATTATACTGGGATGGCAAATAATGCAGTGCTCCATTGCTGCAGTTGTTTCAGCTATGGTGACTATTAGGATTCCTAGTTGTATGCATGTCATGAGTTACAGCAATTGCTCATCCTAACGGAGTAGTTAAGATGGAGAGTATTTAGAACTCCTTTTGTTTAGATCATGATATCTCAGCTGCTTCCTACTTCAGCAGGTCCACTATAGTTAGCTGTGTCATACAGTTACTGAATATCCATGAATTTCTGGTAAATTATGCCATGTACAAGACATCTGTTAATTCACTGCTTGCAGTTTATTAGACTATTATATGTAAACTGCTTTGAGCAATAAATTACAAGATTAGGGCTTTTAACGTTTAGGGATATCATTAGGCATTGTGTGCTGGAAGTAGATTTGACAAATGCTCTTTGCTAATGGAGTATGTTTAAAGGAAAATCTGCATGAATTAATTATAATTACTGTCATATTAAAGAGTATAAAAACAACTGATGTCATCACTGTTGATTTAGTGCTTTGGTATGTATGATTATAGAACCCTGTTTACATAAATATTTCTTCAAGTAAACAAACATGCAGACTTTCCTTTGAAACTGCAACTATGACATGACCTGAATTCTTCATCTGTTTGTGCTCTGTAGTGAAGTTTATGTATGTAAATAAGTAAAAAACACAAGGGAAAAGTTGGTATCACTGAAGGTGATGTATGCTGAGTAGCACCATGTGAACTCACAGGCTCAAAGTATGACAAATGCAGCCATTGCCTGTGTCTGGGAGAATACATTCTGTGCTGCTGCTTTGGAGTTTGTCACTTATTCTGGGCAATAAGTGTTCAGGACAGGTATTGTCCTGCCATACATTTGTGGCAGGGGCTGGAGTAGGTGGCAGCATCTCCCTCTGTGCTTTGACAAGTGACTGAATTATTTGGGAAGAGACAGAATAGCATTTGATGTCTGCTCTGTGTTTATCCTTTGAAATGGATGAATGATGTGGCTGTATGGAGATGACTTAAAACAGGTCTCAGAAATTGCTGGAAATGCTTGAAATCAGATGCATACAAATAAGCATTAGCAAGTATCTGGCTCTGATAACTGTAGCATCTACTGAAGTAGGGAAAAGCTGCAGCTCTCCTGTATTAACTGTTATACATGAATAGTCCCATCACAGTGCAGCAGGGAATAGTGACACATACACAAAAACTATTACAGCCTGTCAGTCATTTTCCAGTAGAATAATTCGTAAACATTCATAAAAGCTTAGCTATGCTAAACGGCAAACTTCCCACCCTGCTTCCTCAAAAACCCTGAGATCTTTTATTTTAAAATGTAAACATTTTATTATGACACTTTGATTAGAAGCACATAAATCTCTCAGCAGTGAATTCACTGCATATATTTCTTGCTGAGAATGTAGCTGCAAGTAAGCATCCGATTATATTCTTGATATGTGATTTACTTAGGTAAGGTAGCAGAACAGCAACAACAACACAGAAATATTGGGTCAAAAATTATACAGAAGAGAGAATGAGAGCATAACAGAAAGGGAGCAAAGAAACACTTAATTGCACTGTGTTGTTTCCATAATGTTTTGAACATTTCATTGAATATTTCTTACATGTGAATTATGCATATGCTTTGGAAAGATGCAAAACATTATATATGATGAATGGAATACATGCCTTTCTGATGGTACAAAAGATCTTGTTTTAAATTGAAAAGTGAAGTATGTCACACCTAGCAGAGATTATTTTATTTTCTTTCAACTCAGGTAAGCAAGAATATTGCATTTAAAGGAAGATTTCTCTGTGTATTCTCTCACTGGAACCTCCTGCGCAGTATTGCAAGAAGGTAATGCAGTTTGGTGCAGTGGAATTGAGTTTCCCTATGTTAAAAAATTTTCTTTACAGTAAGTTGCAACTGAAAGCAAAGCGCATAGTAATTGATAGAGGCAGATATCAACTGATACCCAAAGAAGCATCTTTAATAGTACTAACGTAGAAGCTGAGGCAATACTTTATTTTCATAATGATAGAAGAATCTAGCAGTTCAATCTCACTTTTCATGTCTAGATATTTGTGATAACTTTCTTGTTCATTAGGTGGATTTGCATATTCTCAAAAATTGTATGAGGAAGCACTTTCAACTTTGTGTGCTGTTTTAAGTTTCTTGTAATATGTTTAGGAAGTGTTGCAGTTTAACCCAGCACTGCATGGTCTTTCGCTCACTCTGTGCCCCAACAGTGGGTTGAGGGAGAAAACTGGGGAAAACAGCATGAAACTCCTAGATTGAGATAAAAACTATTTACTAATACAGAAAAGAGAAATATTAGTAATGGCAATATGTATATTTACATATTACAAGTTACACATTACAAGTGATGTACAAACAGTTGCTCACTTCCCACTCTCTGATGCCCAGCCAGTCCCTGAGCAGATGCTGTCCCCAACCAACTCCCCAGTTGTATAGTTTTTGTATGATGCCATGTGGTACAGAATGTTCCCTTGCTCAGTTTTGCTCAGCTGTCCTCGTTCCACCCCCTCCCAGCTCCTTGTGTGTGTGTACTGTCACAGCAGTACAAGAAACGGAAGCATCTTTGTTTCTGTACAGTACTGCTCAGCAGCAACTAAAACATCAGTGTGCTATCAACATTGTTTTTCTCCTAAAGCAAAAACATAGCATCATACCAGACACTGTGAAGAAGATCAACGCTGTCCCAGCTGTATGTAGGGCAGGAACATAGGGAGGTTTCGATGGAATGCTTAGAAAAATTGGTCTGAGAGTTGCTTTCTCTATGCTGTTTGTATAATTCTTACTCACTAAGATTGAAGCTAAAAACATATGCAAAATAAAATGATCCGGAAAGTTGTGTCTTGCAAGTCGTCTTCCATAACATACCATCTTGGATAGAATCACAGATTGCTTTCAGCTCCTCAGAGCTACAAGAATGGTAGAACAAGCAGAAGTGAAGGATCTAAGAAGCATTTGGCTTTTGTTCAAGAATAACCATGCATCAAAGTAATTGAGTCTTTTTGAGGGTATTTTTAATAATGCTGCTAAAGGGACAGGGGAGGTGCAACATTCTTAAATCTTTTGCTGCCACATTCAAACATTTTCAGAAATGTACAGATTTTCACCCTAAAAATCAGTTGGCTTTATTTTCTCCAGCACAATGATTAGAATACTGATTTTAAACATTGCTGTTCTGTCCTTTTGCTGTTCTTCAGCCTGGAAATCCATGGGCAGTTTACACCGCCAACTTAGCAAACTCTGTCTTATATTGTAAGAAACCTTTCTGGTACAGAATTTATGTGATATCTCTTAACAGCAACCAAATTCTTTCTTAGTCTGTTCTAAACCAGCTAAGGCGCAAATTTCATTTACTGTTATATATGATTATTTAACTGGCCTGGATTTTACACCTGACCTGTTTGACTTACTCTTAGGCTAGAAGTATAACACTGAAGATTTAAATTTGAATACTAAAATTGTAGTCTGTATAGAGAAGTGTAAGTACTTCTTTTAAACCTTTGTAAGACTTTTCTGATTTGTTCTATCTTTATATTACACCTTACAGCTGTATGGCATCATGCTTATAAGCAAATAAAATCAAACTGTCCCTTCTCCAGTCTTGTTCAACCAGCAAACTCCAAGAATAAGGCAGAATTTGTTTCCAGTTGGCCTCCAACTAATTGAGTTGTGCTGCTGCATGCTACCTCTGATATACAAAATAGCCCACTCTGTTCTGTATTGCAGTACAGCCTAATGTTGTATCCCTGGTAATTGTCATTGAGGCTTTCTTATGAAATACTAGTTCTGAAAGTTATCCTTCAATTTAATAGGTTTTTTTCACTGCCTTTGCATATCTACAGAAATAAATGAGGGCAAAGTATTTTTACCTATTGCACATATTTACTTTTTGCAGTTCAGTTGTAAGAGGGATGATTTTCTGCTGTACTGTTAGGAACAGACTTACAGGGATGAAAAAAGCCCAATATGCCAGTGAATACTGAGGAATTTAGCTTCTGACAGAGAAAGTAGTAATTATTCTACCAATAGGGAAGTGTCTTAGTACTTCTTTTGCGGTTCCTGAAGAAGGAATTGAGATGTATTCATCTTTCAGATGCAGATGTCATGATATATTGAAAAGATCATCCTCTGTAAGCAATGGAATGTGTGAAATTATTGTATGAACTTTGATAAGTAGTATTTGATTTTACTTCTATATGTAGCTTAAATGGTTCAGGCGTTGCCTTTTGCTAGTGTTTTATTGGCAAACTATGTTAATTTTCTTTTGCTATTGTATTACACTTATTTTCTCTTATAACCATAATTACATTCCTTAAATTCTCTGTTATTATTAAGTATTGGATAACAGTTTGGCAATGTTTTACTGAAGAATTTTTTTTTCTCCTGTATAAGTTTTCACCCCCCCCAAACTCTTTTTATTTGGTAATATTTTGCCTTACTTTTGTGTGTTCTCCTTTCTTTGTAGGTATAATTTTTGATGTTAGATAGGATAAATCTACTTGTGGTGATAACAGAGATGACATGCTGGCTGTACTGAGGGCTACCAAGGGAATGTTCTTACTCCTTCCAGTGGCTGGGATTTTATCTTAACTGAATAAGATCCTGTGGATGTGAATTGCTATTAAATTTCCATTGATGTAATCTCTTACCGTTGTTATTTTTCTGCCAGTGTAATATTGTATGAGTTGGGCCACTATAAATACACAATCCTAATTCACATTCAAAATGAAAAGCTTTTCTCCTGTTTTCAAGAATATTTCTGTTGAATGGTCTTGCTCTTTCTGATGATATTCTCTTATCTCTTTTCAGTCTTGGTATAGTGGTATTTTGCAGTCACTCAGAATCAAAAAATAAGAGCAAAATCAAAACATCCTGATACTTTCTGTTCTATTTCTCTAACATCTTGAAAAGCAAATAAATCTGTGGCCCATATAGGCAAAGTAATTTCAAAGTAATTTCCTATCTTGGAGCGAGATGAAAGCAATGCCAGTAACATAGATTTAAACATGCATGTGGCACTTTGGAGACTCTGCTGCCACTCTTTAACATGTGGGACAGTTTTTAAGAGACCAAAGTTCCATTTTAAATGTGTCAGCTTTAACTTGGTCTCTTTAAATAGCCCATTAAAGTCCCCTAATAGGAAAAATTTGCAGCTTGCAGCTACTTCTGTGCATGCATAATGCAGAAAGAAATGAGATATCTTGTGTGCCCTGTGGCTCAGAGACTTCTCCTTGCAATTAATAAGCACTGAAGTAGATGACAAGAAGATTATTACACATTTTTTTAAATAGATGAAAGGTTTTGTAGACTTACAATGTGGATTATCAACAGAGCTAAACATTATTCTGAAATAATGAATCTTTGGTATTGTTTTTGAGGAGGACAAAGAATATAGCTCATCTCCCCAGTGCAGGACTGTGTATTTGTTCTTATATCTAAGAATGTGTGCGTACCTTGCTTTTAACAAGACTGGACTACTGACTGACACAGTGATTTTAATTCTCCATCTCCAGGAGGACTACATTTTGGTTTTGACCAAAGCTCTTCGTTTTGTGCTCTCCAGTGGGGTTATTAACTCAAAGCAGGGAGACTATAAGGACATAACTTCTGAGTGCAGTTCTGATATGACCAAAATGTGAATCAGGTGTTCAGCCACATTAAATGATTCTTTCTCTATTGCAGGGTTTTAAAACAATATTTGTTTTTAATGTAAGAAAAATCTAAGAAGTCATACTTCATGGAGATACAAGTTATTTTCTGTTTCCATTGTAAACTCAATTATTCAGGAATGTAATTGTTTTTAGTAATTTTTACGTAAGGCTAAATGTCAAATAATTGATACACAGCCTTAACTCGGGAAGTTAAGGAACCAGTGTTATAAGGTGTGTGAGGACACCTGAAAGCCAGAAGTCTTGAGAGATGCTTTTTCTTATTGATATCATAATGGTGACTGGAGTAAGAAGGAAGGGGAGATGATATAGAGTAGATAAAAAGGAAAGAGATGGAAAATTGAAGCAAGCATGGAAAATGAACTAGGAAAACACAGAAAGTAAAATAAGGTTTGATGCATTCTGTGGGAAGGCTTGTTTGCTGCTGTGGGGTTATTTCAGTGATTGAAATAGATGTACAGGAATATATTGTGCTGTCTCTGAGGAAGGCAGTCATCTCTTCACCATGCTCAGGGCATCTGCAGTTATCTTAATGTGAGGCACATTACATTGAGATGGAGTGAAATTACTTAAACTCTTCCATTTGTGCTCCCTAAAACTGTTTTGTTGCATTCCATAAGGGTTTTTTTTTTTTTTTTTTTCAGGTAAATATGGAACTCTGTGTGAGAAATTCTTAAGCCATTTCTGCTTGAGAAACATACTTTGGTCAATGTGACAGGATTTTAAAAGTTCAGGAATGGGTATGAACTTCTACTGAGGTTCTAAATAACCCTTAGTAAAATATAATCTCAAGTTTTCTATTATTCTGCTTTAGGACTCTGTATTGGAAGTAAGGGATTTACTTTCTTAGAAAGAATATTCCTGACATACAGGAAAAAAACGAGTTGTGCTGATGGCTTTCAATCCAATAACTACATATTGAAGGAAGGAAGATTTAGGTTAGATATCAGGGGGAAGTTCTTGATAGAATGGTGAAGTGCTGGAACAGCTGCCTAGAGAGGCTGTGGATACCCCATCCCTGGAGGTGTTCAGGGCCAGATTGGATGGGGCACTGGGCAGCCTGGTCTAGTATTAAATGGGGAGGTTGGTGGTTCTGCCTGTGGGAGTGGGGCTGGAGATTCATGATCTTTGAGGTCCCTTCTATCCTGGGCCGTTCTGTGATTCTGTGAAGATGAATCTAGAGCAAAGAAAGTTGGGATGTAAAGTCTGATTAAGCAAATACAAGGGGAGGAAGGAAGAGGAAGTTCAGCTCATTACAATCAGTGGAGTACTTGGTTCTCCTGCTGTTCTATGGCATTCAGCTCTTCTCAGAACTTATCACAAATCTTTATTATTCTATATGTGTGTGTGTGTGTATGTATATATATAAGAATAACACATTTTTCTCTTAGTGCTTGGATCCATTATTCCACCTTCTTAATGTACCGTTCCAATACAAAGAACTAATATTTACTGGCATTTTTTAACTGATTATCTCTCGAGAATGTTGTCAGTTGGATTAATTTATCTTGAGCAGCAAAATAAAAACCAATCAATACAAAAAGTTAAAATAAATTACTTATAATGGGTGTATCTGATTGTTTAAATGAAGCATAAAATATGCATGATTATGTTTAGCATCATATGCAATGTACTTTAGATAAAACACTGTAATGTAGTTTAGATAATTTAGTAAATTATAAAGCGTAGCAGAATCATTACTGGCAATACTGGACATCATTTAATCTTATATATATATATAAGATTAATACTAATATAATGTATTTTTTAATGACCAGGACTTGCATTTGTTGCTTTGTGGTAATTGTGGTGGTAGACAACATCATTTTTTAAAATATTTTCTTTCTCATCCATCAGAGGACTTGTTGAGCTGCTGCTGAGCTCAGCTATGTTCTGAAAGAACTGTTCTCTGTGAGGTCTATGCACTATCCTGGAGGTAGTCTGAAAGTCACATGAAGATTAGTACTTTGTAAGTGTTTTGAAAAATGTGAATCTTTGATTGCTAAGTGCGTTTCAAGAAAATTAAATATGAAGATTAATACTCTTCAAAAAGCTTTAAAACATTTATTCACTAGTATTTATTGAGAATGTTGCTATAACTGGGGAATTTGCTCCCTAAAAGAGATACTTAATGTTTTTTAATTCGGTTTTTCAATAATAGTATTAAACTTCTGGAGGTGGCTGCAAATTAATCTTGTAGACATCTAATCTGAATTCAGTGCATAGCTTGTATCAGAAATAGTGCAGGTAGCAGGAGCAGGAAAGTGATCGTTCCTCTGTACTCAGCACTGATGAGGCTGCACCTTGAGTACTGTCCTCACTTTTGAGTCCCACACTACAAGAAAGACATAAAGGCCGTAGAGTGTGTCCAGAGATGGGCAATGAAGCTGGTGAGGGTCCTGGAACACAAGTCTTATGAGGAATTTTTCAAAGACTCACATTAGGCATGTTAGGTTACCAGTTTGCAGGCAGCTCCTGCTGGACGATAGATTGGACATGAGCCAGAAGTGTGCCCTGGTAGCCAAGAGGGTGGGATCCTGGGGTGCAATAAACAGGAATGTGGCCTGCAGGTCAAGGGAGATGATCCTCCCCCTCTATTCTGCCCTGGTCAGGCCTTGCTTAAGGTGTTGTGTCCAGTTCTGGGCTCCCCAGTACATAAGAGACAGGGATCTCCTGGAGAGAGTCCAGTGGAGGGCCACAAAGATGATAAAGGGCCTGGAGCATCTCTCTTAGGAGGAAAGGCTGGGTGACCTGGGTCTGTTCAGCATTGAGAAAAGAAGAATCAGAGGTGATCTTATTAATGTTCATAAATATCTTAAAAGTGGGAGTCAGAGGGACATGGCCAACTCCTTTTCAGCATTCTGTGGGGGCAGACAAGGGGAAACAGCCATAAATAGGAGCATGGGAAGTTCTTCACCAGTATGCAAAGGAATTTCTTCACAGTGAGAGTGATGGGTGCCCCAGGGAGCTTGTGGATTATCCTTCTCTGGAGATACTCAAGACTCAACTGGATGCCTACTTGTGCAACCTGCTGTAGGGAGCCTGCTTTGCAGGGGGTTTGGACTCGATCTCTAGAGGTCCCTGCAATTCCGTGATTCTTTAAGCATGAAGTACAGGAAAAAAAACATTCCATCTGAAATAATTTCATCTGCATATTTAATAAGGAGGAGGTGGGCGTTGATGCCACTGTTTGTTTTGAGGCTGTCTTGCTGTGAGTTATTTAATTAACCTCTTCCAATTGAACAGAAAATCTCTTTGACTTTCCTGTAGAGATGATGCTTTTGTTCCATTGGCAGAGATTTCAGTTACAACAGTAGATTGAAGGTATTGTACTGAATACATGAATTAACTTGAGAGCAGAGTAACAAGACAATCAGGCAGTTTCTGACACCAAGTGCATAATCTAAGCACATGGACTTTGATGTGAAGGCCTTACAAACATAGGTAAATTCCTCTAATTGCGTATAAGAGACTATGATTTTATGTCAAATAAATTTGTCAGATTTGTACTGCTTGTAGATTTGGAAGACAACGTATGTCTCTATATTATCAGTATTTAATTACTTCAGTAAGCATGATGTTTAGTGGCATTTCTGGTTAAAGTCCTAATTAGTCTTCTCTATCTAATGAGTATATGAAGGTTTGGCTTGTGGCTTATTATCCTACTCATTATTATGAATGATAGGGCAACTGTTAAAAACCTCCAGTTTTTCACTGAGACATAATTGTTTATGAAAAGGCCTTGCCCTAGAAATGGAAATAATGATAATTACATTTAATCTTTTCATGGTTTGTGCATTTTTTGCAGTGAAACAGATGCCTATAGTATGCTAATTACCAAGAGGGGAACTGCAGTGCACTACCAGACAGGCTTATTTTGCAAGTGCATGATCCCAAGGTCACATTTCTTTATATCCTTGCTATCATTAATTTTCTTCTTCATGTATGTGCTTTTCATGTGCTTGACTTCATGCCAAGCACATTTGGTACTCAGTTTTAATAGCTTACAAGGGTTGACAAGAGGACCACATAAAGCTGCTTGTTTTGCACTTCTAATTGCATCCCCTCTTGCTGTTTTTCTTTTTTCTTTTTCCCCACTGATAGGGGTACAAAGTCTGCTCAGTACCAGGTATGACTCAGAAGCACGTATTCAAAGTGAGCACAGAGGCAACTGTTGAGTTTACACCAGTAGAGTAGTTGGCAACATTGTGATGCTTTCCATGTACTGCCTGACAATTTCTATATTTGCTAATTGACTTTGCTCTCCTAATATATTCTGCCAACATATATCTTTAGTAGGAGTCTGAATGTGAATTTTATTTTGTAATTTCATGTTTTATCTATTGCTGAAATGGACTTGAAAAAAATTAAAACCACATAATGGGACACAGTTGTCTTTTTGAAAAAGGCTGTAGATGACTTGGTAGTTTTCTGAAATTTAAATAAAGTTTTGACTCATGATGAACACATCTTTGTGTTCTCAGAAGGAATGATAGTGAAATGGTTGTGTTAAAGGCCATGGCTAAGCTGGGGAGATGTTTAGGTTTACCGCATTAATATTTTCACTGTTTAAAAATGAATAGTATCTGGAGCGTTCTTTTATCGGAGTTGTTGCTAATGGCAGCTTTCTAGTCCATAGGCAACTAACTGTCTTGTGCTTGGAGTTTAGGCACCAGGTTGCCAGGTACAGCAAAATAGAAGCCATCAGTACACAAAGAAAGTTTCCATTCTGTTCCCAGTGAGGCAGCACTCTTATCCCGTGAGCGTCACCTCTGCTTGTGATGAAGAATTTCAAGTTTCATTGTAGTAGCATTTGAATGATGGCTGGGTACATATTAGGAAACTGATGAATAATACAGCAGAGATAGCATTTAATAACATCTCTTGTCAGCTGCCATCCCATAATTCAACATCTTGAAAAGTGATTTTTATTTTGATTTCAGTATAAATCTTTATGTCTGTCTATCTCCATTGTTGGCAAGACAAGGAGGTAACAAACGAGTGAAGAGATGTTCTGATTTAATCTTAGGTAACTGCAGGTGTCATTTTGTAAGTCTACAACACTGCTGATGGATCACTTTGCTTACTGAGTAGATGTGGATAATAAAATGTAAAGCAAAGAGGCCAAGAGCAGAGAACAAGAATGTGCAGATAAAAACTCTGTTAACATATGCCACTATTTTTGTTGTTAGCATTTACTTTTTTAAGCGAATACAGCATAACTTAATGAAAGGAAACTTCCTAACAATTACTCCAGATCCTCAGAAAAAACAGGACCTTGACAGCACAAGAGACTTTGATCCTCTCTTATGTGAATTGCATTTGAATGTATTAAATGAAATCCTGTATATTTTCTACCACGTTAACATAATTTTACCACAGATGCCATGAGGAATCACACCATTCCCTTACAGAGATGTTCTGATCCTCTCCCTTTAGGGTAAGATTTTGCAGCTTAATACTGATTCCAGCTACCCTGATGTACAGATACACACACATCTTATTTTCAGGCATTTATCCCAAGCTACACATATAGCAAGTTCATTCTTTTTGCTGCTCTACTATTCAGAAACTTGGACAATGCCTTTCTTCAGTTGCTGAGCTGTAGCACAATGTGACTTTGGCCACCAGAGTTGCAGTTCTTGCTTTCAACGGTATTTAATAAACTGATAAAGAAAAGAAAGAATGGAAGACATGATTAGAATTTTTATTTCTCTGTAAGCCTGAGTCACAGTGAAAGAAATGCTTTGGGATAGCATTTTTATCCTTAACCCTCAATAGTATCTGTAGTTGTGCATTAAATCCTATTTTTATGAGAGGAGAGTTAGGAAGGAGAATGAATTCTTAGGGAAAGAAATATACTTACTATTTAAATTATGATCTTGTTTTTCTTTGTGGCTTGCTTTCATTGATTGACTTTTTTATGCATTTAAAATGTATGCAGCTTAATTCAGCAGTTCTTTATAGGAAGGTGGGAAACTAAGGAAAATGCTGATGTGGGACACAACTGTCATGGAAAAAAAACAAACACTCAACAAACTGGAGCACTGCTTGGCAGTGTTAAAAGGTTAAATAAGTAGTTATAAATGTGGATACCACGTATTCAGTATTTGGATGGAAAATAAACTTTCAATTTGTAGCTCTAGGGCTTTTTTTCCTGTTAATCACTGAAAAGAAGATTTAATGGAAAAGAAAATCGTATTGTTTTTAAGCTTTAGCTAATTTAAAGCATTTTCACTGTTAATTTCTGGAGTTATATCTGAGGTTACATCGAAGCTGAATCAAATATTTATTAGTATGCTCACAGTACACCTGTGATCCTCAGCTTCTGAGAGCTACCTTAACCGGAGAAGAGAGGATACATAGGTGTCATAGAAACAGACACTGGTCCTGCTACAATGAGATGCACGATGTTAAGGACTGTGCAGAATTCAGCTGCTCTTCTTTTAGATGATTACAGTGGTTACGTGTGCCTGCTGAAACATGTCCTTGAACTGAAAGCTGTGGAATATTCCAGTAAAAATGTTTATGAATTTATAGGAGCTTCTTTGAATGCTGATAATTTTCTACTTCAAACTACATAAACTGAAGTAGACATTATATGCCATTATATTTTTTCCAACTTCATGTGAATTGGTGAAGATGGTAATATATACATTCTATTTGCAGGATTTTCACAATTTTTTAAAAAAGTAATGTAGTTTTTGTATGCATGAAACAGGAGACTAATAGGGGCAACACAGTTTATAAGGCATTGTTTTTAAGTCTTAGAATGAATTCACATCAGTATAACCAACTCACCTGGTTCCAGTCAAAATGTGAATGAAATCACTGGAAATACCACGTGTTTAGGAGAGGTCTAAAGGTGTTTATCAGAATACACTGTCAATGGCTGTTTTCACATGGGCAGCATGGTATAGGTTTTAAAGATTTACACTGAATGAAGGATATCTGTAAAGCAATATACAGAACTGCTGTGAAAGCAATGAGTGTTTCCAGGAAAGTAGACTCTATTTCTGTGTTTATTTTTATGAACACCTTCCCTATTTATTATGTCTTCATTTCAAACTTAACTAGCTTGCTTTCAGCCTTTCTTGCAATGATGATCTTCCATCTCGGCAAGTGCCAGCAATACACTGTGCAGATAGGATCAGATCCAATGTCTTTGTGGGGACAGTGCCTTCAAGAACACTTTTCACAGCCTTTCAACTTCTCTAGTGGTTTCCAGCCATCATGTGAGAACTGCTGGTTATAAATTATGGACAGAACAGCTGAAAACTTGTGTTCTATAAATGATATATGAAGAATTTCCTCTTCTGGAAACCAGGAAGGTCACAAAAACAAATTTTAGATGTTCTATCAATACAACTGAAACAGATACTGCTACAGTTAGGACAATTGTACTGTAGTTTTCAAAACTAAAAGAAAGCATTCATAAAAATAAATGGTCCATAAGCCTGAATGAACAACTGATTACCCACAGTTTTATGTTTTGCAACCTCCCCCAAAAAGCTCTGGTCTTCCACTAGGCTCCTACATGCTTTTCTTTGTGCTTTTGTCTGGCAGACTGCAGCACATGCCATGGTTGTTTTGGAGCTGCTCATGGTTGACTGATTGTCTTATTGCTGCCCTTTAGCTGATGAGTGAAATGAGCAGAACAGCTAAAATCTGAATTCTCCCTGCTCTCTTCTGTCAGGACACTAATTAGTTGCAGTTCTCTGTTCAGTCATTAGGGTTCACAAAGTTAAAGTTAAATTTGTGAAACCTTAAACGCATTAAATTTGGTTGAAATGGTGCAGTTAATTGAAAAGCTATTGCAGGGAGAGTGAAGGGCTGACAAACGATGGACAAACAGGGTGTGTGATGTGTATTTTTTGCTGCTTTAGTAAAGGTGGAGAAAGATAAGAGAAAACAAAAGTGCTATCCACTCTGTCACACAGTCTCTGAAATAGCATAGCCATAATGAAAATAATTATCCTGAAATTGGATGTTGTTTGAGATACTCAAATCTTTATATCTTCTAAGTATACAGCTACAAATAGTTCTTTCAAGGGACTTTTTTAGAGCTCGTTAAACTAGACGTTTTATTTAGAATAATGTTGGTAAGAAGAATAGTTCTCAACAATTCAACATTTATCTTCTTATAGTTCTGTGCCTTAAACAACAATAGTCATTTTTGGAATATAATCCATCTGGATTTCTCCTGAGTATTTTACAGCTGTATGGAACTCACTGGTTTTTATTTTATTATTATTATTTTCTTAAAACTAGAGAGAAGTTTCAAGGAGAGCCTCATAAATATGCAGCAGATTAATATTATATCTCAGTACTCTGTCTAACATGTAAAATCACACGCATTGCTTAGTAAATGCTTTGGGGTTTTGGTGGTACCTCTGCTGGCATCGTAGATTTCTCTTAGTTTGGAGCAATCGAATCTGACTGACGAATTCTTTTGATGCACCTGAAAAAATGTCATTAAAGTCCAGTGCATTAGACAGCTGTTGGGTACTCCTGGTTTACAAGATGTTACCTTAGAAGTTACTTTTAAAACAGTGATGTTAATTTCAGTGATGAATGGATGTTAAAATGGCTAATTGCAGACGTGGGGGAAATAGCACAGACCTGGCTGTTGGGTTGTACAGCTGCAAGTAAATGGAAAACAACACCCTGCACATCTCCCAGTAGGTAAACATAGAGAACTTTGAGACGAATATCTGGTAGGTTTGTTCTGCCTTACATTTCTGTGGTATAAATAAGGCTGTGTTCTGCTGAAACCAGACTTAGATCAGGAGCACATGGAAGTGAATTGGGTTCATTTAATGAGATTTTGATGACTGTGCAATCCCTACATGAAGTACAGCAGGGCCTCCCTGTTAGAGATCTCATGGTAGTTTGTGTTTGTCTTTTGTTGTAGCATAACTGAACAAATTTTTCAACACGGGTACTGGGGTAGAGCTTTAGGTTTTATAAATAGGAGTTAACTGCTACTAATACTATAAAAAGTACTGCTTTTTAAGTTTCACTTATGCAGAAGATATTGTCAATGATGTGGCATACAAATAGTTACATTCTTAAAGAAATATGATCACAAAATAGTGTCTGATATATATTTTTCTTCAACTCATGGCTAATGTAGTTTGCTTCTATTTTTGTAATTACAATTTTTTTAATATCAGGTTCTGGACTATTGGGTAACATTAGTTGCAACATAATGTATTATTGAGCCTCTTCTGTAAATCATAATATTTAATTCTTCCTGCTGATAAAAAATACAAATATTAAATATTATAGGAACACAAAACATACAATGGAGGTATTTTCATTTGATTTTTATTAAACCACCTCAGAGAGGCCCAAATATGGCATGCAGTATCCTAAGCATAGCTAAGCTAAATTTCTTCCTCTGCCGTAAATTAAATTGAGCAAGTGGTTGAACCAGATGACCTCTCATGGTCCAGTCAAATCTGAATGATCTTCTGATTCTGATTTTAGGATTTAATGAAACTTGTTTTCTGTTACTGAAGTTCATTAATAGAAGTAAAAGGACTCTGTGTTGTAAGAAAGGATAGTGTCACTTGAAATGATGAAATGGAAGTTATCTGCAAGTATACTAAGCCCTGCAAGTCAACAGCACGAATCATAATCAAGGCAGTTGGGAACACTGCCTAAGAGAGTAAAAGCTGACCTGACATTAACTACAAAAAGCATTATTGCGTCTAAAGTTATTTTTGTAAACATTACAAAATGTGTGGACAGTTTTACAGCCAGCAGTTTTCTAATATGAGCATGGAATATTTTAGGTCAGAATAAGCCAGCGTTTTGGAAGTGCAACAGTCATGCATGGCTGGGTGATGCAGTGTGAGGATTTAAGAGAACCAGTTGTCCTGGCTTTTGGTCACAAATGCCAAAGGCAGTGCATATTCAAACTGTAAAACTTTCAAAGGTCAAATATCTGCAAAAACAAAGCACTTGTCATCTGTTAAATTACTTTAGTGAGCGTGGATTAATACTGTCAGTAAAACTGCAGTGATGGTAATTGCACTACTGAAGAATGTTTATTTTAGTATTCAGGCTGCCAAATACCAAAGTACTTGATTTACATCATCAGCTTATAGAATATTTTATGGAGTACCTAATGAAGTGCATATAAATTTTGCAAACTATGTGTAGCAAAGTTAGGAAGGTAGAAGACTATGGAGTCTGTTGCCTAGGCATTTTCAGGTAGTTGTTTAGTGATAAAAAGCAGATGAACTTGAGCTCATCTGTAATGCTGGAAGGAGACAAGTGAAGATATTACCCAGGAATAGTGATGTAAGGACATTTGACCATTATCAGAAATAATGTGGGGGAATTTCAAACTAAAATCAGTTCAACATTGCAAGAAGACAACTGAAGGCAGGAGAAGGGAGGGCATGGATCCATGACACAGAACTGGAGGATGCTGAGCTGGGGTTCATAATTGACTGTGAACACAGCAAAAATATACTTAGCATTTTAGTGTTAAGATAAATATTAACTGAACCACCAGCTTTGCACTTAACTGTTATGTATTAACTAGACTGATGATTCATCATTAACATATTTAGTGAATTGCTGATTTAATATTTTGAAGGATATTGAATAGACAATGTAATAATGCTGCAGTTAAGGTGAAGTGAGGGTGAAGTGACTGGTTATCTCTGGCTCAGCTTTAGGAGGCATCTCCCCATGAAGATAGCTACAGGGCAAGGACAGCGTGGCTGCTTACCTTGGGGCTGGTTTTGGAATAGGCTGTCAGCAGGGATGATAAGCAAGTCTCTCTACACAAAATGGCAAGTACAGAAGGGCACTGTTCATAAAAATTCAAGCAAATATAAAAGTAACTTAAAGAATAAGAATTAGGACCTGCAAAATATGCTGCAATTGAAGACCCTAGTACTTGAGAATCCTCTGCTATGGAGGTGTCCATTGTTCTTTGGGTCATCTGGAAATGCCAGAAAGATTTGCTGATCCGCTTTACTGTGGGCATGGACTCTAGAGACCAATGGAGTAATCTTACAGTGTTTGGTTTGGGAGAAGTCAAGGGCTGGAAGCATTAATCACAGTGGGACAAAAATTGGACATCCAGCAGAGGGGTGTGTGCCCTTTGTATATTGTAGGTATTACTTTATCTCATCCTTACAACTACATTACTGAAGCAGAACAAATAAGATGTACAATTTAACATATAAAATATGAATCTTATTTTCCCATATCTTTATGCTATTGCCAGTTATCACTTCCTCTGTGGATTTTTTTTTTTTTGTTAATTAAAGATGTTACAGCTCAGCTTTATCAAAAGAAATTATCTTTAATCACGTCATCTAGGTTTTTATCCCTTTAGATACATCACCCATTTTCTCAAATATACAAAATCAATGCTAGATATGTGAAAAACTTACTTGTGCTAAAAGATGAAAAAAAAATTTTTTTCTTCTATCTGTTGACATGAATATTTTGAGGTGAAATACTTTCAAGGTACTTTGTGTTGCATTTGAAGTCACCTTGTAGGATATAATAAAGACTAGGATGATGACCATTGTTCAGGTATCAGTGTCTATGAAAATTATTAATAAATCTTCCTTTGGCTACAAAGCTTTGGTTAGCTGTGGTTACAAAACAGAGTATTTTATCTGTGACAGCATTTTCTATTTCAATCTGAAACTGTAAGACTGCAAGCATTTTTTTAAGTAGCAAAATACATAATGCATTTTTTCTGTCTGATAAGACTCACTGCAAAAAAAAAAAAAAAAAAAGTAATTTGTAAATTTTTCTCCTAGCAAAAAATCATCTCATAGATAAGTTATTTTTATTTCACTTCATGCGAGAGCTTGTGTCAGGTGTTCACCATGTTTGAGAAACTTTAATTCTCTGAATATTGTGATATTTGAGATAGATGCTTATTAATTGAGGAATAAGTCATTGGATATGTCATTGAAGTGCAGAGAACACAAGTCAGTTTCAAAAAACATCAAGGCTTTAAAGAAGTGTTGTTAGGTGAATGTAGTGACAATGTATTTCTGTTTGTGACCATGTATTTCTATTTGTGGAGAGACAAATTTTGCAAAAGACTTCACCTATGCCAAGAAACTCTTCAAAAACCTTTTTTTTTTTTAAAATTTAATGGTCATTACTTTAGTTCATTTGTAGATCTGCATGCATTTTACCAACTGTTCATTTAAGTTGATTGCATGAGTGTATTTTGAATACTGCAGGAAGCTATATGTTGCTCTAAATTGCAGAGGTTAATATGAAACTGTTAGTCTGGCATTGGCTGTTACAAACAATAATATGTGGCTGTTGGTCCCATAACTGAAAAAGTACAAATGCAGAATTGACTTGATATTGGCTCTTTCTTGTGAATTGTAAAATGAAAAATTACTAATAATACAGGTTTCTCAGTGGTCTGTTTATTTCTTTATAGTATTTTGAGCTTTCTAGTATAATTTCATTTCATGTGTTCTTTTTTCTTTTTAAAGAAGCCATTTCTGTAACACAATTTGACTTCACAAACTATGCAAGATAGTTGTGTGTGGACTATGTTGATTAAATTGGAAATGCAATTTCCAATTTGTTTTATCTTGTTTGCTTTTAAGTGTCTATTACCTTCACCTGAAACTTACCATGCCCTTCAGCTAAATCAGAAGATGCTAAACAAAGATATTAAATAACTTAAGAAATGCTGCCTGTATTTGTAAACCAGAAATCGTTAAGTACTTTGCAAAGATAAATTGTTACCTGTGTCATTAAAAATGGATGCATCTTATTCTACTCTTTTTTTATAGATTTTTCTGAAAAACGAAGTTGAGAACCAGGTTCAGGGTACTGTCTGAGGATTGGACAAAGCTTTGGAAACTCAGTTAGGATCTCTTGGCTGTAGAACTAATTTTTTTAGGCTTACCTGGTGCAAAACTATAAAGGCACGGTTGTGTAAAAACATTACATTCCATGGGAGAGGGATATTAAAGCTTTGCTAGGATAATTTACAGAGCCTGTGAGTTGGTATAACCAAATGTTGTGGAACATTTCGGTCTTAGTTCAAGGAATAACAATTTGTGCTTTAAATTCTGGATATGTGCATAGATCCCAGAAAGCACCCGGCTGTAATGCAGTGATTTTGTTTGTTTGTGACTTAAGCTGATGGGCAAAATCTGTTTTTTTCTTTGAGGCTGAAATAAGACTTGAACTTGTATTAGTACAGCTTATAGAGGTTTTCATACATTCATTGAAATAGTTAGCATTTTTATGAGACTGTTATGAGAGAATTATGAGATAAAGTGATAGGCAGGCTGGAGGAGATGGTTTTGTGAAATATCTTTAGCATAAGGTTACTTTTCAGTAAATATGTACGTTATTGTTAGTGTGTCTCCATAATAGTATTTGAAGTCTGTATTTGGAACAGAAAATTACTCTGTCAAAATGACTTTAATTCATCGGAAATAAAAGCACTGTATTATGTCACTGCTGTAAACCTACTGCATAATACCTTTATATTTTATATCTGCATCTGAAAATACTAGCTAAAAGAATGTTATTTGGTGGTAGCAGAAGTTAATCATTGTGGTGTGTGGTCAGGCATGGTTTCAGCCTTCCTCATTTACCGTCAATGACACTGTTCTGTTATTTAAAAAAAAATTATTTGTTTTATTTTTGACCAAAAAAAAAAGTGGCACTGTCAGAACGAAAACTCCCAGGAGGACAACATTTTCCTTGCAAAAATTTCATAAAATGTTAATGAATCCAGGATTTGATTTTGGCCAACACAGAAGAGCTTTCAGCATTTTAAGGACTATAAGACTGTCAGTTATGGAATAAATTGCTTTCTCCTATTCTGATACAGTGGGTATATGAAGAGCTCAAAAAAAAAAAAAAAAAAAAATCACATGACAAAAAGATGTCCTTCTCTGTTTTAATACATAATTATTTTTAAATTGTAGATGCAAGTACCAAATCTGGATCGTTAAGTGGCCATGCAATGGAAAGACTAACGCAAGACCTGAGCAATTTGGTCTCTAACATGAATACTCAGGTCTGATATGAACTGTGTTACTCTTGCTTTAACTTGTGTTGAAGGTTGACTTCCTTTGTGTGCTGCCTGTGTAGGCAATTCACACCTGAAGCCTCGATTGCATCTGTCAGCAGGGTCTGAATGGTCCGCAGTAGGCACGCTTCAGCAGAGGTCAGATGGGGTGGTTGCAAGGAAGTGCTCCAGCCTCTCAGAGTGAAATAACAGGCTGAAATTCAGCTTGAGTCGTGCCAGGAGATTGAATGCAAGAATATTGTTTCTTATCTATAGGCTGAGATTTCACCTCATCTAACTTTAGACTTCTGCCTGTATCTTAGCTGGATTTCTTTTCAACTTCCTGAAGAGAAATCGGCACTTATAGGGGGTGATTCATCAGACCAATTTTAGGTTTTTTTTGTGCTTTAGGAAGATTTAGTCACTCTATTGTATCGTTTTGAACTGGGTGAATTGACATTTTGCCCCCTAGGAAGTAAAGATATTTCAAGCTGTGTTCTCCTGTTGGAATTTTTTTGATGAATAATTTGAGTTTAAGCAACCTACTGCTCTTTTCCAGTTTGAACTAGAACTTTCAAAGACTAACCATTTGAATCTCTAATGGTAGAATAGGAATAACTCGTCCTTGAGAATGTTGTGGTTATAGTCTATGAACAAAAAGCAGTACAGCTTGCCATCTGATTAAAACTCCTCTACTTCACCAGCAGACTATGAATTCTGATGAAGGGGTAAGAAGATGATCAGAAATTACGTTGGAATTTAAGCCAAAGGATGCTACTTATTAGCAGCTAGGATAAAATTGCATGTGATCAGTTGCCTGGAATTTGTAGATCTGAAGGCTGCTGTTAGAAAACCCAAGTGGTATCTCATGTTTTTCTTTTTCCTCAGTACTGATTATACCAGGGTAGTTACATTATCTCAAGCATTCCTTTAAGTAGATTTGATGTCCAGAGTATTGTTGTGTGAAATAGTTTTTCACCTTTTTTTATCTTTGTCATAATTATCTAACACATCTTCTCTTCTGGCAGAAATTCCTTTGAGTAATGATTAATGCTTCACTCTCAGGTTTGTATTTTGACAAAATGATTTTCTTGTTCAACTATTTGGGATGATATCTGTCAGATAAAATTACAAAACAACTCAAACTTTTAATAGAATACTACATGATGTTCAGATTAATTTTTATTTTACCAATCATTGGACAATCCAAATTTTGTGTTTTGATTTCCTTAAATCTAGATGTGTACACCACTTCTAGGGATACACTGGAGCATGTGATATCTTTTTTATGAGGGTGGATAGTGATAGGACAAGGGGGGATGGTTTTAAACTGAGACAGGGGAGGTTTAGGTTAGATATTAGGAGGAAGTGGTGAGAGTGGAGATGAACTGGAAAAGACTGGTTGCCCAAGGAGGCTGTAGTTTCCCCATCCCTGGAGGCATTCAAGGCCAGGCTGGATGTGGCTCTGGGCAGCCTGGTCTGGTGGTTGGTGACCTGCACATAGCAGGGGGTTGGAACTCGATGATCGTTGTGGTCCTTTTCAACCCAGGTCATTCTATGATTCTATATCTTCAGGTACCATTCAGTGTATTTGGATATGATGTCAGTATATACCCAGTGTACAAGTGCCAAAATCTAAATTAATTTAAGTTTGATTCCTGCTGATGTCTGGATGATTCTTACTGACTTCAGTGAACTCTGATAGCTTGTTCAGCAAAAAGTTATCAATAACTTCAGTTTAATGCATTGCTAGTTTTTTTTTTTTTTTTAAGTCACTAGATTATAGGGAAAAAAAAAAAAGGGTGTATGAACATATCTATGCTGTCCCTAAAGGAGTACCTGGGAGCATTTTGTGAACTTAAAATACACGACATAAAATAAATAAAAATAAATAATAAATAATAAAGCTCATCTGTAGTGTTCTGTTGTGCTGTGGAACTGGCAGTGTGCACACAGTAATGCAGCACTATAGCATCCCTCCCTATCTGTGGTTCTGCATGCTGGAGTAAGGAGCATCAGGGGATGCCTGTATCTTTTCACTGCTGTGGCTTGGCACTGTATCCACCTATCTGAGTCCGAGTCCATCGCACTGGAGACAAGAGAGCACTTCTCCATGCCGCTGCACAGGTGTGCTATTTCTACTATATCCACTCTGTGGAGAGTTTAAGCAAACATGTGCCTGAATCTCCTGGTCTGCTTTTGCAGATATCAACTCTGAGGTGTATTTTTGTCCATCCTTAACTTTTTTCCCACCCTGCAAACTTATTTTCTACAGTTATTGATTTTGGTGAGGGAGTCTTTGAGGCTCGTTTCTCTGCAATATGGCAATTATGTTTCTGAATTTTCTTTTGCCAATGGGAATGGTGTTGTGACTCCTTAGCATTTTGCTCTTTCTGAGCTTAATTTATTAGGAAAGAATGATCAGATGCTCATGTCTATATTGCACTAATTTCTGATTACTAGGGGCGTGAGAGCTGGAGAGGTGTTTCCTGCTGAGCAGACATGAGAGCTGAGAGGAGTTTAATTAAGCAGCAGGCAAAAACTGCAAGAGGAGAAAATATATATTGTGGCAGATAGAAAGTGAGCAAGATCAATTTGTTTGTACTGGCAGTATCACCCACAGAGTATCACTGCAAACAGGGAAAAGGGCTACATTCGTATTAAGCAGATCAATAAATGGAGGGACCAAGAACACAAGTGTAGTACAGAGATGAATGGCCACTTAAGAGTAAGATGTGACCTTTATCAAAATCTCAATACTCTCTGAGATTGTTATATCACTGATGGTAATTCTAGGTTATAAGCAAAAAGAAGCAGTAGCAGCAGAGAAACTCTGGGAAACGAATACCTTGTTTATATGGAAAAATACAGAAACATTAAAAAAAGGATGTCGAGATCTTAAGTAAAGAAAATGAACAGTAATGCACTAAATTTATCTTGGAAAAATGATAATTATGCTTTTACAAAGCAGTGCAGGACTGTGAAAAGTAGATGCTTAAGTATCTTTTTAGATGAGGGACAGAGTTACTGTTTTATTGGTGTTATTTGTTCTGGCAAAGCATGCTATGAAAACCTTCATCCAGTGCAAAATTGCACTGTTTCTTTTAGGGTTTCTTGTAGCTCTAAGCAGAGTCTATTTATTCACCAGATTAATATTAAAGATCTGAAATATGTTAAGCTATTTACGTAAGTATTTTTATTTGTATAGCTAATCAGTTAAAAATTAACCAGAAAATGCTTCTATTTGGGGAACTTACTGATCTGTTCTTTATTCATTCTCCAATAGATAAACTCTAATGACTAATAATGGGAGTCTCAAATGAGATGTTTTGAAGAAAGGGAGAGAAGAACATTTTCAGCAGTGAAACAAGCCAGTTTCTGACAGCCAGTAGATGTCATTCTCTCTCTATTTTAATACCATTTTCTTCTGTTCTCAGGATATTTTTACAGACTACAAATTGCAGATGGAGAGTGGGGGGGGGAGCATTTACGTTTCACTTTCTTCTGATCAATGCAGAAGTTTATATCTTTCTCTTCAGTAATGTAAGGTGTCAGAGTGTGAAATTGGAACTTCTTGATTCAACTGAGGCTTATAAGCTATTGTCTTTCAGTCATTCATCTATTAGCTCTATTTTATTTATTTATTTCTGAAAGAGACTTGTAAGCTTTATACTGTACATGGTTTTCCTTTTTTTTCCATGTTTGTTTTTATCCTTTGCAGCTTCAGTTTTCTTTCTAAGCGGGTTTTCATGATGCTGTTCCTGTAGTTCTCTTCCTACCGCTTCTCAAGATGTCGAGGGGAAGTGCAAGAAGAGGGCTGTAACCCTGGGGAAACACATGTACTTCCATGCAGTGGCACAAAAGAGAACTGTCTGTTCCCTAGGTGGGAACAGAGGTTTGATTTATTTATGTTTTTCCCTAAATATTTATGTTACCTGGAACCCGGACACAGAGCCCTCCTGGCAAATACAAAGAATTTCATTTGCAGTAAGGATTCTGCAGTCTTGCTAAGCTAAGCAATTTGAAGTTAGTTGTTTCATTTCTGTCCGCAAAAGTTTCCTCCTGTCTTGAGGATACTGTGGGCAGAAAGACAAAACACTGATTCTATGACAAGACTGAATTGCACTACTTCTTTTAATCCTTGCAGTGCCATGTCGTAGTGATAGTGGGAGGAAAGCAGCTGTGAAATCAGTTCTGGAGCTGGAGGACCTCCATTGCCAGAACTATCAAGCCAACAGCTTTATGGATACTGAACTGTAATTTTTGCTCTTCGGCGTTTACTCTTTCACCCGAACCTCTTCTATCACACATGAACCTCGTGTGTTTTATTAGCCACTGAGCTGAAGCAGATGCTTTCCAAAGCATGCTGACTTTGCTTCAGCACAGCACTCAGAATGCACGCTCCCAGAAGAGCAGTGAGCTTAGCCCTAAATGTGTCAGAGCAAAAATATCTGATTTTCTGCAGAATCGATAGCATACAAACAGATGAAAGGTGGGCCTAGCAGGTGAACTTTGAGGTGGAAGAGTGTTAACTGAGTTTCCAGCAGAATGTTTTAAATGAGGTTGAAAGAATACAGGAGCTATAAAATCCACATGAAGATGTGAAGCATTTCCGGTTCACGTATTCTCAGTGGTCTTAAAGTGTATGTAATCTTCGAGCCTGAAATTTTAGACTAAATTTTAAACTAGGTGGCAATCTTAGTGTGTTGCTGGGGTCTTAATGCTGCTGCTTTTTGTCCCGTGGCAGTCATCGCAGTGCCATCAGATTTGTTCTTGGCACGAACTCATATTAGGGTGCTTAGAAGGAGCCTGATGTGCTCTGGATAATACATGCAGAGAATAACAGTTATAAAGTACTGATATGGATCTGGCTGTTCCTATTGCACTTGAAGCTCTGCGGCAACCTATTCTAGTTTCCCACATACATTAATGCCACACTAGTATCGCACTGGTATCACACCATTATCAGAAAGATTTAAACACAGCAGAGTTGCATTTCCTCTGGATCTTGCAGTTGTGATCTCAGATAATTTTTTATCATTATGAAACCCCATTTCTAACAAATCAAGAATTCAGGCTGATAGGGACAGTGGCTGCAGTAAAACACAAGTGGTCTTGCTAACATGTGCCTGATTAGGACATTAATTATATTAATGGCAAAAAAATACTGTTACAGTATTTCCATCACAGTAAAGTGCTAATGTATTTGCAGAAGGGAAAAGAGTAATAAATCCATGGCCAATAATAGATACAAAAGCAAGGAAAAGAGTGACTGATAATGTTTTTATGGCTATTGACTAGCAAAATAGCTGTGTACTGAGGATATCATCATCTTGGTACTGTTTGCATAGCTGAGAAAATCAGTTACATAAGTAAAGTAAACAGCCTACTCAGTTCTGCCTATCTAAAGGAGAACAAACAGATAAATGAGCTAAGTGTGATGGAGGAGTTAAAACAAACCAAGGAAAATAAAGATAATGTTAATAGAAGGAATCAAGTGCAAATCAGATTAAATCCATTTTGTACAGTAAGAAAAAAGGAGTATGCAAACAAATCACTCACAACCTGACAAATAAATAAGAAAAAAACTCAGGAAATAGGGATTGTAGCAAAGGGTCTAAAGGACGAAAGCTGTTAAAGCTCAGCTGGATGGACACAGGGCAAAGCCTTTGCTGTTTTGTGTTAAACATCTGGACACCTTTTGCTGAATTTGGTGCATTTTACTCAGAGCACAAAAAATAATGTAATTGCATTTTGCCTTCTAAGCTGTGACTCACTTCACTAAAAGGTCATTGCCCAGACTGTCTGAATGTGCCCAACAGACAGAACACAGAACACCAAAGGGTGATAGAAATCTACATGTCTGTGTCATGACAATGGAAAGTGTGAAGATCTCAGCTTCTTAAGGGGATGATAATGGGGATCCTTCCAATTTACACCAAGGGAAAATTATTCAAAATTCATACTGAGATATGACTTGTGACTGTGATTTGTGCTTTAGTACTTAGTTTGTCTACTCTTGAACTACCCCATATTCCATCACTGAATGGATTTTAAAAATGACTTGAGAAATAGGAGGCTGAGAAGAGCAAGGACAGGTATGTAAATTGCAAAGCAAAGGAGAGGATCCTGCAATAAATTCCTAATTCCTCTTCTTTTCAACTACCTGAATCATGCTATGCAACACTAAGTTTGTGCACAGCCTCAGGGATAAGGGAAGGGAAGGCATGAAGGTACTTTTCCTTTAATCTATCACCTAATCCCACAAAAAAGGCAGGGGAAATTGGATTCACAGAAATTGGCACAATCTGACTGTAGTGGTATCAAAGCGATCTTTATTGAAAAATGTAAGAACTAGGTGCTTAGAGAGAGGATGACTGTGCAGCTGCTTTTTCACAAAACAGTGAACTTGGCAGCACAGCAGGGCCCATCCTGTGCACACTGCACCTCTCGCATTCCCCAGTCCTGTAAGGACAGTCAGGACATCAGTGTTAAAGATTTGTCTGCTCCATATACCCGTGGGTCAGCTCGGTCTGTAACAACTTAAAAGGGAAGAAAAGAAACCCTGCAGTAGGCTTCTGCAGATGTCCTGCAGAGTCTGCTGCACGTGGTTTATTTTTTTTATTATTACTATTTATTTTTATTTTTACCTCTGAGGGTGGGTGACAGGTAGGCTGTGGTGGGAGGGACTGCTGGCTCTCTCTCTTTGAGGTTTGAATTTACACTGAAGGGAGTTCATAGGTTTTCAGATACTCCCAATTTGTTATCTTATGTATGTGCAGGAGTATCTGCAGTAATTCTAGAAGAAAATAACCTATTAATGCCTCCCACTATGTACTTTAATAATCGTATCTGATTATTCTGGTGAGGAAATACTGAGATAATGCCTTCGTTTGTGCTGGAAGTATGACCCATCTTTCCCTTGTCTTTGCGGTTTGCAGATCTTTCTCTTACAAACCTAGTGGCTTCTGAAAGCACAGACAATTACCCTTTATTCATCTCTCTTCCTTTCTCTCTGGCTGTCATGTAGACTGCTTGTGATTTTTATAGAAGATATACATTGATATATGAGCTTCACTGCTTTATCTTTCACAAAATCTAAGCAAGCTTTTTGTTCATTTTCTTTCTCCCTCTTTCCCCTCAGTCTCCTCTTTTTAAAATGCGTTTGATCTGATTTGAATTGTTATGGAAAAGTTAAAGCAAACAGCTAAAATGCTGTTACATCAGGTGATTATCTTGTCCTTTTTAGCATTTTTATTGGGTTTGACAACAACGCGGTATGTTCTGGTTTTCACATGAAGATTTCCTCATATCTGTGAGCAGCGAGAATGAATCACTATTGTCTCTGTCCAGTAGATTGCAGTGAGTGCTGTTTTCCTCATTCTAGTTTACTCAGTGAAAGTCTGAACCATGCACTGTAAGAGCAACTGTTTTTTATTTGGCAGCTTTTCAATTCAGAGAAGATGCCTTTTGGAACAAGTGGTTTCTTCAGAAGATGATACTTGTCATGCTGCTTAGCTCTGCCCTGTCTTATATAACTGTATCAAATCAGAATAATCAAAATAAGCACCTACTTACATTTTTTGCATTTTTCTATTTACACTTTAATTATAAGTAGGTGAGAAAATATTATACATTTTTGTGCTGGTTTTCTAAGCTTTTCATGACCTACTGAAACTGCAGTTTCAGTAGGCAAAAGATATATGTTTTGGGGGATAAATAAACTACCAGTGTTTTAGGAAGATTTTAAATGTTGTGAAATGAATAATTTTGCAGTGCTCGTTAGATCTGCTGTCCTTCAGTTATTCGGAAAATAGAAAGAAGAAAAATTCTAGGCCCTGTTTTTTTTCACAATTGACTTGTTATCTATTAGCACTTTGGTTTTAGTTGTGCAGGATTTATACCCAAAACGTCATTTCAAATGAATAGGTTTTGTTTTGTCCATTTCTTGCATGCTAAAAAATACAGTAACTTTCTGAGGTTCTTTCCTTTTAATTATTATTATTATTTCAAGCTGCATTTATTTCCTATACATCAGTAATCTGAAGAAATGATACCTTTTGCATGTTCAGGTAAAAATAAATAAAGGCTAGGTGTTGATATAAGAGCATTTTGAATATAAGAAAATACCTGAAAAGGACCAGTAGCTGTTCAAAATAACAATGCTTGTAATAAGCAACAGAGAGGTCATACTTGAAATAATAAATATTCATGTAATTAGTTTATATGTAGATACTCAGCATACGGTAACACCAATCACCATAAGTGATTGGAGTTTATTTATCAAATTCAGTAATGAATGTGAGACAAAGGATATTGCCAGAAAAATGTGTTCCTTGGATAACCCATGGCAGTAGTTAAGGGTGGCTCTTGAGACTGTTGGGATCATTCAGAGCTGCTTGCCAAGGCCTTGCTCTCCCCTTGCCCAGTGTAGTGCTCCTCAGGAAAGCTTGTATAGAGCTTCCCTTCTTTCAGAAGTGTATTGCTTCCTTTTGATATTTAAAATATATTTGTACATGACACAAAACAATGTGGTACCAATCTACTTTTATGATTTTTATTATAGAAACAAGCCAGATAAATTAGTCACAAATTTTCCCTGTGGGTGGTGCTGCTCCCTGAATTCTTCTCCTTCCTTTTTGGAATAATTAAGACGTTAGTGCTAATATTTTATCTAAGTTCCATTTAAAATTATTACCTTTTGCTTTTTAAGTTCCTTCTGAAATTTCATCAGGATTCAGCATTCATCTTCATCTTCAGACCCAAGCAGCTGTGTCATATGCAGCAGTCATAGAATCATTAAGGTTGGAAAAGAGCTCTAAGGTCATTCAGTCAAACCATCTACCTACCACCAATGTTTCCCTACTTAAACCATGTTCCTTAGTACCACATCTACACATTTCTTGAACGCCTCCAGGAGCAGTGACTCAGCCATGGGCAGCCCATTCCAGTACCCAACCACTCCTTCGGAGAAATTTTTCCTAATATCCAACCTGAACCTCCCCTGGTACAACTTCAGGCCATTTTGTCTCCTTCTAAAATACCTGTCCAAGAGATCTCTCTGATTTGTAGTGATGCTGGTTGCTAGCGTAGAATGCAGCATTATTATTCACCAAGTATTCAGTTATCTTACACTGCATTACAGTGGTTTAAGCTGCAAGCTTATCACTGCAGGCAAGGTGCTATGCATGGAGGTGGACAGTCCCATGGGGCTCTCCCTGCAGTGTTGTTGTCTGAGGAAAAGCCTGATGTTCAGCACTTGGAGTGACAGGAACTTTTGCCTAAAATAGCTAATTTGCTTATCAGCTTTGCAATGCAAAATTGCAAGCATTTTTCAAGTGGAAAAATCCTGAGCAAGGAGATTTGGTGAACGTGTTCAAATATGCCTAAAAATATGGCAAAAAAATGAAATATTTTCCTTATATTCAGTCTTTCTGTCTTGGGGAGAAAAGAGAAGTGTTATATCCAAGGCACTTTGCTGCAAGTGAACATTACCTCAGGAGTTATTACATTATTCCTTATGTCTGTTAAACTCTGTACTACTGACTGTTAAATAGCACCTGTGAAATCTGGAGTCTGGATTTTATTACCTCTCTTGATAACTGTTTTCTAGATAATTATGTTGCCTTGTGAAAAGCTGCATATGAGATCCTTGGTACGTGTCTGCAGACAGGGATCATGATAAGGGAAGAAGGAATCAGTCCTTTAGTACTACTGTGCTGCACAACCCTTGTTGTCATGTTATCTAGAAGCAGCCTAGCTATAGCAGCTGAGGACTATTTGTGGTGCCTTAACAGATTAAATCCTCCGGAATCAGGAGTGTAATGTTTCATACACATTGTGACCTAGCCTTTACCTGTAAAGCACACGAGGATGAAGGTTGTGTTCCAGATGGGAAAATCACAGAATCATAGAATGACTTGGGTTAGAAGAGGCCTTAAGTATCACTTAGTTCCAACCCCTCTGCCATGGGTTGGTTGCCTCCACCAGACCAGGCTGCCCAGGGCCCCATCCAACCTGGCCTTGGGCACCTCCAGGGGTTGGACATCCACAGCTCCTCTGGGCATCTTGTGCCAGTGCCTCACCATCCTCTGAGTAAAAGATGTCCTGTTTAAAAAGAGAAATAAAGGAAGAAGGAATTGGTAACAGAATTACAAAAGATTTCTTGAACTTCTCAGGCAAGGGACATCCATGCCTGTCCAATCCGTGCCACAGTTGATGCAGAGTAGGATAATCAGATGGCTCACTTCTGAGTGGTATGAAGGAAGAAGATATGTGGTTTGTTGTGATTGCCTTCTGCCCATATGGCATTTATAAAAGCTGCCAAAGAATTTATAGTTTGGCATACTGTGCAAATGAGTAAGATCAATTAAAAATTTTTCTCATCAGCATCCATGAAAAATGTAAAATGAAATTTTTTTTGTATTCACCTATCTAGAGGCTGTAAATTTTTTATTTTCAATTTCATCTTGTGCCACAATGTGGGGATATGAAGAAATTCTAGTTCTTTTTTAAAGGTAAGAAGCTGTTGATTTGGATGAAAGCTTCTAGCTCTGTTTATAGAGAAATTTCCATCTGTAACTGTGTTAATTTCCAATTAGAATCAGATTATAGCTTCTTTCATTGTTTTCTGCTCTCAGAATTGTGAATGAATTTTAAATCTCCAGTAATTATTTCTTCTCATCTAGTGTTTGTTTATTTTCTTAAAACAGAGCAGAATGAGAAACCATGCAGTACATCAGCATGCATATGTAATTCAAAGACCACATGTTCCTGTTAGACTAAAACTGACAAAGCGTGGAACACACTAAGAAAATACACCTTTCTTTATTTTTCTGCTGAATTTTCACTAGGATTTCACTGAGAATCTGCTCCCTTGCCTCTATCTCATCCTCCAGAGCTGCCACACTAACTATTCATCCATTCTGGGGCCCAGAAAGTCTGCCATTTGTTCATAAGATCAGATACAATCTCCTAAAAAAGATTTTACCATTGTATTTACTTCTTTTTCTTTTTCTTGAAGGATCTGTAAGTTGGTACTTAATGAGAGAATCCAATTCATAGGAAAAACTGATATAAATTAGTATCCTAGAATTTTGGAATGTTTTTTTTTATACAGAAAACTTTACAGTACTTATGGAAAACACAGCAAAATTTCTGCAGTGAGAGTAGTATCAAATTTGATTGGATGATAATGAATAAGTCATAATTAAATATATATAGAGAGAGATCATTTCTGTCTCTATAACAAGTACGTAATGAAGGTCTTTGCAAAGCGGATGAAAGTAGTTTTTCAGAACTGAGAATGTAGTGTAGCTGAAGTTGCAGGTTCTTCATTGTGTCTGTTTTATGGTATTTCAAGGTTCAGGTCAGAGAAGTAGAAGTGAAGAATTTGGACCTGTAAAGCAGTGGTAAGTGTGGCTGACCTTAAGAGCTTTTGATCATCTCTGGGGTCTTTGTTGATGCTGTGCTCTGGGTGCTGGTTTGCAGATCAGCACAACCTATGTCACTCGTCTAACTTTTCACAATATGTTTGTATACCAAGAGTTTAAAACTCAAATTAGTGGATGAAAGAAGTGCATAAGTAAATACAGATTTGAGTATTTGCTAAGGAAGGTAAGGTGATATCACATGGAAAGAAGTTATTTGACCGTGAATGATAAAATAGTTCAGCACTATTTCAGAGTATGTAAATTAGCTACTTGTGGACATAACCTTATGGATATTTCTTTCAAAAGAAATTAAATAAGAATAATCTCCATTTGTAATACTTGGTTTGTTTTCAAAAGAAAACATGGAGAATACAAACACATCTACAAAGAGAAGAAAGTACTTAAAATGTACTAGGAGAGGAAGAGAAGACATTTCATGTTTCCCATATCTTCTAATAAGAATATTTTTAAAGACATCATCTAATACTCATATTCTTCTGTTTCTGCTCCCTAGCCATTAACAACTGTGCTAACAACTGTTAGAAACTGTGACTTCCATTCTCTACTCAGTCTAAAAACTAAAAGTCTAAAAAATAAGAGGCTATGTCCTGTCTCTTAAAAAACACTTGGAATTTTTAGTTTGCCAGTCAAATGTGGTCATTCCAAGTAATTCCTGTGCCCCATGGCTGCATGAAAAAACTCCTTCCTCTGTCTCCTTTTCTTCTGTTGTGGATGAACTTGAGTGATTACTCACCGTACTTCTAAGCACTTTTTTGAATACTTGAACACAGAACATGCATGTCTAAAGTGGTTACTGAATAATTGATGACTACAGAAAGATCTTGCTAGAAGAAAGAATCTGGAGAAAAGTAATAATAAAAGCGTCATGATTGTCCTGAGCTAGGCTTAAGGCTTATATTTTGGGAGAGGATGACCATTTACCGTGGTCTCCAGAGGGTTGTTTAGCTCAAACACAGGACACCAGCTAATAATGAAGAAAATTTTCTTGTAGGTGTTTGTTTTTGCAATGTTTTTAGATGGTTTTCTATTTAAATAATGTGTTTTGCTGAATACAGTTACAGCTTCTACTTTCTGATAATGGTGATATGCTAGTGAGAGTTAGCTGCAGTGAAGTATTGAGGGGTGGAAGGAGATAAAAGATAGTGGGGAGCATACTTTTCATCATGTAGGTAGTTGGTTTTCTTTTACTGTGTATAACAACAGTACTTAAGTCCAGAAGTTAAAAGTGAAAAAGAATTCTCCAGTCCTTTAAAAATTGCTGTCATAGCGTTGACGAATGCATGAGTAAGGAGGTTCCTCCTATTGCACATAAACACTTCAAAACAGTTACTGGGATTTTGAACTCACTGAGCAGCTATGAAGTCAGAAAAGAATGCTTTTAGTGTAGAGGAGATAAACAATATTGAGAAAGCTATTAATATCCTGTGACTGACATGTTAAATGGGTTGTGATTCTGGCATACTTAGATATGGCAGACATTTAAGAAATAAGCATTGTCAGAGTCTAATTATTGCAAAGTATTTACAGCTGTTGCAGCTGGAACTCAGGAAGAATTAAGTGCATTCAAGAGATGCAGTTCCTTGGAGATGTGATTAGCTCACAGTCACCATCCTTATGCTAGGAGATTTTTTGTGTGTGTAAAAAGAGAAGATAGGACTGACAGGTAAACACTGATTTCATCTGAGTTACAAATGTTCACAGACGGATTGACCTGAGTGGGAAAATGGCTAACCAATCAAAAACGAGGTATTTTTACATAAAAAATTATATAGAAATATTAGCTATTTACCTGGAAAATGGGACACAGTGCCCTGCAGTGCAGTACACAGAAATGTACGAGTGATTGTCTTCACTTCTTGGTTCATAAAACGCAAGAGCATAAGCCTGTTTATGCAAGCCTGTCTTTCTGCCTGCATGAATTTGATGTTGACCTCCACCTCTTTGTGCATAATACTCTCGTGTAGAAGCTTGTTATCCCTGTGTACTGCCATTTGCAAGCACTCACTTCAGTGTTTGTTTTGATTTGTTTTGTTTTTTTAAGTTACAGTCTTTTAGCACCCGGCTGAAGAATATTTCAAGTGAGGACAGCAGTTTGCTTTATAGCCTGTCAGGCTCACTTATGTAGTTACAGCTGCAACAGGAAGTCTTGGAGGTGAAGGGCCCCTCATGTGGGCATGGTCTGGGGCACTGGTAAGTTTGAAACACTGATGACAAAACCTTAATATACTGATAAAAGGTTACCCCTGCACAGTTTTTAGGAACGTGCATATACGTTTCCCACATCTACCTAGAAGAAGGAGACGTGCAGCCAAGCAAACATCGAGTACTCCTTGGAAGAGGAGAAAAAAGAAGCAACAAAGAGATAAAGGATTTAAGAGATGAAGGAGCGGAACTGTAACTGAAATGCTTAAGGAGAATACTGCTGCCTTTCTGGAAGTTAGAGTACCTTCAGGTGTGAGAACAGGATGGATTAGGCAAAATAATGAGGAATATGGCAGGAAGAGATAATTATCTTCCTTACTTGCGTTAGAATTCTCAGCTTTTCAAGATGTTTACTGTTGCCTGAGTAAGCCAGTCTTTCAGCCTTCAAAGCTTATTAGGAAAGCCTTTAGGGCTGTTTTGGCTTGCTGCGTGGTACTAATGTGCTTTAGCACCGTTAAACACATTAATTGTTATACTGGGTCTCTTGGAGTAACCTATACGTCCTGAAATGTTTGAGCACACAAGGAGGTAAATAAATGCTTGTGCAAATAAAAGAAGACTTTATAAATGGGATGATTTGGGATTAAATTTTACACTAAGCTGCTTCCTATTCTGCATGAATATTAGCGCTAAGCATCCCATGAAGATCCATGCACTTCGGGCAAGCTCTGTGCTATGACCTATCAGATGCTTAAAGAGAGAAGTATGCACTTCATAAATTTTAAAAGAATATCAATTATACAGGGCATATGTGTGAAAGGATTGAAATTTTTGCATATAAAACCATGATACGCTAAGCCTGTCCTTACACACACCTTCCCTGCCTCATCTCTCTTCTGGATTGTTAAAAGCACAAAGCCCAGCAGTAAGAGCTTCAATTTAGCTGAGTACCGTAAGAAAAGTACAGGGGGGTTACATTAAGATGAAGGGTTGAACTGAAGTTCGGTCAGTCCTTTGACTGCCTGTAAAGGTAAAAATAAGACTGGTATCTGGAAACAGTTTGCTAACTCAAGGTCAGATCTTCTTTTGAGTTTACAGAAGCAGCATCCTATTGTTGGTGTTCAGAAAATAATTCTCTGTATAACTTGTGAACATCTGCTACAGGCTTGTCATAATCTGATTTAAAAGGGACACTTGGGATTGTCTGATCTCAGTAAAAGATGTATTAAACAAAAATATTAATTGTAATCTGAAACTGGGCTATGAATCTCCCTTTACTTTTTCCTTGTTTGATGAGGTGATGAGTATAGAAACACAGCAGTTAGAGCACTGATACATTTCTACTGACAGCATAGTATTCTTCACACGAAGGATGTTGCTCTCCTCTCTAGGGAGCAGCTGTCACCAGAGCCTGTGTTTGTGCTGTAGCGCAGACATGTTACACATTGATTCCTGGTTTACTAGCTGGTTTTCAGCTTTTTGTGGCTGCCTCACGCTGGTGGCTCACCCTGTGACTGGTTACTACTGTGCCTGAGTTTCTCTTCTCTGTGACATCTGCTCCTAGCAAAAGTTCCTTAGTTATTAGTCCTTTGAGGAGCTGAAAGGTATGAAGAGGTAAATGTGTAAGAGCTGGCTTACTTCATGTTAGTGACCCAGATATGTTCCTAATTTTGCTTCTAGCAGCTTTGTAGAACTTCTCAGTTACTTTATTTATAAATCAGGGGGAAAGAGAAGGATTACAGTTGTCTGCTTTCTTAGCAAGAATGAAGGTCTAGAAGGCATCAGGAAGGACTAAAGCGAGACATTAGGACCTCGGAGTACAGTTAGAATTTCTGAAGCAAGTGTCACACTGCCATAGGGATGTTCATTTGTATGAGGTGCTTGGCTGTTGTCAGAGGTGCTAAAAAGGAGGGGAAGAAGGCATAGGAGGCCTCCAACAGAGGTGGGCACTTGGATTGCGTTTTAGAAACAGGTGAACTGTAAATCTCTGAGCTGCTGCTAAGCTTAAAGGAATTTTTAGAGCTGTAATCACAGCAGTTTATGAAAGTTTGATTTAGGACAAGATAGTAATTGTTTTGTGCTGTCCTCCAGTGAAACGCACAAAGATAAATAGGGGTATTAGTTTCTGGGCAGAGCCCTTGGTTGTTTGTTACAGTATCCTTTGAACTTTGGTAGAGTGGAAGTAAAGCAGAACTGATGAATATTAATGCTTTTGGCTTCCGCTCCTCTTGTATGCTGGGAGACACAGCCACTGGGGTAACAGAGGAGGCAGTTGGAGGACGGGAAAAATGATAAAGGCAAAGCAAGAGTAAGATCTATGCAACCATTGTGTCCTGCCATATTTAAGTTTTCAGGAATGTATCAGCAGGCACTTACACCAGCATCACCTGCAGCTGGCACATCAGTGCAAACTCAGTCATGCAGCTACAAACTTCAGCTGAGGCCTTTGTGAACTACTTATTTGTTGAGAATTCCCTGTGCTGTGCTGCATTAATGAACGTATTTGCCCTATAACTCACAAACACAAGAGAGAGTAATGATTGAGCAGTGTTCATTTAATTTATTGTTGGTAGCTACCGTAATTCCCCAGAACGTTATATCATGCTACTTAGTAGGCATTTGTACAGCGTTGTATATTTAAAAGTCCTTCAGGTTATAATTTCAAAAATAAAGTATACAGCCTGAGGAGGAAAAAGAAAAAGTAAGATTGACAACCAGAGTATGAGCTGAGTGGTTTATTGCTGTTGTTCTGTTGTTTTGTTGTTGTTGTTTTTTTTAATTGAAATTTTCAAGGTTAGAGCCATTTTATTTTTTCAAAATGTAACTGAGTACCCAAAGGTTGTAAAAAGTTGTATGTCTTGTGTGGTAACAGGTGTAGAAAATGAGGGGCAGGTAATTTCAAATACTGAACCTAGCAAATGATGCTCTAATATATGATATATATGATCATTAGTGGAAACATTTTAAAGGATTATTATTTTAATTCTGTAGCTCGTCACTTTATTAGCACTAAGATACATGCTTTTCAAGGAAGTGCTTAGTACATATTTTTCCTACAGATGTGACAGCTTTCCAATGATGAAACCAGATAACTGTGCTTTTATTGACATTTCCTCTCTACCCAGAAACAAATAGCCTCCTCATTTTCACATTTTCAAGTATAAGAGTAGGCAAAAGGCTCTTTACAAAGTAATTATAACAATGTAGTATTAAAATGCTATTGTCTGTTTAATGTTTGACTGGCTAGAGGTCTCAAATACTTCATCTGCCCTAAAGTTGTGGTTGTCATCTTTATCTTTGGTCTACCGACGCTTCTTCATATCATTTACTACCTTCAGAATTATTATTTCCTTTGTTTTTACAGCTGATTTAAAATTTCTCTTCATAAATTTGAGTTGGATGATTGACTCTCGTTTTGGTTCTGTGTTCTCAGAGGTTTTTCAGATGAACCCACAGAGACATAACTCACAAATATTGTACAATTTTGACATAAGAATCACTTTAGAAATTCTCATTTCTTCTCGCTCTTCTTTTTTCCTTTCATTTTTTGTAACCTCAGTGGTACCTTAGAAAAATGAAGAAAACTGTTGTGCAATTAGCACTGCCCCTGCACATACACCTCTTCAGATGACAGTTATTTCTAACAGATAGAAAAACACTTTCTGGGAATAAAGGCACTTTACATTGATAGACCTTGTGTCATTCAGTAGCACTGCAGCAGACAAGTTCCATTTCCGTATGGAAGTCTATATTCTAACATACTAGAAATCTTTGTGGAGTCAGATTTCTCTCCTATCGTTATTTCCTTCTATTCAGTTGGCTTCCCAGGATTCATCTCTGAGGAATCTCGGAGTTGTTTAAGAAATGTGGGGCAGACTGATTGCACATCCTTTTCTCCCCTCTCCTTTTCCCTTATCTTCTTATTTAGTGTCCCAGTACAGTTTTTACAGGCGACTGCCATTGCCTTCTACCAGAAAATTTCACGTACAAAATGTTTGCTAAAGCCAGTATGGTAATCTGAATTGTTTCTGCTGAAACAAAATGAACTTGTTCTGGACTTGATGTAATTTTTGTTGTCACCGTATATATCCTGGGCAAACTGCTAAATGGCACAGCACCTTGCGTCCTGTAGGGCCATTTTCCTTACATGTCTTGCACGTACTCTGGAAACTCTTTGTCTTCTTTCTGTAGTGTAGCCATCCCTGGAGTGCAATGAAACGTCTGTTAAAATTTGAAGTTTGAATACTTAAAGTTTAAAAGTTGGAAGATTGAAAATAATCTTTCAGTCAAGCAGGATATTGTATTCAAGGTTATTTAGCACAATTAAACACGTTAACAAAACTTCCAGCACCCTTTTGTTAGCCTTCAGCACTTTACATTCAAAACAGCAACCAGTTGGTATCAGCTGAGCCACTGTCTTACATGGCTAGTTTGAAATTTATACAGGGATGGGAGTTTGGGAACACTCAAACAACATAATTGCCTATTGCTTGCAGTGTTCAGAGCAATACCTTGAAGAAATACCTGACCATATAATTGGACTGTTTCCACCTCGCTATGGAAGTTGATAAAATATCAGGCACACATATTTAGGAAAGTCCATTTTTTTTGGTGTAGTGGATTGGATGGGTAGTTTTGGACTCTCTTGAGTCACCTAAGTAATTCTGAAACAAATTATTAAAGCACTAAGCCATGGTATATCAATTAATACTTGAAGAGCTGCTCAAGAAAATCCTTAATACAGAATGTTCTTTTGCTTATTTAGTGAAAGGATAATTTTTCTTCCCTTTAATTAATTTGAATTAACACATTACTTAGTAATAATGCTAAGTATTCATTTATTTTCCTTTCTAATTTTAATTATTGCATGTACAGAAGATTATAATAATAAAATATTCACCTACTACGTGCTTTTTCTCTTTCTCTGCTTTCATCTCATAACAACATATGTAAATATGTAAATATTTCAGGTGACAAGGGCCAGATTCTTATCTTCATCATAACACCAGTGAAATCGACAGATATGTCACATTCCACTGAGATTCTTCTGAATTTTCTTTCACACAAGATTTTAGACCCTGTAGAATTTCTTCCTTTGGAATAAAGCCACACTGTAGGGTGCTTTGCAAAACATAATGACATATTGATGTAGAGTTTTGATTCTTCTCAATTATGTATTGGAGTAAGACTAGTAAGTTAAATTCTGACACTCGTGTCAGAACAGCATTCAGCCTCTGAAGTTGAGCCAGGGGAGGTTTAGGTTGAATATTAGGAAAAAAAATCTTTACTGAAATAGTTCTGAAGCATTGGAACAGGCTGCTCAGGGAAGTCACCATACTGGAGGTATTTAAAAGACACCTAAATGTAGTGCTTTGGAATGTGGCTTAGTGGTAGACTTGGCAGTGCTCAGTTAACCGTTGGACTTGACGATCTTAGAGGTTTCTTCCAGTGTAAATTACGAGGTGCTCCATGATGTCGTTTGCTGTTGTGGATGGTTATCGTGATGCCTCCGGACTGCAGGGAAGTTGTGCTATAGTTCTGGCCTCCTATTTGCTTCTCACCTGCCTCTCAGTACTCATGCCTGGGCTGGGTGATCAGCAAGGAAGCAACTCATGGGGTTTTGCTTTCCTCTTTCTGTGGGACCAGAACTGTAAGGTGCGTTGTAGGCTCAGCCCTCACTGCATATGCACTCGACAGACAGAATGTTGTTGCAGACTAAATATTAAATTAAGGCCATTAGTAAAATTAGTCTGATTGGTCCAGACTAAACAAATTTAAGAAAATATAGTCATCTCTATCACCTGCAAAATCATGTACCCACTGATAGCATTTTCAAATCTTCAGTTTTTTAATTTTTAATTGGCAAAGTGAAAACACATATTTAGTGTTTTATCAATACCGTCACATACTGGAGCAATTTTTTTTGCTTATTTTCATTTCCTTAGGAGAACTTCAATAGCAAAAGGAATAGCTAAGTGATGATGATGTACATATCCAATTCTGAGATATTTTGAACCCTGATAATGAAGTTTATTTGAACAATATCATCGATCAAGATGTCTGTTTTATGATATTAGATTGTTTAAAAGACCTGTTGAAGTAAGGTTCTTCATAACCATGCTTTGCTTCTTGATATGTCTACTGTGTAACAGGGGGTGCTTTGCTTTAGCTTCAAACTTGGATGAGTGCATGCACATCCCAGAGGGGAAGCTGGGACGGTCGATCTGCTGAACTATCTCTGTCACCTATGCTGTAATTTTTCATCTAGTTTGCAGCCACTTTGTGTTTATAGTACATTGTAATCAAATCAATAATAATCATTTTTCTACCCTGGATCATTTTATAGCTTCTTTATCTTTGCTAAACTTCTTTTGCTTGCTTGTTCCAAGTGTAAAGCGTTTGAACTGATGGAATGGCAGGCGCTTTAGGATGTTGTTACTGGAATAGAGAACGGATTGTAAAACTCAAATCATTCTTATTTTATGAGAGAGTACATGACATCTTTGAGAAGGAAGCTGCTTCTATTCAGTGTCAGTCGCTGATATTTCAGCAGTGCTTTCTTTAGGGGAAGTAAAGACAGCAACAAAAAAGGCGATGAACAGGACATGTATCTTCTGCAAGTCTTAAGTCTGCACCTGTCTATCAGAACAGTCAGAACACGGGATATATTCAGCATTCTGATGGTTCCATATTACAGATTGTCTTGCACTGTAAGTTCCTACAGAAATGTCTCGAACCTATTCACAGCATCAATTATTTTATTAGTCAGTAGGTTTACATTAATTCTGCACGAGAGGAGCAGATTCTAATGTCTGTGAGGTGGGTTTTGTGAATGATATGAGGAAGTCACAATACCAGACCGTTATTATTTGAATCATCTATGGACTTTTAGGTATTTTCATCCTAAGGTTGTTTTTTTGTTTGTTTTGTTTTTGTTTTTGGGTATAGTTTTGTTTTGTTTTGTTTTTTTCCCCTAACTCTAAATATATAGATAGTTTTCCCAGTTCTGAAACAGAATGACTCAGCTGGGAGCTTATACTGAAACTGCGCACCAACTAAAAGCTGTAACTTCTGTTGGAACATGCGCACTAAGGGCCCTGCTTCTTATTTGTACCAAAGTTAGTTTGCACTCTTTGCCTGTCTAATTACAATATGTACTCACTTTAAATAAATAAAATAAAAACCTTTTTCTTTTGGATGTAGAATATGGTGTTTTTTGTGCAAATCAGAATTAGGCCCTTGAGGTTTGACCCAGTCCTATCTGAATACTACGGAAGGTAAAATGGTCTGTTGTGAGAAAGGAGAAAGTAGCCTTAATAGCAGTAAAACCATCTCCTACATTTCATATTAAAGCTGTTGCTTTTTCGTGTTGACTGTGCTAAGTCTGCCTCTAGTTTTCTTAGTCTTATTTTATTTATTTTGAATGGGTTAATTTATATACTCAGAAGGTTTGATAATGCTATATACCATTTTCACTGTTCCTTGAAAACATGGTATATACTTCTAATGCATGCAGAGTCTGTCCGTTTCCAGAGAACACCATGCAAAGAATTTTTATTTCCTTTTTGACAAAGATTGTATTGGAAGGATGCCACAGTGTGTTTCTGCACTGTAATGCTTAAATGAGGCAGATACAAAAAATAAATAATCATTGTTATTTATAAGGAAATAAAATAGTAAAAACTGTTCAACACAACATAGCTACTGTGAGTGTTTTTGCTCTACAAATCACCAACAGCAAATTACTCTAAATGACAGTGAAATAGTGAAGAAGTTAAAAATGTCACATTGTTTATGTAAATCTTTCAAATGCTTGCAATTTATTAGGCACAATAAGATTTCTGATGGGATTTATAAAGAAGAAATTTTATTACATAAGATTGTAATGTGAAATGATGGAATGAAAGCAGACCTTTTGACCTGCTCATTCCTTTGTGGAGAAGTGTGGGAGGTACACAAAGCAAGAAATGCTATGTGCTTATTGGGTGTGTGTGCATCCTGTTATGGACTGAACTACAGGGTCTTGCTACAGATTATTTCTTCTTGCTCAGTGATGCCAGTAGTTAATTCCACAGCAGTGCAATCTCTGTGGTTCTGGTACCTGATACATTTGCAATGATACTGTCTTTAGGTATGGGCTGAGACTTTTCATTTGAGAAGGCAGCCTCAATTAGATGCCTCTGTACAGTACCACAGTGGAATAATTTAAATTGGAAAAGACATCTGGAGGTCTGTATTCCAGCCTTTGCTCACAGTATTTCAGACTAGATCATGTTTCTTAGGGCCTTGTTCATTGGCATTTTGAGCCTCTCCAATCATGAAATGTTTACAGTCTCTTTAGAGTCTTGTTTCAGTGCTTGAATATTCTAATGGTTAATTGTTTTTTCCTGATCTGTAATCAGTCTTTTGCTTGTATATATTTTTGTAGATATGCAATATAGATGTCAGTGTTTATCTGTAGCATTGCAGCGTACCTGCATGCGCATCCCTGGTACCACAAGCCTTTGTTATCAGAAAAGCCATTGCAACTCTGTGGATCCCATCACATTTTGACCAATGTGATAAAGTTTGTTCTGTGACATGAACTTTGACTGTTCCTTAGCAGAAATGGGCATTCTTGCAAACCTAATATGAAAATTATTTAATGTGTCATCTCATGAAAATGGAACAGAATTCACTTAGTTGTGCATTAGACCCATGGAGGCAATGTATGTTCTGGCAGTACCTCAATTTGTGGCCTTTCTGGAAAGCACTTTTTGTGTCAGGTAAATGTTAAGTGGCTATCAAAATTTCAGCAGTGTTATTATGCAAACTGTATTCCAAAGCCCACTGATGATTCTGGTGAAAGAGGAAAAGTGAGATCAAACCCAGTTTTGCATTCCCTGAACCCAAGCTCAACAGCAGTTACAAAGTAATAGCCACTTAGTGCCGGATTACAAGGTATGCTCCTTCCAGATATCTTTTAATTTTTGCATGTCCTGATATACATCTCTGCAGCAGTTTATATCCACTTCACCCACAAACATATCGATTCTATCTGTTCGATTTAAGACAGTGATATCCTTTCTTTAAATCTCTGGTGTAGAATGTTAAAAAAAATCTGGTGTTTCTAGAGAGGACGTAACATAATGCCCTTTTTCCTGTAGGTTGTGTAGGACTGGATCAATGGTGCTTGCATGTAACTAGTGAAACTACTGAATTAATAAAAATCCAAACCAGATTTCATTCCTTTGTGAATTCCTATAGAGTAGAGAACACTGAACACTAGACATGAATGGAGATGGTGATAGTAATAGCTTTTGGAGCCTGTTGTTAACAAGTTTTATTTTCAGTACTTATTAAAAAAGTAACATTAGTCTTCAATGACTCAAAATCTCCCTGTAAGAATACCACCAACCACGTCGACCTAGATTAGAGGTTTCAAGCTATTCCAGAGCAACAGAAATGCAGGTTCTTTCCCAAAACAGCTTTTCTATCACCACCACCATAGGCTGAATTGGTCGGTGTTATTCTCTTGGTAAAGTTCTGTGGTAAACAGGTGAACTACAGAGACTATCCTTTGCATATTTTGCTTTATAAAGCCAAATTAAAAAAAAAAAAAAACAAAAAAAAAACCTGTTGTATTTGTTTTTTTCTGTTTAATGCAATTGAATATAACCAGTGTGAAATCCCTGGTATCTCAATTTGTTTAACTGTGTTTTAAAACCACAGATGTTTGGTTCTGCTGACAGAATTTAAATGATGTAGCTTTTTAAAGTAATACATTAAAGCTGAAATCCAGAAACAGAGAAAGATAAAAGATATCTGCAGAGAGGACAGGTTCTAAATATTTATTTTTAATTTTGAACCATGATAATTTTACATGCAGTTCACACTGCACTCTTCCATTTCATTAGTATTCTGGGTGGTCAGGATGTGCCAGCTAAATACAGCCATCCTACGGGAGCTTGCTGTAGTCATAGCAACTGGATTGCAATTTCAGAAACCTACGTAGTCGAGGTCTGGCATATCTGAGAGCACAAGGTAGAGTCAAGATACTCGCTAATTAGTCTATGTGTTTTTTGAATGGCTGTACATTCAGCAAATAGACTAAGAAAACTGTGACTATTTTCAGTCGGTTTTACACAACCAGTGAATTACTGCTAGTTTCGAGACTTACAAGTCTGGCTTCCTGCAGTACTTCCAAACACTCAGCATTAGAGCCAGTCCAGCTGGATAGCAGCAGCTATGGATAGAATCATCAACTCCTGTACGCTGTGAGAGCACTGTTAATGAGAGTTACAGTGCTGCAATATGAGATGTGACAGTCTCTCAAGCCTGTGATAGTTGAGTAGAAGCTCACTGAAATTGATGGAAATCTTACAAAGTCGTCAGAATGAGAGCTGAGTTAGGCCAAAAGAAGGATGAAATAATGAAGGTGAAGAAGGGATTTCATTATCATAGAATCATTAAGGTTGGAAAAGACCTTGAGGATCATCTAATCCAGCCATCCACCTCCCACCTATATTGCCCACTAAACTATGTTCTTCAGTCCTCCAGGGACTGTGACTCCACCACTTCCCAGGGCAACCTGTTCCAATGCCTCACCATTCTTATAACATTCTGTAAGATGTAAGTACCTAATGCCTCTGAATTTATTTGAAAGTTCCAGCTGAAATGCAGTTCATTTTCTGAAGCATTGTTTATGGTGAAGTCCAAAATAATTTCATAAATAAATCACTTGAATTGTGTAGATTTTTTACTCAGAGATAGATCTCAAGACAAATACTTATCAAGAAGAGAAAATGAAATAGGCATCATGAAGAAGGCAAAGTGCTACGGCCTATGAGAGACTGATGGATAAAGAATTAGAAGATTTCTGAATATCTTCACCTTCTAGTGAAAATTTAGGTGGTAAATACTGTGACATCAATAAGAGAGGCAGTGAGCATCTGAAATCCTTACCAATTCAGACGACAAAGCCATAAAAATCATTGATCATGCATGGAAAGATGTGAACAAAATATTCAGGATGCTGGAGAGTAATTTCAGAACAGATCTGAGTTACCATTTTTAAGGAAAATTAAAGTCAGTGTAGTCATTTCTTTCATGTTCCAGATAATATTGACAAATATATCAAATTAGAGAAAGTATGAGTCAAAAAGGAAGGATAACTGTTAGCTCAGTGAACTGTGACAAATGCACAGTTTTTCAAGGATTAAAGGAAAGCATGCAATATATGTGAAATTCAAGAACAGTTGTTTTCATATGAAAATCCTGTATGCAACAAAAAATTTCACCAAGGGAATGTTAAATTATTTGCTTTTCAAGGCCAAATGCCCTTTTTTTAAATCCAAATCATTGAAAAAAACAACTATACGTATGTTCTATATATGTTATATATGTATGATAACAGGGGCTCTGCATGTGATGGTGGTTAACTCTTTGAATCTAAGAGAGGTACTGTAAATTTTATGTAGCCATGACTGAGGAACTGTGGTCTACAGGAAGGACTGAAATAGGAAATGCAGTTGAAAATACGCTGCTATGGTTTAATCTGCAGCAGCTCAGCACCACAGAGCGGATTGCTCGCTCCCTCCTCACACTGGGATGGGGGAGAGAACTGAGGAGAATAACAAAGGGTTGAGATAAGAACTCTTTACTGAAACAGAAAAGGACAAGAAATATAATAGTAATGATAATAGTATTTAAAGGAATTTTTTAAGAAAGCAAAATTTATTTGTTTGTTTATTATACAGGGTTCTGAGAAGTCCAAAGTGTCATCGCTCAAGACTGGTAAGTGACTTATTCAATTAACTCTAAGGCACCCACGTTTTTAGTGAAAGCACGGTAAAGTGCAGGGCATTGAAATTGAAGTCATGTTTTTATTTGACTTCGATTAGATAAAGAAAGGCATAAAGTTTGAGTTGGAGTTCTGCTTCAGTATGGTTATTTCAGTGCATGAGACAGGTGTTGTGTAGGCGCAGAAGGCTACACTAGCTGTTCCAATGTCTGCATAATTATTCTCCACCAGTGCATTGTAATTCTTTTAAAATTATCTGAATGAGCCTGAAAGAAGCTGCAGAACTTTCCCCATTGTTCAGATTCATGAAAGTAATCTTCCTTAAAAAATACAGCTACGTGCTTTTCTTTCTTCAGATAAGTAGTCTTTCTAATTTTTAGAGAGGTCTCCTTTTCCAGTGCGAGGTATAATGAGTTGTGCTGTTTTTAGTTCTCTTTTTGAATTATTGTATACCTGAAACTTATGCACTGTTGCTTTCAAACTGTCATGGAGCAGAAGATGTTGAACCTTCCCACCAGTATCCATCACATGTTGTTGCTGTGCAACAGATGGCAGCAGAGGGTGTCTGACATGGAAGTGTGTATGAAGCAAAGGGGTTGAACTGAATTCCTACAGATAGAAAAACTAGCATTTAGTGACATTCATTGACACTTTCTCAATGTTTATGGGGACCAAACAGAAGATGTGAGTACAGTGAGAAGGTGAGAGGTGCATTGCAGCGGTGGTGACGGTGATGTGAAAGGCAAGCCACGTTCTGGATGGCCATGCCGATTTTTTGAGTGCAGCATGTAGGATCCTGTTCATTGCTGGCAAAAATGCAGAGCTAATGGTGTGACTGTCTTGAAAAAATGTGTTTTGTAGCTGCGAGTTTGCTCTCTCAGGTACTGTTATTGCACTGCGTGCGTTGTACTTTCAACAGAAATAAGCAGGGGGCGTTACTATTGGAGTGTATGCTATATATAATACAATATTATTTTTATTAGACAAAAGTTTATTTTCTGCACATAATAAATGTAAAAAAAACTTTGCGTGCAGTCTGGAACTTATAAATTGTTATATGAACTTCTAAACAATGTAAATTAAAAGTGTAAGCACATAAACAAAGAAAATATGCTGTGTGCTGACCTATATTTTAAGAGTATTATGCCTGCTATTTCATTATTGTAGCTATCAAATTAAAACAAATGGAAGATTGCCTCTACCATTTGTAACTCCCATAGATAATAGAATATTTCCAGAGGTGAGAGTCAACAAATTGAGTTACCATAGAAATCATTAGAAGAACCACCAAATAATGCTCTGATTTCTCAGTTAGTTTCATCTTTCTGAATTTCTTTTGTGATTATGCTTACTGTTGCTTATTTAGATTTTTTTGCTTTTAAGAAGTCGTGGTCTGACCCTGAAATTTAACATCTTTTCACTAACAGAAATGTTTGTTCTACAACTGTTGTCTAATAAAATCTAGGGCAAAATAAGAAGAAAGTTAATTATCCACTAAAGTGAACTATCTGCAGCTAATTCAAATTGCTTCCTTTCATCAGATCCCAGGCCCTCCAAAGAACAAATATTAATATTTCTGGAATACAGGTATCTAATGCAAACGATTTTCTAATTAATTAGTCTTTTCTCTAATGCTTACATCTGAGATAATTAAAGAATAATGCCGTGAAGAAATACACATCTAAGATGAACAATTTTATAAAGTACTATTTGGCACAGTAACATAAAACAAAGAGTTTTCTGCACGTCTCCTTGAAAAGATGCACTTACTTGCATGTGAAGGAATTCACAGCCATTAGGTATTAAACTACTGATTATAGGTGTAGATATTATTATTCTATTATTTTATTCTATGATTCTGAGATTGTAGCAAACAAAACCTTCCTCTTTTTGCTAGTTTGATAAGATATATTCAGATTTTTTAAACATAACGTAACTTTTTCTGTAGGTAATTTAATACTACCTGTCAGGGACAGAAAACTTCTTTAGTTCGTTTATTCTCTAGTGCTACCTCCCTTTAAAGGCCAGCAAGCAAAAATCCAGTCCTCCAAGTATTGCTTAGATTCTCTACTTCTTCCGTGTTCTTGTGTGTAATAGAACACAAGATGACTGAGTAGAGGGAAGCTGGAATTTCAGCTTATTTCCACAAGCAAGATGTGTGAAAAACAAGGCCAGAACCTTCAGAAAATCTGAACCATTAGAGCGTTGCTTTAGTTTGATATTAATTGCTTAAGTTTCCACTGTCAGGACTAGCTGGAGTTCAGCAGTACTCATGGTACATTCACCTTTTCCAATAATTGACTTCTGTGCAGTAAGGTGACACATAGCATCTATATGATGAACCACAGCACCCTTTACAGAGTTACATATGGCCATTTCTACTGTCTTTGCCTCCTTTTCATAGGTCATATTATAATTTGTTACTGATGGTAGAAGTTGTTAATTGTGTCAGTGACCATATATTTGGAGGGCAAAAATAGCATAAACAAGGAAAAATACAATGTTTAAGAACCCAGGTGTACAAAAGAGTAAGAAAAAACTCTGCTTAAGGAAAAATTATTCTTAAAATAGTCATCTAAAAATCGTAATCAATTCCAGAAAGATATTAAGCAAAATGTACCGTGCAAAATCAAACCAGGATGTTTCTCCTTGTTTGTGGTGTATGCCTGCATAACTTAAAGATTTCCTGAATTATTTATTATTACCAAAGCTTTAGAAAAAATATATGTATATACATATATATATATTTTTCAAAATGTTGATCATATATGTGGTAGAAAGAAAGAACATATCAAGACATATTAACATTATTAGTTAATTTTATTTTAAAATACCATTTTTTTCTGCTAGTTGTAATGAATTACATAATATATAGATGCAAAAATTGTACAGCAACTCAGTAAGGAGTTACTTTGATATGGTACATTAAGAAACAAAGTGACATAATGTTTGAGCTACATAATGGAAACTACATCATTTTTCTTCAGTATTTTTCCTTGAAGAATGAAATAAGAAATATGATCTTTCAGTATTTTAATAATGTTTATAGTTTCACAAGGGAATAAAAAATACATTGAGCTACTTTGCTCAATATTTTCAAGGAAGATGGTTCTATGTCTCAGTTACAGTTAAAGAGAATCATTCCAGGGCTGGTCAAACCACTGCAGAGACTACTACTGCAAAGACTGCCAAACAAAATAAAATTAAATGTTTGTTTTCGTATTTGAATCTGTCCAAATCTTCTTCCAGGAAAAACTGTTTTAAAGAATCAGTCAAGTTTTCTATGTATTTACTTGGTGATTTTCTCATGTAGAGTAACTGCAGAATTACTTCCATAGTATAGGATTCAAAGGCTTTTTGGAGGATTATGCATTTGTGTTTCCCATATTACAACTGATCTAGCAATACCACAAGCTATTCCTCCCCTCGTTCTTTTATAAAACCTCCCTAAGTGGTGATTACATTTTAGTGGTTTCATTAGCATCACTCGGTTTTTATGCTAGATTTGCCTTTCCTCATCACTTAAGAAAAATTTTGCTCTTGTTCAGTGCCCATATGCTGCTCCTCAACACACAGCACTTCCACTTTGCAGCAGGAAAAAGGAGAAGTTTCTTCTGAGTGTTATAGTATTTGAACTCAAGCTTCTCATCCAGATTTGGGCTCCATCAAAAGAGGGGTGGCCAGCAGGGACAGGGAGGTGATTGTTCCCCTCTACTCTGCTCTTGTGAGGCCCCATCTGGAATACTGCATCCAAGTGTGGAGCCCCCAGTACAAAAAAGACAGGGAGCTGTTGGAGAGGGTCCAGAGTAGGGCCACAAAGATGATCAGGGGGCTGGAGCACCTCCCCTATGAGGACAGGCTGAGTGAGCTGGGCTTGTTCAGCCTGGAGTAAAGAAGGCTGCGGGGTGACCTCATTGCAGCCTTTCAGTACCTAAAGGGAGCCTACAAACAGGAGGGGAATCAACTCTTTGAAAGGGTAGATAACTGCAGGACGAGGGGAAAAGGTTTTAAGTTGAGGGAGGGGAGATTTAGGTTGGACATCAGGGGGAAATTCTTTACAGAGAGAGTGGTGAGCTACTGGAACAGGCTGCCCAGAGAGGCTGTGGATGCCCCGTCCCTGGAAATGTTCAAGGCCAGATTGGATGGGGCCCTGGGCAGCCTGGTCTAGCATTAAATGAGGAGGTTGGTGTCCCTGCGTGTGGCAGGGTGGTTGGAATTTTGTGATCCTTGAGGTCCCTTTCAACCCTGGCCATTCTGTGATTCTGTAAACTGTTTCTGAAGAATCAGAAGCAATGAGACTTCTCTGTCTGCCTAAATACTGCAGATTTTATCCTGCTTGCAATGGTGTCATTAATGACAGTCTCCAAACTACTTCTATTCAAAGCCATGTGCTCACTCCTAGGTAAAGTGTGGAAGGTGGAATTGGTAAACATGCTGAGAATATGGTGATCAGGGAGGAATTTTACATCACAGTAATAATAGAAGAGGTTTGTCAAACTTAAATAATGACTTTACTTTGCAGTTTTTTTATGCCTTGAGAACACAAAGAAATCGCAATATTTTGGAGTTTAGATTGGAATCATGCTACTTGGGAAAGCCTGAATTAAACCTCAGAGGAGCTTCTACTTTTAAACACATTGCTGTACTTTGAAATTTGGAAAAATAAGCCTACCCCTGCACTGCTGTTAGAAGAGGTAAATAAAAACAATTAAATTGGAATATACATAAAATAACTTCAAGATGTAAAGCCATCTTCTCTGTCAGATGAGAACTGTAAGCAGAAAATGTTACAGGCTGGATTGTGATACCTTTGTTTGTTTTTCAGAGGTATGTAGGCGAGTGATTTCTCAGCTTTGGGATTCACCCCACCTCTGTGTAACAATATACAAGTATTAGTCCAAGGGAATTGGCTGTGTATACCAACAAAGATGTTTGTTCCATTGCAAGAGATTCGCCAGATTGAGTGAAAGCAGGAAACCTCAAGTTAGGTGAAGGAAACACAACATAAATACATTTTTGTGTAGGTCGTCAAGTCATTAATCAAAAATGTGCACAAAAATTATGTTGGTTCCAATGAAAAGGCTATTGCAAAGGCTTTCAGGTGCAGAAATTTCTTACAGGCCAGATTCCCAGTGGGATAACAGTTCAGGAGCTAGAGAATCTGTATGAGATGCAAATGATCATTTGTTCTCCTTTATCCTACCTTGGATAATTGTATTATTTGTTCACAAAACTTCTTTTCACTGTATTTTTATGGTTTAGTCTTCTGCAGTGGACTCAAACTTGTCCACTTATTGAAATGACTGGATGTACTAACAGAGATCAGAACTGTTGGAATATTTATACTGGAGAATGACTGAGGTTGGCTGTTTCTTTAATCCAGTCTCCCTGCTGAAAGCAGGATCAACAAAGTAGTCTGGCCCAGCCAGGCTTTGAATATCTCCATGCATAAAGACGTATACTCTCTAGGCAACCTGTTATAGTATTTGATAATCCCTGTGGCAAAACATTTATTTTTCACGTTTAAATAGAATTTATTGTATTTCTGCTTTTAATTATTACCTCCTATGCTATCATTGGATATCGGCCTTTTTTACACCGTCACATGAGGGACTTTTATACATTGATAAGAAAGAAATCCCTGAGCCTTCTCTTCTCCATCTTCTCCATGCTGTCTTGGTATCTCCCTTATTGGTGCTCCAAATACTTCATAATCCTATGGCCTCCCCTTTTTTTTTTTTTTTAATCTTTTTTTTTTTAATCTTTTTTTTTTTTTTTTTTTTTACCTTGGTCCAGTGACCCCTGTGCTGCAAGCCCAGAATTGGACACAGCTATGCAGACCTGTCTTGCCATTGCTGGGCAGAGAAGAGCAATCTTCTCCATCAACCCACTGGCAACTCTCTTCCTAATGCTGTTTGACTGCTTTGTCCCAAGATCTTATTGCTGGCTTTTAGTGAACTTATCTGCTAGTTACACAGGCCTTTTTTCATATATTTGGGAAAGTACTGGTAGATTGAGGCAGCCTTTAGATTACAAACAATGTCTAGAAAGAAACTGTAATTCAGATGAATAGCAAAGAAAACAGCAAGAGAATGTTCAAGGACAACTACGTAGAACAATGCTGCATGATTAGGTTAATTGGTATGGATGAAAACTCTCTCAGGTTTAAGCACTGAGTGTATCTAAATAATACTGAGAAAATTGTGTTAGAGAATGTATGTAAAATAGGTACCATGATGATTGCACGATGGCAAAAATGCAGAGCTAATGGTGGTAGAAAAGTAATATTTTGTAGCTGATAAATTGCTCTATCAAATAATGTTATTGTTCTCTTTGTGTCTTTTGCACTATCCATGGAAATAAATAGTAGGCATTACTTTTGGAGTGATTTGTACTTGCTCTAGACTGTAACTCTATAGTCTAGATTGCTCCTGTTTGTTACACTTATTAAGATTTCAAGTCCTAACTGGGTTTTAATTGGCACAGTTCTATTAAATTCAGTTGTTTCTTTGGGACTGAGGATTAATAAATACACAGATCTCCATCACGGTTGTTTTCCATTAGCTAACTAATTATACAGAAACTTCTGTCGTGTGACCAAGTAATGTGGAAAGCTCCGTCCTGTAAGGATGTTTGGAATTTCTCTGCTGATCAATGAAGATCAGACCCTTGCAGAGGGATTTTCTCTGGAACTTGGTTGAATTAATCATCTAAATCCCACTGACTGTGAGTATATTGGGTGCACAAATTTCACATTTCTGGAACCTTTCTTGAATAGTTTCTAAAAATCTGAGAATAGTGTTAAGAAAGCTGTAGTGCATCCACAGATCCCATTCACATTGTTTCTTTCCAGTTCTCAAATTTCACTGTGCCAAACAGGTGTGTATAAAATACATGTAGATATACATTGGCCTGCAGGCATCTGTATGTGTGTATTCATGTACGTGCATGTAAACACACACATTGCCTGCATACCTAATACCCACCTTACTGCTCCTAGACGATAAGCAGGAGGTTTTTTTGTAATTTTTAGCAAAAAGATCCTTTGTTCATGATGTCTTTGTAAATAGATTAGGAAAATATATCAGGCGTGCAAGGAGAGCAATGTAATTACATAGGACTGTGTTCTGCAGAATTCTTTTAAAAGCTGTTTTTGGAGTGCTCTAGAAAATCTTGAATGGTCAGTTCCTCCAAAAGTCTGCATTAAAAACAAATCGGTGCCCACATCTGTAAAAGTGTTGGTTATTTATGTGACCTGATGAGAACATGTTATGCAGTGCAGACAGAATGTATCGAAACTGGAGGCATCCTAGTGACTATCCATATGTTTTCCACCCACTTAAAGAGACTGTATATATAAAGAAATAAACTAAGTATATGAATGGTGGTTATGAATAGATATATTTTCTCTAAAACATGTTGTGCAAAATTTCTCACAGGGCAAACGCAAAAAACAAACTGACTTTTTTATTGTAGAGTACATTGTACTCTACGATAGTAGAACAGGATGAACTCCGCATTAAAAAAAAAATCAGTAACCGGTTATCCAAAATTTTAAGTACAGGTACTTATTAAAACTTCTTGAATGTTCAGTACTGTAGATATTGGAATGAAATGTGTATACATTCAGAATCTATTTTACGTTTACTAAATTAGATTTAAGCTCTTATTATACCATCTACTGGCAAAATTGATTGTAGTTCACTGTGTGTGTGTATATTTGTGTGTTTTGCTTTCATGGATAGTAAAATTTATTTAATGGAGGTAAATGAAATTTATCATTTGGAAACAGGAAGAGTAATATACTGGAACAGCATTACTGATCAGACATATATCATTGCACATTTTTATTTTGTTCTGGTGCCAGTGTGAACTCTTTGCCAAGGGGTAGCATATGTCTGGTATTCTGGAGGTTGGCTTCTACATGGATAGGAAAGCAGTGACATGAAACATCAGTCTGAGCACAGATTTTAATTTACTGTCTCTTGGGAGTGCAGCCTCAAAAATTGTATCCAGAAAATTTAGCTCTGTGGGCATCACACAGAATGATTGAAGTGGGAAAGAACCTCTGCAGGTCCCAAGGAGAGATTCTTTATTAAACTGTATATGAGAGTACTGCAAAGTAGTAATTGCAAGGCAAAGTATTTGGCCACAAATGAAAAAATTATGTGTAAAGAAATATTCAGCAGCATTATGCTGTTACACAGGGGTAACAGTAATATATTGTACAAAGAAATGCCTATGTCATATGAATTTGAATGAAGTTATGATAAAGAGAAAAACCCCACACAGTTCTCACTCTCTGATGCAGTCCTCTGAGAACCAGCAGAGACTTAAGGACTGCTTAGTTCATTTATACTATATATTTCAGTTGTACCTTCTACCCTGGCTTTTTAAGAACCATAGAATCAGAGAATTACGAAATGGTAGAACTATAGAATCAGGGGGGAATGGTTTTAAATTGAGGGGAATTTTAGGTTAGATTATTAGGAGGAAGTTTTTCACTCAGAGGGTGAGGGTGGTGATGCACTGGAACAGTTGCCCAAGGAGGTTGCCTCCTTCCATCCCTGGAGGCATTCAAGGCCAGGCTGGATGTGGCTCTGGGCAGCCTGGTCTGGTGGTTGGCGACCCTGCACATAGCAGGGGGTTGAAACTGGATGATCGTTGCGGTTCTTTTCAATCCAGGCCATTCTATGATTCTATGATCATCTAGTTCCAGCTCCCTGCTGTGGGCAGGGTTACCACCCACTTGATCAGGCTGCCCAGCATCCCTTCCAACTTGATGTTGAGAACCTCCAGGGATGACATATCCACAGCTTCTTTGGACATCATCTGTTCAGCATGCACAAGTGTCTGTGTTTTTCTACTCAGACAATTCAACATACCTATAGAAATCTGTCATTTGCAGCAGCTGACTCAACTCTGAGTGTTATGAGTATGGAAATCAGCTGTAATGGGATCTTCAAAATCTCAGGGAACATAAAAATCAAGTATGTAACCTGAATGTGTTCCAAACATACTGAAGTTCTCTTAAGATTTAGTTCTTTTGTGGGATGTATTATGGACTCAATACTTCCACCCCTGGAAATCGCTGTCCGTGAAATATTTAGGTGCATGTTTATGAGGATCCCACAGAATAATACTAAACCTCTGATGTATTAACATGTATGCCATGGAGAAGTTGAAAGGTTTAACCCTGTTCTGATCAGTGGAATCCTCCTTTAACTTGTTCTCTGTCAGATCTCTGTCCCACTTTGAGAGGGTTCTGTCTCCAGCTCTGGATTATTATTCTGTGTTGCTGTGTTCTTCATTTGGATGCTTATTATATGGTAGAATTTGTATGCAATAATTTTGCTCAAATTAAGGCATTACTTTGTGAACACGTATCTTGAAATGGTGAACCATTCCCTCATAACATGGGTCAAGAAAATGAAGAGTCTTCAAAGGACATATTTATAATATGAGTCATTGAAAATGTAATGGACTGCAAAGTCATAGTCCCTTGGAAGTCAGATTTCCCAAATTCATGTTTCATAATTAGAGAACAAGACCCTTCTTCCATTATTATTATCAGACATCATTTCTAATTTCACTAGATCTTTTCATAGCACTTACATTTCCTGAGTAATGCACAAAACTCACACTGTATTAGCATTGCCAACTGATTTATTAAGTTCAGCCTTTATTCTTCATAACTTTTATCTCAAGAGGATAATGAAGAACCAAAATAATTAGTTCATACATTCAACTTTGCCAGTAAAAACAGTACATCTGTCCCATCACAAAAAGTATGTGTCAAAATGAATAAAATTGGCCTAGTGGGATGAAAGATAGACAGCAGCCTGGTATGGCCAGTTCTCCTGGCCATAGAAGTTGGAAACTAAAATCTTGTATGCTTGGGAACCACAGTACATGAATTCCTTTAGAGATGAGGGTTTCTGGGAATGGTTCACAGATGAAATGATTGTTGCTCCCCAGCCTTCCAGTGCAGGAGGTCTGCCTGAAGGCACAGCTGAGACCCAGGCTGACAGTGATGCTGATCTCAGTACTCTCTGCCTGGGGATTGGGATTTACAGCTGTCACCACATTATTGTTATGTCATATTGTTATTATGTCATATTTTAGCAAGTATTATTTATTTGGTTTTATATTTTGAAACAGATCTAAAGAAAGCCAATTGACTGGGATTAATTTTAATTATTAATTACGGATTGCTTCATCCCTGCAATTTCCTATCTGGCTGCTTTGGAATTTTTTTTTTTGTTGCACCCGTTCCCTCAAAGATGAGGAACCTCTGCATCAGAAAATAAAAGCTGTCAGAGAGGATTGCTAAGAATAAAAGCTGGGGCAGACATTTTGCGGCATGAGTTGTGGGAGCAGATGGCTCCTTCAGGGAGATTTACTTTCCTGGAATATGATGGATAATTCCAGATATGTCCAAATTAAGTTAGTGGGCAATGAGAATAACTCCTATCCATGCTGCACTAGAATAGGCTGCATCTTTTAAGCCACTACACTGGTACATCATTGGCTTCTGATAATATATTACTCAGTATTTTTGGATATTGCAAATGTTCTCATTATTCACGCTTCTCAGGTGTAAGCAGATTCTCTATCACTGCTGCAAATGGATTGACGCTTTATTTAATTCACTACTGGCTCCCATGTTGCAGTCCTTCTGCCCATGATTCTTGCCTGACCACTGAGGGATGGGCTGGCAACTACACATCTGTGCACATACCTCTCCCAGGCCATTGTCTGAGATGCAGCTGAAATCGTTGTTATGGGTGTCTTCAACAAGTCATATTGCACTTTTGATGCATGTTTTCTCCCCCTGTCCTTCTGAGGAGGGGAAGTAAGGGAACAATGTGGTAGAGTCTGGCTGCCCCTCAGCTGCTAAGCCCTCACTCTCTTCTTGAAGAAGTTCGCATTAGCTGCTGAAGTGTCTTGGGTCTTCTCAGTATTAATGGATAACAAATTTATGTAAGGTATGTTACAAAAGCAGAACACAATGGGAGCAGTTAAACAGAAATTAGCCTATCTGAAGAGTCTGAAAGAGTTATTGGTGGCTGCAATCAATTCTGGGGCTGTTTAAAGCAGCATATTGTTAGCAACAATACTGTGTTAAATGGTGCTGCTGACAACAGTACATAAATCTCATTTGGAGGAAGGGAGTTTTAAGGTCCTCCTTGTCTTTTGCATTAACCTGAGATTTTTTTGGAATGTTCTGAAGTTGAGAAGGTGAGTAGCATAAGTGCAGCAGTGGGTGATGGATGGATAGCTATGAAACCCACAGGCTGCAGCCCCATCTTTCAGATGCTCCGTTGTAGTGGTGGCCAAGGAAGGTGGTGGTGCCAAGTTTTCAGTAGGTGTTCATTCTATATTCATTTTACCAACCATTGTAAACTGCAGCAATTGTTTCTAAGGTTGTTATGGAGCTACTTGTGAATGGCAAGCTACATAAATTTGAATATAAGTTGTTCTAGTAATATTTATTTTACATATTTTTCTTAACTTTTTTTTTCTTTTTTGTAATTTCTGGGACTAAAGTATATTGTGAGAGTACAGTCATTTCAGACTTGTAAGAAACAGTGTTGGTACTAAATAAAAGGAACAAAAATATACTTGGGAGTACTGCGAAGTGTAGAACCAAGAATGCCAAAGAAGAGAACTATTTCATACATATGAAACATGCATTTGTGATTGATAAGTAGATGAGTTGTTTCAAAAAACATTGCTTGTCTTTTTCACAAGTGAAATGCATGTGGGTGGCAGAAGCTTCACAGGTATGATGTGAAATCTAGAAGGCTTTGAAATGTTTGCTCTGAAACAGGGAATCTTGCAACTCAGTAGGATATAGCACACAGAGTTTTGCTTCCTATGTGTTTTAGGATTTTGTTAATCATATGTGTTAGCCAAGTGATTTCAGTGAGCTGTGTGTTGCCCAGTTTACCTGTATGACCAGGTGGCAAACCTGAGGTTAATCCTGCCTACGTTGAACATCAGCTTCTAATTAGACATAGAAATGAATGGGCTGTATTTCCAGACATTCCTACACAAGGTAAATAACTCCTGTCCCTGAACAGGAAGCTCTAGAGCATCACACTGCCTGCCTGTTTTCTCATTGTTGATCTGGCCAAACCACAGGCAAGAAAAAGGTTAAATCTTTCTTACCCTTATTTCTTACACTGTAACTGAACTGAAAATGGAGGTGTTTTCAGCCTTCAATTTAGCAGATTAAACTGGTGTTCAAGAATTTGAACTTCTGCCATCTCCTTTCTCTCTACTGTCTCTCAGTCACCCTGTAGGCGATCAGTTGTTGTAGTAGAGTTCTGGTCATAGTGTTATGACTGACATTGTAAAATTATGTAGGAAAATATTATTAACTGAGATAAACAGTGAACTTCTCTTTCTGTTATCCTTTCCATGAGCAAATGCCTGCTATCCCACTAATCTGTGTTTGTATCAGGGAACCTGCGCTCGGTAGAGGTACAGTTTATTTACATTCCTGGCAACATCTCAGCTTTTTACAGTCTGCATGAGAAATTTCCTTTAGAGAAATTCTGAAATAAGCTGCTACTAAAATGGAGTCTAGCTTTGACTTATAAAAAGTTGCAGTATTTAAAATGCAAATCATTGAATTATAAACGTTTAGAATGTTCAGGATGAGGGAAAAGAAGTGGTTTGTGCATTAGAATTATAAACCTGCACAAGCATACGTTGCAAATTCTTGCCTGCTTTCCTGAGGGTTATATATGCATGCTCATACTTCCTCATTTCTTTGCTGGCACAAAACACACCTTTGTTAAGATTTTAAGATATGTTACACATTTTATGTTATTAGAAAAAAATCTAGTACACATTGATGAACGGGAAAATGAATATAAATGGTGTAACCTTTAACAAATGCTTTCCTGCATAAAGCAATAGCTACAGGATTTTTGCAATCAAGCTTTTCCAATATAACAGTGTTTTTAACAAGATCTGAGGGTCTAAAATTGACAGTTATAGTTAAAGCTCTGGGAGTTGATACACTGATATTTCTTCACTTCTGTCATTAAGTCTGCTCTGTCACAAAGCTGAAGATAAACACTCTGAAATGTGTTTTTTTTCCAAAATCAAGTATATTTGTTCCTAATAGGGATACCAGCATTCAGATCCTGCAGTGACTGCTCAGCAAACAATAGAATGTACATGAAAATCTTTCATCTGCCACACTACTGAAGTGATCATTCACCTTAGTTTTTCTGTGTGTGTGTTTTGTTTTTCTATTGTATTTATAAAGCTCTGATTAATATTCTATCAAAGCCTATTAAATTGGATTTTGGTGTATATTTGGTTTCTGCTGTATCAGCGGTGGTTTTTTTAAGCTGAAATTCTGTATTAAATAAAAAGAGAATTCAGGACAACAGCCTTCAGGGAGTTTGTTGGCTTAGGTTATACAGAAAAGCAAAGAGCTAAAAACTGTTGGAATATTTCGTTTAACAAATGATGACAACTATGCAGGAAATGGTATAATATAATGTTATGTAATTTTTTACATTGCTATGTTGCTATATCATTTGTATCACAAATTATGCCTTGCAAGTTATTCTGTCTGCAACTGAAAGGACAGGTTTTTATAGCTCAGTGCCTTGTATCCCAACATATTTGGCTCCAGACCTTATATAAGAAACATTTAGATTCAAGTAATATTAATAAAGAAGTTTGATAAGTATCTGAGATAGCATGAGGAATTAATACTGCACACATTTTTCTTTTTTTCAGAGGTCACCAAAAGAAATGGAGAACCTTACCTGGACTGCACACACCTGCATTAGAGTGTAAAATGGAAGATAGCATTTTACAGACTATCAATAAGGTACTTAGAAATTTAAGATAGAAAATGGTTTCAGTGGAAAAAAACCCAATCAGCAGTATTTATTTTCCCTTATTATCCAGAGGCTCTGAGCCTTTGATATCTGAACAAAAATAGTGTTTACAATTTTATTACATTTTTTTTAATCTAATCTTTCTATAACTTTCTACCCTGCTATCTCCTTCCCTAGTTTGCAGAAACATATTTTCTCTATTACACCTGTTTCCTTATTCAGCACAGATAATCATTTTTCTTGTAGTCATCTAACTTCATTTGTGTTAGGAATTAATAAAATATACCTCTAGGCTGTCTTCTCGCTAGCTAGAACAAAAAAAGAGACCTACTTCAGCTCCTAATGAATCATTCCTTGTTTGGGAAAATGCACAGTACAGTTCACTGAAATTCCATTAAAATATTTGATATCCATTAAAACTGAAAGCACAAGTGTATTATGTTTAAATGCAGAATAAGACAGAGTGGGCATATAAAAAATGAAGGAGCACTTACAAAAATGATAGAGCCTCTTTCAAAAATTCAAAGGCTTACTCTGGAAGAATTCCAAATGTTGTGATTGACCACAACCACCTCTTAATTTTTGATACTGTGGCCTGTCATAGTTATTGTACCATTGTATCCTGACTATCACCACTGATTCTTTTGCATGGTTGTGTATGCTCCAAGTTCATCATTTCAATATTATCTCTAACCTATCAGATTTACATTTATTTCCCATTTGCAAGCCTCAAACCAGTTACTTATATTTCTGTGTATTCATTTTTAGCTTTTCCCTTTATAATAAGTAGTACAGATATGTAATTAGCTGAAACTCACCTGGATATACTGCTAAGACTTAAACTTTCTGTTCCATATGACGATGACGTTCTTTAAGAATTGGATACTTAGTCTTTTGCTCAAGGTGAAGTCTTTGACAAGAGAAAGGTAATAATTTAAACACTGCCATTCTATTTCCCAGTCCCTTACAGCTGCTTAGAAAATTTTTGATGACTGTGAGAAAAGAAGGGAAAGAGAAGGGACAGAATGCTGATCAGTTAGGGGAAGAAAAAAGAAACAAAAGAAAGATTTTTCTAAGAAAGCTGGGCTTGAAAAATTTCCTTACTTGAAAATGCAAGAAAGTTTTTGTGGTTTGGTTTGGTTTATATGTTTAAGCCAAAAATACCAATTCTTTCTGTCTGTCCTATCAATGGCACGTATCTCTTCTTCTTTCTCTCAAACTTTTTTCCAGTTTCTCCTGGATTAAAAGATATTATATAAGGTGAATAATGGAGTATTAGATATTGGGAAGGCTCACCATGAAGCTTGCAAGAACCCAGTAAAATGGAGAGACAGAAGACTAGATCATGTTAAAATCTATGCACAAAGCAGTTGCATGGAAGAAAGTGAATTTCAGTCTTCGTTTGTAATTCTGGAAAGTGGAAAGTTTACTGTAATACACTGGTGAAATACTGAGGAGTAACACCAGACGCTTTGGGGATTTCTGAGAAGAAAGCTTATGAATCATGAAAGTTGGCTGTCATTTCTTGCCAGCATATACCTAAATGTGTACAATATGTTTTAAAAAAAAATAGAAACCCAGGAATCTTTGACTGTGGGAAATTGGGCCACTGCTTCAGCTTGTCTAGGTCTCGGTGAATGGTATTCCATCCCTCAGGGGTGCTGACCACATCACACCACTTGGCATCATCTGCAAACATGCTGAGGGTGCACTCAGTCCCACTGTCGATGTAATTGATGAAGATATTGAAGAACATTGGTCCTGTTATTGACCCTTGAGGTACATTGTTCATCAGTCGTCTCCATCTGGACATGAAGCCATTGACCACTACTCTCTGGGTGTGAACTTGCAACCAGTTCCTCATCCACTGAACAATCCACACATCAAATCCATATCTTTCCAATTTGGAGACAGGTGTCAAAGCCCTTACTGAAAACCAGATAGATGACTTCAGTGACTCTTCTCTTGTCCATTGATGCAGTTACGCCAACATAAAAGGCTGCTAGTTGGTCAGGCAGGACTTGCCCTTGATGAAGCAATGTTGGTTATCCTCTATCAGCTCCTTGCCTTCCATATGCCTTAGCAGAGCTTCCAGGAGCTTCCGCTTTGTGGTCTTCCCCAGCAGTGAGGTGAAGCTAACAGATGGTAGTTCTCTGGGTCTTCCTTTCCATTATTCTTAAAATGGATGTGATTTTTCCTTTTTTTGAGTCTCCAGGGATTTCAGCTGACCACTATGACTTTTCAAATACCATTGAGAGTGATCTGGTGAATGTATCAGCCAGTTCCCTCAGGACTTCAGCACGCATCTCATCAAGACCCAGAGGCTTATGGATGTTCAGATTCCTCAGGTGGTTGTGAACCGGATCTTCACTTACAAAGGGAAGGACACTGCTTCCCTAGTCTTCATCTTCAAACCATCCGCTCGAGCACTGTGTATAGAGAAGTTCCCATTGAAGACTGAGGCAAAAAAGTTGAGTACCTCTGCCTTGTCCATTTACTGGCTTGCCTGTATTGCTCAACAGGAGGGATACACCTATTAAGAGTTCCCTTTTCTGGTTGATGTACTTACGGAAACCTTTCTGATGCTTCTTTGCACTCCTTGCCACGTCCAGTTCCAGCTGAGTCTTGGCATTTCTGACCTCATCTCTACACACCCTAGCAGCATCCCTAAAATATTCCCAAGTTACCTGTCTCTGCTTCTACTACCTGTATATTTTCTTTTTGCCCTACAGTTTGACCAGAAGGTCACAGTTCATCCATGCTGGTCTCATGTCTTCCTTTCATGACTTCCTGCAGCCAGGATGGAGACATCTTAGAACCAAAGGAAATCTTCCTTTAGGATCTGCCAACTGTGCTCTGCTCCTTTGTCCTTGAGGACAGATTCCCAGGTGGATTTGTTGAATAATTCATCGAACAGCTGAAAGTTAGCTTTTCTAAAATCAAGCAACTTAATTGTACTATTTGTCTTATATCCTTCAGGAGTGTGAACTCCATCATTGTACGATCACTGCAATCTGTGCAGTCTTGAATCCTAATATTGTCAATCAGTTCACTTGTGTTGGTGAGTAACAAGTGCAGCATTGCATCCCCCCTGTGAGGCTGTCTGTTAGCTGGCTCAGGAAGTTATCCTTGGTGTATTCCAGGAACATCTTGGATCACATACCGCTCACCATGCTACTTTTCCAGCAGGTGTCAGGGTGGTTGAAGTTCCAGCAGAGCAAGAGCCTGTGTTTGCAGTGCCTCCTGTAGCTGGAGGAAAAAGGCTTCATCAAAAGGTTCAACTTGATCAGGTGGCCTTTATTAGACACCAGTAGTGACTAAGGCCCAGGAACTCACAAGCGTGGGACAAAATAGGGAGATAAATCACTACTGGCTCATGACAGATACAATGGGACATATCCAAAACCACTCCTAACAAAAGTCCTGCACGGGTGGGGTAGGGCTTGAAAATTGGTGTCCCTTGACCTCCTTGTCACTGCCAGCCATTCTGACCAGAGCATGCAAATCTGGGTGTTGTAGTGCCTGCATGTATGGCAGGCTGCTGACACCGATCTTATTGCTTGTGAGTGTAAGAAACTCAAAACAGATGTGTTTTTGTGTTTTAAAGTGATTACTTCCTTCCTAAGTCCTGTGTAGAGGCAGATGATTTTTGCAGTGTTATTTCCTCCAATGCAATTTGGCTGTTGTTATGCCTTCAGTTTTTAAAGGATTTGTACAGTGCAATAAGTTGTATGGATCAGCAGCATATGGACAAACAGCAGTTTCTCCCCCTGCAACTCGTGCTGTGAAATTGGAAGTATGGAGGTATCCCAGAGTCCTTCCCAGCCCTCACCTCTCTGGCATTAGGGTTGAAGAAGCCATTCCTCTCTGGCACTGTCCTGCTTGGGGACACAGGCCACATACTTACTCCACTGCCTTTCTTCTCTGCCAGGGGTCCAGGAAAGTCAGTGGGCATACAGTGGTGTTTGTGTTACAGTGGGTGGGATGCAGTTACTGGCCATATCACAGTTGGCAGAAGGTGGGTGGTGGTGGCAACAGGTCGGGCAGGCCTACAGCTGGAAGCAGAGGTGAGATGAGTGCAGGGGACGAGAGGGGAAGGGGGGTCATTAAGGAGGGTCATCACCTCATCTTCCTTCAGGAGCTGAGCCCTCCGCCCATCTATAGGCTGTGAGGAATCTGGAGGGGTTGACAGCTTTTGCCTGCAGCTGCAAAATCACCTAATTCCCTCTTTCTCTCAGGTCCCTGGAGGAAAGTCTGCAGGAGGGGACCCATCACTGCTGGGCATTGGTTTGCAGAGAACTCCCTGTCGGTCAGCACTGTGCCCACCATGAAGCAGGATGTGCCAGGCATGAGGGAGTAGGGTGAATGGGAGCAAGGTACCCACGTGTATGCTGGGGAGAGGTAAGTGGGGCAACCTAGCCCAGGCATGGGCCACATCTTCTCTTAGAGAATATTTGTCCGTGTACTGCTCTTAAACTGAATAATAGGAGATGTTCAAAGTTTGTTCAAGGAAAAACATTCAGGTTTAATTAATTCCAACACATGATAAAAAAAATATGAAATAATCTTCTGCATATTCTTTGTTCTGGATACAAGATTTGGTTGTAATACCGAAAACATGGTTTATTTAACACAAGACCTTGGTATTTTTGTGTGATGATTTAATCAAACATGCTAAAGTTGGAAATCTAAAGGTTTCAAATAATTCATTTTAATTACTTAGGCATCATTTAATCAAAAAATCTTCCATGGTAATAATTATCATTGTCGGTCCTTTTCTCACACATACTTAAATATTTCATATATTAATATCAAACTTGATTACCATATTTACTGAGAGCTACAAGCTGCTGCATTGCAGTTGCTGAGGTAGTGCTATCTGAACAGCTCAAAATGAGCTCATTTGGGTATTGGAAGCCAGCAAAACACTGGAAACACACTGGTTTGTTTGGGTTAATATAACCTATTAAGAAGCATGATAAATTAGTCTCTGTGGAGTTTCTTGCTATCACAGTTTAACTGCTTCTGGAACCTGAAGTAGAGCATTTTATTTTGGCTGGCAAGCTGCAATGATAATGTATCATAAATTCCAAGTCTGGAATAATTCCTTAAGAAATAACAGAGCTGTTTAGCTGTAAAGACAAACTTTTGTATTGAGGAACCCATTGAGTTTTGCTAAGATTCTCAGTGAAGAGCATTGAAACAACTCAGACAGCACAGCTGAGACAATTTTCAAAGCAGAGGTAATGTTTGATTTATGTCAATAACTACTTCTCTCTATCTTTGAAACCCCCCAGAGCCTCATCTGGAGCGTAGCTCAGCCTCAAGGCTCTGGGGCCTTTACAAAGGGGTGCCAGTGTCCCTGGGAAGTGCAGACAAGAAACTGAATTCTGGTCTTGCTTGTAAAAGTTGCTTAAGTTTGTAAAAGTTGAGGTTATTAGGGACCAGAGGTAACTTATATTAGTAGCAGGGTAAGTTAATTCTCACCACGGTAATGTAGATTACTGGTGTCAACAAAATAGCCTTGTATGAAAACAGAGTCCAAACAACGTGCGTTCTTGTTATTAAAAGATTGCAGAAATATCTGGTGTGTTATGCTTCGTTCTGAAAGTTTCCTCAGAACCTCTCAAAACCCAACCTGCTTCACTGTACTCACAGTCTCTTATTTTGACTTTTTCTGTCCCCTTTGCATGTTTGAAGTGGTCAACAGCCCACCTCCCACTCTGTAGGGCAGACTGAATCGGAATCTGAATTTATGTGAATTATTCGCTAATCTTTATTCCCATCAATTTTCTAATCATAGTCCTGGGTTATTCACAAATTGTTGGAAACACAAGCCAATTTTTTATTGAGCAGTCTCCTTGGTGCCAGATGTGGTCCTTTCACCATATTGGTGTCTAGCAGCTATAATTAACTGTCATTTTGAGGGCTAAAGGAAAAGTAAGGGTAAAATTCTGAGTTTATTGTTTTAAGTAGAACTTAAGATACAGCATAATTTCTACCAGTTCTGGAGCTCATACCCAGTGGCTTTCATTGTACTGAGCATGTTGTGGTTCTGTTTTGTTCCTCCAGGCAGTAATAGCTCAGCATGAGATATTCTTCTTCTTGTTTTCCTTTGTAATGTTTGGTAGCGTTTCGTCCTGCAGTCTCTGTAATGGAAGGCAGATTTGACTGGTTTGGACTCCCACTGGATTTTAAATATGTTTTCATCAAGTTTGTTTATGAAGTACTTTCACAACTACAACCTTCTTTTATGATGACTTCCTTGTTTTAGATATGTGAAAATATTTTTATGTTTTGTGTCTCTTTCCTAATCCTAAACAATATATTTTGGTGCCACAACAATATATTTTCCTATCTGCACATAAAGTTAACAAGAATTGTTTTACAGCTTGTTTCTGTAAACCTGCTAAGAAGACATACTGTCTTTATGCAGCACAGGCTTACTGCTCGGAGCAATACATACATAGTCAGGACTTTCAATATGACATTATCCAATCTATCTTAAGCATTAGAAAACAAAATCTTCTATTAATATCAGAGACCATATGAATATGCATTAACATTAAATTTCAGTGCTGAATTACCATTTTTTCAATAACTCAATACAAAAGGTTCAGTGTTATGATTTCTCAGTTAATGATGAAAATCAGTTTTGATCATGCTGTTACAAAAATAGTTGGCATTTAAGTAAGCAGTGAAACACTCTGTTCTCTATGATTTTTTTAGCTGAGAAAATGGACAAAAGCAACTACATTTCTTGAGTAGATTGCAACATAACATTTCCATAGAGTGACCTTCCTGACTTAGAATAGAAATAGAATAGATACTGATAGCATGAGCTCATTTAGAACTATATGTTGGGAACTGTAAGGTTGGGAAGATAAATGACATGGGTTGATAGCGATAGGACAAGGGGGAATGGTTTTAAACTGAGACAGGAGGGGTTTAGGTTGGATATTAGGAGGAAGTTTTTCACACAGAGGGTGGTGAAGCACTGGAACAGGTTGCCCAAGGAGGTGGTGGATGCCCCATCCCTGGAGGCATTCAAGGCCAAGCTGGATGTGGCTCTGGGCAGCCTGGTCTGCTGGTTGGCGACCCTGCACATAGCAGGGGGGTTAAAAGCAGATGATCATTGTGGTCCTTTTCAACCCAGTCCATTCTATGATAAAATACTAAACTTTTGGGAAAATGCTGCAGGACACCTTTGCAGCAAATGCATAATGATCTGGCATTAACTGCCACTTAAAAGAAACAACAATGACCTAAAAACCTGGAAGTCTAAAGTTTAGAAAAAAAAATGCTAAAAATGTGAAATTTTGTAGGACACTGAACTATTGAAACCAAAAATAAGTTTGTAAATAAGATATTTTTGATAATGTTCAATGTATTGGAGTAGCCAGTCATGGCACTGGTAAAAAAGAGTCCAAACCTTGTCATTGGTCACAGTTTGCTGACTGCTTACGTGCATTAGATGTGACAGCATGGCCCTTTATGTGAAAATACCATAATTCATACGTTGACTGTATTGTCACTAAAGAAAGTGGTCTGGTATTACGTTGATTCATATTCTTTTTTTTTTTTTTTTTTTTTCATTTGTTATGTAATTATAAAAGCATTTAGAAATAATCTTTTAATGGTAAATATCACAATGGTGATATTGTGATTGATCACAATTCTCAGTAGTCTTCAACCGAGAAAGTCAATGAGCTGGGGCACTAAGCAGAAAATGATGAATGAAGGTTTGGAGATTGTCCTGGATGGTCTCAGAAGGGTCTTACCTTCAACCTAAGTGATTCTGTGATGAATGAGGTATTCGGAGCTATGACTGAATAGTTTAGGGTCTGGGATTTGCTTAGTAATGAGGAGAGCTGCCATAATGTCCATGCTGGCTGGTGCAGAACAAGCCTGTTCTCTGATGGCTGAGAAGTAGGGGGCTCAGCTCCTCACCTGGGAGCTGTAGCAGTCTGCTAAAGCATTTGTTTCTTTCAAGGAAGTGTCCAACTCTCCTCTACTTCCCTTTCTCTTTAATATTCTGCAGTTAACCAATATTTGAACCAACACTAAATCCCCAGGAAGGGGAGTTTAGCCCAGAGCCCACACTGCATCCTAGCAGCTTTACCAATTTGGTACTTGATTTAAAGAAATTCTCATTAAAAATATTAGAATAAAAACATGCAGTCATTTAAAAGAGAAGGAAGAATGTACAGTAATTTTCTTGGAGAAGTTTTTTATGTCAAGATTCATTGACATGAATGGAAAGAGGGTGGCTGAGGTCTCCACCGGATGGAAATAGTAATAGCAGCAGCAAAACAGCTTATGCCACTCTTCTCCTGTATGTTTTCAAAGAAAACTGGAAAGATATAAAATAACACACACATCCTGAAATGACTGTACTTCTGAGGATGTCTATGTTTAGGAAAATTAAATGCTTTTCATCTCTCAGCAGTATATATCATGGTCAGCACATCCAGAATTAATATGGGTTCAGAGAAAGCAAATATCTGAGGTAAACTGCCAATCCAATCCATGACTATCTTTTCTGTTTGTTCTTGTTTTTTGTGTAGTTTTTGTACTGTTTGCATTCTAGTTCACTTCCAGCCTCTAGAAATGTATCTTCAGCATTCAGAAAAAGGGAAGATTAAAAATACATATTCACCTAAGAGGTTCATTCCTTCACCAAGAGTCCTTAATGATTCCAGTCACGTTAGGCCCCTTTTGGAGTTGTAAGGGCTGTCACTCACTCTACACCATAGCCTGGTATTTGAAAGCTTCTTGCTTGCCTCTTGACATCTCTCCCTCTGTTTGACTTGTTCAGCTTTATTTCCTTCACAGTAACATGTGGCCCCAAGGAATTCATTCTTTTCCTACCTATACTCAACTTAAGCCATTTAAGTTCTGTTTTTCTTGAAATCTGCTGGATTTATTTATTTATTTATTTATTTTTGGTCAGCGATGAAACATTATTTTCACCTTGGAGGACTTTAACTCTTAAAATTTTTATTACTTGTTAGTAAAAACACAGTGGGATTCTTTCTGTTTTCGCTGCAGTGCCATATTAAGTGAGAAAGTTTACTGTACAACCTCCCTTAGAATATATTAATGAAAATTAATTTTCTGTTAAAAAGTAAATCTTCCAAATTATCCAGCAGAAGCTTCCTGTATGGGGCAGTTTGTTTTATTTTACATTTCAAATTAAACTAACTGGAGTTTGTTCAAAACTGCCTTAAGTTGAAAACTGCACAGGATAACTCTATTAAAAATTAAACAATTTAAGAGTAGGAAGAACTGGGAGATTTATGAAGACTTTAAAGCCTGAAGCTTGATAGTATGGAGAGTTCCTTTAATCTCAGTCTAGCTATTGAGTCACTGCTTTTCTGATCCATATTTATAAATTCTAGTGCCATCATAGTCTTGTGAACATAGTGGTATTCACCAGATTGGTGATGCAGACTGTAGTTATCAAGTTGTATATGGTTTGTTGTGCTTACCAGGATTTATCAGGTCACTGAGGATAAAAGTGAATTGCTAGTCAAACAGCTAGGAAGTAAATTCTTCTCAAAGCCCATGACCAGTCTGTAACCCGTTCCATCTGAACAAAGAGCAGCTGATGTTCCTCCTCTGATTGTGTAAGGAGAAGTGGTTTCCCAGGAGATCTCATTAGACTTGATTTATTCAGAGTTAATCACGTACATTTCTTCAGCAGATCTTTTGCTGAATGTAGAAATGTCAGTAATGATAGACATAGCAAACTGGAGGAGATCTCTGCAATATTGTGCCTATCTAATTAATCTTGGTTGGTGCTCCAGAACTGCGTGTCTTCTAGGGTAATAATAAGATTGAGCACTAAAATACCCATCCACAAATGCAGAATCTAATGCAATATAATCAGACTCTGAAAATGGCATAAATATAATGTAGCTTAGCCATCAGGAAAGTGATCATAGGAAAAAATGAAACTATAAGATAATGATTTTCATCCATCAACTCCCAATTTTTGATATAACACTCTACTTTATACAATTGTTCTACTCAAAAAGAACAACACAGCCTGCGAAGATGCAGACAAATGATGGATAAAGTATTCATGGGGTATTAACTGGAAGGCCCGTTTGAGACAGACACCATGCTCTGCCAGGCGTTGTGTAAACAACATTTTAGAAATGGTCTCCATTTCCTTACAGAGATGACGTCTGTTCCTTGAAGATTTCAGCAAGAGTTAGTTGTTAAATAAAGGCAATGATCCTGTTGCAGCTTAAAAGCTAATAACTGAGAAAGGAGTATCTTAATGCACACTTCTTTGCTACAGGTGACAAACCACAAGATTTCATTCATGCTGTTCCCACCAAAACAAGATTTCTGACTTTCTACAGTTGGAGCAATGGTTCTTTAGCACACAGCTGGGAAGCTACCAGAAATGATTTGAGTCAATTAGTCTGCCCTTCTATATGAAACATCTGAATTTCATGCACTGGTTTCTGAACGAATCCCAATCTCTGCTTTATTTGAACTCAGCCATTGTTCTCTACACTTGCTCTGGAGTCCCTTGGGTAGTTTCCTGAGGGTGTGCTGACTCTTAAGTAGGAAATTAGGGTTAAAAAATAAGATTTTTCTTATTTTAAAATGAATCACAGAGATTTGAGATGAAAGAAAAGACTCTTTGATTTTTAGATTTCCCTTACAATTTTTTTCAATTCAATTGCTTACTGGTGTGTCAAAGAGGGAAAATCTTTTTTGGGGTCCATTTTTAAAATGCTGCATGAGGGTACAAAGAGACACTCATAGACACGTAGAGTGACTCCTGGCATTTAGAGGGTAAGATCACTTGGGCTGGCCAATTTCCCTTCCCAGCAGAACTGCTGTGTGCAGAAGGGAAGGCAGAGGTACTTGCCTTTCGTTACTCTGTCTGCATTATATAAGTGTGTTCCCTCAGCTTGAAGCTGCTCTAAATTTTATCAGCTGTGCAAGCCCTTGCACACCAAGTAACTTTTCGTTTTCCTTTTTATCTATCTGCAGTAGTTCAAGCGTGAAGTATAGAGTTCAAGCATGGTTCTGTGTCACTTGGGTATTCACTCTACAAGGCAGAGAAAATCCAATCATCCAATTTAGCCATTAAGGATGCTTTGCAGAAGTGTGACAAGAGAGCATGACCATTTTATCTTTTCAGTGAGCAAGCATGGATAATTTCTGGTGTAGCATCCAGTACTCTCAGTATTTTAAAGTCTAAAACATATTCTAATTTTGTTTATTGCATTTCTTCATTAGACAGAAGGTAGATAATCTGCTTTAACCACTGTTCTTCACAATGCTTTTAAAACGTTTGTTACCTTCCTATTCTATAGGAGCAAAAAGGGCATGTATAGATAGAGTTCTTGCATTCAACTGCAAGCAAAGCAAGAAGTGAAAATAGAACAGAACAACTTTTCCTTAACCAAATGGATCAATATTTCTGTGATTATCCCCTTTCCTTTCTTGCAGTTCAGCCTCAACTCACTTCTTTTCTTGACTATCAACTGACTTTCATTCTTGTGGTGCTCTGAGGTGGCATCCTCTAGGTTTATGCTGGCAGTGCTGACAAACTATTTTGAGCTGAAATTTCTCTTTGCTGTGTCCATAGAACCAATTAACAAGTAATGCTCAGGGATGGAAACAGAGGGTTTTCGTCCCCTTGTGGGTCAGTAATTGTCCAAAAGAGATAAATGTGTTTTAATTTTGTGCCTGAAGCCTGTGACAATTAGATTATAGTATTAGAGGCCATTACTCCCTTACCTTGGATTAACAAATAAAAATCACCTTAGAATGGGTAGAAAAGGCTGTGTGGTTTAAATGCCTTTTAATTTCAGTTAGGTACATTTGTGTCCCAAATTAAAGAATTGCTTTCATTCAGTACCTCTGCTGGTTGACAATGATGCCTTATAGACTGCATCTCAATAGCTTCTGTTACAGTGTGCTGGCGAGCCTGATGTTTCTTGCCAATTGGCACCAATCGATGCTTCAATAAGAGTGATTAGGGTTCTGATTTTCAAAGCAGCTCTGGTCTGCTCTGAGCTCTGATTGTTCCTACGGGTGCTTTTGTAAGCCTGTTCTCGGAATGCAATAATGTCTGCTTTCTTTCTGTACCTCCACAGGCTGAGCTAGGAAAGAACTAGGGAGCAAAAGCAGTATTTTATTTTTTTTTTTGTCAGGATTAGAATGAACTTTTCTGGTGACACTAATGATGTTTCAGGGGAATCTTCCCCCCTCTTTACTTTAAGATGATGCTAGTGAAACACTGACTTGCACTGAGAGTGAAGACAGACCTTCAGGTGGTTTGCACTGTAAAGCACTGTGAATATTTGTCAGAATATATTTGACCCCTGTTGCTGAGTTAAAGAACAGTACAGGGAGTGGCAGGCAGGTAAACAGAAGACTGTTTCCAGCTGAGGGTTAATATTAGCTGAGGATTTATGTGGTATGAAAGACTAGAAAAATGCAGCCTTCAGAGCAACAAAAGATTGCACTTAATTCAGCGAAGTCTCAGCTCAGACATTATCTGATCTAGAAGCATTCTGTCACCCTAGGAAGATAAACCACTACGCAGTAATGAAGTAGTGGAAGAAAATAACTGTTTTTAATACCACAATCAGTTGTATTTTTTATGTTCTACAGCTGATAGAAGCCTTAAACATGAGCACCTGCTTATGGAAGAGTTGTCAATCTCAGTTTCGGTGTTAATCCTGAGGGGAACAAAGGCCTTTCAGAACCGTCCGGTAGATTCTAGTGACTATGCACTGATGATGGCTAAATACATTTGAAAAGAATCAATGAAAAAAGTCCTTTAGGTGCTTTGCTAAGATATAAATTATGTTCTTGTTCAAAATGGTGTTTCAAATATGCTCATGTTTCTCCCGCAGAGAGAGGATTAATAGAGAACTGTCATGATTCTTGTGATATTTGATTCTGTTACCAGATCTTTGTATGACCGTGATTCAATCTATCCCTGTCAAAAAGCCTAAGATATGAACAGGGTGTTCCTACAAAGCTCTGTCAGTTGCAATCAGAACTTATTGTAACAAACTGTTGAATGCCAGTATGTTCACTCCAACAACACTGGTCATCTTTCCTATCTGACAGTGAGAAGTGCTAGCATCTTTTTCCGATTTCATACCACTGAAGGGGTTATGTCTCACGTGAAAAGAAAAATGGATGGCATTTCCTATCGGTTATTCCAGCTGTCATGATCTGGCTTTTGCTGGAAGATGACCAGTTTTCTCCAGTGTATTAATATCAGAGTATTTTCAAGGAGAATAAAATGCTCTTAAGAGTAAACTAACTACAAATACAGTTTAGAGAAATGTTCTCAAGACAACTGAGGAATGGGAAATGGAAGATGTAACACTTTTTTTCTGTGTGTGTGTGGGGGGGGGGGGGGGGGTGTTACTACCAGAAACCTGTGCAGTATTCTCCTGGTCAGCCTAGCAATTCAATTTCATGAGGACTCACTGAGTGCCAGATAGAAATACTGCAATGTACAACATCTGTGGAACTGCACGCCCACAGTCAGTTGCTGTTTCAGTGGTGGTGCTCAGGCTTGGAATCAGCCCTCAGTTAATGTGCTCATTAATCAGGAACATTTTGGGGAATGCCTGCTTCAGTGTGGCACCTCAGCTGGACAAGGAAATGCTCTCTCTTCAGCCATATCTCCCTTTCTCAGAAAGACAGAATGAAAATGCGTTGGATTAAAACTACTTTTGTTTTCTTTTTCTTCAGCACTCAAGGTGAAAACTGGACAGAACTTTTTAGATAGAAGGAGCCTGGAGCATGTGGCTGGAAGGAACCTCAGTCACTGTGTGCCTTTGCCAAGCCATTTCGCTGCTTTTAAAATCTATCTCTTCCGAAAGAACAGGGCAGGCATTTATCTGTCCTTGTAGGTGTTATCATTAAATTGCTGCAAGTGCTCCCAATGTATGTAGGCTTGCTCTCAGTGTCCAAGAAGTTGCCTTTTTTTCTTTCCTCTTGCATGTGACTTTATGTAACTTTCTGTGTTAAAAAAAAAACCACGTGCATAGAAAATGGCTCAAAGACTGGAGAGGGGAGCCTGGGGATGGCTCCAGAAGGCTATTCAGCAAATGGGAGAGGCTGGTGAGCAGCACTTCTCTGGAAATTATCAGGTTAAAAATTAAGCAGGCAAAGAACATGTCAGCCACGAAGCCAGAGAAACAGCCAGGCTGTGTGCCACAAATAATATTGAAATTCAATGAGAACACCTAGCACGCATCATTTTTCCTGCTCTAGCTATCAAGACTTCTTTCTTATTCATTTGGATTTAATAGGCACAGCCTAAAAAATATTACAGTGTAAAAACCAAGACACTTTCAGTCCCATGGCAATTAAATGTTCATTAGCAAATCTATATATTGTCCTAATTCAGCGTTGCCATGCACAAGTAGAAGGTGAATGTATCACTGGTTTATTATGATAGTGTTAAAAAGAAATGTCACATCTACTTTTTAAGCCATTTTTCTCCCCAGCTTTGAGTACAAAAAAAGTAGCGGCAGGAACACAAAGGAAAAGAGCAGATGGAGGCAAGTCAGTGCCCAAAATGGCAAATGAAAACCCTCCTTGCCAGCACCAAACCCCCAAGTGCCTCTGTATGACAAGTATGAGGCACTGGATGTGGAAGGGCCATTTGAGGGTGGTAACAGCCCACTCAGTCCTGACATGCTAACAAAACCAAACCAGGAAATACCTTCCCCTAACATCAAGGCTACTTCACTGAAGAAGAACAGACAGGTATTGTTGTAGGTGATTACTCCCTACAGGGACCTGAACATACAGTAATCTGAGCAGATCCTCTTGGAGAAGTCTGCTGTCTTCCTGGCACATGGGTGAGGGGCATCACTGGGAAGCTATCTAGCTTGGTACGGCTGACAGACCACAACCCCTTACTGCTTTTCCATATACAGAGCGATGAAGCAGCTACGTGGGGGTCAAGGGCTATTAAAATGAATTTCAGGGCCTTGGGACAACAGCTAGAGGAATTGAATTTGCAGATCATCTTTCCTTCTCTACCCTCCTATACTGGGTAAGAACACGGAAACAAAACAAAGGATCATATTTTTTAATACCTGGCTTCTTGGCTGGTGCTGTCACTAGAACTTTGTGTTTTTTGACAACCGATTTGCCAACATGGTACTGGGTTTGTGTGCACCAGATGAGGTTGGCCTTTCTCAACAATAGCCAAGGAGAAGGCTGAGGTACTTAACAACTTTTTTTTTGCCTCAGTCTTCTCTGTGTTGGTGCAGACATTGACATATAAGAAACTGTTTGCCACACAGCCCTCAAACATTTGGATTGGCAAAAGAGGATCAGGGAAGCAACATTCCTCACAATGTAAGTGAAGATCAGGTTTGTGATCACCAGAGGAACTTGAACATCTACAAGTCTATGGGTCCTAGTGAGATACATCCCAGAGTGCTAAAGGAATCGGCTGATTTTGCATATCCACTCCATGATATTTGAAAAGTCATGGCTATCAGGTGAAGTCCTGGTGACTGGAAAGAAGGTAACATCATACCCATTTTTTAAAAGGGTAAAAATGATGACCCTGGGAACTGCTGATGTCAGTCTCACCTTTGTGCCGGGGAAGATCATGGAACAGATCCTCTTGGAAGCTATGCTAGGGCATATGGAAGGCAGGGAGCTGATATAGGAGGACCAGCATGGTTTCACCAAGGGGAAATCCTGCTTCACCAACCTGGTAGCCTTTTATGTTGGTGTCACTGCATCAGTGGACAAGGGAAGAGCCACTGATGTCATCTGCCTCAACTTCAAGTAAGGCCTTCGACTGTTATCACACATCTTTCTCTCCAAATTGGTAAGATATGGATTTGATGGGTGGACTGTTTGATGGATGAAGCACTGGCTGCAGAATTGGGTCCAGGGAGTGGTCATTGGCTCAGTGTTTGGATGGAGATTGGTGATAAGTGGTGTCCCCCAAGGGTCTGTACTGAGGCCAGTGCTCTTTATTATCTTCATCAGTGGCATCGACAGTGGAGTCTAGTGCACTCTTAGCAAGTTTGCTGATGACACCAAGCTGTGGAGTGTGGCTAACACACTAGAGGAATGGGATGCCATCCAGAGAAACCTAGACAGGCTTGAGCAGTGGGCCCCGTGTGAACCTCATGAGCTTCAACAAATCCAAGTGCAAGTTCTTGCACCTGGGTTGAAGCAACCCCCATTACCAAATACAAACTGGGGGACGGAGCACAGCCCTGCTGAAAAAAATCTGAGGGTACTGGTGGATGGTAAGCTGGACATGAGCCAGCAGTATGCCTTCACAGCCCAGAAAACCAGCTGTATCTTGGGCTGCATCAAAAGAAGTGTAATCAGCAGATTGAGGGACCTGCTTTGATTCTGCCACTCTGTTCTGCACTGGTAAGGCCTCACCAGGGGTACTGCATCCAGATGTGGAGTCCTCAGTACAGGAGATACACAGACCTGTTGGAGTGCACCCAGAGGGTCACAAATATGATCCATGGAAAGGAATACATCTTCTATGAGGACAAGCTGAGAGAGCTGGGACTGTTCAGCCTGGAGAATAGAAGATTGCATGGTGACCTGATTGCAGCCTTCAGTATCTAAAGGGGAACTACAGGGAAGAAGGGAACAGACTATTTTGCAGGGTCTGTGGTGATAGAGCAAGGGGAAATGGCTTTGAGCTCAAAGGGGATAGATTTAGGTTATATATAAGGAAAAAATCTTTTACAGTGAGAGTGGTGAGGCACTGGAACAGGTTACCTAGTGATGTGGTTGATACCTCATTCCTGGAGACTTTCAAGGCAGGGCTGAATAAGGCAACCTGACTTAGCTGTGGTGTCCCTGTGCATTGCAGGGGACTGGGACTAGGTGGCCTTCAGAGGCCCTTTCCAACCCTAAGGATTTTGTGATTCTGTGAATCTATTACACTTAGCTGCAGTGCTTGAGAAGCAGTGGAAGAACAGTTAGGTGAATTTTCAAGTCAAGTCTTGCTTGCTACAGGTTCTAGGGCTGAAAAACTTAGATAAAAATTCATTCATTTTATCAAGTTCATCAATCTAGATGGTGAAATTAGCACATAGTTGATAATGGGAAAGTTATAGGAATCATGTTAGGCATTTGTAGGAATTCCCCGGTTTGTGGCAATGCTTAGCGTTCAGTTTGCATAGCATTTAATTCACTTTGCTTGTAGTGCTCACTAACAATATCCAGAGGAAGGATTAGCACACAGGCAGTGTCACAGTAACACTCATCTCCTCTCAGAATCATACATCATTTACCCCGTACTCACTAAAGACTGTGCCTAAAGATCCAGACTATCCTACTGATAGTGAAAACACGCAGGAAAGACGTGGGCTTGTTGGTGTATTAATTCAGATACATCACGTAAGCAAGCAACAGCACAGATATGTAACAAAAGCAGCAGAAAAAAAGATGCGAAAATATTGAGAAAATCATGGAATGAGAGTGGAGTAGAAGATTCTTTTAAATGCTCATCAACCCATGTAAATTTGTGCGGGAAAATAATAGCTTTATAAAAAGTGTTCTTGTCTGCGCACGGATTATGCATTGAAAAACTGAAGCAGACATTGGCATATATGAAACTGACTTCTGAGAATACTGACTTGGCTTAATTTACCCGTGTTACGTTTATAATTGGAATGGGGTGGATGAACTTAACATGTTAAGTATCTGAAGGGCCCAAACAAATGCAACTACTCAGTTTTGAAATTATACATTAATGGCAATTCTTAGCACTGCTTTCAGGTGACGTTGGTTGTTAATTATGTATCCAATACAATACAAGTGGAAAGCATAACTACTGAAAATATGATATGGTTTTGGTTTTTTTTTTCATTTTTTAAGCATTTCTGTAAGATATTTTAATATAAGCATCTGCCTTTGTTCCGTTCCCAAACGGAATGGGAGATGTGCTTCAGAATATGCAGAGTTTTGTTATCTTGTTTGAAACTCTGTCTGAATTTCTTACAAGTATGAAACCCAAGCCTTCCTTCTTAGTGTCCAGAACATCATTTACTATCCTCTTCCTTTGCAGAGCTGACAGCCAATATTGACAGAACAGATACTGTACATATGTAACAAATAGAATCTTTCTTCATTTACTGTCAGCCCAAGTACTTATGAAGTGATCTGAGAAATGACAAATCCTGTGTTTTTAGTTGGGTTCCTAGTTGTGCTCAGCCTTTGATTTCCTGTCAGAATAAATGACAATGTCATATTTCATGAAAAAATTTTCTGCTTAAATCTTGCTCTGGAAAATGTTTTCTCTCTTAAGCTTATTATGAAATAGGAGTATATCAACCCAGTTTTTGGTTATTTGTGTGGTAAACAAAAACAAAGAAAGTAATTTTTTTTTTTTTTTTTTTTAAGAGTTTGCTTTTTAGATTAGCATGGCATCAGTTGTTATATCTTTAAATACTTATCATAATAAATATTTCTTGCCTAATAATCCCTGATTGCACTTGACTTTTAGCTTTACGTTTTTTGATTAGGGCAGCTTCATCAAGTCAGAAATTGGAGGCAGGAACAAAATTATCATAAAGTTAATTTCTTTAAGGGAAGAGAAAATGTAGTGGAGGTTGGCAGATGGAAAAGAAATGAGATTCTGTGATTGTCTGCAGTGAATGCTTGCACCCTCATATTTTTCCCCAGACTTTCAAAACTTGTTTAGCACGTATCTGTCTTAGCAGATTCCACATTCAGATAAACCTTGCTCATATTATGTGTCTAGGGTTATTTAAGTAAAATATAAAGGGTTTGCCCTTTTCCTGCAGTGATCTAAAAGAACTATTTGCCTTCCACTCATTTCAGATTTTTTTTTTCTCTAGCTGGAGAGAAACTTATCCAAATAGACTAAATTTGTTTGGGGGGAGGAGAGGGGGGAAGAAGAAGCACCCAGAAGCATTTATTATGGCACCTGGAAGTCACTAGTGCATTCTATTTTTCTGAAAGTTAATGAAACATATAATTAGAATTCTCTTTCTGATGCTTTTTGGGTTTTAAATATGTAGTGCATGCACTGTGCAAGTAGAACAGCTAAGCAGAACTTTATCTCTACCCAGAATTGGAGCAATTAGCATGCTAAGAAGCATGCATACTTTTAGGTCATTACTGTTTCAAAGTGCTTGTATCTAAAGCTGTCTTTGATGATAAACTGTGCTTTTGTTTGAGACTATTTGAACTTTGAGACAGACAACAGTGGCATTTTCATTTTCCTGCACTTCTTCCTCTCCTATTATAAGAATGAAGAAACTAGAATATTTTAAATATTTTATAAGTATACTGAATACAATTTGTCCTGCTTAATATTCTCATATTTTTATCTTACACGGCTAAGAAAATTTAATTTCTAAAACTTAGGATGTAAAATCTTCACCTAATGGAATTATTATGCTGTAAGTCTATTGTCTCCATGAATATGCAAAGGTAATACACAGAGAAAGAATAAATCCCATCTTGACGCGTCCCCTTGAATGAGATGAAAAAAACAGAGAGGATCACAGAGATCTCTGTGGCCATACTAAAAGCCAGTCCTTTTGGAAACTAGAATAATTTCAGAAAAAAGGATGACAAATAAAAGCAACTGTCTTAAACACAGACAGTTTTCTTTTATGACTATTGCCATTGAGGAAAGAGTGTATATTCATAATTTCATCTGCTCTGACAAGGCTTTGTGGTCATACAAACACCAGAAGATGCTTAAAAAACTGCTATCAGTTAGATCACAGCAAGTAAAGGCTGAGAACGGATTGTGCTGTCTGTTTGGGTGCTGTCAGAATGACTATAAAAGAAGTTTGTCATTTCAGTAACCTACAGATGGTAGATTGAAAGGAATGTTTTCACCTGAATGCTGTCAGACTGAAATGAGAACAGAAAGGAGCAGAGCTCTAAGAAGAGCTTTGAGTGGAAGTGAATAGCTGTTTTTTGTAGGTGAAAGGAGCATGTAGTTGAGGAGGGGTTATAAAATGTTTGAAGATACAACTGGTTTGCTGTGAGGTTTCTGGAATGTTTGTGTATTTTGCTCCAAGGTGACAGAACAGCTGTGTAAGAATTAAAAGGTTATGTGGCTGAAATAAGTGAAAGAAATTTCTATCGTGAAGCCAAATGTTCCCACCATAATGGCAATGTGGCTGTTTTCTATTGTGTGATTATAGAGGAGGATAACCTATGCCAGGTGGTAAGAATGTAAATGTACTTAAAGTATTATTTTCTGTATTAGCAATTTTGTGTGGGGAGGAAGGCTTTTCATTTTACATCTTTGAAAGACCATTCCTTAATTTCTGTATGAAACTGGAAATTGTGATTATTTCAGTGCTAACTCAAAACAGTCTTTGTAGATATCTGCTGCTGCAGACTGTGGTTTTTCCCCAGGAGCTTGTATGTTGTTGTTAGATCTAAGCTTCTTTAACTATATACCCAACAGTATGCCCAGGAGTAGAGTCCCTTTATTGTTTAACTTCTGTCAGTCTCAAAGAATTTTGATTAAACTTCCAGAAGAATGCTACAGGGGAAGAGGAGAACAAACACTTGCTGTGGTAGTAGTGTCCAGGGGCATTCTTCATTCAGAGTGCACTTTGAGTGAAGTAAAAAAAAACAAAGAAAAAAGGAGTAAATTGAACTTAAGACTTGTCTGATAATGCTTTTAATTTTTATTTTCTGATCAGGAAAATAATTAGAAATGCAGTTTCTGTCTGATGCTAATGTTCACTTGAATAATCTCACCTAGTGGAGTAATGAAGATATAGAATACAGCCCACTCAGCAAACCTGAGGCTAGGGATGTCACTGATAATTTCTGGGTAGTTGAGAAGTTACTTTTGACCTACCTATCTGAGGAAGAATTCCTACCTGTTTATAATCTATAAATAAGGAAGGCCTGATGACCATCTCATGTTGTTATAGCTCCTTTGTTGCCAGGTTAGAGGTTGTTTTTTTTTTTACACAAATAGAAAACATGGTTATAACTTTGTTCTTGTCCTCAGAAAGCTGCTTTCATTTTAAAGTTCCATTTGTACCAGTCTGTAGATTCTGCATTTTGCTGTTTTTTCTGGATGTCATACCGAGTTTCAAGTAAACTTAAGAATGTTGAGGCATCTGACCTAGCAGGTGTCTTCTGCGTTTATTCCGAACAGAATTTAAGCCAAGTTAAAAAGAAAGGAGTCAGGAAGAGCTTCCTTTATTCTCTTGCTCCTTCCCCACTCTCAGAGATGCTTTCCACACCAGAACTCTGGCTGGCCGGCCTTGGTTAACCCTAAAAATCTCCAATAAACAAGTATGTTCACAAACTTCAGTTTGTCCAAGTAAGCTGTGCTGAATGCATGTGATGTGTTATGTCATCAAAAGTGAATGCATTGTTCCTTAACATCAAAAGCACTAATTTTTTCCACTTCCTGCTCTCAGTTAACTTTATGGAATTTATGTGAATTTTGAAGAAATGATCCAGTATCAACCACTTAGAAGTACCAAGCTTAGCCCCTGGGTGAGAAGAGGAAAAATGCTTAACGGTCCCTGCGTGGGCTCCCATCAGAAAAGATGAGTTGTATAAGGATGCAGCTGTTACGTTCAGTGAGTTTTTATGGACAAATTCAAACTACGGGGTTAAGATCAGATGAAGAATGTGTTTAATCTTATCAAAATTAGTCCCTGAGAGTAAAAAAAACAATTACTTCCATTGATTGCCTGTCTTCATCAATCCTCGAAATACTTTTGGCTCTACTGTAGATTCTAACTTAAGCGTAGTTAGTTTCCTTTCCCATGAAGGGAAACTCATTGGCAGAAACCCTTAGTGCTGCTTTGATTTCTGTTACTAAGATTTTGCATCTTTCAGTTATATTTATGCAGCGTGAATCCTCCCATTAAATCTTACTTTCCAGAGAATCAAATTCTACTTCTATGCCACAAATCAAAACTGTTATCATGGATTTTGTTTTTTGTCTCATGATCTCAGTTCAGATATAGGTACCAGGGAGTAAACAGATGTAAATAATCTGTTATGTGGACTCATTGCCCTTGGTTTATATATGAAATTCCTTCAGTCAATATGTTCTAAAGTGAGCTAGAAAAAGATTTCACTGAGTTTGCAGGGAGACTATGCTCCTTGGAATGTCATTATGCTTTAGGTTAACAATTTCTCATAGCTCTGGTAGAATAACCCTCATGATTAATATATTTCCAATCACTCACTGGTCTACTTGTTTCTTTTATGTTTTCCTAGTTAAAGTGTTTTATGATCGCTAATATATTTTCCTTGCCTTTGAATAAAGTTGTGGACCATCCAAAAATCACTCACCTCGTTCATTTTTTAAATATATTTTGTTACGCTGGCACAGAGTACAAGCCTACGTGGCTTCTCAGTGGCAGTTCATTATTGTTAGATTTTATTTTTTTTACCTGGATATTGCTTTCAACCTCTCTGTCCTTCAACTCCTACTTCAGATGTCTCATCTAATTTTGTAGCCATCCACACAGAATGCCAACAAACACTTGGCAATTTTCAGTGGCTAAGTCCCTCATAATCCTTCCTGTGTCATCTTAAATTATTTGAGCTGCTGCTTAGCGCTGTGTCATCAGCAGTTTTGTACCTCTTTTCATTGATTCTATCAGCTAAATTGTTTCTATAGAGAGGATCAGGACACAGAATAGACTGAAAAACTGACCAGCTTAAGAGTGTTATCTAAACACTTGTCCCTAAAGAGTTACATGGAAGTTTCATAATGCCTTTGGCGCAGATTAACTGAAAATCTTAGCAGTGTTTCCAACTAAATGGTTTGAAGGACAGAAGCAACTGGAGCACCCTTCAGAAATTTACTGCTGTAGTACGGCAGTGATTAGACAGCAGGGTCAGTGTTGCAACATGCCTGTAATATGCAGCAAGGTGACTGCTGTCACCTCTAGATTCACGTGTCTGAACAGACTGTGCAGTGTGAACAATATTCAGTGTTGTGTTCTTCTTTTCGTTCAAAATTTCCATAGAAAATGACTGTTTCATAAATAATGAGAACATTTCAAATACAGAAATATCTGTGATGTATTTTCCAACAATGCAACTTCTAAATAGCTGGGTTTTTTTGTTTGTTGGTTTTTCCAGTTTAGCTTGCAGCAGAGGGTTTTATTCCTCTGTTTTTTTTTTTTTTCTTTATTGTGTGTATGTGTATATATATATATATATGTATTTAAGAATAGCTAGTGCAACATGGAGCACAAATTCTGAAATGGCAAGAGGAAGTTTCACATAAGGGAAGACTGACACCAGTACTGAAACTCCCTCACAGCCCTTCTTTCCCAGAATGAAACTGAAGAGGCGTGTAAGGGTTTTAGAAATTTTGACATTTCCAAAATATTTCCTTTGAGATTCGCCTGAGAAAATCTTCACAGTAAGCTCTAGGGCTGTGAGGGCTGCAGCATCCAGCCTGATGGGCTGACATGGAGTCTGGAGCCCATCCTGCACCCTCCTTGTCAGGCAAGCTGCCACAGAGCAGAACTTAATCTATTGCTTTACAGAACTGTGATGCCGCAGATGAATTTGAGGTATAAGAATAGTACAAGGGCATCCTCTTAATATCAGATAATGTATAATAGGCTGTAGCTATTCACATTTCAGCTAGTTTTTGTTTTGTTGTTTTATTTAAGACATAAATGTACTAGGAATTACCTGTGTTTGGATACCCTTCTCATCAGATGTCCTTTGAAATGCTTAGCTGTTTTGGTTAGCTGTTGCCTATTAGTCTAAAGTAACTTACATCACCTTCTCCTCGTCTTCTACTTTGAAGCTTTTTCCTGCAATTCATAATCAGGACAAGAAGAATTTATTAAATATAACAAGAGAACTAACCAACAACAAATTACATTTCCAAAGATCAGAACTACAGAGGATACAATCCATGAAATTACAATTTTATGAAGGAAAAAAATTGAAATAATGTGACATTTCTGAGGGTCTCAGCTAATTCCTGTTTTTCAAATACAGCATAAAAGCTTATTACAGCTTATAAATTTTCTGAATGCATCTATGAGAGACAGCACAATTGAATGGAAAAATACTTAAATTAGTTTTTCTGGAAGATGTTTTATTGGAAATCAGTGATATTTTTAACTAGATTCTCTGAGTTAATTACTAGTGTTTATAGGCAAGTCTGGCTTAATAACGTGCCAGTCTGGGGTTTTTTGTTTGTTTGTTTTTTGTTGTTTTGTTTCCCATACAAATTGTCAAACAAGGGGCAAAACTGCAATCTTTCCTCTTGCCTTTTAAGAGTGACTAGTGCATTTTCTCTTTTCTCATATCATGTTCACTCCAGTAGACTTAGACAGGATTATATCTGGGAAGTAATAAGAATTTCCAAGAAACACCGTAGTTAAGTGTTTCACGGTTCATTCATACCTTGACCTTTAGTTTGCAACAGTCAATAAGGAGGCAATGATGATATCAGATCGTTTTCCATAATAAGAAATTTCTTTCATACTCCAGTTTTCCCTGAGTATGTTTTATTGGCTTTCTCAGCAAACACCTTTTAACATAGGCCAAGGGAAATAACTTTTAGCTATAAAGTAGCCATACTGGTGTTAAGAACTAACTGCCCAGTTCTGAAACAGCGATAGAATGAAAGAAAAGACTACTCAGTGTTTGTATGTTCAAACTTTTCAGATGATATAATTCAGTTGAAGACTTTTGATTGTTTCAAATTGAGAGTTTATCAGCGTGACTAAGTGAAGATTTAGGGCTTTTGTTCTTACCATTTTTTCCCCTCCTAAATGCTCACACAAAAGCCTAAGGCGTTTTAAAGCTGTTCCTCCTGTGGTTTGGGAACCTGACATCAGTAGCCAAAGGAGAGGAGTTTTCTTAGTAGATAAATAAATCCATTCCAGCTTTCAGAGAAAAGTGAAGTCTCAGTATTGTTATTTAGCATCACTAGTCCAAATCCTTGTCTCTTAATCAGCTCTCAGCTTCCAGTATAGGTTTCTTCTATCGAAGAACTCCTCGGAAAAACAAAAAAGAAGTGAAGGGACAGATTTCCTTTGAAGTTTTTCCTTTGCATGTTTCCTTTGAAGTTCTTCCCATTTCTTTTTCCAGCTAATTAATTAATTAATTTGCATTTCTACTAATTCTTTCTTCTAAACTCACTTTTAAGTTTGTTTTCACTGCTGGTTCAGGAGATGTCTTGCTTCTCCTTCATCCTGCTACATACAAATCAAACATACTCTAATACATACATATGAGGAAGATTCGTCAGACAGAATTTCTGCCTGTAGTCTGTGGTTCATAATAGCAGTATAGTTAATGGCACTGGGGCAGAAAGGTTAAATTGTTGCTATTGAGGACCCGTATACAGATAACGCATATCTGGGTACCTCGCCTTGACCTGCCTTTCAGATGTGTCATGAACCAGATTTTAGCAGGACTGTGTGTTCAATGAGACTTGTTTTCCAAGTTAATTTCCTGCATAAGACGTGTGGTTTGTATGCTCCGAGAGGACCTCAAAGCATGTTAAGTGCAAAATCTAGAACTGTTTGCCGTGGAATTGCATTCCTGAGCCAAATTGAAATATTGATGTGGATGTATCAGTTGATTGGGTGTTTGTGCCTCTAAGATTATTGTTGTTTTTTTTTTTCTGGAAGAGATTAAACTTTTTGCTCACATTTCTGTTATCTATATATTGCTTTTGTAACTATACAGCTTTAACTTAGATGATGATACTCCCTGCTATTGGATATAAACATCCTGGCTCAAAATTATCCTGTTGGCTCATTTTGTTTGCCACAATTCACTTCACTGCATACAGTCTGGTGTGTTTCTTCGCTCGCTGGAAGGCAACACATTCAGATGTGAGATGCTGCATCAGGCAGTCTGCTTTATTTTTATTTTGTGGTCTTTGAATTTTATTCTCCCATGGCACCTTAACTCTAAAATACATACCTTAAAAAGGTGCTGGTTTGTTTAAGTAGATCAAATTCAGTTTTAAAAAGTTCATGGAAGTCTGTGATGCTGTTAATTGGTGTAGGTAGGATTTAGTCAGAACCTCATACTGTGGATCACCTACAGTTTCCCAGTTTGAGAAGAGTTACATACTCAGTGTCTGCAGCCTTACCTGTATCCCAATCACCTTGCTAAATATGTCCCCTTGTCCATTAAGGGTATATCCTTCAGCTTAGCTATACTAAAATAACCCTTTAACATGACTAGATATAGAAAAATGACTTGACAAATTGGTTGCTTTTCCTGTATAGTATCATTTTTCTTGTTTCTTATCTCTTTTGGTAGTATTTTGCACATAAAACTCTAGACAACTCTCTGAAAAGTAACTGCTCTGAGTTTCTTCCAATTTCAAAAACAAGAGCAATGTCATGCAGTTTACAGGAAATCTTTCCAGTCTGTAAATTCTTTGATTTAGAATTGGATAGTTTTTATGCTGAAATTAATGAGCCCTCACATAGAATCCCATCATAAATACAGTTGCATCTCCTCTCCAGCTGACCTGTCAGCCACGCATTGCTGCTGAGTAACTGTCAGTTTCCAGTTGTCCTGTCTGTTTCCTATTCATGAATAATTTTGCAGGCCAGTGATTCACCTCCTTTCTTTTACTTGCTATTTATCATCTTTTGAGAAACAGTTAATCAAAAATTTCTTTTTTTATTTCTTTTCCCCACTCTAGTATTTTTTTTTTTTTTTGTAGTAAAACAATACAGAGAAATGTTGATGGTGTAGCAATTATTTATTTTATTTTATTTCATTTCATTTTATTAAAGAATTAATATCAGCTAAAGTGAACGTATTGCACTCCAACTCATTACATGTTACAGATTACTTGAGTGCACTCGCACCACATCTGGCTATGTTTCTAATAGCTTACAGCCTACTGTATCAACCATCTGGACCAATAAAGAAACTATAATAATAAGGAATTTGGATTTCATTCTGCCCATCATGCTGGTTTTTTGACACTGGCTAAGTCACTTGATTTATTGTGTTGGTTGTAACCAATAGTTTTGTTTTAATAGAAAATAATATAATAGAGTCTAACTAATAGGGACCTTATTATGAGTAGATACTGCTAATATATGGGTCTATATGTTTGCTTAATTGAAGTACATAACTCATGAACTCGTATTATTAAGGCTGCATGGGTTGTCCATGTTACATTATTTACACTAATTAGCTGTTGAAATACTATTTGTGAGCTTATCTTTCTTTTCAAAATGTTTTTAGCCATACAATTTGAAATTCCTGCAGCACTGCTGTGTGGTTTTTTTGTTTTGTTTTGTTTGTAATAGACATAACAAATTGAGTATGATTTTTTTTCCTAATTATTTTTTTCTGTCCCAGAGTTTGCAACTGAAATGAAGCAGTGAGTATTAATTCTTAAATCTCTGTTCTTCAGTCTCCCATGAGTGTTTCCATTCTAGGCTACTTGGTTTTCTAAGGAGTACTTTCACAACTCTCCAAACTGTAAACAAGTATTTGAAATAGATTACTATAAGCTGTGAATATAGTTGAAGGAATTAATTAGACACGTGATTACTCTTTTAAATGATAAATATGACTTAGGCATGTGATGGAAAATAGGGTAGATGAAAGATTTGTGGATTTTGTCCGTAGTGTAAGGAATAGGGCTCAGTGATTTCTTTTCTTTAAGTGTTAACTTGCAGTTAAAACTTTCTGTGACATGGAGACAGTGGGCAACAGACACCCAAATGAACAGGCAGCGCTGTCATAACTACGACCACTTCTGAACAAGCAGTTGATGTGGGAGTTTTTTCATTTATATAATGGGCCAGAATTTCCCTTTCACTTTGTAACGCAACAGCTGCGCTTGAGCTTTGCATGGACAGTAAATTAAATCTGCTATTCTTATGCTATCTTTTTTCTCAAGCCCCAAAATACAAGGGATTTCAAACAAGTATTTCAAGCTAAGAAATAAGCTACAGCAAAGAAAACATTTGCTGTTTTGTTTCTTAAACTCCAATAGATTATGAAAGCGTATAAAACATTTTGCTCCCTGTATCTGTATGCCAAGCGCAGGCTGCCATGGACATAACAGTTGAATTATAAAACACTGAAAAATTGAGTGCATCTTGTGGCAAGATACCATTTACTCCACAATGCAAATGGTTATCAGTGTAGTATTTCATATTTATGATCGTATTCATTTTGTTAATGTACCCAAGCGTCCGTTCTGAAATTATGGGGATAATCAATCTCAGCCTGCACTAACAGACTGATGACAAAGGATGAGGGCCAGAGACTGTGATTTTGATGCCTGCCTATCTTTTTAATCCATCTGAGATGTGAACTGGGACAAAGGTATAAAAAGAAGTGATAGGAAGAAGATGCTTCTCAGTACTTCTAGCTGTCAAGTCTGATCCTTGCAGTGAGCTGGAGCAGACAGTGTTACAGGGTGTGAGTAAAGGAAGCAGTTGTTGCTAAGGTGACAATGCTTTGACTTGTATTGTACTACTGACAACTGATTCATTATTTGTTCTACCACTTTGCCACAAGTCCTCACGTGATTATGGCATTCATGGAGGACCAAGAAAAAGATGTCCTGTTGCTAGGTTGGAGATGGAAAATTGTGTTCCCTTTCCAAAGCAACGTTCATCTAGTGTCATGTCAGAAGATCTGAAGGGATTGGCAAATTGTGTGTGATGACTTAGTGGCTGCTGAATCCTTCCCTGAAGGTCAATATAATCTTGATGGGGAGGGAGGAAAAACTGATTAAGTACCAGTACAGATTTACTATGTTGCCTCTAGCAACTGTATTAACCACTTTCTGTGGCTGGCAACGTAATTATTATACTAATGATTTTTTTTTTCCCCAGAATTAGGAAATTATTTTGATCTTGAATGGCTGTAGATAACACTCTTTAAAATTTTAAGCTTTCACAGTTAGAATTTGATTGCTACATGTTACTGGAACTTTATGAAATAAGATATGGCAGAAAAGTGAGTAAATTTCTGTGAACATACATATGTTTATGGAAATTAGCAACTATTTTTGTGGTCAGTTGTTGTATTCTCAAACTATTTTTCCCTCCTCAAAATATATATATAGAAAAATATCTTAAGAAAGCAGATGCATCATTTGCTAATGGCAGCATGCTATTAGGATTTGTAAAATACCTATTCACATGGAATTTTACTCACTGATAGCAACTTTTCAGCACTTCATTGTTATTTGTTAATTGAAATAAAATACTTTCTAGCAAAAAACCATAATCCTGAAAAGCAAAATTGGAAACTAAAGTCTTCAAAATATATATCTGAGTTTTAGGTAATTATGTTAGACATAAGAAAGCTATCTAACTTAAAGATATCTGTGGTATTTTGCCATTCTCAGTTGCATTGGAAGTTGTTCTCCTGGCTGTTGCTTTGTCATTTTTGGAGAAGAATAGTCTATCTCTTGAACATACATTTAGAAAAACCTTGAGAGTGAATTTTTTTTAATATATATTGGTTTCTCATATTCTTGACTATTCTTGACTGGTGTTCATTTAACTACCAGAATATTCAGAAGTGGCATGGCTGAAAGAGGAGGAGCATAAAACTACATTTTATACAAAGTATTTCTTTGGACTCATCTTTTGGGTCGGAAACAAGGTAATTCTTTAACTTTTATTTGTCCTCTGAACAAATTAAAACTTTCAATAAAATTTTTTTGTGAGTATGTATATAAAACCTGATAGAATACTTCAGACTGTAGGAAAGGATTGAATGGACACTTGCAGATGTGTCTGTAATGTCTTAAACAGGGAAATTAGAGCAAGTAGCTTACATCCTGGGACAAGAGAGGGATGCAGGGATATGGAATTGCTGTAGTCGGTACCCAGAGAAGTCAACCCACTCTCTACTCCTTAATGATCCTTTATTTTATGGCACAAATGGAAAAAAAAAAGAGTTCCTCCTCTGCATTACTTCTTTCAAGATGACATTTGATTTGTGCATTCATTTCCTGGTAGCTGCTAGATAACTACTGAGTAAATTCTCTTGGTAGATGTTTTCCAAACTACTATGTTATTATATAGTTCAGTCACTGACTGAAAAATTCTGGCAGGAATGTCATTTCATTACTATAAGCTTAGAAGAAATTAAATGAGAGATGCCAGCTTTCACTGTAATGTGTGAAATGTGCATGTGCATATTGAATTTACTAAGTATGAAAATTTAAACAGGTCGAATGGAAGTAGCATGATTTGATGTTTATTTGTCAGTGGTCTTCAATTATATTCATGTATGACATTGAGTTTGTGATAGATTGTCATACACAGTTAAACACAAAGTTCAGGATTATATGCTTGTAAAGGGTGAAAGGCATTTCTTAATCTTCTGTTCCATCAATGCTGTCTTGCTTTAGATGCTGGGATTATTACAGTTCTTTTTAATACCAGCAAAAACACTTTGATCTCCTCCTGCTTGTACTGTCATGCTGGCTAATTTCATTTAATTTCTGACACATTTCTTGGAGACATTTGCCGAACGTTTATCTCCTGTATATAGAGCTTTCACTGACCTGCCTCATTTAGATGTAGAGGCCCCTGCTGAGAAAGGCAGTGTGACTGTTCCATTGCCAGTGTCAGAATGTTTCGGTCAAGACTCCAGGCTGCTCTCTGTACTCAACAACCATGCAAAAGGGTTACAGTAAAAAAAAAAGAAAATCAAAAACCCAAATCATGTACTGTATGCATTACACTTAACAGCTATTTCTTAAAGAGTCTGTGGTCTGGAATGGTAGATCAGGAACAGCTGGCTGATATCTCCTATTTAATAGGAGATACGAAGGCGAGGAACGATCAGGTTTTTCCGACCAGTGTATAGTTTGAGGCAGCCAGCTGTGACCAGTGTTTAATTGATCAGTTTATCCAAAGCATTTCCTAGTGTAGCACTTTATGAAATTAAATAGAATTCCGCTCTGGGAAATCAAATTGGATTTTACATACCTTACAGTATACAGATAGCATAGCGTATTTGTGTGCTGATGGTGTGAGAGACAGAAAATAGGTGCTAACAGAAGGTCATGCAGCTGCTAGCCATACCTATAGGAGATGGTCCTTTATCAGACAATTGCTATTTTATCTTCTGACTAGGTAATGATTTAAATGTTGTCAAGAGTTTTCTGTCCAAGTGAGCAAGAAAATAAATGATGAGTGAAATACAGATGTTCAAATATATATGGCTCATTAATTAGGTGTACAGTAACAGCTTTCAATGGGTCTCAAATATGCAGATAACAATTTAAATGAGGACCGTGTTTTAAAAATTTCCTGTTCTTTGTACGTGACAGTTTTCTGTTCTAGATCATTTAATTTAGTAATCAGATCTGCATTTTTTAGAAACCTCTGCTCTTCTCACTTCTGAGCAGCATGCCTGATTTTTTTTCCATATTAATTATTTAATAAGCTCTTCTGAAAATGTAACGTTGTTCTTTGACTATAAATGAATTGATCCCTATTTTATTCCAAGTTTTAATTAGAAGACACTCTGTGAATTTTGACAAGAAAATTTGGTCGGCGTGTGAGCTGGTGGAAGGGAGAAAAGGGATTAAATGAGAAAGTCAGAGTAATCTCCTTCATTTTCTTATTGTCTTGAAAGCTGAAACACTGACTAGATTTAAGCTGTCTGAACTGGGCCATAAAGAACCCGTCCAGATTACTTGAGTCAAAATGTGCTATCAAGAGTCATGTTTCTGAGCATGACTCGAGCATTAGCAGTGCCACAGGTACTCTCTGGTTCCTCTCCAAAAGAAGAAGGAAAGCAGAAGCATGCTCTACCAGGACTGCACAAAGCTGGTATCTCATCGTAGCACTGACAGACGGACATTCAAACAATTTAGTGATGGCATTATCAGTACTATCGATGCCTCTCCAGTCGCTGTATCCTCAATAGGATGCAATGCATCTATTACTTTGGGTTTGTCTCTGTTTGGGATATGTGCATGTTGCTCTGAAAGTAATGCCTCCTATGTAGTTCAGTTGGAAACTGAGCTCCTATGCATGAAAACTATAATAGATACAAAAGGCACAGTAACGTGGTTTGATAGAGCAAATTCTCACTACAGGATGCTGTGTTTCAACATAGTCACCACTATTAGCTGATTTGCATGGATGGGCTGTTTTGGATTCTCTTCATTAAGTGGTGTGACTGTGGCAGCTGTGCATGGCTGTTCAGAACGTGGTTTGTCTTTCACATTGCTGTCACCACTGCTGGAATACAACCAACACCTCTTTGTGCTCACATCTACTGTTTGCTTTCTGTAAATGTTCAGCATCAGTGAATGTCAGTGCACAATAACACAATTCATCATGTTCATTGCTGGCAAAAATACATAGTTAATGGTGGTATAACAAGAATTAAAAGTGTAAAAAAAAAAAGAACTAACAGAAAAGTTTGCCAAGGCTTGTTCTGCCCTAAGATTATTGCTTAATCAATGACAATATCACCTCCCCTCTACAAAACAAATGAAAAATGTTTATAGAAACGGTTATATACATCAATTAGCGTGTTTCCTAGACTTCATTTAGTTCTGGGACTTTGCAAGGTCAAATTTTTTTTTCAGAATATCAGTGTGTGAAAGGGGGAAGTTTTTTACTAGGAGGGTGGTTAGGTGCTGGAACAGGCTGCCCAGGGATGTTGTGGATGCCCCGTCCTTGGAGGTGTTCAAGACCAGGTTGGACGAGGCTCTGGGCAACCTGATCTAGTAAAGGTGTATGTTTGGTGGCCCTGCTAGGCAGGGGGGTTGGAACTACATGATCCTTGAGGTCCCCTCCAACCCAGGTCATTCTGTGATTCTGTGATTCTGTATCTGTGCTGGACTTTGTCAAGGCAGAAGTGGAAAGAAGTGGAACTGAGGTTGCGAGAGCTGTTTTGGGTCACTGCTACATTGGTTTGAGAGCTTTTTAACCCTTGGTATTCGGCTGAAGTGTAGGGATTTATGCAGATTTTAGTGAGATCTGAGGAAGACATCATTAATGATGTAGGTTTCCAGCAATGTGAAAACAAGGCAATAAAGCTAACGTGTTCCTTGTTTAGAGAGTTGCCTTGAGAGGTTGGGATCCATTTCTGAATCACAGCAGAGAGAAAACTGGCAGAGCTATTTTATGGTGGGGACTTGTGATCCAGCCTAGCTGGAATAGAGTCTGAATGCCATCCTGCTATTCATATACTGTTAGAATTTATCCAGCATAATCCAGAAAAAAATGTTCTCAAAAACCGGTCTGTGAATTGTTGATGCTGACCTGCTGAGCGTGTATGCCATTTTTTACCCAAAGTAACCACAGTGACTTCATGCATCTGAACAGGAAAACAGCAGATTTTCAGCTGTAGCTGTAATAGAGTGTATTTCTATGTAGGTCGTTGAGAGGTGTCTATGTAGGAAATTCCATTGCCAGTTCTAGAAAAAATCATGCTCAGTACCTGTACTCTATTCAGCTGCCTCGTGTCATTGTGATATCTCTCCTGTTCACATGGGTGATAAACCCAGGTCTTGTGGAAGTACAGCACAGGCTGGCTCTGGCCATGGCTGGGCAGATCTCTGCCTGCCTCAGCTTTCAATACAAATTTTCTTGACTGTCAGGTAAAACTGAAGGTGGTAGAGAAGGGAAAGTAATTGTCTGTAACCTGAGCAAGTATAATGCATGTCACTCATCACAATGCAGTGTAGAGCCCCCATATCATTTTTGCAAAGTAACATCTCAGCAGAGCTATTCTTTACCAAACAGGTCACTTTTTAAGACATAAGCGGGACACATTATTTCAGCTGACATGATGTGCTGTAGCATTTAATTTAACTTACAAAACTCTGTGCATCAGGAAGCTAGCCCTTCACGTTGGACTTCGCAAACAGAAGTAAAGCCTGACATACCGAAGGCAAATACTGAATGAGTGGGGAAGAGTTTACGTAGTGGCCTCTCATCAAGCTGAGTAATGTGAAATGTGCTTTTACTGAGCATGCTGTGACAGTAACTTAGGAGCTGGTAGAAAGTAACAGAAGTTAAGCATGATCACCTTTTTCTATCTTAGCAGCCCTGCTTCCAAAGCGCTGGCCTAATGGAAATTGTAGAATCATAGTCCCAATTGGAAAGGATCCGTAAGAATCATTAAGTCCAGATTCTGGCTCCACACAGAATCACCCAAAAATCAGACTTGGGGTCTGAGAGCACTTTCTTTGAACTCCAGCAGCTCAGGGCTCTGCCTACTGCCCTGGGCAGCCCATTCCATGCCCACTGTCCTCTGTTGAAGAACTTCAGTCTTACCCTGATATCCAACTTGATATCACTGCCTGTATACCAAAATCAACCTTTTTCCTTTCAGTGGCTTAAGATGGCTTTAATCTATACATGTCTAATAATTTATTGCATAGAAAAGGCAATTGTTATTGTGCAGCATATGAACTTGTACCAGAGTTAAACTAATGTTACACCATGTGCTCCAAATGTGGTGTTCTGAATGAGTGCAGCTCTCAGATTTCAATTTGTGCTTCAATATAGAAGTTCTGCTCTGCAGAAAAGGTACTTTATCAAGATGTGAGAAATGTTTGCTTCAAAAGAAATTACTCCAGAATTAAATTAAATATGATAAAAACTCAATTTACCGTGACATAATTTGTCAGTGGCTTGGTGAAAAGGCAGGGGATGAGCTTTTGGAGAGCACTCCGTGGCTGTATGACACAGTGCTAGGGAATGGCTTTCTGCACTGACACTACAAGATGGCAGTTCAGCACAGAAGCGATAGTTCTTTACTTAGATGATGCTGATAACAAAGTGCTGTAGAAAATGTTGGAAAGTTTATTCAGTGTGGACTGGAAAATTTGATCAAGAACATTGTTTCTGTCTGAATTATATATAAAAATTCAGGACTGTATTGCTGGGGGAAGTGAAACCCACTTCTGGAAAATTCATTAAGAATTTACGGATTTTGTTTTTATGTGGTTTATGTCAAAACCTTTATGGCAACTGTTTCTTACCTTTAGATAAATCTGGGAAGGGTCCTGAATGTTTCCAAAGTAATCCCATGAAAGCATTTGCTTCATTGTTTAGTGAAGTGTTAATAGTAGAATTTCACCATATTCTAGAAGAACCATAAGCACATGCTGAATGTGTAAATATTTCTTTGATCAGAAAAACACTTCAGCAAGAACTGAGCCATGTGCTTAAACCTGGTTAAATTAAGAAAAGAGGAGAGTAGCTTTCAAGTTGAACATACACTGTAGTGTTACTCTCAGAGATAGTTCTTTTCTAAATCAGGGTTATTGCAGCACATACCACAGAAGTCTTTACAAAATTACACTCAAAAACAGTTCAGTTATGAGTCCAACCCATCACTTTCTGACTTGCATTTAGAGGGAAAGGCAAAAGCATTTTTTCCATCTCTCACTTCAGTAATATGATAACTGAATCAGGGAACAAGAAATGTGATCTCACAGGACCTGTTCAGAGCATCTCTTTCAGGGAAAAATATACCTATTTGAAAGCTTAGATTTCATTTTTCATGGATGTAAATATTCCCTGAGATATGTGCAGACACTGAAGAAGAGGAATACAATACATGAAAGTAAGTTCATTGCAGTGAATGCAGAGCTCTCATGTCTGGCTGCCGATTCAGTGCCAGTCTGGGTCAGCATTGACTGAGATTTTTCAGAACACTGAAGACTCATTAATACACATTGTGAACAACTGTATTACTCTATTGTGAGGGGACAAATAGCCATCACAGAAGTTATCTATAAGAAGTGATTTCTAGACATGCTCCGTTTTCACTGCAGAGGATTAAAAATAAATAGTAATGGAAATGTTCTTTCAGCTGGAAAGGTATTGGATAACTGGACAGGTTACAATTCAGGCATGAAGAACCCAAATTGGGGATACCTTTCAGAATGGTGTCCAGTGGCTGCAAATTCTCCCTGAAACAGAGATTAGATGAGTTTGATGTGGGGAAGGGGACCAGCAAACATCAGCCCAAGCTCTAAGCTGATGTAGGCTTGTGCTGAATACAAACAATTACTTAGAATACCTTGTCTTTAAAAAAAAAAAAAAAAAAAAAAAAAAGCAGAATCAATGAATACAGTCAGTTTTGCTTTGGATAAGAACAACATGTTCTTATATAATATCATTGTGTTTCTGTTGTGAATGACTAAATGTTTTTTTTTCCTCCTCTCTTTTTAATATTCTGGTGGGAGAAGTAACAATACTGTGTTTTGGAGTTGGGACTGATGGAAGAGGCTGCATGAAATGAGTGGTCCTTCTGGAGCCTCTTCTAGACTATGCAGTCCACGGGGTATTATGCTAGTGGCAATAGAAACCTCACTGAGGACATCTAGAACTAAAGACTATTTATGTAATCCTAAAAGAGTGTTTAAGGGAGAATCACTCATCACACCTGAAAGGCAAGGATAGGAGCTTGTTCTCCTGTCGGTTTTGGCACCGCCAGTGCCTTCTCTCTTCTCTGCCTCAGAGGCACTGTTAATCAGGATTATCTTTTTATGGTTCAAGCTGTGTCATTGGTTCCCAGCCCAAAGATGCTGGAGTAGTTTTTAAACCCCACTTATTTCCTTTGGGAATTTCCTAATTGCACACATGGTCCTTTTTAAAAATGACATTTATTTGCAGGGCATGCTGTTTTCTTCTGTCTGCTCACAGCCATATGTTACAAAACAAGTAATAGAAAATGTTTTAGAGGGCTATGGCTTCCCTTGGGAAAATGCCTGAAATTAGACCATGCAGAAGTGCATTTCTCCACTTGCCGTTAGCTGCTCTATGCCCCCTCAGTTTGCAAAATTACCTGGTGGATGTTTCCTGCTGACTGCCAGCACCTCATTGTTTTCTTTGCTGGAATTTTGTATTGCAAATTTTTTTACATCTGGCCATATTCATTGTTTAACTCCTCATAGTTTCTTGCAAAAGTGGCAACTTTCAAGAAGAGGAGAAAAAAAATCTAGTTCACATATCACTGTCATTTTCACAGTATTGTTCTTTTAATGCTGTATATTTTGTTCTGATTTGTTTTGGGTGTTTCTACAATCCTCTTGATCTGAACACAGATGTAGAGTAATGGAGAGGTTTTCTGAAACACAGAAAAGTTTTTTTTTTCTTTCCTACAGCTACTGTCATATGAAATAACACTAATAATTGGTCTGTTTGAATTCATTCTAGTTCTTACTTAATTTTACTTCTGAATTAAAAAGGTGGTCCTGGTAAAAGGCAATCATTTATATCATATCTTTTGAATTTTCAGCAGTAATATAAAATTAATTTAATTCCGCTTTGTTCCTTCATATAATTTTCTTCAAAATATAAGCTCATTTTAGATTATAAGGGAATAATATTTACTAAAACCACACACGGCAATTAATCTCAAGCCATTATATGGCTGTTGGTCAAAATTTTCATTAACTTAATATTTTATGATGCAAAATGATTTTTCTCTGCTTGGTTGGTTTTGCTGCCCTGCGATTGTGCAACAGTGTCTGTAGTATGTTTGCAAGAGCAATTTATTGGCACAGTAAATTCATTAACGAGTAATTGCAGCCTTATCCTTGTGGAAAGTAGGTGAGAAGAAGACACAAAGTTTTCCTCATGTCAAAAATAAAGGGAAAGTGTAATACATGCTACTGAGGTGCTTGAAAAAGGTGAGATGCTTAAAAACATGCAGTTTGAATTTGTTTTCAAGAACTTGGAAAATGAAGAGGTTCTTCCTCAAACTCTGCATCTCTGCACTGAAGCAAAGGAAAGTAAAACAGAATCCCTTTTCAAGGGATGTGGCGCAGAACAAATCTTGGCAATTATGCAGATCTTGTGGCTTTTCCTGGAGAAGCCTCAGCCACCTGAATCTCAGAGAGCCTTTGCTACCTGCTGGGGATAGCTGTCATCTCTGGGCTAAGAAATGTTGTGTGCTAGCTGTGAAATCTCTGTCAGATTTGCTTGGCTATGAACTGATAGCCACCAATTTCTCTCTCTCATTTATGTATTGCAGTCTGTCAAAATAGCAGCGGAATGCATGAGGCTCTTACAGCATCAACAAGCTTCATTTTGTGTGAGAGGCGAAGGACACAATAGTGCTGATACTTAGATGCTGTAAAATATGGAGAATATTTCCCCCACAAAATTACTGTAATTCTTTAAAACGTGACCATGTAACTGATTTGCATAGTATTCATGGGTTTCTATAACTAATGCTGTAGATTCTATCAAAACCAAGTAGCATACTAAGGTATCTGCCAATTAGTTTGCTGTTTGAGCACAGTCATGGAGATTTTGTAATCATCTTCTGTGTGTTTAAGCTGGCACACACCTTGGGAATGCTGCTGAGTTCATTGAAATGGTTTAGAGAAGACATGACAACTGTAGTACATTTTCCTGATTTTCGCATCTGTGGTCCCTTAATAATTTCCCAACAAAGAAAGATGAGAATTCCAACTGTTACTACTACTATCTATGTTACAGCCCAGAGGATCTGGTTTCAGTAGGGCAGGCATTATGTTAAGCATCATAGTAATATAGATTTGCAAGAAGTCTCTGCAGTGGAAAGGTTCCAGTCTCAATATATAGATAAGCAGATATTTTTATCTACTTCTTTACATCTGCAATTGAGTAGTTTGGTTATATTTCTCCCAGTATTTAGGATATCTATCTGAAAAGCAGAATTTGTGTTTCATCTTTAATGTCATAATCTAGGCCTCAACACTCGTCTATATTTGCATATGCGAAATATGGCCTTCAAGTGGATTCATTGAGCACAGTGAAATACAGTGTCAGTTAAAAGACTGTTAGATCCCAGTTCAGAAAAGACAGGGATCTCCTAGGAGTCCAGCAGAGGACCACAAAGATGTCTGGACATCTCCTATATGAGGAAAGGCTGAGTAACCTGTGTTCAGCCTGAGGAAAAGAAGATTGTGAGGGGATCTGATAAATGCTTATAAATATTTAAAGGGATTGGGAGGCAAATGGATGAGGCCAGGCTCTTCTCCGTGGTAGGACAAGGAGTAATGGCCTGAAACTTGAACATAGGAAGTTCTGTACTAACATTTGGAAGATTTTCTTTACGGGACGGGTGATGAAGTACTGGAATAGGCTGCCCAGAGAGGTTGTGGAGTCTCCTTCTGTGGAGTTATTTAAGACCTGTTTGGGCACCAACTTGTGCAACCTGTTGTAGGGTACTTGCTTTAGCAGGAGTGTTGGACTCAATCATCCACTGAGATCCTTACCAACCCCTGTAATTGTGTGATTCTGTGACTACAACCCCATCTTGTGTCAGTGCTTTCTGGCCTCCCCATCTTAAATACAAAAATAAATAACAAAAAATGAGCCAAGTAATGCTTATTTTTGGAAAAAGCCATACTTTCAATTACAAATCTCATACCATATGCCTGAAAGCAAAATGAACTCTAGTAAAAGTGAATAAAAGTGATACATTTCTAATGGCAATAGGCATTTGTTTTCTTGTTTTTGCCTACATTCTTCCACTCCCTCCCATTCTCCCCCCCCCTTTTTTTTTTATTTGGCATTGTACCATGTTGTTTCTTCTCAATTAACAAGAAAGTGTAATACAGATAGACCGACCAAATGAATGCAAAGGAAAATATTTCTCTAATGAAAGACAATATACTTACGATAAAACATATTTGTAAAATGTGAATAGTAGATGTTTTGGCAGTGCTCCCTTTGAAGCTTAGGTGTTCAGAGATAACTTCCCAGGAAGCAATATTACCAGCTGGCATAGCCAGATACAAAAAAAACACTTTATTTAACAGTTGGCATACTGAGCCACATAACATGTGGCTGACAGGACTTGCATATTCTACTTAATGGCCATCCCATCTTAGTCTGTTTTTCTTGAAGCTTTGGATTGCTAGTTCACCCAGAAAATCCCTTCTCTTCAAATGCTCCACATTTGCACAAAGTGCCTTCTCAGTTGTGTTTCTGCAGCAGTAACTGCATGTTTGTACGTAGCTCCCATGCTATGCAGACCAATTCCACAGCTGTAGGCTTCAGGCAGAGCAGGGCTGTACAGAAGGAGAGAGCCTTAGGGTCTGTGTTGATCCCTGTCCCAGTATCATCCCTGGAGCAGCTCAGGAAGGCAGCAGGAGAAGCTCAGCTCAGCCCTCCTTCCACCTTGCAACAACACAGCAGCTTTATAGCTGATTTTTAAAAACAGATCACGTTTAATTTCTTGGTTTGTCTCTGTTATATCTAGATGTTTCTCGTTGCTTGCCTACATTCACAGTGAAGTATGTACCTCTGTATACTATTAGCAGGGTTTGTGAACTGTTTTCAGTATTGTATATATTAGTAATGTCCTAGAATGCCTTCAGGCAAATGCACAGAAACGACTTACAAGTTTAACCGATACACACACATTTTAATATAATGAGACACAGAAGATGGATGGATGTGGATGTGGAAAAGGGGCATAAAATGTTTCCAATAAAAAGTAGCAGGACAGAATAGCAAGCATAAAACTGAATCAAGAGTCAATAAATATCCGTCAAGGTCCTCCTAGGTAAGAATATATTATGAAAATATTTTCTGGCTGCATCTTAAAATATTAAACAAAAGATAAACATCTTTATACAGGGGGCGGTGTAGTCCATAAAAACAAATAATGTTGAATGAGAATAATTTAAGGAACCAAAAACCATGCATACTCTCAAGGGGTGTCTTCCTGACAGGGAACATAGGTGCAGGGACGTCAATATAAGCAATTGTACAAGTAGTGAAAATAGAACAGATGACAAAAATTCAAACTTGTTTGCAAATTTTGAGGTTTGTTGCTTGTTCAGAGTTGACCATAAAATACTGCATCACTTTCTGTCCTATTGAACAGCTTCTGTGAAAACTAACTAACCTAGATAAATAGGCCACTATGAGATTTCACTGCTCATCAAGTGTATTTCCATTACTTTCTTGGATTGAGTTGCTGCTCAGATGCAATTAAGAGCTCTTTCTTTCACAGCTGCTACAGGTGTATTCTAATTATCAAAATGTTTCCCTTTCTTATATTGTATGGTGCTGTCAGAAATCACTCTTGAACATCTCTTTTTTTTCACACCACCCAAATAAGATTTAGTACACTTGTTGCATTGGCCATTTTGTAGTTTGTTCTTTCAAATAACAGATTTATTGCTTACATCAGCCTTTATGGCTTTCATTAGATCAGCTCAAGCTTCTTATCACACAAGTCTTTCCTCATATTTCTGTCATTCTCTATTATTAATGTGTGAAAAGGAAGGGAAAGGAGGGTTGCATTGCAGAACAACACTTATGTAAACACAGAGGTTTCTGAATAAGCACAAGATCCAGTTTTCCACAAGAGGGCTAGGGATCTAGATAAATAACACTCTTTTTGAAGCATCATGTATAGTGTCTTTTCTGTCCTTCTGCTGCAATATGTCTTGATGGTGAAACAGTTTTTCTTTCTAAAGCAGGTCCTCTCTCTGTTTCTTTTACCATGTAGAGTTGTTCTGCAGTCATTTTATACCTGGCAAGCTGTTTCCATGTCCTTTGATTCAAGGTTCATCTGTTCATTTAGATATGTCACCATACAAAGCTGAGAATCTATATTTTGACCTCTGACTCATGCTCAGCTATTTCCTTCACCCCGTGTCCCACTGAGTGTTGTAAGGACAGGATACTCCCCACTGTATTACCAAGGTAATCGCTGCAGAACTCAGATTTAGTTGTGAGTCTCATTGTAAAACATCCCAGACACATAGTGGTTTTGATGGATAGTCCACCCATGTATCTTTGGTAAACGTGAACCTTAGCCAAGTGCTCAGATGATTGCTGAAACTGCCTTCAGGCTTTTACAGGCATCACGGTGCTTATTTGTAGAAAACACTTTTTTGATGTTTTTCCTGATCTGTTCACTCAGTTGGCATCCAGGTGTGTTGGGTCAGGCATAACAAATGGATGGAGTTTTTTACGTCCTTCCGTTATCTCATGTTTCTGCTTCTATCAAGTCACCTTCATAGCTTTGTTCACAAATTTCTTATAGAAAATGAGAGATTACAATGAGTGAAAAATGACTATTTTTTTTCTCTCTCTATTTTGTATCATAGTAATCCTCAAGGCACAAAATCATGCTAATGAGAGAATATGTGTGGGTAGTTTCTTGCTGTGGTAACCTACCATGTAGCACATCTACTGAAGCAAAAGATTCAGAATGAAGCCTGGGGTTCAGAAGGATGACAAAGGCCACAGAGATCAAAACTGCACATTGAAACAGCGCCCTTGGGCATAGGAAGGGCAGTGTTATTTGACATATTGGAGCCCTTGTGAATGTTGATATGAAATTGTATTAAAACAAAAACTATAAGGATGTTTTTATTTGGAAAAGCGGATTCCCAAGCAGTTAACAAGTGTTGCTATGTCTAACCTGTGAAATGTGTTCTAACAAAAATGACCAAAGATGTTGCATGTATCCTTGTCTGACCTCTTGGGCTTTGAATATTCTTTTCTGTAGTTTTTCTCAATAAGAGCTGTGTTTCAAAGGCAGTTAAGAAAAAATGCATCCTTAGATGCTGAAACTGCCATGTTGCTCCAGAATTGCCTTCTTTTATAGGATGGTCATTTTCAGTTTGTCTGAACTAAAATGAAGTGTTAAAACTTGAAGAGTTTTTCATAACTTCGTTGAGATTTCTGCATATTGCTGAAGAATTGTTTCCCAACTGAAAACTTGTAGTCATTTCCTGACCTGGATGTGTTTGCTATTCCACTGTTTATTTCTAATGTCAGGGACAGCCTGAACTACCACTGTTTTTCATATCTCTAAAGTGTCAGAGCTTTATTGCTACCAGCTCCTCGTGACTTCTTCATTTTCACTGTTCTGTGTGGCTGTATTACTTCATTTCCACCTTGATTCTGTGCTGAGTTTTTGCTACTCTGGATTCACTAGAATGATGCCAGCTCTCTTTTACTTCAGTATATTGTACAGCTCAGGTTGATTGAATGACACAGTTCCCTGGGGAAGTACAAACACTGTGTTTCAACCTCATTTAAGGAAAATCTTATTTTTTTCCACATTCTTGTCAAAAACATGTTGTTCAATGAGCAGTGGCATTAATGAAATCTGGTTTTCAAGGCCTTTGTGACCAAGCCTTTGTCTTACAGCCCTATTTGATGCCTAAAAAATGCTAAAGCTTCCATTTAATCTTTTTTACTTTATTAGGTACTCCTAATTTATATTTTAACTGTAGATCATCTGCTGCTTAGGAAGGAATATTCTTGGGCTTCAGCTTTTGGAAAGGGAATTGTAGCATCTCCTCCATGCTACCTGGCTAAGTGTTTAAATAAATCATGAGAAAGTTACTAGCTTTAAGATTTCCATGATAGTAAATTCAGTGAGAAACAGCAAAGAGGATTATGAGGGGCCATCTAATAGAGAAAGGTACAGATAATATGATTATGTGCCTTGATGACTTAGAAAAGAAGGTAAGAAATGCTTCTTGGTGGGAGGAAGATTTCTACTGCCTCGTCTCTGTCATCAATCCATACATATTATACCATTAATAAAAGCCAAAAGGGGAAAGGTAGTTAGAATATAGAACAGAGGATCATTCAGGGTATAGAGCTGAGAAAAAAGGTGGAGGCACATCTTAAGTAGTGAAGTGTATTGTGGGGGTGGGCTCAGTTTCTAGAGAAGTCTGTGAGCAGAAATCCTGGGAGACCAAGATGTTTGGAGTCTTACAGTGCAGTGATTTTTACAGATGAGTACTTCTGAAAGTGCTTTGCAGGAAAAAAAGTATCGCTTTAAAGAGAAAAAATTATATGAGCTATATATAAATGTCTGCATAGAAAGGGAAGTGGGTTCATCTGGAGTTAGTTGTGGTTCTAAAGAGATCTAGATGCTCTTTTTAATCTTTAAGAACCTTTGGGAGATCTCAGAGAAGTAGCCTTTACTTTGCATTTTGTGTTGAACGGGAGGAAAAAGAAGGGGAAAAAGAAAAGTGAAATATACTGCACAGAAGTTTGACTAAAGTTAGATTTTTCTTGTGTTCTTTACCTTCAGGTAGTTTTGAGTTGAGAAAAAGTATTGTCATGTGCATTTTAAAGGCAGAGAACATGAGTTAAACAGCCGCAGAGTGGGGATAAGACAAAGATCTGATTTCTTCTCTGCTGTCCTGACTGTTTCTTATCACTGTCTACATAATCGTTGACTACCCTATGCTGTTAGATTTGAGAAAACAAGTATTTTATAAGAGGCACATATTCTAAATTGCTAATAGAATGTAGCTGTAACTTGGAGACTTCTAGAAAGGATTAGTCTGAAATATCATGTACAAATTATTTGACAGTAATAGAAACCATAGGCAATTTTTTTTTCTAGATAAAATGCAAAATATTTCACTTAAATATTTATTGCTTCACTTTACCAAGAACAAAGATCTGGTGATAAAACTTTCACTGCAGATGTTCTAAAGCAAGCATTGACTAAATACTCTTTTGCTTATCAGTCTCTTTTCTCATTGTCACTATCTTCAATCTATGCTATTAAATTTATGTTTCAACTTTTCTTGCACTAGAAGTTTCTGGTTCCAGGAGTGGCCTTTTAGACCATTAAGTGTACTCAGGAAATGAATTAGTAATAATGCCTTAAGGAACAGGAGAAAGCCATTATTAGAACAAGAACAAGAAAGAAAAAAAGATGAATTGTTAGAAAGTAAGGGACTTTTAAAAAGAGAAAGCAACAGCAAAACAATTATGGTATAAGCAGAAAAGCATTTTCTTCCATGGTATCAGCTCTGTAAACCAAATAGTCACCTCAGTGGGACATTTTTATTTTAGGTCAGTCTTAAAAATGTATGAATAGAGCAACTAGGTAGTTGTTCTACGTTCTCTTAAATAAAGCTTGAATAATCATTTGCTAATACATTTGTAGTTCTAGAATAATTCCAGGTTTGCTTGGTTTTTAAGTATTTCAGATTTAATACAGCTAAACATTCATGAGAGACTGTTTATTCATTAAATAGTTCATGAGTAGTTATAAAATGTTGTTAATTGATGCAGTTGTAAGAGGAGAAAATAATTATTTCAAAGATAACTCAGTCTTAGGAGTACTGTGGTTTTCTTTTGTTGGTTTGTTTTTAAAGGGATGGTGGGTTAATGAAATGGTTGTTCCTGTACCCACTGCAGTGTTTTTGAGTTTTGTTCTGTGGACATTCCTGAACCAAATGGAAACTACTTTCCCAAGCCTTTGTGTGTAACATCTGCTTCTGCAGAACTTAACCAGGTTAGGGTAAGCCTGCACTTTTTTGGTCATTTGCAGCCAACCTTTGCAGGAGGAATTTACTAAACTTCATCAGTCGTTAAAATGAAATAGATTGTGCACCTAGGAAGTTTTAAAAACTCAAGCTTTGAATTGCTAATTTGGTCAGTGAAAACGACTCAGCTTACCAACAAGGTGCAGAGGGACACATTTCTAACAAAAGTGAAAATTAATAATGAAATAAATAAATAAATAAATAAATAATGTTTTGTTGTGTTAATGATCAGAGACCTCACTATCTTGCCTTGGGAAAGTCCACCACATAAGGGCCAAATATCAGCAGAGCTGGGAGCAGAGTGTGAAAGATAAAGATTTGAACTGGAGAGGAGAAGTGAGCATTACTGAGATGAGCTGTTCTGCTCTTTGTGGCTACCAGGTATTGCAGCTTAAAGTCAAGCAGCATCAAACTTGCTTTAATGTCATGGTTCCTGCTCCTAGAGCCTCCCTCTGATCCCAGGCAGAAAGGGCTGCCTTCTGCCCCTCATGGTGATTGGTTTTAATAATCTCAGTAAAGCATTAATTCTCTAAGATACTTAATGTACAGTGGAATATTCACAAACAGGAGTACTTTAGTAGATTTTCCTCCTTTCCTTTCAAATGACTGAATGACTATTTTACACAAAATCCCTCCAAGGATCTCTGGCAGAGATATTCCCTTTTCTAGCCAGCACCTCCACTGCTGACTGTCTTTTACTCCAGAAATTCTAGCAAAGAACAATTGCACTGTCTGTTGGACACCGCTGCAGCCAAGGGAAATAACTCTTCCTATTTAGCCAGTAGGAATATTTTAGTTCTGCTTGTAGTTGTCTGTTGTTTTGCTCTCTGGTGATATATTGCAGAGGACAGCATGAGAAAAAACAGACATCAATCTTTCACATTTACTGTTGAGCATGCATTCAGTTTTTAGCAATCTCTTGTCCAGAAACCTGTGGCACTTGGCAGCGTGGTTGGTTCGTTCCATGTTATGAATGGAGATAATCATCATTACTCACCCTTTGCAATTGCTTAGGAATACCTATTGTTTCATGCTAAAGAGTTTGTAAAGCTACATGCTAAATGCTACAGGGTGACCTCTGGTGTCTGGCACCATAGTGTTTCGGAGCAGAAAATGGTTTTGAAAATCAAAATGTCATGGTTATATGGAATCATTAGTTCTAAAGGAAGGTGGCAGTTCTGTCTCTAGTAGAACTATTTCACGTAGCGTAAACAGTACTGTCTTTTTTAAAGTTTCCATTTGTTGCCTTCTACATAAATGCATAAACATTAAAAAAATTCAAAATAAGCCAGTTTGTATTGTTTCTTTCCAGTTTCTGCTCTGTTTATTTGGGTTTCCTTTTTCTATGATTGTTTTAACCTTTTGGCAAGATGTGTTTATTTTCAAATGTTGAAGTTCCCAAACAGAGTAGATCGGCTTTCATTTTTAACAAATGAAAAAATCCTCAATGGAAAAACAACCTCAAATCAATGATATGGCTGTGTAATGCCCAGAATTGAGTGTTACTGTCCCAGGGATAGTACACCTGAAATGCTGCTTGTGGCAGACACTTCCAGTACTGAAACCACTCCTGACCCTGCGAGAACCCTTCCAAGGAGATGTCCTTTCTGCCCATTCTGGCATGAAGAGTTGCATGTAGCACCTCTGAACCAAATCTGCAGATCTGAGCCACTTAGTCACAAGGTGAAGTCAAGTATCTGAGTACAGGCTTATTAGCAGCTAAAAATAAAGGTACTAGAAAGATGATTCACCAGTCATTGCTAGCTATTGCTGAAAGGGCTCAATATAGAAAACTCCTTGAAAAGAAAGATTTGCTTGTATGAGATGGGATGTAATTTTCAAAAAAAAAAAAAAAAGAAAGAAAGAAAGAAAGAAAAAGGAAAAAAAAAAAAGATTAATGAAATCTTCCTGGATTCATAGTAAAAAAAAAATGCAGCATAAAATCTTTTCTGTTTTCATGTTTCTATGTTGGAAATCTAGAAATATAACTATATACTGTCTTTCTGAATGAACAAAGTCTGACTACAGTTTCTCTTGGTTTCAGGATATGCTTCCAATCTATACCCTTCTTTGTGCCATGTCACTGTCAAAACTTTATGAGGTTGCCCAGTTGCTGCTGTTCTTCTGGTCAAATGCTGAGGCTGTCTCTGTTCTCTGGTAGGGCTTGATAATTTTTGCTGTTGCTTCTCATGGCTTTCATTGCCGTTAATTGTTTTCATTGCATCAGAAATGAATACAAATAAAACTTACTAAGCAAATACAACAAGGAACTACTGCTATAGATACAGCTTGAAAAAGCAGTAATATGACACTAAAGGAAACCAAGAGAGTGTCTCAAGACTGTGAGCGAGACTCTCAAGAAAATCTGCCTTTGGTGTACAATAATAAAATAATCAAAAATGTTGAGAATTATGTATGCTGTGGTGATTTTTGTTTCTCAAACAATCTCACCTGCACACCTAAGAATTTTCTGTTTTTATGTCTGAGTTAATAAGAAACCCTGAAAAGCTATTCAAGAACAGTATCGCATCAGCTTTTATTTTAGGTCAATTATCATGGTAATTTATAATAAAGCCATATACTCCTGAGCAACTGTCAGTTTGTTATGAGCATATTAGGAGACAGTCTAGCAGCTCAGTGCTAGGAAAGTCCTTCACCTCCATGCAGCTTCACACCATGCTGTCCATCCCTGTAGCTTCCCTTCCCTGTACACACCACTGTAGGAATTAATTACAGCCAATGAGTCAGTGCAATGTACTGAGTGTTAATGATTATTAACAGTTGGAAGATAACGAGTTGACAAGGATTCTGCATTACATGGGGAGGGATGCGAATACATACGTGATTTACATACAGATACAACAATCTCCATCTGACTTGTGGAAGGAGATCTTTGCAGAATGTAACAACTCAACCTTTTTGCTCTGCCATTGCTTTATGCACTTGTGACTGGTATGTCTCTTATTTTTGAAACTGTTTTGTTGTAATTCACTGGATGAAACATTACCTAAAACAATAAACAGATCAGATTTAACTGGACTGCTCTATTAGATTAGCCAGAAACTTTGGAGATTAACAATTGAATGTGTGAGATGGATACAGAGCTCATTTGACAAAGTGCTATGTCAGATGGAATAGCCAAGTCTGAGCTACAGGTGCGCTTCAGGAATCAGTGTGGGAACTGAATGTAATGTTTTTACTGTATTATATTAGAGAAAGGAGGAATGGAGTGGTCTCATGTAGGTTGCAATGGCACACATCTAGCTTGGAAGGAGTCTGGCTGGGATATTGCACAGAACGAGCTTTGCCTGATTTACATCCACTCCAGTAGATACAAGGAAACCATTTAGGTTTCCTCATTTCATCACCAATAGAAGTTTGATCACTGTGAACAATTTCATATTAAATTAACAGAGACATAATTACCAAATTCACCTTTTTTTTTTTTTTTTTTTTTTTTTAAACAATTGGGAGGGGTAATTAGCAAAGTGAAAATGGTAAAAGGTTTAATGTCGATATTTTTTGATACTCATTCTGGAAAAGTTTGTCAGCTTGAATAATGAATAGTTTCCCTCTTCAAAGAAATCAGTTTCTTAAAAATATAAATATGACTCTAAAAATCTGTTCACCTCAAAAATGTCTCTAGTTTTGGAGTGGGTTTTTGTTCCATGTCTTTCGATACAGCTTTGGTGATCGGGAATGCATATACAGATTTAATTGTCAGCTTTCTGGTTTTGTTTTAAATCATCATATGCAAATGAAGAATTTAGTGGTTTTTAGTCCACTGCTCGATATCAGTCAGAACAAAAGAGAGAAGAGAGACCAAGAATGAGTAGAAGTAAGAGAATCTGATAAATCAAACAAATAGTTACAATAAGGTATAAAACTGCACTGCATGTAGAATCAGCTTGCATATGGTAACCAGTTCTGATTTTCTTTTTTGTCTTATAATCCCTTTGGTGATATTGTTTTTGATTTGGGGCTTTATTCTGATCCTACACTGATGTACGTATGGATTAAATAATTACATGTTCGTTTCTGGAGTAGATTAATGATTTAATGGTATTGCTGAATTCTGGTCATCTCCTACAACAATAACAACATCAACAGCTCCTAGTTCGTTTCTGGTTTCTTGAGTTTTTGAGCAACAGCCATGTTCTTCCTTTCCCAGTTCATCCTTCTCTAACTCATAGCACCTGGGGCAGATCCATCTGTCGCTCCATTCAAACTTAAAAAAACACACAAATAACCTCAGAGTGTTTCCCATGTTGAAGTTCTCAGACAACGCACTCAATTTTAGCACATAACATCACAAAGAGCTTTAGAATAGCATGTGCAGCATCGTATGTAAAATATAACTCATGAGCTGAAAACTGAGAAATGAATTCATAGTTATTCCTGTATCTTCACCTCCCGTATTTTAGCCAATCTTATCAGACTTCAGTTCAATTTCCAGTAAGAGTTCTTTTTTTTATATGCTTGCACTTATTAATGCTTTTTTTCACATCAGAATGCCAGTCTGCCATGTCTTAATGTATCTGTTGAGGCTATTTGTATTCCTTTGCCGTACCATTTTGGATCTAACAACGTTGGCTTGATTTTCTTCTGTTACTTATTTTGAAATTTAGATGCCATTTTTTCATTAGCAAGCTTTGCAGAATGATTTCAGCACTGTGGGTTCTTATTTGAGAAAAGCATGTATGTAAACAGACTAGAACAGAAGCTTAAAATGTATGCATTACATGGTTTTAACCATACAATGAGTTCAGCTCGGTCATTTTCAATATTGGAAGTCAACGCTTTTAGCATTTCCTTTCTTGGGAAAAAAAAAAAAAAAGCTTGCCTTGATGTGCTCTTATTGACTTCTCTCAGGGCTACATAAAGAATTTCAGTTTATCCTTTTCTGAATCTAAGAATGAGATACACTGTGATCGTTAACAACACTTCTGTCAGAGGCACTATTTAATATCTACTATTGGCAACTTTCACGGTAAAAGGTGGCCTGTTCTGGGTGATTATTTCAGAATAGGCCAAGTTTTATTCTTTTCATGAAAGTCCTTTGAAAACTGGTATGGATGTCTCTTCCTTCAGGTGACATTTAATTTATGGGAGATAATGTGGAGCCTGACAATGCAAAATGAGCTCACAGTACGTGACTGCTCAGATTTTAGGTGACTTTCATTTGCAGAAGTAATCATTCACTAACTTGTGTTGTTCATATTTTTCCCTAGATATGGAAGCTTAGTGGACAATTTTTTTCAGAGAGAGTGGGGAGGTGCTGGAACAGGCTGCCCAGAGAGGTTGTGGATGCCCCATCCCTGGAGGTGTTCAAGGCCAGATTGGATGGGGCACTGGGCAGCCTAGTCTAGTATTAAATAGGTCTAGTATTGAATGGGGAGGTTGGTGGCCCTGCCTGTGGCAAGGGGGTTGGAGATTCATGATCCTTGAGGTCCCTTCCATCCCTGTCCGTTCTGTGATTCTGTGATTTTAGATGTATATGTTAATTGGATATGGAACCTACTGCTTTAGAGACCCATGGTGTTCTCTGAACACAGAACAGATCCTCATGGTTTTCTGCAACTATTTCATAAAATCACTATATTCTTGTCTATTGCACTGCCTTCTAATTAGTTACTGGATCACATCCCATTTAAGTAAGACATAAAATGACTCACTGTTCCTCTATTTCCCCACATTAGACCCTGAATTTTAGTTTCATAGGGAATGAGTGACTTTGTGAAGCTGGTTGCCAATTCCTGCCTGATTGCTGCATCCCAGCCCTTGTAGAAGCCAGGACTCTACACTTCCACCCATTCAAAGACCTTTGTGAGGATGGGAATTAGGCAAGTAGTGTTTACAAAATGCTCTTGGTTTTCAAAATATTCTACCAGAAAGTAAAACAGAGTTAGTAACAGACATTAAGCCTTTCTTTTGTTGTTTGCTCCATTACTTCCACACAGATTGACACTTTATTCTGAAGGAGATCCCTGGCCATGCATTTCTGCAGAGCTCTGAATCTCAGCCACAAACCTTTGGGTCTGCAGTGAAGGTGTGTGTGCAGCCTGAAGGCAGAGGTTTTACATCAGTTTGCACCTTGAGAATGTGTTACACATACACTTGGCCTCTTTTCCATTGATTTTGGGCACAGTAGCTGTGTGGCCTTAATACTATATTTTGTGATATTTAATTTATTGCTATATAACTTGAAGTGATGGTATTATTCATATTAAATTATGACCTCTGTGTAGAAGACTATGAAAATATGGAAGTAGAAGCGATCTCAAAAAGAACACTCAGTCCTGAGGCCTGCTCTGAGAGAAAGTACCTAGCTCATAACTTAAAAATCAGTTTAATAATCTCCAGTCTACACTAAAATATGTAATGAACCTTTCATGATGACCCTTAATGAGTATGCCCTAAGTCCTCACTCCTCCCACTGTGATTCAGACCTTCCTCTGTTTCGTTCCATCCTGCTGTTTTAGAACCAATTATCAATATCAGTTTGAAATCTGATCCTGTCTCTCAAAGTGCTTTAACTCCTCTCACGCTGGTTTGTATAAGCTGCCTGTTTTTCGTTTGCTCTTATATAAATGTCTGCATCTAAGCATAGGTGAGAATGTTCAACAGAACTTAACTTGGGACAGACGCTATGGGACTTGAAATGTCACCCTAGCTTGCTAGCAAAACATTGATAATCGTGCTTTGAATGTTCCCTTGCTTCCAGTTCAGTACATTACAGTGAGTTCTTTTAATCTCTTTCACAAATACATGTGACACTTGTTAGAGCCGTCCAATTCACATTAGATGCATATTTTACTTCCTCCTTACTTTTTTTTTCCACAAGAAATTGATTGTATTTGTGAGCATCTTTCATATCTTGCAGCTTGAGTCATTACTTTCCAGGGGCTCTCTGTTTTCCCTTTTCAGGGCAGACATTATGCCTGATTTTCTGTAGCCTTCTGGGCCACCTCTCATTCCATATATACCTTCTTGAGCGGTACAGAGATGTTTTTACTGGGTCCTCTGGTAGTCTATACTGAAGGCCCTGCCACACTGCTAAATTGATTATGTCTGCATTTCATAAATATTCTTTAACTAGTTCTTTCTCTATTTCAGCCTAATGTCTTGTTAAATTAGGTTGTACTTCTGGTCACAGTAAGTTTGGGGAAAAGCTGAAGTAATCAAGTCACAGATAATAGCAGGCAGGTGATCCCTGATTTCCTCTCTTGTTCTGCTGTGTAACATCTATACTTTCTTTTGACCTTTTCTTATAATGAATTCTAAGGCTTAGTTTTGCTACTTTCTGTCCATTGGTACTTTGTACTTATTTTGCATCCTAAAGTTACTGAGGCTGCCATACCTCTAGGTGCTGGTATTATACGTTTGTTTATAACCATGAGTTTATTTTCTATTTTTTGTACTATGGGGGTTTTCAATTCATTGATGGTCCCCCAGTGCTGCTGTACTGGTCTACTGCAACACCCCTTTAGTACCCCATGCAACTGGGCAGCTCTGACTCAAGCTCATTGTTTTGATCACTATTCCTTTATCTCAGCAATTTCTAGCAAGTCAAAACTGGGACATTTGTAAAGGGTCTTCTTTTCTTTGCACTATGTTGTCAGCGTCCTTCAACAAATAGGCAAAAGACAGGCAATAAGAAAGTATGGAAGTGTTTTCCATTTCTGGTAAGTGTTTGGGAGGTACTCACGACAGTAGGAGAATAAGCAGGAGAGTAAGTCTCTCCTGCTACATGCTACAGTTGCTGACAATTTTCAAATTCCTCTCTTAAAACTCAAGTTATTTTGGTCTTTTCAGCCACAGGGTGTATCTATGAACAATGAAGTGCAGCATCTTTTACATTCTGAATCAGTGCTCTGGTGGAAAAAAAATAAATACAAGGCATTGTTCTGACTTACTTTTTCAAATGCTGACAAGATATAACACACTTCATATTTATGTGTAAAACGTGTAAAATAAAAATGTATTCTGTTAAAAAAATGGATTAGCACTTATTGCTACTATGTCTTAATCCGCACTAGTCATAGAGTTAATGATCTGTAAGAACTTGTTGCTCCACAAAAGCTCAGCCCTAACCATTTTGCCAAAACATTTATTAAAAGAATAAATCAACAAAACTTTCCTGCTTGATGAGGAATAACACTGTGAAGAGTATCACATCTCATCTCTGAGATCAGTGAGAGCTGTTAAGGTGTGCATTAGGTGCCACACTGCACTGAGGGATGAAGTTTAAGACACTCAGACATTTTTGTATTAAAACATTTTACTATGAGTGTTACATAGTTGAGACAAGTTTCTGGGTCTAGGATCTGTGATAAACAAGATCTTTTGTAATTCAAATTTAGTTAATATTTGGTAAATTTTTAAAGGCTCAGTTATTTATTGAGGTACAACTGGTATGTCTTGTTGTTGTGACATACACATGCTTACACTGCTGCTTTTCCTTCTTTCTCTGTGTATGGCTTATGCACAGTCAAGAACTTCTCTTACTCCTATTGGAAAAATGAAAGACAGAGGGGGGAGTTTGATCACATATAATTAAAAGGAAAAATAACAGTATAATTTCTATATTGCCAAGAGCTGCCTCCTGCAATTAGAGTTTGAATGTTCTCTGCAGTAGCTACACCTTAAGTTTTCTCAAAGCATTTTGCATACATTTTGTGACAATTTATGCATATTCCAAAACACAAAACAGCTGAACATTGACTCCTTATCATAATAGACATTTAGGAGACAGAGATTTGTTACACAGGTTTTTTTCTGCTGTGCAGTCTATTCTGAGTTTGATGTATGAAGCATTTTAGGAAGAGAAATTATTTTTTTTATGAGTTTTATTGTCTCAACAATGCCAAAAGGAGAAGAAAATTAGTCTTCCTTTTCCATAATAAGCTGAACGCATATGTCAGCAATACTAACAGGAAAATATGTGAGCTGAAAACAACATTCATCATTATTGCTTTGTTCACCTAAAATCCTCATTTAGAGCCTATATTACTGAAAAGATTTTTTTGCAACTATTTGCCAGTCTAACATTTAAAGATGTTTTTATATAGACTAATTGAATTCAAGTTTCAAAATATTTTTGTTTAATCCCCCCACCCCCTTTTTACTGTATTTTTAGCAAGCACAAAACATCTTCTTGATTTTCTTCTGTGTGTGTATTGTTTTGGTTTGTTTGATGTGAGTCTCTTGGAAGACTTTGAACAAATTTCTCTAGTAATTTCTGAGTACCAAGAGTGTAAAAACATGGTTTCTTTCAGAACGCTCTTTATCACTTTTGCTGTCATTTGCACAGATGACTCCTGAATGCCACCACTGAACCACTCACTGATTTACCATTGACTGGATAAAGCTGAGAGCACTTGTAATTGGCTGTACACACTCTGTGGATCTTGTCAAGAATGAGAATTTGCATCTGAGAACATTTAATGCCTCTGAAACGCCAGTTTCTTAAGACACTACTTCCCTTTTCAGATTGTATGCAATTTTTAATATGGTACTGTGATAATAATGTTTTGAGAACAATTTGGTGGCTTTCTGCCATCTCCTTAAGGCTCTCAGGTCATGCAGGTGATTGATAGGGGAAATATAAGAAGCCCAGGTTAGTTGGGACCACATAAAGTTCTGTATTTTCTTTAATAAATGAGGTCTGAGGTATACATGCATTGTAGCACATGGGAACCCAGTGTGGATGCAATCCAGGCTCCTTTCTCTGGCTAGCAGTTAGCTGCAGCTGACTGTAATTGTGACACGTAGACTCAGATGTGCTGGAATACATCTGTAGTGCTGGTAGACTGTCCTTTAATAGCCACAGTCCTGGGATTCTTTTGAGCAGCTATCGTTTTTCCTCCCTTTCTTGCAAATGTTCCTTACTGTAAGGTGGCTTAAGTGCTTAGGCTGCATTATGGCCCAGATTTGGATCTTTCTCGTATTTGCACAAATGAGTTCCAAAAGAGTAAATGGAATAATACTATGAAAATAGTTATAGAAGCAGAATCAGCACTGATCAGCTAAGGTGTATTAAAAGTTTATGGGTCAGTAATGTAAGTACGGATCAGCAGCTTTTCATTGAAGATAATGAATCTACTGTGAGTTGGACTGGCTGAAGATTTGGCCTCAGGTCACACAAAAGTTTGTTATATCCATATTCTGCCTGAAGAATTTACAGTGCTTTGAAGCTTTATACTGTGAAGGATTTTAGGTGGTTTATCACTAAGTACTTTTTCACCATGAATATCCACAGTGGTTTTAAAGTTTGTGACTTCTTCAAGTATCTAAACTTACTTTAATATACTCCACATTTCAGAAAAAATATTTTTATTTAAAAAAAAATATATAAACTTTTGGCTCTTTTATGAAGGTAGAAAAGTGTGAAAGAGAGGATATTTCGTTATGACAGTCTTGATGTGTGCCAAATGGTCAGTATGTGGGCAAGTCAAGGTTTCAGTGGCTGCCATAATCTGGCAGTAGTGCACAATGTTCTCATCTAACTTTGCTTTTCTTGTCAGATATGTGAAATATACTGTGCAGCTCAAGCTGTACAAAGTTAAAGAGCCTCTAAAATCGCCATTTAGTTATTAACTCTTTATTCAAGAAAAAAATAGGGGAAAAATCTGTTAAGCTTCTAATTTATTGATCTCAAAGAATTCATAAGATTTTAAGTATTACTGTACTATTCCTTGTGTGTATGTTTTAGGAAACCATAGATTGACCAAATAGTTCATTTGTGTATTTATAATTTACTGTAGTTAGATGAAGTATATTTAAATTGTATTTTGAAATAGAATTTGAACTATCTTTTATATTTGGCAAAACCGAATGTAACAGATTGTAACATCTCTGAACGTGCCAGAAATCAATACAGTCCCTTAAGTGGAACCAGTGCGAGGCTTTGAGAACTTGAGGGAGCTGTTTAACATTAGCACTCTTTAATATAGGCTAAATGTATGTTATTTTCACTTACAGCTTGATCTACTATTCTGCTAAGTCTCTGTGGATAGTGTGAGTGGAAAGAGGGAGGCAGAAAAGGCTCAGTTCCTCTTAGTCAGGATCTGCTTATTCCTTGAGCCTCCATTGACATTGAAGATAATTTTTTGACATTGACATTGACATTGACATTGAAGATAATTTTTAAAGACTCAAAAGGAAAGCAAATGCAAAGTAATGTATAGCAACACATGAATCACAGTAAGTATATTCAAATTACAGTATACACACTACACTGTAACAGACTACTTGGTTTAGTCTCACAGGCAGTAATGCATGGAATATATGCCTAATATGAAGAACTACTGATTATATCCCTGCATATAGGTGCTATCAAAAAAATCCCACATGCCTCTCTTTGCAAGGCCTTGTATGTCAAATTATCCATATATCACAAGTTATAGCCAGGGGGATAGATTGCCCCAAGGCAAGTCACCAGTGCTTTCCTTCAGTCAACATCAGTCATATGGTCTTCTTGTTAGGTGTGATGATAGACCCATCAGATATTTGTTGCTTTTCTTTTCCACAATGACCAAATTTCTGATTACTGTCTTTATGGGATCAGCTATATGAAGTCATTTTGTACTGTTTTTTCCGGAGAGATTACATTGTGAGAATGAATATAGAAGGTTTTCATGGAACTCAGTTCCTATTTACTCCTCTCTTACCCAAAGCTGAAAAAATTTACTCCAGGGGTCTCGCTGTCAGAGAGCGGTCTATAAAGCAGAATGTTTTGTGCAGGACTGTTCATAATAGCTGTAAAAATTTTACTGAAATCTTGAATGAAACCATTTTCTTGAGATAAAACCCTAACTGGAATTTGAATCTTATCTGAAGAACTACTAGCATTCAGTTTTGAAACTAAAATCTCTAATAGAGTCAGTATTAGAAAGCTATTTGCAATGAAATGTATGAAAACATGAGAAAGTCATGGAGCAATTCCTTCTTTGTGTGAAAAGAACAGATTTCTGCCATCTTGCCTGCTAGCCATTTTTAACTGTATTCATTTCAAATAAATGAATATTAATGTCTCTACTGTAATTAATAAAGCTTGTTCCTGAACGGTTTTCCCCTTCAAATTAATTTCCACTTTCATTTAATTAATTTATAGAGATTTTATTTCATGTAAGCTAATTATGATTTTTTTCTTTTAGAGGTAAAAAAGTTCATACAATAAATGTTATTACTTTAACAAGTATAATGAGGGCACGCAGTAGCTGGGAGCTGCTTCTTTATCCATCAGCCAAGGCATAAGTAAGGTATGAGGTCTGCTATGTCATGTGCACCTAATTGCAATAATGCCTGCACTGGAGGCAAATATACATTTTCCTCATTGACCTTAATAACTACAACACTTTGCCTTGTAAATAAGTTGTAAATACTGAGATAAGAAGTACAATCACCCTGAGTGTCAGCGGTGTGAGCTGTGCTTAATATATTCACTGCCTTCTTTGTATGTAGCATATTCCTAAAAATTACCTAAGTACTTCTCTGCAACAATATGAAATGAAGGTCTGAATGTGTGAATTTACAATCCCATAGAAGTCAAAATGAATTTTTAAAACAATTTCAACCATTGATACATAAACTCTAAGTTTACTCTATTGGTGTAAACGGTGACATTTGCTTAGAAAAGGGTACTGTGAGCCTATAAAACAAGCAATTAATACAAATGATGTGCGTATTTAATATGAAAGTGCTTTGAAATGTTTCACTCTAGAAAAGGATTACTGAGGAAAGCAGTCTTTTCCATTTCTATATTATGTGATTGCTCACATTTTGAAAGTATTTGCTCATCTTCCCAATAATTATGGTACCCACAAAGACTGAATCAATAACATAAGCCTGGCAGAGGCTTAGAATTGGCAACAGTTTAGAACTAGTTGCTCTCTGATTTAAACCTTTACAAATGATGGCTATAAATGAAAGTTTTTCCTTGGGATTTCCACTGATGTGTCTCCATCATAACAAATTGAAATTGAAAGCAGGACTTTGATCTTAATAAGATGCAAGCTATTATTTAAGATTTGAATGTTGTGAACAATAAAAGTATTCCTTCAAAACAAATAAAATTCAGAACAGAGAGAAATAGGGGTACTATATACTTCTGAAAGTATACTGGTCTGGATATTTCCAAAGACATCTTTTACTTTTTCTGTGAAACTGAGATCTTTTGTAACCCAATCATTTTCTCTTTTATAGAGATTGATTCTGCCTGGAATATATGATACGTCACATCCTAGTATTATAACTGATATTTTTCTCCTTTTTGTCTATAAAAATGTAAAAAACGATACCTTCTCTTGTTAAATAGCTGCTCTGTAGCCATGTATTGCAAAAGTCATTTTTGTACAAAGAACTATAAGGCAGCTGGAAAGGTATTTCTCCCCGTAGTTTCATTGCAATTAAAAGATGTTAAAAGGATGTTTAAAGATACCTAGGCAGCTCCTATTTACAAATATCATGGGAATGGATAACTGCCAACTTCCAAATGCTGATGAGTATTTTAGAAAGGACTTTTTTGTTGACTCAGCAGTTTGTCTATTCCCTCCAGCCCCACCACTTTTTTTTTTTTTTTTCCTTTTAAAGGATACCTTTATGTAGCTGTGGTGTGCTGCATAACTAGATGACAGAGATGATGCTGTGTGCACAGCTCAGCTCATGCAGTGGGGCTGATGACAGTGCTGTGGGGCTCATGCCAAGCTGGCAGATGCAAACTGTAATGCTGCTGCGGGCGGCAGGGGAAAGCCCTGAGCACAAGGCTGGGCACTGCAGGTCTGCAGCCCTTCTCTGCCTGCTCAGATTTGGGCTGGTGAGAGCAGTTGGGGATGGGCTGTGGAACCACCCTACAAACAGAGTGTATTGGCTTAGGCTCGTCAGTTAAATTCATTCTTTTTTAAAACAAAACAAATTGCCTCTTTTTATTTTTATTTTTTTTATTTTTTCCGATAAGGTTTGGAGAAAGACCTTTGGAAGACAGTGCTCCTTTGCACAGTCCTTATCAGGAGGCAATACTTGGATTCACTTCCTTCCCCTTTATCTTTATTGAGTGTAGATTGAAATCTTTTTTTCTCAGAGAATATCCTATATATTCAGCCAACTGTTACAGTTATCCTTAAGTTGCTTTAGACATTATTAAAGCTGCAGAGAGTATGGTGTCATACAGATTAGGAAGAACTCAGACTTGACTGATGCAGGAGCCTACTTTTCTTTGCAATAATGACAGCAGAATAAATTGCTTTAGTGCTGGAATACTCCACCACATTCTTTGTGCTTCTCTTTTCCCCCTAGTACTTCCATATGTAGTATAACTGTAATATTGCAAGGCTGACCTCAAAATTGTGACAGCAAGTCTCTCAAATCAAAAGCTGTACAGTAGCTTCCATCTCACACTCAGCAGGGCTTTCCCGCATCTGTGGAGCTGTACCATGGCTTTTTTCCTGCTCCAAATCCATCGCTGCATACCGTGCCGTGCGTTCAGGCTGCTCTGTGAGTCAAGTTGAAAAAGCGATAACGTGCTGCAGCTGGTGACTTGCAACTTAGCAGATATAATTCCTACTAAAGGAACATCACTAAAATTTACATTCCACCCACTCATCTGATCCAAGGTGTGAAGTTTTTCAGACAAAGAGAAGCAACTTCAGAGATCTGCACTGTATGCTGTTGTACCTAGATGGCGCACAGCACCGAGTAGTTCAGACCTCTGCCTCTAGACTGTAATGACAGGTCTTCTCCCTGTGTTTAGTATCCAAAGCTGGATGGAGCTACTGCTGTCAGAGCAGATGCCCTAGCTATGCCAATCAAACTGGTGTGGCAGGCTACTTGGTGAGGATATCTAATCAAGCGCTATGTAATTTTTTGAGGAATTGGTAATCATTATAAAGATACAAGTACTGATCAGCATAGATAAGCCTTGAATGATTTCAGGCAGAACAAGGAGAACAGAAACGGAATTGGGAACACATTTGAGAACCAACAACTCTGTTGCTTATTCTCCAGTCATGTGCCGAAATAGGACCTCACCTGAAGTACAGTGTTCAGATGTGGAGTCCTCAGAGGAGAGACATGAACCCATTGGAGCATAGCTAGAGGAGGGCCACAAAAATGATCCAAGGGATGGAACGCCTCCCCTGTGAGGACAAGCTGAGAGCTGGGACTGTGCAGCCTTAGCAAGAGAAGGTTCTGGGGAGACCCGAGAGCGGCCTGTCAGTGTCTAAAGGGGGGCTGTAAGAAATAAGGGAACAGACTCTTTAGCAGGGTCTGTTGTGATAGGACAAGGAGAAATGCTTTCAAGCTAAAAGAGGGGAGATTTAGATTGGATATAAGGAAGAAGTATTTTTTTGCAGTAAGGGTGATGAGGCAGTGGAACTAGGGTAGCCTGGAGAGGTGCTGGATGCCTTGGAGGTGTTCAAGGGCAGGCTGGATGGGGCTCTAAGCAGCTGATCTAGCTGTCAGTGTCCCTTTCCAGTGCAGGGAAAGTCCTTCCAACTGAAACGGTTCTATGATTCTATGACTACCAGCCTTTCCTGTGCTTTTACTACAACCTCAGGCAGCCTCCATCAGCTTGGTTTAAGAGCAAAATAATGTTCAGATCAGAGGTATCAAGTGAGAACAGTTGGTGAGAGCACATCAGCACCTGAATGCAATCCTAGGTTATCACTGGCATCAAGATGTGAATCTATATGGAGGAATGTGAAGATTTCAGACCCCTCTTTGTTTACTGACGGGGCAAGAGGAGAGGCCAAGGAAGACTGCCATACAGATTCATACTTTCATTGTCAAGATAAATAAGATGCAAGGGGCTGAGAAGCCTCATGAAAATGTTAGTGCAGTTGATTCTGTGGGCTTTCATCTGCTGATCAGATGTGTAAGACTATTTCTGGAGGAGCGGACACATCTTTCAGAGAAAAGAAATAAGGGAGACAGAGAGCAAAAGCAGTAAAAATCAGTGATAAGCTTTTGTGAGCAGATATAGTGGGTTATCTTGATTTCAAATACTTGAGGCATGATCAAGAAAGTAATGAAAATCACTACAGAGAAAACAGTCAAAAAAGTCAGTATGGTGAGATCAGTGCAATAGGAAAGGGTGCTAAGCTGCAGTAACGGTACTAGCTACACCAGCTTTTACTAAAAGAACAGAAATGGCCTATGAAAGTTGCTAGCTGTCATAGTGCAGGATTTCGCTGGTTATGTTGTCACAAAGATTAAATAAAATGGACTGAGAAATCCTCCACAGTAGCATAACTCTGTGTTTTTTTGTGAGGAAGAAGAGAGAGGGAGGACTGAAGGAGAGAGTGAAAAATGCTATTTCACCTTTCTATGATTTTTGTAATGCTTCCTGGCATTCCAGTGATTTATAGGAACAGCAACAATCATCAAGAGTTGGCAACAGTACAGGCAGAGTAAGCTGACGAAAGATGAAATTAATAGCAGCTGTATATGCTTAAGGGATCAATGATGTATTGGTGCTATTTCTTTTTCAATGTCATATGCTGTGCTAGTGCAGGAGGCTAGATGATATCTAAAGACACTGACCTACAATCTACTCTGTTTCCTCAATGCCTTGCTAATATTTTATTGAGGGTTTGACTATACTGCAGCTTAAAACAGAACTTTGCCAACTGCAGGAGAAAGATACAAAAGACAATTTCTTGCAGTTTGTACAGAGAAAAGGAGGCTGCCGGATTTAATCATTACTCATAATCTTCTCAAGCCAGTGGAGCTCAAAACAGCAGTGAGAGAAAATGTCAGAGACCTTGCCTTGGTAAAGGATTACTCATCATCACGTTTTAGTGTCTGAGCCCACAGATCCAGCCTCTTCCCTTCACACTGCTGTTACCTGCTGGAGGAAGGGACATGTACCATGACAGAGGAAAGTGCAGTAGGCTCTAGACTGGGCTCTATGTTAGTGCTGCTTAAAACCAAATGGTGAAGCTTGCTTTGATATGTGGTGGCATGTGTTTCCAGAGTGCTTTTAGTGCAGGAGAATCCACCCATCTTGTCAAATTGGATTAATTGCTTCTATTGGGTTATTGTCTTTCTTGCCAAAGAACCATTCCTGATTTTGGATACCTCTCCTGCCTGATGAGCTGCATATGCTGTCTGATTCCTTGCCCTGTTCAGTCAGCTACTCCTGCTGTCTGAACCTATGCTACTCAGGCCTGTGGCTGTCAGATCCTGTTGTTTTTATAATCAATTGCTTTCTTTTCATTCTGCTTATGATACGGCGTTTTCTGGTCCTATTGCCTGGTCTTGGGGCTCTGACACGTTGTCTAATACTGCAGCTGCTCCGCAGTTCTGCTTGCTGAGTTCTTACCATCTCAGCCAACAGCTGCACTGCCTCCTGTGTCTAAGTTCCAGCTATCTGATCAGCTGATTTTGCCAAGAGAGCCTTCCGTGGTCTAACCCTATCATCTGTCTCAGTAACTGTAGGATTAGTTCTTCTAGCACATATGTTCTGGATGTGTGATGATACATTTCATATGTCATCTAGATAATACACTATTTTCAGATTGATTCAAATATCTGAGCATCTTCTTCTCACTCATTTTTGCCTTTCTCATGTTAAATTTCAGTGTGCTGTGAACGCACTTCATTTATCCAAGGAATTTCTGTTTCCTTGCAGATTTTTTATCAGCTGCTCTTTAGCATCTATTTTTACTTTCACAGCTTCTGTTAGTCAAAGATTTTGATGTGCGAGCTGCTATTCTTGCAGCCCCATGTCTACCACCCTCAGTTTAATCATCCCCATTGTCTGCTGCTGCCCAATCAGCAGCAATTTCTTTTTCTTTTGTGCAGGCCTGCTCTGATCTGATCAGTACTTTCTGCCATGTGACTGCTCCTGGTTATCTTTCCTACTGGTTAATCATCACAAGCTGTTCTCTTGCTCAGTGCTGGATAATTACCTACTCTTGCTGGTTTTGGTGGTTGTTCTGTAGACTACAGAGTGGAGTCAAACAATTCTTGGAAGGCCAAGATTAAAGTACATAGTGCAGTAATGAAAATGCTGGGCTTTTGTAGGATTAATATCCTGGAGTTAAATAGATGAATCAGCACTGTTAGATACAGGCTTTGCAGATAGCTGCATTTCAGTAAGCAGTAGTCAATACAAAAGTTTTTGTCTTTTTCCTTCAATTTTTCATATTGTTCCCTTTCATTATATCCTTCTGTTTATGTGGTAAATATGTCATCAACCAAAAATGTGTACATCTAGGCTATGGCTTTCATTTTTCAACTCATGTTTCCTTCTATGTATAAGGGCTGCTCCAAAAGTAATGCCTTCTACTTTATCATATCAGCCCACAATGTCAGAGGCAGATATTGGTGGCAGTAGAGGATGAACCTTCCCACCAATATACCATTACACGTTGTTGCTGTGTGACAGATGGCTGCAGAGGGCCAGTCGGACACAATGGCATCTGCCATGGAGCAAAGGTGTGGAATCAAATTCCTCTATTTGGAAAAATGGCACTTACTGACATTCACTGATACTTGCTGAACATTTATGGAGACCAAACAGTGGATGTGAGCACAGTGAGGCAGTGGGTGGTGCATTTCAGCAGTGGTGACAGTGACATGAAAGACAAACCACGTTCCAGATGGCCATGCTCAGCTGTCATCCCACAAAATGAAGAGCAGCTTGATCAGCTCATCCATGCGAATCTCAGCTAGTGGTGGTGACTATTGAAACACAGTGTTTTGTAGCTGAGAATGTGCTCTATAAAACAGCAATATTGTGCTTTTTGCATCTATTTTAGTTTCCATGGAAATAAGTAGGAGGCATTACTTTTGGAGTGACCTACGCACTTACCCACCCAGCACTGCTAGACTGACTCCTTGTTCACTCCTTTATTGTAATATAAAATAAGAGCTCTATGCTCAACTGGTAAAAATTATCCTAGTTCATTGACTTCAGTGGACCCTGATAATTAGACAGTTCCTCTGTCTGGAGGAGAAGACATGCTGTGACTAAAGAGCACTGATTCATATTGCTGGCTGAGAAAAACCGATTGATTATCTTTGCTTTCCAGACAAGGATTAGGAAATAGTTGAGGAGAATAAAAGCACGTTACAGACATAACTAATGTCTTTAAAAGATATCAGATAGCAAGATGCATTTTTCACAGCCGTGCAAGCACACATGGTTCTTTTTAGGAATGATATACCTTTCCTTCCTAAAAGATCCCCCCCCCACACACATAGCTCTTAGGAGAATGGCTGAGGTTAAATTTTGAGCTTTATCTCTCAATATTTTGACTGTGTGGGTTACAATCCTGATATATATCGGAAACATAAATTTGCCAACTTCTTGTTCCACATCAAATTGGTGTGTCACAACCTGTCTCAACTTGCAGCTGCTTAGAGAAAAATTCCATCCTTGTCCTAACACAACAGAGGCCTAAGCTGCAGGGAAACAGCAGTTCCAGGGCTTTGTCTTTAGTAAAATCAAAGGACTCCATTTTTCCTGTGCGACTCTATTGAGCAAATGACATCTATTTTATTTTTTCCCTTAATAGAGACCATTTTATGAGAAAGAGTTGTTTTTGTAAAAAAGACTTCTGTGTCACAGTTTTTTTATTTATTTGTTTGTTTGCCAGTGACAGAAAATCATTTTTCATCTTCAGATTGTTTTGAAATGCCTCATTGCAAAAAAGAAACCCCCTGTAAAGATTGATCGAATTCTACATTCTTAGTAATTATTTTACATGTCTTTGCAACTGAATTACTCTTTCTGAAGTCCATGAAGAAAAATCTTTCGGGGGGCCCTATGCCTAATTGAGGAGGAGGGCTGTGAGGAATGAGGAGAGGAAACTTGATTACACCCACCAGAGTTTCATTATAGATGACCAAGATCTATAGATGATCACGTTAGGAATAATAATAATAATAAAAACTTGCACTGAAGGAGAGACCAGCTGGGTCCTTGCTAGAGTTTGCTGCTAGTTTTCTTTTCCAGAGAAGGAGAATCTTTCAGTTCATATGGTGGCTTGTTCTTATCTTTACTTCTCATCTTTACTGTTAATTCTTCTGCTGTAGTATGTCTACTTTGCCCTGAAACAGCCAGGGTCAGGCGGAGTGATTCACAACTTAATATTACTGATTTTCATAAGGGAGGGCCTCTTTTTTTTTCTTCTTTAAACTAGATAATGAATGTTTAATTGTAGAAGGCTTTTGGTCAGTCCATGTTGTGCTGCCAATTACATAAAATGTATGTGGCTCTTAACCACAGAACATTCTGGGATTTGTTTACACCTTAATCCACATGCCCATTATTCTGTAATTTTACTGTCCCTGTAGACGAAGCACTGGAAGTATTTAATTTGAGACTCTCTGTTAAAGTTCTCTGATACTTTTTTTTCCATATCTGCAAAACACATTTTTAATTATTCAGTTTTTCCCTGTTCATTTGACCACATGCAAACCTCTTCACTACTTTCTCTTCTGTTTTCCCTGTGTTTTTCACTATCTTTCCCCTACCTGTAGTTAAATAAATGAAAATATCCAACTGTCTTCATCTAAAGACTTGGTTTTTGTTCAAAGCTTTAGGATTTCTTGTGTTGTGCATTGAAGTTAATAAAATGATATACTTTTCATACTGGTATAAAATTAGGTGATAGTTTTTTTGCAAGTTTTTTTGTTTTTGTTTTTTTTTTTAACAGACTGAACAAGATACGTAGAAATGCCATGCTTCTACTTACTGCCATGTCCATTAAAATAATGAATGACCTCAAACACAGGAAAATCACTGTGCACAATATGCCTTCATCATCTCATCTTAAAAAAAAAAAAAAAAACCACACACACAAAACAACAAGCAAACAAAATCCTGAGCAAACCTCAGTACAATTTATAAAAAAGCACCGAAATTTTCATGTGAGATTGTGGTATTTTAATCTCTCTTTGAAATAAGTTCTTTTATCAGTATAGAGTTGGTCCCTCTTTGTTTTGAACTCTCTCCTATCTGGGGGAAGAAGTTAGAACTTTTCTAAATCTAGACAAGTTTTCAAAGCTCTCTGAGTGAGAAGCAAGTATTGATTCTGATAATTTCCATAACAGTTTCAGAACCTGGGGAACAAGAATTAGGAGATTAAGAGACTCATGCTCGTTGAATTCACCCTGAAGGGATGCAGGTATCTGAGTAAGAAGATTTGTTAGTGGGAAGTTGGATGTGGCAGCTTCCCGAAGAGCCTTTCAAACCTATTTTTTATGATTGTCTTCAAATGAAGGAAACGGATTTATGAAATTTTAAAGAGCTATTTAATTTTCAGGTGGTCCCCCAAATGCTCTTCTATTTAGACAAATCTTTCAGGCTTACTGAATCTGAAAAATTAGAAGGATATTAAAACACATAGATTTACTTTATGTGAAATATCTTTCCATGTTTGGGGAAATATTTGAATATTCTAATTCTATCTCATAGATTCCTTAAATTCTAAAGTTTACCATAGCAGGAAATATTTCATCCTTTCCATCCGCTGCAATCTCAGTAGAAATAGACTTTTCCTGGCTTCTTGGTGCTATTTTTTCAGTTCAGCTCTATTTAATACTATTATTTCTATCTGTCTTTCCTTCCATATCAACACAATGGCTTGACAGTACAGATTAATGAGAATTCTTGTAGCCTCTTTGTGTAAGATAGAAATCAAGAATTTTTTTCAGGTCATTATTTCCAGTTATTGAATGTTAACTACTCACTGCAAAGAAAACCTCACAAGTATTTTGATTTTTCTTATATTTGACATTAAATCAAAGGAAATTGGAAACAGAAAATGAAATGAATGATTGGATTCTTCCTTTCCTGCTCAGTTTGTGGATGTTCAACATTTTCAATATTTCACACGCTATTTTACAGTTGTGATTTTTATGGCTCTTTAGGTAAAAATAAATATCTCTTAAGTTAAATTTAATGGAGTTTGATGGAGTGAAGAGTGAAAGTTCAGATGATCCATCTAGAATCTGCTAAAATAAACCAGGTCCAACAGAGAGTGTAGATAAGGCACCGAGCTGAACCGTGTGGTATCTTGAGATTAAAAACTAAATGAAGAACTGTCTTCCACAGTTTTCTTCAAACATGTTAAAAGAATCTGAAATTCCAGACGGAACTACACAAAGCATTTCAGATCTGAATGTGCCTTGAAGTCTCTGTATCTTTCATTATCTCTTTCAGTTCTTATTAGAGCATTTGAAAGCATGGGGAGCACTCAAAACAAGATGCTGTCTGCTAATACTGCTGATAGCCACGAACACCAAATGCATTTTTGGAAGATTTCAGAGTTTTTCACTGAACTGCACTATATTTAATTATTATACAAACAGAATTCTGAACAAATCCACTTCTTGTTACGCCAGTCTGGGATCTATTCATTTTTCATGAGGTAAAAAAAACAAACTAGTGAAACTCACATAATGTCATGATAGCGTTTAAGCTTTCGTGTTCCTTCTTGAGCCTGATCCAGAATTCTGATCTGATCATGAGGATGGCAGATTTTCCCTTTGGTTTCACTGATTTATTTGAAAGATTAATGGACCATTATAGAGATAGCACTTCATCTTCTAACAAACACAAAGATGTTAATCAATCAGAAGAGGAGAGTGGTATTTATCTGCTTATGAGAACATTTTGAAGCAAGTATTCACTATTACAGAAGCCATTTACTTTATAAAGTGGAATAAAATACTATTTGTATTTAAATAATCAATATACAGTTGAATAAGACCAGTGAGCCAAATACTGATCTCATTTATTCTATATGAATGAAGAGTGGATTAATTCAAAAAAATAATCCAGGAAAAATTTTCTTTATGCATTTCAGAGGAAACATTTACTAGAACGTACCTTTAAATTTGTAAATCAGTTTCTCATAGGCTTACTATGTCTGTCAGGCCTAAATCTTTGCCTAATGCCTGCAGAAGTCACAATAGAAAGTAATGATGAGGATTTATTGAGCTCATTAATAATTACAAACACTTAGCAGGATAAGAAGGTGAAAAGAAATCCACAGATTTCTTTTGAGACTCTTAGTGCTAAGTTCCGTAGGAACAACAGGAAAAAAAAAGACATAAACCTACACTTCCTTCTCTGTCATTCTTTTTATTTAACTCAGCTAATTCAAAGTGAAGCTGTTAATTAACACCCAGAGTACAGTCTTTAGTTACTGGCTTAATTACAGAAGACTTGCTGTGGGTTTTAAATTCTCCTGGGATATTTTTAAATCTGGTGGGCAGTAGTGCTGCCATCTGTTTTGGGAGCTGATGGTTAGTTGTTACTGAAAGCATTAAAATCTTGAAAACAACATTTCCTACTATCAGGGCTCATAAATAGGTCATTTTTTAAAAGTAAAATCTGTGTATACTCTGTCCTTTGCATCTGAAACAATATTTGGTGTGCTTCCCACCCTTGTGATGGGAAACAGCTGGTCTGGGAAAGCAAAATGAACAACCTGCCTATCTAGATCACACCAAGTTTTCAGACAGCTAAATGAAAGTTACAGCAGTAGATCTTCATGTTTACAGAAACTTTCAGCCAAATACAATCTTTCAGATAAAAGTCTTTTTATAACACTGTTCTAAAGAAGTCACCAGTTTGCATCGGATGCTGAAGAAATTGATCAGAACTTGCTGTTGCTTTTCAACTCAGCATTCTCTGTAGCCTGAGAGGCTCTTCTGAATTCATCTCTATGTATAAATAAGACCTGATTTTATTGGTATTACTGTTGAAGACATACTTATCAAGAATTGCCCTAAGGGGAAGAAATACCATAATGTGGACTAATTGTAGATTACTTAGTCCTCTCTTATTCTGTAATAAATGTATTTTCATTTCTTTTTAAACCCTAGTGGATGAGGTTGTTTCCCATCTGTATTGCTGGCAGAAATCTGAAAGACTTGCTTGCAGAGATCCGAATCATTTCCATGCAAATTTGCATGTAGCATTTAATTTAACATTTTCAATCAATAGAATTGTCAAGATCTGGCTGATGGTGCCTTTAAGTACAATTAGTTCACACCATATGCTTGTTGGTTTGGGATTGTTCATATTTCATTTCATGTACTTTTCAGTGATCTCAGTGTGCTCCCAGTTTTTTGTTCTTAGGACATATACCTGTAAATACCATGCCACAAAGGTGTTGTTTCCTCTTTACTTCCTCCAAATTCAAATTTGCTTTATATGAAAAAAAAAAAAAAATTGTTGTTGTTTTTGATTGTTTTGAAAAAGAAAATATTTTGAAGCTGTGAAGATTCTGAAGATAAACTGTGTTATTTCATATTTTATTCATCCTATTTACCAATGCAGTGGTGTCTCTTGGTCCAGAAAAGAAATTGGTATTTTTCCTGTAGAGAAACTGAAAAGACAAAAAAATCCACAATATTATTTTATAGTCTCTGAAAAGGCTGATCCTTTTTTTATCCTTTTTTTATGATAATGAGCAACCATGAGGAAAACTGTTCAGCTTCCTGTGGACTGAGAAAATCCAGACAATAGACTGAAGGAGAAAGACTTGCAGGAACTACAGGCCATGACTTAACATTCTTAGCGTGGATGGAAAATGCAGTATTTCCTGCGATAACAGAGAGATCTCTAGGAATCAATAAAGGCTAAGAAAAATGATGAGATAAAAACATAACATTAAGTTCCCTAATCATATGGGTTTTTAATGCCTGTTACTTAGAATATGAAGTTTTTATGTGCAGCACACTTGAAACATTTATCAGTTTTTATGTACTGATAAATAAGAGGAAGAAGGTAATGAACTGCTTAGCACTGTAGCAGGAACCAAATCGCTGTCTTAGAGATTCCACCCAATGTGGTGTTTCAGAATGAAAAGTCTCTTTTCTGTATTATAATGACTTACCACTGCTCCATATGAACGTACTTCCCCACCCTCACCAGAGAAAGCTCTCTGAGGCTGTGTTACCAACTGTTGTGCTCAGTGCCCATGGACGTAACTGAGAGAACTGCTGGTGAAAACAATTTGGCTGCACATGAAGAGAAGAGAAATGAATGTGTTTGTTTTTTTTTCCTCTCTTTACTTTCTCACTGTTTTGAGATTAATTTCAGGCTTGACCTTCGAAAGCTGAGATACCAGAAGCCTATTTTTTTTAGATATTGTTTGGGCACAGTAGAAAAGTTGCTCTCGGTACATTTCCACTGGGGAGAGCTTTGTGATTTCCCCAGTATAAAATTCTGCAGTGTATCAGTTATGATTCAATCTGGTCCTTCTCATCTTCTGGGTAAAAAAATACCACTGTTAGTTCTCTGGGGTGATTTCAGCTAGTGAATGTGTATGTGTATATAAGGTAAATACTGAGTGGCTAAATACTTGTTCTTGTGTGTTTTCTTCTAAACTGCCAGGTGGAAGTTATAAAAGTGAATTATGTAGCAAGAGTCAAGCTATCAATTTGACACAGTTTAATTCAAATACTGTACAAGGATTCTTACAGCTATTTGTTACACTTGTGTATGTGTTGAATACTAGAGATATCTTCTCAGGAAGACAAGTTCTCCAATGAAGCTCTTTATGTGTATTATTTCTGCCCCAAGAACATGAAGTTTAAATGTGCATTTATAACATGCATTCATTGCCTACGTTCCTTAAAAGACAGTTGAAATATCTTGTTCCACTGTATGCACTGCTCCCATATCAGTCACCCAACACAGCACTGATTTTGAAAGATCAAAAAAATACTTCACTGAAACCACTGAAAAAATACCCCACATTGTTGTTAAAGCAATCATTTACCTGGTTTACAAACTTCTAAGCTCTTAAGATAATACACACACATCTCATTAAGGAAAACATATGCTTTCCTTATGCAGCTTCATCACGGTGTTTTTAGTTCTCTAAACAAAAGTGAACTTAGAGATCTAATCAATTATTTAAGGCCCCGTTTATTTTATCTATCACATATCCTTCTTTATTTTTATGTTTTTTACCCTGTATTTTTGGTGACTTCCTCTCCCTTTTACCCTTGATGGACACACCTCTGATGGACTAGGTGTGGTAACAGGAGGCAGAACTCAGATATCTTGACTTTCAGATAGTGTAGGAAAAATTCTAGTTGTGTTCTGAGGAGATTTTTGACAGAAATTTCTTTTTGAAAAAGTACCTTGACTGTCAGGCTGGGGAATGTTAGCCAATTTCTTCCTATGGGTTTTTTTAAAATCAATACATAGCCATGCCACATATTCTCTGCCTTTTATTTTTTTCCAACCAATTCTACTAAATTTAAAAAACTGCATGTTTCTTCTTTTCCTTGTCTTCTCCCAGTCCATTTGTAACATGTCTGCTTTGTTGATCTTTGCTTTTGAAAATTTGCAGTTGTGTTATGCAGCAACGTTACATTTCCTCAGATTTTAACTTTTCGAGTTACTGCTGCCATGTGTGAAAGTATCCTTAGATAGTATCACTTGGAGCTTTCTTTTGAGAGGCTGCTAGTGTTGGAAGCATTTTATGGGATTAAATAGAAAATCAGTAGGATAAACATCCTGTTAGCTAGCATGTTTATTTTTATTTCCTGATTATATCTCTCTTTCTGAGAATTGCCTGTGGCAGAAAGTGTGAAGCTGTAAGTTGAGTATTCCAGCTGTCATGCAGGGATTTTTCTGGGGTAAATTGTAAAATAATAAGGAAATTACTGACCTGTTCTTACAGTCTCAAAGTAGTAGCTGTGTTAGGAGGAGCTACTTTAGAACTCAACAACAAAAAGTTCTGACCCTGGGAAGAGGATGGAATAACTTGTTCTGGATGTCATTTGAAATGGATCCACCAAGGGGACAAAAAGGCTGAACCCTCAACATAACAAAACAATATGCAGGTAGAATACAAAATCCAAAATTCATGCTCACTCGTTTTTCTAGATAAATACTTTCCATGCTGTTAAGAGTAATGATACCTTAAGAACAACTACACAAAACCTAACATGTATGTGCACTGTATTCAGACATAGTAGTGTATGTCCCAAATAATAAGAGATTAGAATTATTGTGAAATGTATGGGGCTGAATTTATGGGGCAGAAACATAAATTTTGAATTTCAGTCCTCAATTGAGTGAGCTATGTACAAACTACTCACCATAAGGATGTATGTGACCCCAACAATGGGAATTATTTAATTTTGCAGTTTTGAGAAGTCAGAAGGATGTGAAGCTAAAGGCGCACAGGGAGAGATGGATTTGAGAATTGCTACAACAACTATTTTATAAATAGTTATTATATAATTTTTTACTGCGTGGTAGAGAAAGACAGTACTCTCTTATAATACAAGCTTTTTCTTAGTGGCCTTCTCAAGATTAATTCGAATGTGTGACTGGGAGTGTCTATAGGTTTTTATGGTTTGACTTTTTTCTCATCGTGTGCAGAATACTTATTTTTCAATTTGTCAGGCCATGAATCCATCCAGTACCTTTCGTGCTTGCAGCTGCTCAGTACTAGAGAAACCAAATAATTCAAAATAAATAATTTATTGGTTGCTTTATTTGTGCTGTACATAAAAAGCTCTCACACTGTTTATACTTATTCAGTGAAAAATCCTGCGTGAGCCAGTCAGCCAGTGAGTTACTTACAAATTCAGTGCATCCATTATGTATGACCTTATACTCTAGCTGTTGTAATGGGTCACCTGAGTCACGCTGTTCCAATTTTATTGTTTCATTTCCATGATTGGATGCCATAAACTGTATATGTTGCTTTTCCAGCAATGAGTTTTGTTTGGGGACTTCTATTATCCATACTCAGTAAATTTTGCTACTCCAACTTCACTAGTGGGCAGCTGTACCAGTGCCAGTGCTTCCACCAGGGAGTCAAGACTTATTAATTCAGGCAGAGAAATGCTCTAATAGCTAATCAGCTTTGAGCCTAAATCTGGTTCTCATCCTTCGGATAAAGCCCCATTGAGAGATGGCAAGCAAGGAGTGACTTCAAAGTAAACAAATATATGTCACTAAGTCTACTCACATCTGACACACAGGGTGTCAGAATTGGCCTTTTTATGACTTCCTGCATAAAAGGCAGTGGACAGCAGCACTGCAATGGTCAGAACCAGACTGGCTCCCAAGAATCAGCAGGACTCGCACACATTTTCACTGTGGAGGCTTAGTGACCATTCTTCAAACACGGCCATGGCTTCGGTTTGAATTTGGATATTGCAAATATTTCCTTATATTTCTTTATAAGACGAAAATAATACATCGCTCTTATTTTCTTTTTGTCCCAGATTTTGATCAGGGGTGCTTGGTATCATTTGCAAATGTATCATTAAGTTGAATGAACACTGGGTCGAATTAAGAGGTTTATTTAAAGTTACAGATTCCATTTTGGAAGTGTTAGTCCAGTTCATTCGATACATATGTATATAGCGATTGAAGGTATGACACTTTGCTTTCTAAACGCAAATATGCTTAACTCAGAAGAACATTAAGATTTAATTTCTTTTTTTCCCGATGGGGAAACATCATAAAACTCCTAGATATAAGAAAAAAGTATACTGGAATAATTTGAATTAATTTCCTAAGGAATAAAGAAACACTCTTCTATGTAAGAACTAAGTGATTTATTCTTTGCTTAAAATCCGTTGGATACGTAGCCTATTTTTTTATTCTTCATGTCAAATTTTATCACCTTTCTAAAGATTGAGCTCTTCTCTATCTTCTTACATTTATCACTCAGTCCAGAGTTACAGCAGCTCTTGGATTTTTGCTGAGACACTGACAGAAAAGTCATTCATTTCCAAAGTTAACAACAGTGAGTTTTGCTTGGTGCAGCAACTTCACCAATTGGAATTTAAAATGATTATGAATGCTTAATAAAAGCAAATGCTAAAATCCAAATCTGTGAGAGGGCTATTGAAACAAAATGAAAATGTGAGAGATTTTCTGCTATTCATTTTAAATCTCTGTGTTGTTAAAACAGAAATATGTCCTTGCTTCTGTAAGCTGTGTAACAGCTTGCAGGCGGGGTGTCCTACTTCAAGAAGGAACCTGTGCTTCATTTAGAAATTGTTTGCTGACCTGGAGCAAATCTCCTTTATGAACTGTGTATTGTCTTACTAGCCTGGACCTGAATTCAAGAGAACTTATATCTACTTTTATTTCTTCTGCCAGCCTTCAGGTTTCATTCACATTATTGGAAACAAAGTAGACATGCACTTATATTCCTTCCATTGACTATTCTTTTCATGCTGATACAAGATACTGAGTTGGGTCTGATTTTGGAGAGAATCAATATGATATTGTTATGATAGCAGATAATCTTCCCCTTCTGCTACTGCAACTCATTTGTGAAAAGAACAAAATGACAGTGAATTCTCTTGTAAAGGGATTTGCTGTATGTGAATAAAGGGGGTTGCAAGAGTACCATCAGCTGTTATTACTACTTTTTTTTTTCTTTTTTTTAAGAAAATATATTTCTAGAATAAAAATACAAATTAGTGACCTATAGAAAATTTGTTACAACACTTCAACCCTAGTCAAACTTAATCTTTCCTCCTAAGTCTTCATATAACCAAGTATTTTCTTCTGTATCGTGATTGTACTATTTAGTTATTTAGTTTTCTTTTAAACTTGTTTTTCTAACTACATAATCCCAAAGTGTTTTCTCCAAATCCTGTTTTACATATAGTAATCTCATTTTTCACCACGCAGTCTGCATTCCCTAAAATTATTTCTTAGTAATGGATATGTTTGGATATGTTTATCATAGACATCTGATAACTAAAGGAAAGTTCTTAATGTTCTTACCATTTATAAAAAAAAGACTTTATTGTGATTTGATTAGTGAAGTTTTATTCCTCTTCGAATACAACAGTAATATTCCCTGTAGATGAAAACTACTTTATCCTAAATCTGTGTTAATATAGGTTATACATCTATATTAATCCTTCAGATTTCTTCTTAAAGAAGTAGTTTGAAATGAAACTTTTTTTAATTATGCGTGAATCCTCCAAATTTTTGGAAGAAGTCAGCAGCACTGGCATTGTTTTGTATAGTTGTATGCAACAGTCCGATATTTGCCTTGAAATGAGTTTAAATTAATGACATTGCACTGACTTTAAAAGAGGTACAGTCAGTGGTAGTGCTCAGAATAGATAAAGAAAATAAATGTCTTGCAGGGTAAATTATATAGGCAATCCAAAGACATACAGAATAGAGTGTATTTGATGAATTAATTTTGTTTCATTTTTAAATAGATTTTATAGATAGACAATATGTATTAAATGAATGGAAATTTTCCAATTCTTTCTGAAGGCAAGCACTGAAGGATGCATTTTCCCAATAATTTATTGAAAATGTGTTACCAAATAAATTGAATTTATCCACATAATTCAGTCTTTAAGGTCTTCCTTTATGAACATGGGAGGTAAATAGCCTTCTGAATTGATATATCAATTCTTGTTAGGCATAGTCTTTTAGTACTTCATGTTTGCTTCGGGAAGATCACACACATTTCGTTTTCCATGAGATCTGAAACAACAGTGGAAGTCATCTTCCTGAACGTGATAACTAAGCTGAATAATAACAGCATCATGTAAAGATTAATACCAAAATGAAGCAATAAATCAGATGCTGATTGTAATTGCCTGTATATGTAAAGACATTGACTAGTTAATGCATAATTTTATATCTAATATTTTATTTTGGGAAGTGTCTCTGAATCTTATTTAGCCTTAGTAGAAGTGCTGCTGCAAAGAACGAAGGCAACTCAGAACCAGTGGACAGACAATAGAGTTTCAGGCAGAGCAGGTACAGCAGAAGCATTATTTCATTCCTTTGTACGTCGTATGATGCATTTTCTTTTTAGCGTCTTTCCTGAAATATTTATTTGCTGTTATGTTTCTCCAGAGAACAGTCTACACTAAATTCCAAGAATAACCACAGGCTTTTGTTTGAAAAATACTTCTTTCCTCTTTTCCCACTTCTCCTCTCTATAATGGCCTCGTGACCTTTATCATCTCAGTATTCTTCCTCATAAATGATGTAAATACAGTACTGTATTTACAGTAGGTACAGCCAGATACAGATTTTGGAGGGGGTTCTCTGTTTACTCATCAGTTCAAATTGGGTTTCCCAACAGCAGCAGGTAGTGCAGACTGCTCACTTAACACTGTTGCTTAACCCTTCATCTCCAGAGTGTTATGTGTGACAAATACAGATCCTGAACTAAATCAGATTGTTATTCAAGAATATCTACATTTGCACTTTCTTCCTTTATTGTGCCTCTATTCCAATGAAAACAAATACATTAATAAATAAAACAGAAACTGGGCATGTAGGTATATGGTATAAATTAAGAAATGCTTGTGAAGATGAATCTGGCAGTGCTGTGTCCTTTGGAAGGATCTGATTTTATTAGAATATAAAAGTTATAATGCATAAAAAGCATCCTGAAACTATATTAATTGCATTGCTTTTTATGAGGTCTAACTTGTTAAAGAGACAAATGGTGAAAGCTGGATCATTCATGAACAGGAGAATGCTGTTGGGTCCAAAAGTTTGGAATGAAAAGTTTATACTTCAGAAAGCTGTAAGACAGACTGGCTTGTTTGGCTGTTTTTACACAGAAAAAGACCATGAGGAAATTGATAAGAAGACTGCAAGCTGGAAAACCTATGAAGTAAAATGTTGCATTGATGCTTGCCTGCTCTTTATCTGGGCTTGAAACTATATCTGTTTCATTAGTATTAAACTCTTTCATGCATTTGAAGAGCAAATTAAAGGCAAGGAAGATAAACTTAACATACATTGCCCTTAATTGTTATAGTTGAAATCCACACACAATTCCACCGTGATACATTTTTAAAGACCTATATAAATACATTTTTGAGTGCTTTTTACCTCTGAATTCACAGAAATACTTTCTCAGCACTTTCTGGCCATGCATAAAACATTGACATGAAAACACAGCAGGATGCTCACTTATTCCTGCCAAGAAGTACCTTTGTACCACAAGGGATAAAAACAATAAACAACCAACAAAAGAAAAATCTCCCTTTTTTTTTATTGTTGCCAGAATTCATTTCTGTAAAGGAAATGTTGCTCTATTAGGCTAGATGCAATCTGAGACACTGCTGGGCTGAGAATAGTTGCAACTTTTATATGAATGAGAGGTAAGCATCCTCTGTGGTGCTGGAGAAGGGTTGTTATTCATTGTAAATGTAACAATAGATAGTTTAAATTGAGTAGTAAACATGTAGCACATACAAAGAGAAAAGCTGCCTCTACTGTAAATGTTACTTATTATTATGGAAGTTTATGCTGATTTTACAAGATCATTAAGAATTTAGTAGAGAAACTAATTATTCTCCCAGAGTCACAGAGCCATTCATTTGATTTTGAGTTTTTTTCCATAGATTTTATTTCTGGATATGCTGGCTGAAATTTTTAATTCTGAATTTGTCCTAATTAAATAGCTGAAAAGGGTATAAGTTGAAAAGATTCAGAGGTTTGTCATCTTTTACTAACACCCAAATAACTGAAGTTCAGTAACAAAATTTTGGGATGTAGAGAATTTACGAACAGCTTTGAACAAGAGCAGAATAACTAACATTAACAGAATGAATAACTTAAAACTTGTACAAAATGTCCATTAGCACTGACAAATGCAGTAAGTATTTATGCTGCTTCAAAAATATTTTTTGTTAATTTTTGTGTTATGATCTTTTTTTGCATTGCTTTTGTGAGGTTGTTTGTTTGTTTCTTTGAGGGTTTTTGTTTGTTTGTTTGTTTGTTTACTGCTAAAAGTGTTAAAAGAGAACACTGATGAAAGCCAGGCAGAGTGGATTCCACCATATATGTACGTGAACAGATTCTGACGTTTCTTTACGTTTCTAAAATTCAGGATTTCTCATTAGGATTACAATCTGAAGAATAGAGTAATCTGAACTCTTTGTTTTTCTGCTGAAATTATGTATCATCACATCTAATTGAGCCTTTCATCATTGTCTACATGACATTCAAAGTATTCCTCAACATAAAAATTCCCACAGAGCTGTAAATCACTACCAATATTTGATAGTATTGACTGAATAGTACTAGATAATTGCAAAGCGTACATTTATTAGCTCTCATTACGCCTTCTCCACAAAGAGGCAGAATGCCAAATCTGAAGAAGGCCATGTGATCTCAATGTTTGGTCTTTGACATAAGAAAACCTTCATTCTTTATGGCTGACCTGTGAAAAATAATGCATCTTCACGTAAAACGTGTACATCATATTTTATACCTTGGCTAGAAACATTTCCTTTTTGCACGTTTTGTTCTTTCATGACTGCAAAGATTTGAATTTTAAATGTAAAGCTTTGGGGGCTAGAATTACATAGGGCTTCTTTGTTATTGCATTTCTTGGTACTTAGGAAAATGTATTGAGAGTTTAGGACTGTGTATCCTATGGGACTGAACTTATTGAAGAACAGCAAGTCACTATTAGAAAATGTCTGCCGGTCCCTGAGGATCTTTTTCTATTACCTACCTCTAAATGAATGACTAATATAATGGATTAATCTTTTCACCCTTGATACATGACTAGAAGACTTTATGAACTAGCAGGAATGCATTTTGATATCACTGGTGTCCTTCCCTGTCACTAATGCTGAATTTTCGAATGGTTTTTGGTACTCAACAGAATCCACAGTTCTGAATTGTTAGAGGCTAACAGTGTTGTTCTGATTCCCTTTTTCCTTAACCTCTATATGTCCCCTGCATAATTCTACCTTCTTCCAGCATCAAATCTGTGACAAGATCAAAAATGCATCTAGTCAGATAGCAAAGGTGTTCTCAATTCAAAAGTGCAACTAGAATTTTAACAAGAAAATTCAATGCAAAAATTCTGAACATGCGTATGCATAAATGAAGGTAACTTTATCAGCTTGTCTCTAAGGTTTTCCATAAACTTGGATGTATTGATTTTTTTGAGACTACTTAATATTGCCTTTCAAATACTTACTATATGAGTAATGTACGTGGAGAATATCTTTCAGAGAGCCCATTGTTAGGAGATAAAAGCTGCGAGGCTTTCTGAATGCATCCAACAACATTTTATTTGTGTGTTATATTTATAGTTGTAAGTTCAAGTAAAGATCTGAATTTTGACTTAATTGGTATGGATCTCAGTGACTTAAGTATGTTCAATTAAATATATAAAATAAAAATTGATATATTTGAAATTATACAGTTTTAAAGTCAGTATTGTGCTTCGAGGAGGTTTGCTTGGTACAGATGGGCAGTTTGAGGTAGCTTGGGGTAGCCAAATGTGCTGATTTCCTCTATGTTGTCTGTAGTGCAGGTAAGAGTGATGTGGCCTTATTTAGAACATTTTTTAGTGTGTTCTCTACAGTCAGGTCCAGGTTAATGCTTTTGACATTCCTAATATTGAGCAAGACTGGTGTCAGTGCTGTGTCAGCACTGTATCCAGTGGGTGCTCTGACCACTTGCAATGGTCAGCTAGCCAGAGCAGGCTGCCTTGTGCTAGCTCCAATTGGCACCTGGTTTGAAAGGGTAAAGCATGCATGATGCTATTAATTACTCCATCTTATTTCTCAAAGCTGAGGAAAATACCAGGTTTGTTATGAAGTCATCGCTACCCTTTTGTCACTGTGGTGTGTCCCTGGTGGGAGTCAAATACGCGGTAGTGAATTAGTGTCTCCACAAACAAGAGTATTCTTCTCCAGTAGGTGGATTAGAACAGTGGACTGTGTGTTGTGTTACTTTTTCCATCATTAAGATATGCGTTTTTTTTAAACTAATTTATAAAGATGAGAAAATCACTGCAAAAATAAATCTACTTTTATAAGAAAATAAGTACTACTGAGACTTTTGATATTGAACAGTTTCTGTGAGAATTGCCTACTTTTTAATTAATTGGCATGTAAACTGTAATAATACCCATTAAAAGCCACAACATATGCTGCAAAACTGTCCTTCAAAGCCCCTAGATGAAGTCTAAGGGGAAATAAATCAGAGGTTAGCTGAAAAGTGTGTTCTAGTCACTGAACAAACACTCTGCAATTAGAGGTTCAGATGTTGACTTTAAAAAGACAACAAACAGGTGATTTGACATTCAGACTGTACAACAGAAACAAACACAGATGCTGTCTTTAGAAACAAGACAAATCACAGTCTGATAGTTGCAGGGGAACATCACAGTGTTCTATGTTATTGCTCAGCAGAGATAAGCAAACTGTGAACTAAATAAATTGCAAGCAGTGTAAATTATGCTTCACAAAGAGGGAACAAAGAGAAGATCAAAAGGTATGGGAGTCTGCAAGATTAAAACAACGGAAATTGTTCTCTTTCTTTTCATAGTATCAGCTTTGCTTCATGCAGCACTGAGCAAGATCTGGGCAGTGCTTTCTGCAGAGGGTGTCTCTTTTGAAACTGTACTCTCATTATCAAACGCTGGAAGTTGTTCCTTAAAGTGACTTCACAGAAAACAGCAAGAGCCTTATATGTACACGTGCATACATTCCAACAGCATGCAGCTTTTTTTTTTTTTTTTTTTTTTTTTTTTTTTTTACCATAGAATCTCCCTCTATCCTTGGAAAGTAAAAATCCCAACAGTAAAATTCCTTTTTAAGAAGAACAGGACTTGAGAATAATATAAATCTTTCAGTCCTTTTATTTTGTTATTTTAAGATACTTTATGTGTAATTCTTGTTTTATTATCATTCATTTTATTGCAATCTGGCAGATGCTATGGTAGGTAAATGTCCCGTGTACTAGAAAGAATAGCTATGCAACTGAATCTCCTTGCTAGCTGAGCACCTGCTTATGACTTCTAGACTCATAACTGTTCTCAGAACAGAACGGGAACATACTGCTGTCACACAACACTTTCATTGAACAGCATAACTGACTTCCATAATAGCAGATTGTTAGCTTTTGATTCAAAACTGTGGGATATGTTAGTTGGAATTTGCAGGTCGAGTGCTTGGGTCTTGCAGAAGCAGGCTTTCCAGAGGTAAGCACCATTCATGAAGACATCATCTTGTCAAGAACCTGGCATGTCTGAGTGTATTTCTGTTAGAAAAAATAAGTCTTCCTGTATATATCCCAACACCAGGCAATCCTGGTAAGAAGTTGAGAACCTTACTGAGAATTCTACATCCAGTTTAAGTAGAAAAACATTACAGAAAGCAGCAAATGATGCAAATATTTTTTGCAAGTCGTGTGTCTCCTTTCAGTTTGTTTTCTGTAGATTCATAGAAGAATTGTCAGTAGGTAAGTTTGTGCTAGAGGACTGGAGCTTTCATGAAGTAAAACTCCATGACTTGTATGAGCATTGCACATTTTCAGTACAAGGTCAGAAAGTGTAATTCTGCTCAGGTCTGCAGGTATATAAAAGAAATCAATATAAACCAATTAAGAGAAGCACCTGCTTCTATTATAAATGTATTATTTTAAAAACTTGCCTATGATCATTAGGAAGCATTATTGATCAACATTATCTGAAAATCATCTCCTGAGATATGATGATAAAAACTGTTATATTTGAAGAACTTAAGCAGTTTAATTAGCAGATAGGTTTCAGACTTGCTTATGTAGCATTTATCTCTGTTTAAGTGCTTAACGCCTTTAAAAATCTGCACGTTAATGTCTAACTTCAGGATTCATAGCAAATATCTAGGAAAAAAATGCTGCTTTATGAAAAATAGAAAAGGAAGAGCCTGGCCGATCATTTCTACCATCGCTTCCCTTAAAAGGAGTAGTACCTCCTTTTAACCTATGTGTCTTCATTTAGAAATCACTTTCATTATATAAGGGATAACAGGTTAGATAAAAGATTACTCACTAAATATCACAAGGTTAGAGCATGGTGTTTGTTGGAATCAATGCACAATCATGCATCTGTGGACACAGGTATCATTAAATTCAGTATTAAATGTTGAGGAGGAAGATTTTTCCACAGACCAAGATTCTCAGTTTCAAGAATAAGGCGTTTCTTGAAGGGCCTTATCTTCTGACTTTCTACCTAGACACTACAGACCATGTTTGACTGAAGTGATACAGGCAGCTATTTGCAGTGTGACTTGACAAAATAATGGGATCGCTAAGCTACTTCAGAGCTTTGTCCCACCAGACCATTACAACCAGTGAAGTGGATCAAGTGGTTACGTAAGACATTAGAACTAATGGAGTGATTTTATTTGTACTAGAACAAATCCATCCTTGCATGCCCTTTGACTGACACTAAATGTCTGGGTAACCTTATAGGATAAGACAGTTTCTAGCCCTAAAAAATCACACATCTCTCTCCTTTTCTCATGTTTTAAAAGCCAGGTTCTTGTTTCTTATGATGAATTCTGGGCTGTAGAGCAAAGAAAAAGACTGTTGTTTATAACGTTCTTGTGAGCGGGGAAGACACTTGCAAAGGCAGTCTGAGAGATTTTATTTTCATTTTCCAGGAACAGGCATGGGCTGGCACTCAAGACAGAATTCTGTGCATTTTTAAAGCAAGTAACAAATTGGACCTCAGCTGAATGACAAGTAGGTGGCAGTAGGACACCTACTCTAAATCCAAAATGATATGTGAAGGATGACCAACACTGTTCTTTTCAAATCTTGCAGTCACCCACAAACTTCGGGAATGAGTTTTCCATGGTTCTTTTATAAAGATTGTGACTGTATTGAAATTCTGAAATCCCAAAGAGTTCTTTGTGAAAGCCTTCTCTGGATCATGATGCCTCTGACGATGGAGATATACAAGTACAGGGATAGCACAAGAGATAATAGACATGTTGGAAAATTACAAATTGCAAGCAGATGTAACATGCAACTTTTTTTTTACCATAATAGTGGTACAATATTGGAACAGGACTGACAGAAGCTGTGAAATCTCCATCCTTGGATCTTCCAAAGCTTGTCTGGACATAGCCCTGAGAAGCTGCCTTGGGCAGAAGATGGGACTAAGGATCCCCAGAATCCCTTATAACCTAGGGGGTTCAGAACTGCTGTTTCAATTCAAGTGGACACTCTGGACCACATCCTGAAGTTAGTCTAAATATTTTATTGAGTTTAGGGGCTAATGAAGAAGGAAGTAGTATTGGCAGTGACACAAAACTTAGGATTTCTCTTGGGCCTGAATTCCAGACTTTGATGTGAACTATTTATGGGGATTTGGCATGTAATGAGATAGATTCCAGTGATTAAACCCTAAATGCCCTGACATTTGAAATCAAAGAAGATGTACCAGTTTCCATCAGACACCAAGAAGAGAACAGGGATTTGTGTAATATATGCATCTCCTTCGAGTTTTTTTTGTTTTCTACAAGGTCAGCCATGTGGTCTTCATTTCAAACTCAGCGATTAATGCAAGGCTACTGTGGGTAGCAGGCAAAGAAAACCTTAGTCCTACCATGCTAAACAGTTCTTCTGCTAAAATGTACAGAGAAAAAAACCTCAAACATCAATTTCAAAGGGTAACAATCAATTTATGTGAGCAGTGAAAAGTGTTTTTGCCTTTCTGGAAGTCCTGCCAGAATACCCTCCAGCAGTCAGAACTCTGGATTATGAGGTCACCATCCCATATTTTCACTCTAGAGAGATAATGTTTGCCACTCTGCTTCACTGAGTCACATCAAAAAATCACCTGTACACCTTCCAGGTGAAAGTATGAACTACTAATCACTTAAAAGAACTGTAGGTCTATGAATATTTAGAGCCTGATATTCTTTCTATTGTAAATTATTAGAATTTTTTTGTCATTAGAACAGAAATGGTTTCCTGAGAGATCATGGTCAGGCTTATGAGAGCCAGACTTTACCCTACAAAGGCGTATTTCTCAGTCCTAGCCCTGAAATCTGTGGATGCTTAGGGCAGAGTGCTCTTACTGGCTATTATTGTGTCTGGAACTATTTTTTTTTCAGATTATTCCCTGGGTAACATCTCACTTCTCTCAGGGGATAGTGATGTGGGTGACTTCTTAAAATGATTTTTCCTACATGGGATGTCTCTGATGCATACAAGTATTCTCTAAAGGTTAATATGAGGCAATGCCAGAGATAAGGAAATATAAAGTTTTTTGGGTTTTTTTTGTATCTAGAAACCAAGATAATAACTAAGATAATAATTGAACCATATTGTTTCTGAGAAAAATAGTGGGTAGTTTCCATGCTGGTTTTTATATAGGTTAATGCGCTTATATATGTTGTATCTAAAAAAATATATAAATACTCCCTCTTTCTGCCTTGATTTCTTTTGCTTTAATGTATAGTGGCTTGTTCTTTTTTTTTCCCCTCTTTATTTTTCTTTGTTTTTCTTTATTTTTCTTTTCTTTTTTTTTTTTTTTTTTGGTGGTGGTATTGGTAAGAATTGATACTGTATTCTGTAATATTATTCGCTTTTGGAGACAAACCCTCCATTTTCATCACGGGCTTTAATGGCCTAACTCCATTACAAATGCATTGCAGAATAGGTTTCCCTTCAAGAAGAGCATGTGAATATCTGTGCAGGTAACATACATTGCAAAATGACATTAATCAGATGAAATTTTTAAAAACATTTGCTTCTGGCCTTATTCTGGAACAGGCCGCAATTGGAAATCACTCAGACTGAAGTCTTAAGTTTGTGTGAATGTCGTGCTCTGTGCGAATCTCTTTCAACATCCATCATTTAAAACCTCAGCATAAATTTAGTTTCTCTTAAGGTTTTTTTTAAGTAGTGTTCATAGAGTGATTTTAGAAAGTAGGACTGCTGATGAATGCACATCTTTAAAGCCTCCAGCCAGTGTCAAACATTTGAAGAGCTGGAGCTAGTCCTTTTAATCACAAGGATAACTTCTAAGATTGATATTCCTTATTTGGCAGAGTGTAATCCACACATACAGTCAGAAGAATGTTTAATTCTTAAAATCAGTGGTTTCTTCTTTGCATTTAAGTATGTTAGTGATGTCGATTAGATGTCAAAGCTTGGACAATTTGATCTCTAACACTCTGAACATGGCAACATCTCTAGGAGAGAGTGGCATTTCAGCTTCTTTCATTATTTAGACAGGAAAAGCAGAAGAGAAATTTTAAGCCTTTAAAAATAAATTGTAGTAACATTCTGAAAGTTGCAAAAGGCCATTGGACCCCACACGTGCTGTGTTGACTTGTGCTGACCCCTTCTGACAGAGGAAAAAGCATTTATGTAATGACAAAGAACAGAGAGCATTAAAGAATTAAAGTCGGCAAATGTATTATTCTAGAAAGAACCACTTTCTCCCTCTTCTTCCTATATTAAATGAAAGCAGCAAATCAGCATAATTGAAAGTAGTAGGAAAAGAAAATTAAATGATAATCTTCCTAGAAGGTAGCAAGTCTTCTCCTTGCTGCTGGGCACTGGCAAGGTTTATCAACTCAGTGCACTGCCAGTTTTTTACCAGCTAAGAAGCTGTTTTGGCAGTGAAATAAAACAAATTATTATTTTAGGCTCTCTTGGAATATAGGGAGATTTCCTTCAAATTCCCAGACACAGAGACATCTTTCATTATGTACAACTAAGTAGTAGTTTGGGTGTGCGTTCACGTTCAGGACTCGATGCTCTTACTCCTTTCTCAGACAACTGGATTATTTTTGTTATGGACTGTAATAGGCTTTGTTTCTGTGTCCATGAGGTAGCCAAATGGACTGAGGAGAACTGCAAGGTCATGATGTAGAAATTGCTTGTAGCATTTTTCACTTTTCTTACAAGGTATTTCCTTAGTATGCTGTTAAGCCATTACACTAAGAAAACCTCAAAGCTTCTGTCTAGTGAAATTATTTGGATTTTTGTAGCATAGTTATGCACTTGTCAATAATTCCTCAATCTGGAATATCTTTTCATTTTTGGATAATGTTTGCTTTTCATCCAAGAAAGTGAAATAAGGTACTAATGTGGAAAATAGTACTTCCCAGAGATAATAAGTGGCCTTTAAACAGCAGAAAGTAAATTAAGCAGCAACTTCTTCAAATCATTTAACACATTTCATATATGAAGATATTGTTCCTTTATTTGATTTGATTTTTTATTTAATTAAATGTTATTTTATTTCATATGTAAAGAGTAGGAATGTAGATTTCAAACTTGTGAATGACTGAGTACACAGACACAGATGGTTTTGTAACTAATTCTAGGCTGCATTTTCCATTCAGATTAGCAGATTCTAATGTTAGAATCTTCATGATGCATGAAGAGTTGTCTTCAGAAGAAAAAGTTATTTATAAAGACATCGATCTCCTTCCAATGGAAAACTGCAAATGCATTATCTCTTCTCCTTACTGGTTCCAATATGCTATGAAAAAAGACTTTGTAATACTGGTAACACCAATCTGCATGTCACTGAACACCTGTGTTTTACATGGTCTATTTGAAGATTAATTGCCTATTTTGCAGCAAAATCTTCTTGTCGAGAAAGCCAAGTTATGAACAGTGCTTTTCTAGATCATTACCTTTAATGTAACTACATATACAAGATAATGATTATTGACTAACTGCATTTAAAAACTGCTATTTCCAAATAAAAGAAGAAGGAAAAAAAAAAAGCAAGTATTGTATATCCACTTCACGGCTTTACAGTTGACTGAGGAAACATCAACTCTTTAATCCATACTGGCTAGAGGTAAGGTACAAATTTTAAGATACACTGCAGTATAAACGTAAAGACCACTAACAAGTGCTGAAACAGCAAAAAGAAAAAAAAAAAATCCAGGGGGAAAAGCAGGCAAATGATTTTTATTTATTTATTTATTTATTTATTGCAGATGCAGCATATTTGTGGTTTTTCAGAACCAAAAGTGTAAGAAGATGATGGGACTGGGATAAGAACTGAAGATATATTTGATCAGAAAAAAGTTATGAAGATTTCAGAGCTTACAAAGAAAATGCAATGCTTTTCTTGGCCCTATCCACTAAACTGTTTCCAATAAGAAAATTTCTGCAGCCACAACCAACTCCACAAGCAGCAGTTGTCTGTGCTTATCTTAACACATGAGCATCTCGGCAGAACGGTGTCTACCTGAACTCAAGGATGTGTAGAGCTTTGCAAAGTAGAGCAGCACCAAATGGGAGAAGAGCATGTTATTTATTTTTGTGTGCACCTAACTGAAACTTTGGTTTACAATTGTATTTAGGGCAAGCACAAGAGAAACACAGTTATCTTACCTGCTGTATGCTGTATTAGTGTGATCACTGTACTGCAAATGACCAATTTTTCTTTTCAATATTATCCCTATAGTCAGCCACAAAAAAAAAAAAAAAAAAAAAAAAAAAAAAAAGTTTTGCCATATCTTCTACTTGAAGTCATGCAATATCTATCTATATGATCCAGCTTAAGTTAATCAGAATATATACATTATTGTATACATTGGTATGTATTATGATATATAATAAACATCTGATATAAATAGGCTGTTGGTCTCTGTATTTAATAAAGGCATGAAAATACCAAAGTTTGCCTACTTTTTTTCTCAGTGTTCTGATCTAGATAATTATATAACATTGCACATCACCAGCAGAGCACTTTATAAATGGCCAGAACTCAGCCAAACGGACCTAGCTGAAAAATGTATGTATTTTCCCTTCCTCGTCAAAGGACAAGTTCTGTATGGGCTGTGCTTTGACTGTGTGATGGGTGGAGCTCAGCCTACAGCCATACCAGCTCCAGGGTGCCTGGCTAGCTAGGTGTCCCACCCCACACTGGATGCCACACAGGGCTGTAGCAGCCTGACCTTGGCAGGTGCAGGAAGCCCAGCCAGCCTCTTGCTCACTCCCCATCTCCATTGGTCTGTGACTGTTTAAAATAGTTTGGTGGTGAGAAACAAAGACGTTTTGAAATCCAGTGTATAGCCTATATTAAGTTTCTTAGTGTAAAATCTAACACTACTTAAACCCTTTTTATGAGCTCTGTGGAAGTCTTGTGTCTAAAGTATGAAGCAAAACCTTCACTAGTTTCAGATGAAAGATTTAATTCAAGTTGGAAACTTTTTAAAATGACTTTCCCTGTTTGTCTCCCTGACCCTAAGATATTTAGTCATTTATATTAAATGAACTTTTCTGTGAACCTCTGTTTCAAAGCAGCACTACACTGTCAGACTGTGAATACGAAGTATTATCATCTTGGCCACTACATGATATTGCAATTAAAGTCCTCTTCAGCCGTTAGTTGCTTTTTCGGATCAAATGGAAACATGGCATTTCAGAGGCTGTTCACTCCCCAGATCTCTTCTGCCATGTGCTTTCTCTAATGCTACATTAAGTCAGAAGCAGAGCAGGAAAAGTTTTCCCTCTGGCCTGGTTTGAAGGTTGGTCTCAGCTTCAATGAACTTCCAGAGGCGTGGAAGAAGTTTTGGCTGAATTTGGGCCTGTCACGGGGTTATCTCTAGATCAGTCTGTGTCTGTGAAAGGGGGACAGCAGGCCCACAGGCACACCAGCTGGAGGAACAATAAAAAGGGAGAAAAAAGGGAGGGCCAGGGTGCTGTCAGTGGTTTACAGGCCACTTTGGCCTGGTTCTGACTAATGGGGCAAGTTCTGACAGACCCACACGCTGAGAAAGGGGAAGGAGAAAAAAGGGAAAAGGTAGGGAGATGTGAGATGGGCCTAAAAACAGAACAGCGTGTTCTGTCTATTTAGGTTTTTGTAAGATAAAAACTTTCTCAGTGCACATTTTGCTACAGATGTTAAATGCCTGAGAGGGAGGGATGCAGAAGAGAGGAAAAGCTTGAAAATGTGGAAAGATGAGCATGCAGATCAAAAGAGTTTGGGAAATAGACATGCACAAATTCATGTCCTGTACTTCATACCACTGCTTCAGCTGTTCAGCTCTTTGAATGTATGCACAACATTAGACGTCTAGAATGGCACTCTCAGTATAGAACTGTTAGAAAACTTGCCTAAAAATTTCATTGGACTATGAGGTCCTTAATACCTAGCTAATTATCTGGTTTCTCACCGAACTATTATGAAGTGTTATTCCACATTGAACACCTAGATGGCAGCTCTGAACTTAAATAGCTTGCTCAATCAAGCCTTTAGTCTACAGGTTTTTGATGGCTCCTCCACTTCTGTTGAAGTTCATTTGTGCAAACGAGAATGTAAGATTTACAGAGTCACAACTGGAATAAAAATTATATGGTTAGAACATTAGTTCAGGCTGCCTAAACAGAAGATGTTGTTTCCTACGCTACTTCTATATACTGTTTAAAATTCAGTGGACAGTGTATAAAAATAGACACTTTCTGAGGGAGGAAAACTGGAGGACTCAAAAATCCTCATTTTTCAAAGAAATGCCTTAAATGTTTGAGCTACGGTCATGTTCCTTTGTGTGGTCAAACTCATTCAGCTTTGAATTATTTTAAAATACTTCAGTATTAGTAAGATATTTCTTCTTTCACCATCGTCTTCTGAACAATAGGCTATGACAGTCAGATTAGAACAGCGTCTTGAATGCAACTCCAAGCACCTGAGACAGAGGAGTGCCAAAACTAGGACTCTTCCTTTCTGTTTAAGTCTCTTGTACGTTAGCTAGATATCAAACAGTAAGGAGTAAAGTGTTGGAACTAGGTGATCTTTAAAGTCTCTTCCAATCCAGGTCATTCTGTGATAGCACCCTGCTCAAGGCACGATAGCAGGCTCATAAGAAGCTTTCTCGTCATAAAGGGAAGTTGAATGGTTCTACCGTGGAAAAAAAATGGCTTGTAGTCTCTTTTGTCTCATTACATTGTGGTCACAAGAACCATGTTTTCTCAGATTATTTCTCAACTTTTATTTCTAGGATACAGGCTGCTTCTTTTCTATGAAAGAGACAGTGCCAGTGAGAACGTAGCAATTTAGGTAAGTGGAAAATAGTGGGTTTGATAGGTGACACAGCTGAAAGTAATGTTAATTAAGCTCAATCTCCTATTGGAGGGGGCTTTGACCAATGTGGTTTAGTGCAGATGTCCCGGCCTGTAGCTGGCGTGTTGGAACTAGATGATTATGAAGGTCTCTTCTAACCCATACCACCATTCTATGATTATTTTATTTTATATAAATAAATAGACTGGGTAAGTATGTCTTTTGAGGAAGAAGTTTTCTTGAAAGTAGGAATAAAAGTTATTTTGATGAAAATTAGAGATTTAGCGCAAGTTTTGTCTTTATAAATGAGGAAGAAAATGAAGAGTGTGTGGTTAATTACTGTTATTTTGTTATTTTTTTCTGACTGTTTTGTATGTTATCAAAGGTATATTTTTATTTTCTTGAAAATTCACCTTGTTGGGGAGGGAATAAGAAACTCTTCAGAAAATTGGAGTATGCAGAACCACTCTAAGGAATGTATGTAGAAAAACATGTTGCTTTTGTTATCAGAGTTCTGCTATTTAGAAAAGTAAAATGTAATATATTTCTTGCTTTTGCATATAAAACGTCTAGTGTGCCTTAAAATAGCTAAGGGTATACATGAGGAAAATATTCTTTCCTTATTTTACTGAAAGTCATGCTGTTTCATATGAGATAATTGAAGAAAACTGTTGTTATGTCTATTGTCAAGATAATAAATGTATTTGGAATAGCAATCATAGAATCAACAGATGTGATCAGTGTTTCTCTTCTGAGTTAAATACTTCTGAACTTGACTGTGTGGAGTCTGTTTGCTTGTGCTGTGTTGTTGTTTGTTTTCCCAGTAGGCTATATATATGATTAGGTCTAGTAAATTAATTTCACATACGGTCATTCTAATGATTTTTTTTTTTTATGTGTTATATAGCTGGTTACAGCTTTTAGCCCACTCAGCAACCACACTGTCTACAGCTTATGGCAATTTTTAAGGTATGACCCAGTACAAATATTTTACAAGTAAAAAAAATTAAGTATGAGTTTTTTAAGGTCGGGATGGAAGTAACTTGGGGAAAGGCACTTCAATCTCTTGTTTGTTTGAAAGCATAAAAATGTACATCTGGTTTTGAACTGGTCTAGTTCTTCATCATCTATTCTAAAGGGATGAGTATCAGCTTGATTATCTGAGGTATTTATGCACATCTTATGTGAAGGTTTGTAAGAATATTAACACCCTAAGCTTAAAGGCTTGAATATTGATAAAGCAAATGTGGGTTTACATATGTTAAGGTTTATGCTGGTTGTTAAAAACTATGTGTATTACGAATGTACTACAGGGTGCCTTATGATGTCCAAACACTAGATTTTTATAGGTAATCAGTAATTTGCAGTTTCACTTCACAGAATAGACAGTAATGACCTTGTGTTTCTGGAAAGCAAAACTGAAATGGGTGAGGAAAATGCACAGTACAGATGAACAACTCTGCAAACTGTTCCCTCTGTCTTCATTGTTGGGGCAGAAGGAATGTAAGGATTTAACACAGTTGATTCGTTTTCTCAAATTCCTATGCTATCTTATTTTTATTTTGGATTTTGTCATCTGGTACTATGCAGTGTTTTAGAAAATACTCTTCTTATGAATGTGTTATGCAATTAGCAAGCAACTCAAATGGTGCCAGCATAAGGAAAAAAAAGTGAGAATATCTGATGCTCTCTTTCAGTAGTTCATGACCAAAGCAAGTTTTTTTTTCTGAAATAACTGTTATTTTTGAGGCTAGTATGTACTGAACTGTAGTGATGCCTAAGTATACATAAACAGGATCTTATGTAACAGTTGGTCTTGAGAAACATAACTGTCTCAGAGTATTCATTATTGCCTCTTTGAGGTCCAAACATTGATTTCTGGCATCTTGTATTTACTTTATTTCCTTAAACATTTTGCAAAATCTCTTAACTAATTGAAATTTCTCATGATCTTCTAGAAGGAGAAGCCCAATAGAAATATTTTTAATACAATTAAATTACCTTTATGTGTCTGGGTGACCTAGCACTTTGGAGATCATAGCCTTAAGAATCAGTACCTCATTTGCTGAAACAGATACAAAATGGGCTATAGTATTGTGTCGGTCTGCAATTAATCCTGTGGAAATGAGTAGTTCTCATCTGACATTGATGTTTAAGTGAGAACACCTTCCTCAATATCTATAAAAGGGCCTCGAAATGGAAGGCCATGCTTTCACTTCTGTAAAGGCCCTTACTTGGCAGTACTTCAGAAACTGAGCATGAATGTTATATGTAAGGGACAAAAAAATGCTAATAACATTAAAATTAGTTCCTCAGGTAGGAATTTTTTTCTCTTTACTTCCTTTCACCTGCCCTTCTCCAATGCTTCCTCCTTTGCCAAAGTGCTGAGTGATTTGTGACTTCCTATGTGTTAAACTTGATCCATTGCAGTGTGAATTCCGAATCATCCTTAAAACCAAAACTGTTCAGCAGTTGCTAAAAGTTTGCTGCTTTGTACACAAGCCAAATGTCAGTAACTTTTTCAGAGGTGGCAGACGCCTTAATATAACGAGACACTTGCTGCATGCTTCTGCATTAAGTGACACTGAATTGCTGAGATATTGGCAAACCTGTCCAGTAGACACTCAGCTTGTCTTCTTCTGCTGGTTCTAGTTCACTTAACTTATGCTGACTCTCCTCTTTTGTTTTGTCATCTGAGAATTTCCTATTCAATGAAAACCCCTTTTGAGACTAATTAAAATCAAGCTAGAGAGATTCTTTGAAGCAAAAGCACTATAAAGAATTAAACTCTCGTTAGTGATATGAGAATATTATAAATATTAAATTCCTACCTTCCTTGTTTTTTTTTTCAGTTGATTTTATAGTCATATAGTTGTGATATTTAAGAACTGCTTATAGAAGTTGCTTTCTTATTCTTCATACTGCTTTTATTTGCATGTGTTATTTTATACCCGTGGTGTCTGCTGTTGTTGGAAGGTTATGAGCAGTGTCTGCTGATTTTTAAGTAAGAAATAAAATCTTATTTCTTGAACTGACTTAGTATACAATAACATCTGAATTATTTTTGTGGTCAGGTTCTGGGTTCTTGTTTATTTCTGTCTACTGAATGCTGCAGATTGTTTTCAGGTACGGTGAGAATAGACTGTCTAGATGTAGTAAGTAACTGTGAATATTTTTGTATTATCTGAGCATCTCCTAATCTTAGCTTGTTATGTAGATCCTGGACATTATTTTAATCTTGTTTTGCACATAAGAATCTGCGACAAGAATTATCTCAAGTGACATAAGACCGTGAAAGTAGACTATCTTCAGCTTTCTTGTACTGTAAAGTGCTTTAACTCCATTGTCTCAGTTCCCTGTAAGACTGAAGTAAGGAAAACGTAGTTCTGCGTAGTGTTTTTTTTCAGCAAGTCGTAATCAATTCAAATCGGAATTTGAATGAACAAACTCCAGAGGATTTTGTATCGCTTCCTAGTTCAACTGTTGCACAGTTAATGTGATTCGTAGAATAAAATCTAAGAATTCAACATTCTTAGATCCTATGGAAATTTTTGTTGTTTTCAGCTATCATCCTTTCTTCGTCCCAGTGTTAAGTATTACAGAAACTATTATTGAAGTCCAGTATGTTCCACATGGCTTTGCGTACACTTGGATTAGGTACATCAAATACTTGTAGAGAAGGCTGCTGAACAGTTCATTTTGAGTGACTGTTTAAGTGTGCTTCTTGCTGTGGAGTTCAAGCTGTTGCAGTTCAGGATGGATGTGTGGGGGTGGTCCATCTGGTGTGCTTGTAAAGGGCTGAATTACCTTGATTTATTTATTTTTTCCATACAGTTCTCAAACTGCTAAATAAATCCAAACCCTTTCTACCTCTGCCATCCTTATATAAAAGCCATTAACCAAGTCAGAAGTTTCCTGATAACCAATTTTTTTTACAGGAGAGACTAGCTCTTCTAATGTAATGTTTAGCTTAGCTGATTATTTTAGATCTAGAAGCTGCTTTCCTCCCACTTTGTAGCAGACCATGTCAACTCAATACTTCTTAATTCCACTTTAGCTCTAATACCTCAGATATAAGAATTGATTCCTTGGCACATCGTCTAGTTCTTGATGCATTATTACAACTACGATCTTGGCAAGTTGCCACTCTCAGATTGACAAACTCTTCAGCATTGTGGAATTTCTTTCTCTGAACTTTTGTTCAGCTTTTAACTAGTAAGTCAATTTTTGTATTATTTTAGTTTGGGGCAAAAAATTCATCAGTGCTGACTGACTCATGGACTTGTACAGGTAAATTTATTTGGTGGAGGGATAGGATGCTTACGTGCATGTGGTAAGTGAAAACTTGCACTGCTTCATGTTGCTGGTAACTATTATTCTGCAATGATTGCTGTTGCAGGAAAACTGCACACATGTGGTTCCTAGCTAGCGCATTCTTTTCAAGGTTATGTGTGGGTGCATTTATCATTCACTGAAAGATTCATAATGCTTACATAGTTTTATTGTCAAAATGCTGTGACTAACAATTTACTATAGAGGTGCTAGTGTTAGGATAGAAGTGGGAGGTAGGATGGCAATTCAAAAAATGCACTTACATTATTAACATTTCCTGCTTTAAATGGAGTACGCTTCTTTTTGTAGGCTTCCTTTCATTCCAGTTGGCATCAAACGCTAAATATTAACCTTATCTTTCTGGAGTTTAGGACTATTGACAAACATGGTACAAATTAAATTGCAGAATGAGGCATCTCTGGCAGCTGTGGCTGGCTATTAATGTTGTGAACCTGCTCTCAGGGAGACTCTCCTGCAGGGCCATGTTACGCTCAAGGGGAAGAGATAAACCTGCCACTTCTGAAGAGTTTTTGATCACTGTGTGCAAGCTTATGGCTTCTTGAGCACCATCTTTTTAATTTGTGCTCCTGTTCAGCTAGAGGACTTGGTGCATATTATTATTTGCTGCGCCCTAATGCTGTACAAGTAACAGGCATTTTTGCAGTGTCTGCCTGGGCTCTAATCTCTATATTCTGCTTCTTTATAATAGCAAATGAATTTTCCTGGAAGAGCAGGATTGGGATTTATTTATTTTGCTTCTAACAACAAAGATATGTTCTAACAGCAGTGCAGGCATAATTAAGGTCTGAGTTAGGTCTTCAGATATCTCTTGATCTCTCACCCTCCTTCTGAGACACACCATTAATGAACACTTTAGGCTGTTGCCTTAGAGAAGGTGTTGACATTTAATTTTCCTGTCTTTTTTTTTTTCCCTACAAGATAAAAGATGGTAGAGGAGGGCAATCACTTGTGTAGCTGACGAGGCTGAAATAGGAAAGGCTGGACTTTTCTTTGTAAAGGAGAATTAAAACCAGAGTGATTCTGAGAGAGAGAAATGATTGTGCATCTGGACAGTGGATGCTGAGGCTCTGCAGGTGCTGTGGGTCTCTGGCCTGGCTAGTGGCTGTTGGGGCTTGCCCCTGTGCTGCAGGCTGCACTACCTGAATTTGGGGCAGGATGATACCACCCCAGTAAGGGTCTGGAGAAGAGTCATGGAGAGGCATTACATCTTTTATCTCACAGAGATTATGGATGAGCCACGACAAAGCAGCACAAACCTAGGGATGCAAAGCTTCTGGATGGAGGTGCTGAGGCTGCAGCCTATTGTTGACTCAGGATCTGGATGCCTATGGCCCTAGATGGGCTCACAGCACATGTGAGCTGTACGCCCTGCTTGCTGAGCAGAGGTGCACCAGAGGTGGAGAGTAGAAAAGGGAACTGTCAGCCCTGGCTGCCTGGTGTGCTGTGGCTGCCCCCACAGATAGCCTGCTAGAAAAGCAGTGCGTGGCTGTGCAGGCAGGATGCTAACAGGGCCCTCCAGGCTGGGGGCCGAAAGAGATGTGCATCAACCTCCAGCTTTACTCTGTAGCCTCAAAGATGTGAAAGGCCGTTTATGGTGTATTTAACACCGATAATCACAACAATACCAGTGTTGAATGCACTACGAACTGCCATTCACTACTGACAGTGTCCAGATGTATCTGCAGCAGTACTGCTGTGATTGCTGTGCCTCACTAACATGCACGCTCATAGCAGCTGCTGCAGAGGATGGGACAGAGCTGGTTAAACCAGAAATTGCGGGGGGAAAAAAAAATGGGTTGGGGGGCGAAGTTGGAAACAGTACATTCAAATTGTGAGATGCAAAACTATCATTTAATAAAGATGTCCAGGACCAGCAGAGACTTTGTCAGTATAATTAAAAGCCAAGCGAAGTAGCATATTGCCTGGCTATTGCTCAGTAATTTTTAAGTTCAACTAGAAATAAATTAAAAAAACAACAAAACACTTATAGCAGATACTGACCAAACTGCCTTAGAATGGCAAGTAGGTGGCAGTAGGAAATACCAAAATACCAAAAAGCCAACACGCAGCACAAACATAGGCAAAATCGATCTTGATAGATAAGCCTTCTGTGTGCCCAATGTCAGTCAGATGTGGTTGTATTAGTGAGCTTCTAAACAACAATTATTCATTATGTTAAAGATACAGTTTTTAAAAGTGATTGGAAAGGTTGACTTTTATAGCTTCTCTGTAGTTTTGCTATGAGAGAAGCTCATTGTGGCTGCGAATTCAGGCAGGTCATCCATCAAACTCACTTTGCAGGCATCGTAGTTTAAACAATGCTTTGCAACGTATAGTAACAAGATAAAGTAAAGGCTAGGAGATGGAATCCATGGTTCCTTTATCAATTCTTCTATCACCTGTGCTGTGAATCCAATTACAAACTTCTGCAATATCAGCCTCCTGTACAGTAAGGGATCTGATTATTTCAGTCATTGAGACTAAATGGTGATGCTTTACCATAACATTCTCACAGGATCTTGGCTGGTCGATGATTGGAACACATGCATACAAATAAAGTCCCTCATACATGAGTTATAATGCAAATGAAGTTCTTCCTTTACATCTTAATTCTATTAAAACTCTAGAAACAAAAGGATTTTTTCAGAATTGGTCTATTTGCTGTCCTTGCTATTTTCATGGCTTTTTTAAATTGTGCAGTGCCTTCTTACATGTCAGGACTAATACTCATAATATGCTCCAGGCAGATTAAATAGGCATGTTGCAAATCTTAATGCCTGGCCTCTTTACCATTATTTAAAAAATATTACTGAATTCTCAGAATTTATTGTTCAGATAAATTTCTGTGTTAAAAATGATGTGATGAAGCAGCAATTTATAAGTGCAAACATTGTTTCTGATACACAAGCATATCAAATGTAGTTACCGCATTGCTGTTTTGTTATTCCCTCGATGCTATCCGTGTCCCTGTGAGCCCTATAAAAATGCAGGCTTCTTGACCAAGTTAATTGCTGCTGAACAATCCTGTTAACATGCACATCAGCATCACGCTCCAGACTTGATGGGGCCTTGCTGCAGTGCATATAAGAAGTACACAGGGCAGTAGAGAAAAATCCTCAAAGACAAATACAGATGCCAGTTTTATTGGTGGGGTTTTTTTTGTTTAAATTTATTGAAAACTTTTCAGATTACCAGGCAAATATGAGACACTCAAGAATATAAATTGGAGGTCAGAGTAGACTTTCACACTAAGACTGTAGACAGGATTTTCTCTCCTGCAGATTTTCTCATCCATGCATATTAGAGAACAGACGCTTCTTCCTCTGCCAGTGGCGAAGAAATCCACCCCACTTAATCATATTATTATTCTGTGACTCAGCAATCGTTCTGCCATTGTATCTCTGCATTCTGGTTGACATTGACTGCTTAATCCCCAGCACAAAATTTTTGCGAGGCTAGTGAGGTCAGCTTCTCCTAAATGAAAAGCTTTTCTTACAGGTTTGATGCTATCTGACTTGATGAGGAAAGAGAGAGAGAGAAGGAAAGTTAATATCAGGGCTTTCTCAAATTCCCCGTGCCTTTCAGAGCTTCCTGTCATAACCTGTACGTTTATGACAGTAATTGCTGTATTCTGAAAAATAATTGATTTTGTTTTTGACGTTTCTTTTGGATGGCAACATTATTGAAGAGTCATGAATTCATGTCACTATTTAGTTTAAAGCAAACAAAGTCATTTAATAGAGCTGAAATCAGCTGCAACCAGGAACCTCGGTAAACAATTACAGATCATGGTAAAGACTGCACTATCTTCTGCTGCAGGATCTCTCACACAGATCATCTTCAAATCAGAAGATTGAGAATAGTGAACCTATGAACCTATATCCTGGCAATGTTCTTTTGTTCTTTCATGACATTTGGCTTAAAATGACAGTAGGATATACATTTGCATCTGCAAGTATTAATATCTTTGGCAAATGTTTTGAGAGTATATGGGGGAGATTTTCATTAGACATCGATACAAAAAGTGCGTGTAAAGCTGAGATTTGGATCTGTGAGAAGTTTAAACTGAAATAAATGGAAACTTAGCAGTTTTTGTCTAGCTCTTTTTTAATCAGATCCCTGGTTCTCACAAATAGCCATGTCTGTCAATGTTTCATACTGCACAGTGGAACAGGATGAAAGCTATCCAGGTATTTTATCTGAAGGATTATACCTTATTGTGAGTATTTCTGCTTAAATACCACACTTAGTGGTATTTCTCTTTAAGGTTTTCCTCGAATTGAGTTTGTGAAAAGTTTTCAGAGCAAGTTTATGACAACTGTCTAGAAACAATTGAAAGAATCGAAGCAAGTGTTAAGACAGACAAAGAAAGACATTATTACTGTCTTTCTCACCCTTGGGAAGTATAGAGAAAGTGCTTCTGTAGATGCAGAGGTGTGAACTGACTAGTTAAAGTTTTATAAGGCACGTGTGAAGTTCAGGATTGAAGTAAACAGTGAAAACTAAACCTTAGATTCTGTTGAACAGGAAATACATGAGAAACACTGGTCTTTTCCAACCTTAATGTTTCTATGATTGTGCTCTGGATAGGGAAAAACAATTTCTAAAACTCAGCAATGCTTTTTATACACGTTCACTTACTATTGACTAAAAAAGTACAAAAACTCACTTTGAGTTTACATTTATTTAAAAAGCTCAGAAGATGTGCTGAGGCCTAAGACTTAAAAGCAATTACTCTTAGAGTAGTTTCACTTAATCTAGTTCACTTTTCTTAATCGCAACCAGGGAGAATTATTGATTGTAACACATTACAGATTTCCAGCTCACTTTTTTTTGCTTGTACTGAAGTAGTTTCTGAAGGAGGCAGTAGTTTCTATTTGTTACCCTCATATATTTCATTTACTTCAGAGAAGGACAGAAAGGACTTTGTAATCATCTGTATTATTTCCTTAATATTTATGTTCATTTGTACCAAGTATTTTTCTCCTTACCTTACTTGAAGGGTATTCCAAACTGTTTTTTTCTTTTTCATTAGAAAGCTTCTAATCTGTTCATAACCAATGTATATTCATTGATTTTTATGTAAGAGGATTTTCTTTTTTCTACTCATGCTTTCATTTTCCCTTATCAGAATTCCATTTAAGAGCTGTACTGTCAACCTTAAGCTTTCAGTAACCAATTTAGATCCTTCTTTCCTGTTTCTAAATGGTAGCAGAAATTGCAGATCATAGTTCATGAGTGAATGGACTTGTCTGTCATACTATTGAATATCATCTTATTCCTATTGCTTCATCCTTTAAGGCTATTTGTGTTTAAGAATTTCCAGTTTTCTCTATGGTACTCATAGTGCCTCTAACTATCTGTATATCAGCTGCATAATTTCTGGCTAATAACACCATAAGGTTCCACTTTGAAAGGTAAAAGGGAATTGTAGTCTATGGTGTATCCTGCATCTGGTTTCTTAATTCTTCAGTAACTCTGAAGCTGAGCCAGGCACTAGTTGCAGGTAGTCCCATTACAAGTCTCTCGATTCAGTGCATCTCTTAAGTTGCTGGTGCGTGTGTACGATCAGATGGTGAATAATGATTATTTTCGAGCTGTTGGATAGAGCAGCACTGATTTGGGTAAAGTTACTACATGGTGTTTAGGTTCCGATGTCTTTTCTTTAGCCATAGGCATGAAGTATTGCCTCATGTTGCATTAATAATGCGGGTCTGACTTTCATTCCTGACTGAAAAAATCTCAGTTTAGTGATGAAGAGGAAGGGGGATCTGGAAGGAGAGTAGACCTCAAAGAAAAAAAAAAAAAAGAAACCACAAAAAAAACCAACAGTGTCTTAAGCTTTATATACTAACCAAAACCTGAAAAACTATCCTTGATGTTAACTCATCTGCAAGGCTTGCTCTGCAGTCAGTCTTAATTTTATTCTGAAGCTGTCCGAGTAAGTTAGCAAATCTTCTTGAATTGTTCATCACTGGATTTCTAAGTATAACTTGTGTTGAAGAGAATCACAGCATTTTCTCTGGCCGCTTTGTGCATATGGCTTAACTTCAGATTTCCAGATGAACTGGAAAAGATGATTTCACTACAGCAAGATCCTTGACTGGAGCATTCTGGCTATTTTTTTTTCCTTTCATTATCCTTTTGTTTTCTTCTCCTCCTGTTTCTTTCATTGTTGCTGTGGGTTGTTCTTTTAATTAGGGTATTTAATTAGGATTTTAATTACACTGTCAAAAAATGTTATTTACTAAATAAATGCTTATTTTAGAAATTGTTATAGTAGTCACCTTCTAGAGAGTGATGTCGCACAGGGAAGACTTTCTCCTTTAGTTGAGTGCTATCTGTATAATTAACTTTGAAACATGGAGGTTCTACTTGCCCTAGATTAGCTTCTGGGTTAGGAAAAAATTTTCAGAAAAGTTATTAAGATTCAATGTTTCTTATATCAAAAATGGTATTTCAGCGGTTCATATTTGATTAGATGCACCTAATTATTTATGTAATTTGTGAAGCCATTAAACATTTTAGTCATATAGGATTGGGTAGGTTCAAACTATATTTCTTTGCAAAGGAAGACTTTTCAAGAAAATGCTCATAAAACAGTTTAAGAGAGGAAAGCTTCCATCTTCCTCTTGAGTAAACAAAAAATATCGCACAAAGTTTCATCTGCTTTGGAGCTGTGTCTGACTTAGCAACAGAAATGGGATGCTGACTCCATAGGCACATCGCGTACTTTGAAAACAGCTGCTTGTAATAGAATATATACACAATACTAAGAATTTATTCTTGGGAGTTTGGAAGAGAGTGAACTAAAAAAAAAAAAAAGAGGGAATTTTGTATTGCTATGACCTAAAGTACACCTCTTCAGAATTGTTCTAAACCAGGTTTTCTTTTGTCAAGAGTGCTCTGCAACTTGAGTGACTGCAGACTGATCCTTCTGTTCTCTTTCCAATTGCAGGAAAGATGTTGACCTGTGGTTCCCTCTGGGTTAATCTTCTTCTATCAGCCTTTCATTCTCTTTTCCTTGACATGACATTGTCAACATTTATATGCTAAATGCAGCTTCAGTACTGCTCTCTCAAATGTGTTTCTGTTCCTCCAGCACTTGCACAGGTGATGTTTCACTTTATGTTCAGACAAACAATTCTGTGTACAAGAGCTTTCTCTGGGTTGCCAGGGTACAGCCAGTGCATAATGAAATTCCCTGATGCCATTTGAAAGCAACAGGCCACTGAACTAATAATTGTGAAAGAATTTTAGTGTTATAAATCACCATGAAGAAAGAGCTTTTGCAAACAGATTTATTAACAGTAATTTAGAAAAAAAGAAAGTGCTATGACATAATTGACTGTTAAGAGTTAACTATGAAACGGGAGATTTCATAAATACAAAGATGAGTCTCTATCATCTCCTTTTATGTAGAGAGGATTCTAAAAATCAAGCTGATCATCAGTCACTATGAAAGCCAAAAATGCCCTGCAGACTCTAAGCGTTGGCTAACTGTGATTTATGAGATTTCATCATTATACAGAAAAGTTAGTTTGAAACTTCAGGAAAAACTAACTCATCGAGTACCTGATTCAAATTTTTTCTAAAATTTGAGATGGAGATCAGGATACATGAACACCTGTGAGTTGGGTATTCTTTAAAAAGGCTTTCAAACAAATCACTATTAATTTGGCATGTCAAAGCTTGCACAATACTAGTTATTCATTTAAAAAAAATTAAAAAAATAAAAAAAAAAAACAACCACAATCAAATTCCACAAATGCATGTAGTGATTGTAGGGAACGACTCCTGGAAGTTAGATGAATATTATTTGGAAAGTGTATTGGATTATATTAATATTAGTAAAACAAAAATGTAGTTTAGACAGTATGATTTTGAAGATCTTTTTTTCCTTAGTTTTTAAAATTGAAGAATCTGGAAAGCAAGAGAATGTTGTGCACTGTGGATATGTTTTAGAAAAAAATAATGGATAATTTGTGAGGTTATAGTGCAAGTAGAAGTACTGGTTCTGAATGATAAAGGAACACAAAGTTAGGAAAATAAGTAATTAAATTCATAATATCCGTAACATATGGGCACCTGGAACATCCATTAATTTCTTCCTGGATAGTTTGCAATTAGTGGCCAGATGGTTTTGTCTACCCCTCTGCAATCGCCTTCTTAGTTCAATAACTCAGTCTGTCAAATGAATATCATTAATAAATACTGTTGGCTAACTGCGAACAAAGGCTTCTTTACATTGCTTATGGTGCAATTTTAAACAGTCTGGAATTGTAGGAAGGCTGATTAGTTTCCACAAACTTCTCAGAATTTCACGTGGCTGTCAAGAACACAGTATTGTGTCTTACCTATTCAAAGCAAGCATTGCATTGGTTAAGGTAGAGAAGAATCACAGAAGAACCATTTCCATTTCGATCCTTTTGACTGGTGGTAGTTACTGACTGGGTAGTAGTTACTGAAGCTGAATTTAGAAGTTTCATTTGTTTGTGAACACAGAGGGGTCTTTAAGGAAAACAAAAGAATGAGGTTGGCTGCATCATGAACTAGGTGTCTAAAAAAAAAACTTACAAGCTCTGTTTCAAGAAGCTAGACTGAGACCTGCTTAGGAAAGGTATGTGTCATTATGTCACTTAGGTGCTTTCAGTAATTTCTGTATCGAGACTGCTTGTGCCAAATAAGGCTGAAAATTGAATTCCTTGCTTAATGGTAACCCAAGACAAGGATAGAAGAAGTGCAGTTATTCAAAACCTGAAATAATTTAGAAAGAATCTCAAACATACACATAGTAACTGCTAGAAAATTTGTATAATGAATAAACTGGTGGAAATCATGGTCAGAACTCATTTGATTTAAATGTTTTCACTCTTTGTAATTCTTTGTTATGCTTGTCTGGCAAGTGAGCTTTCATATGAGCAAGCAATTTTTATATTCTACAGTGAAAGCATTCTTAATCCTCAGCTGGGTCAGTTCTCGACTACAGGAAAAATGAGTTGGTTTTGACTGCACCAATACTGTACAGGGGAACCTAAAGTTTATTGCAGAATAGCATACAGACCCTTAACAGTGACCAGAGTGTTTCCTTTTGTAAGGTAACCTACATGTCAGAAATATTCAGGAGCAGCTTCTTCCGTCAATTTGTATAGAAGATTGCAATGTTCTCAATTTTACAAATACCTTAAGAAGCAATGGTAAAACATTGAATTTTTATTCTAGGGTATCTTTTCATAACTTTGATACTTGATTTCCCAAAGGCATTACAATCAATTTTACTGTATGGGAAAGATATGTCATGGTCTGCTATTTATTCTGTGTGCGTTTTGATTGAGATTAGGGAGCAAGTCACATGGAAAATGTACAGAATTTTTACTGAAGCCAGTTGAATACAAATAATTCTCAATTGTGTTTTGCTCTTTTGTATTTAAATTTACCACGAAGAGAAATGAAAATGTGACTAGTAGGGTGTGAAAGTGAGGAAAAGGTGCATTTCAAACTAACCAATTAAGTTGAAGGACTTAGAGCCTCTCTGCATGAAGAGCACCCTGCATATTGATGAAAGGTTTTAATATGTAGTGAAAAACACTCCTCTCCTGGAAAATACCCATCCTGAAAAGAATTCTGAAATGAACTGAAAGCCCTGGGAGCAAGCCAAACTAAAAACATGTTAATGTATTGTTAATGTATTGGTCTAAATCAAGCCTTTGAAAGAATCCTGGATAAAAAGTGTAACCTGGATTTTAGAGAGGCTCTGAGAAATATGGGCAATGGGGAGGCTGTGCAATTGTATCATTTTACTTTCATTGTCAGTGTGAACGTGGCCTTCTCCCTGTCTAGGCAGATAGGAAAGCTGTCTAGAAAGCTGTCTATGCTATGTCAAGTACTACTGTGGTATTGTTGTAATGGCAGTAATAGTAAATTTGGAATGAGGTAGTGGAATGATCTGACAGGAGAATTCAGAGAAATTGAGGAAATTTTTTGAGGCTTGAGAGATTCAAAACAACTTGCTTATGTCTCACTACGCATCAAAAATAAGCTGGTCATGAAGTGATGCTGTTTCCAAACCTGATCCCTGTGTTGGAAATTCCAAAAAAAAATTCCAAGTAATTTAAAGTGGAACTCTCTGCAGTCCCACGTGATCCTTGGTTTTTCAGCTGATGCCTGGTGTCCCGTGAAGATGAGCTGATAGCTCTGTTTAGGATTGTTCTCCAGAGGACAGAACGACTGCTGCTAAACTGCTGTGACTACTATTTAAGTCTGGGCAGCCTTTAAAGTAAAAGCAAAAAGTGAATTTATTTTACTCCAGTGAACAACTTATTAAAATAGTTGTATTTAGAAACAAACAGAAAGAAGTAAACATATGGCTCCATGGTAGTTTGTAGCTTTAATTTTAAGATGTTTTCTCAGTTCTCTTTTACTACTTGATTATCAAATTAAGCTAACTATGAGTAGTGCACACAACTCTTAGGCTGGGATCCAGTTCTTCCTGAAGCTCCATTTTTAATCTTGTTCTTTCTAAAATACTGACTTGAGATGAAATAGTCCCTGTTACATTCCTTTTTCTCAGCTATGTTTGTTTGCTTCCTCAGGTTCCTGCTGTTAGTCACTATTTCAGTGATATCCTGAATTCATCTCTCATCTGTTTATTCTTACTGTTCCTGGTACTTCTCTGATGTCAGAGATGCTCTTGGAATTCCTCACCGAGGCAGGAGGATTTGGTTTAATATCTGATGAACCTATTAACAATAAAAAGTATCCCTTTGTATACATTGACTTGGATGCCATTCATGTCACAGTGGGGAACATGGCAGTTCAGGTATATGTGCAGTTTAGGAAAAGCTTGACTTCAAAACTGATTGTAACAAGATGTAATTGAGCACAGTGCATGAGGATCATTTGTTTCAAGATATTCACAAGATATTCTAATCATATCAGTAGACTAGCTAATTTGAGGATGCCAGAGTATTGGATAAAATGCTTGCTAGGACTTGGGCTATGGTAGTGATAACAAATTCCTCTTGCATAATTTTAGTGGTTTTCTCACTGAAGAGAAAGAACTAGTGCTCTATCATTAAGTGAAATAGGTAATGAAACAATGGAACTTCATCACATGATTATTATAAAGAGTAATTACTGTTTTTATATATGTAGGCATGCTTAGATTAGGAGTTCCAAAGAGCAAAATGAACATGTACTGCCTTGCGCTATTAAAGACAGTTAAAATAACACAGAAGATGGTAATGAAACAGTTGGCTGTCTTGGCTGTGCTGACTAAGGAATGAAAATAGCTTAAATCTGGAAGATGTCTTCAGTATCTTCTTTTCACTAGGAAACCTGATGGTTTAAAGATGTTTTCATATGGCCGCTGTTAGAGTTATCTAAAACAGGAAAGGGCAAAGCTACTGTTTATTTTGAACTGTAGAGTTGTCCATAAGGAGTACTAGTATAGCTTGTCTACTATTTCAGGAGCTTGGAAAACCAGTTGATGGGCAAATAAGGCATCATAAGGTGGAGTTTAAGACCCAGTGTGGCAGAAGTGGGAAAAAAAAAACTAATCTTGAGTACAAAAAATCGGAAAAAAGAATGTTTTGAAATTACAAAAATCTAGCTGCATTGTCCCAGGAAAGACTAGAATCGGGTGCTGGTTCAAGCTAATCTTTCATTGGAAGACTATGCTGATATACTACCTTATTTTACAGTACTTATTACACCAAGGGTTACACCTAGGTCATAAACCTTCTGCTAAATATTAACCTCTTTCATTGACTCCATTATGGTCTAACTCATACCCCGCTTATGAGTGTCCATTACCTCTGACCAGTTTCATTTCTTTTTGACAAATAGTGATGATATTCAGAAGGTAATTAAGGTTAAATTCTTTTATTCACCAGTAAGTCAATTTCCATTTAGAAAGTATAATATCTATTGCTACAACAAAGTAATTTATCTTTAAGGATGTAATCTGTCATTGTTAGCTTTCTGGCAACTCTAGTACTACCAGCTATAAAGAATAAAATTGCTCTGATGGAAGAAATTGAACATTGCAGTACAGCAAACTTAAAAATAGGCAAGCAGGCCTCTTTGGTCTGCCAGACAGGCCAAAATAAATGCAAAATGTTTAATTTTTTTTTTTTTTTCCCCAAAGTGACTTAAGTATTATGTTCAAAAAGTAATTTGATGTAGTTCTCAAAGAAGCAAAGAGAAAATATTACTTAGATATTCTTCATCTGCTCATTACAGGCTGTGAGGAATATATTTCGAACAAAACATCAAGAAACACTTCAAAAAATATTTATTAGAATTGCCTAACATTTCATTTTCTCTGTTTCAAAAATCCAAGTTCTACAACTTGCGTTTGGAGGTTTTTCAATTACTGTAGATTTTTTTCCCTCTTACTGGGAGGAGAGAGGAGAGAAAGGAACCTATACCCTTCTTGGTCCTGCTTCTTGGAGCTGTTGACAAAGTAACACTGCTGTTCAGTTGGATAATCTGAGTCTACTTGCTGCTTATTAGTTTTGCCTTCTGCAACAAGTTGGCAATACAGAAAAAAGTATGCAACCAAGCAACAGTAGGTATGGAATTATTTACTGTCTGTGTGTACTCTTGTGGTTATGCTTTTATCAGTGAATGTTTAAGAAGCAATGTCTTCACGTGCCTGTCAGAGACAGCTAGAATGGAATGGATTGGATTTCAAAATACTCATTCTGAAAGATTCTAGAAAAGAATCTGTTTCCTGAAGTCTAGCTGTAACTTGGATGTGTGGAAACACAGGATCATTAGGCAGATCTGATAATCTGCAATAGGTGATTAAAATGGTCTGGTTAGCAGTATAGGTTTTGCCCTTCAATTCCTAAGAAGAATTCTGTATCCTCAAACTCATGTATGGTGAGCAGGAAAATTGAGTGTACCAGACTCAGGGTTTATGCTAATAGTAATGAAACTTTAAAGCACCACTGTTTTACTTGGAGTGTTTATTCTATTAAAATAAGAAAAGCAAAGTGAGCTTTCAAAGGTCATATTCCATCCCAGTCCCCCAAAAACATGTGCTCTTTTCTGTTGTATGTTGACTTTTAAGGTTGTTATTTCTCCTGGCAAATTCCATTTCAAATTCAGTTTCTATTTTGCACAGCATAAAAAATCGCACATGCTATGTGGCATAATGAAGCATTATTGTAATTCTGACTTCCTATTACAGGGCTTAAAGTGAATTTAGCCAAACCAAGCAGGCAGAAGTTATTATCATCTGATGGCTGCTAAAGGTCACAAGTGACAGGCTTATAGGCACTCCTTTCTTAAGAATATCAGCCCAGTTAACGAACTGGAAATGGCTTTTTTTGGTGCTTGAAAGGAGTGCAACTTTGAAGCGTACAATACCTTTATGACAAGGAACAAGATAGTTAATAGATAGAGGGCAGGTATGTGTGAGCTTTATGCATTTACGTAGGTCAAGACGTTTAGCAAAAACTGCTCGATTCGATCTGCCCCTCCCCTGGCACAGCCCCATGCCATCCCCTCGGCCTGTCGCTGTCACACACAGCAGAGCTCAGCGCTGTCCTCTTCCCTGTGAGGAGCTGTAGGGCCACAAGCCTCCTCTCAGCTGCTCTGCTCTGGGCTGAGCAAACCCAGGGGCCTCAATCGCTCCTCCTTTGTATTGCCCTCCAGACCCTTCATCGTCCTCCAATAGTTTTATGTCCTCCTTACATTGTGGTGCCTAAACCTGCATGCAGAGCATCAAGTGATGCCTCTCTTTCTCTGCGTTTGTGTATTCTGTCCATAAAATGTTTTTGTCTCTCTGTTGTGGCCAGTCTCACCCTGCATCTGTATGTGTGACTGTCTGAGGGAGGACTGATGTCCCCTTCTTTAACTATTTTCCCAGTATATCTTATCTATTCACTGGGAATATTTACAAGTAAGTTTTCTTTAGGAGTGAACTGCCTTGATGGGAAATACATGTAGCTTTTAATTTGCGAGGGAAAGTAATTTCTTTAATTATGTGTAAGGCACCCATTTCTTAAGGTAGAAGTGCTGTTTCTGTAAACTACCTGAGGCTAAATTTGCTAGCAGTCTGCAGGTGCTTATTCTCTTCAGAGAAGCTCCATTGTGCCATAGCTGTAATACAAAACACTAATGCAATATTTCATTGTTATCAGACCTATGACATTTCATTTTCGTTTTGTTTGCTAGACTTTTATTTAAAGTGTTATATTTGATGTGAGAAAAGAGGAAAGAAAGGTCCTCGGGGTTATTAAAATTCAGAACAGGGAAACAAATAACCAGAATGTAATAGAAAAGATTCCTCTCCTTCAGCCTCTAGTTCCATTCTTGTTTGTACAGGAAAAGTCCGTGTGGATATTATTTCTGTGGCTCTAGGGCATCATGTACTAAATTTTATTTGTGCTTCAGAGCACAAGGATGGCAGTCTGGTGTGTTTTATTTCGTTGTGGGGAGGGAAATCTGAAGTATTTTGAATTAACATGTACAGTTGTGAATAGATGTCCAAATATTTTTCTCAGGAATACTCAGTCATATTTTGGACTGAATAAGTTTGCATGAACTCCACCAGTATCAGTGCTAGGAGGAACTGTTTTTACATGTCTTTTCATTCTATGGCAATGATCAGTCAATTTTGTGAGCAAAGCACAATCTAACATTTTCCATTTAGTTACATCAATCTAACTTTTTTTTTCCCCAGATCTTAACTGAAAGAGTTGGATTTAATTCTAATTACGTGTTTAACCTTTGGCAGAATGAAAATGTAAAACGGGCCATGTAAAGAACTTTACTTAAGGTTAATTGCTTGTACTCTATAACCTCCTGTTTTACGGTCTCTTACATATCTAACTTAAAATGTTAAAGGGCTGGTGAACATACATAGTTGTTCAGGCAGCAGATGGGCTGATTGAGTTCCTCTTCAGCTTGTAAGAACACTTGAGCTTACTTGGTCCTCCTTATGCCTGCTGTCTTTCACTGATGTTTATCCCAGTAGTGACGTTTGCTCAGGCATGTGGTCGAAGGAGAATGGATGCCATCTTCAAACTAACATTTCTTCAGATTTTGCCAATACATAACCTGGTGAGGTTATGGTAGTATGTCACTACAGCCCACTAGGCATTCAGTTGCTAGGAGTTCTAGACGTTAGCAGGCTAATTGTATTTTGATGTACATCTTTATGAATAGTCATTCATTGCACTGTTATCTCCTACATATTGTCAAATGGTATGACATTTCAATTGTCCAAAACATGAGAATTTTAATTAATATCCTGTGTCCATGAGAGAGATGCATAAAAGTAAATCTACCATTTTTACTTGGATCAAATTTGGCTTGTCTCAAGAACTTGTGTAAGAAAGCTCAATCTGTAATAGTGAGTTGCTGCCATGTTTAAGCTGATGGGTTCTGAATCTGGCACTTCAAATGTTATGTAACTTTAAAGGAATTTTCAGCTGCACTTTTGAATCTCCTTCCTCTGCATAAACTGAAATATTGTGTTAGTTGAATCAATGAGACAGAGATCTGACAACGCCAGTCAAGTGTATCTGCCCAGTCTAACAGCTCTCAGATTAAAGAACCAGGGCCCTTGACAAAAAGCAGCTTATTTTTGCATGCTGGGATAAAATAATTACTGCAGCCCACTTGAATAAGTATCAGACATGGATCTGGAGAGGGTTTGTTTGTTTGTTTTTAGGACTTTATTCAGTAGAATAACAACTGAAAAAAGTTTATTCCACTGCGGAAGCTCAAAAATAAGGTATTTGATCAAGTAATTCTAAACATTCAAATACATTCATATTGCTGAGACATACAGTGTTCTGTTACAGGTATACCACTGTAGAACATCAGTTCTGAGAAAGCCAATATCATCCAAGAGCTGAACTCAGAAACTGCTAGTAATGATGTCAGATTGATGCAGAAAGCTTTTACCATTAATCGATGTTAAATAACAAGCATGAAATGATATTGGCTGCAGACTGATTGTGGCAGTTTATTCCATTTGTCATAAATTATATGTGGAGGGTAGTCTAGTATGACAGATTTCTGGAGGTAACTTACTTGGATAGTGAAAATAACATTAGATGTACAGTGCTTTAGTTAGGTGAGGACTTCCAGGCAATGTAACTTGGAAATTCAGGCAAATTTAATGAAACATTCTTTTGGAAGGGTTCTTAATTAGGTAAATTCTTGCCAAAATAGAAATGATGTGAGTGTATGCTGACGAGTTCTGCATGAGAACTAATTTTGGGTAATGTATTTACTCACTTATTTTTGAGTGTAAATATGAAAATATTTAGCTATACTTATTCCTGCATTTCTGAGATGAATTTTATCAATGCCTCAGCTTTAGGTGGAAAAAAAAAATTCTGCAGGCATCAAAAGTAGACAGTTCTTCTACCCTGCTTCCCTAGGATGTTATTTCTTTGATGTATACCTTACAAGGTGATCCCTGTGTTCCTTGTTGTCTGTATTAATGTATATCGTGACTTTATAGGATGAGTGCAGTCTAAGCTTAGATAATAGCATGTGAAATGTAATCTTATGATTATGTAACCTGAAAGCAAGTTAAATAATTTTTTAACCTTTAATCTAACACGTGACTAAGGTGGTTGGTTTTTTTTAAGGTATGAAAGATAAATCATTTTTTTCATGTCATAGCCTTTATTTTTCTTTGAGTTTTGCTTTTTCTGATTTATTTTTTTTTCTATTTTTCTTTCCTTCATAAATGTATACTTTGTTTTAAACAAGCTTTAAACCTGTTCTGGTTTGGTTCTTAAGACAGGTGTGCTGGAACAACAATAGTAGCGCTACCTCTAAAAGAAATCCAACCCTGGCAGTTTTTAATGAGCTAACTTCTTGGTAGTTAATTGCGTTGTGGGACAGCAGTGGAAATGACAGAAAAAACTTTGTCCTTCTATTTGAGAATTTTTCTGTGTTGCTTTCTTAAAAGAGGTTTGAATGGCTTGAATTCTTATGATGAACAGGCAAGGGCAGTGAGCTAGAATCAGAGAGACTTAAATATAGACACTTCAATAATTTCCAAGTTGTTTTCCCCAAGATAAATATTTTACTGATACCAAATACTTTACTGAAGTAAATGGGGTCAGAGAAAATATGATTTTGTGTTTGTTGTGCAGAAATAATGGTAATCAGTGGAGGCAGCAGAATGCAGGAACTATAGAGGATGTGTTGGATCTGTGAAGGTAGATCCAGTGGCTCCAGCAAATAGCATTAATAAAGATGATGGAAGTCAGCACAGCAGCAGTTTCTGTAATTGAAGTCCTATGTCAGTATTATATGTGAGAAAAAATTTTCTCTGGTGACATGAGGTTGATGTGTCCCCCGTTCCGAGACACTTGGTCCTTTTCCTACTGCAGTAGGTTATTTATTTGCAAGTTTTTCATTTGCTACATCAAGATAGTAAGAAGGAGGAGAGCAAATACAAGTAGCAAAATGCAACTCTCATCATTAGAGTTCTTGTATAAAAATGAAAGCAATCTGAATTCTACAGTCGCACTGCAGATATTGCTTGGATTTTGTCAGTGAACAAATAGCATTAAGTAACTTTAAAATTAAGTGGCTTGTACTTCTGTATTAAAGAAGTTAGAAAAGTGAAGGTGAGATGAATAGGAAAACTGGGCAGTGAGAGTGAGGAACATGAATCTACTTGATAGATGATTTCTTGTTAATTTTCAGGTTTGTTTGTTTTTCTCTCCTCGCTAATTGGTAACTAGAAGTAGGCTGATGGAGAGAAAGTGTGACCCTTGATCTTATGAAGAGGCTTGTAGCTATGAGAGATGAGAGTGTATTATGTGACTGGGGGAAAGGGAGAGGGGAGAAAAGAAGAGGAATCCAGGGGAAAAAAAAAATCCAACAACCAAAATCCAGCTGTTACTGGTGCTTAAAGTGAAGCTGAAGTTATAAACTATTTTAATTACGGTATAAAAAACTGGTCTTTAACTATATTTTATAAATAACACTTGAATGTCACTTTTAACTTCAAATAATGCCACACATGCACACCCTCCCCCACAAAAAGCAATAGCAGTTCTGCAGTCTCGAAGGACACATTTCATGAAGGTTTCGCTGCTGAGCAGCCCAGCTAACTATATATTTGATTTGCTCTTCGTGGTCAGTGGAGTACAACTATGGATCACCCACTAATCTATAATAAAGTGAGTATTTCTCAGAAATTAGATATCCTCCTTATTGATTAGGGAAGCAGGTTTCAGGCCTAATGTTTAAATGTCCAAAAATAAATGTTGAATTTCATCCCCAGCATTTTGTTCCCTGATTGAAAAGTTAAACCCAGTTATTTTATTCTTTGTACGAAATGAAGAAGCCATTGCCTGGCAGGAACTCTTAATCATGTATGATTTAACTCATCTCAGAATTCATCATACCACTATGGCCAGGTATCCATGGGGATGAGTTAGCTAAATGTTAGCTGTTCATTGTAAGAGATGTAAGATGAGCATTGATTTCAGAGTGCTGAAAAAGAGATGATTGTAACAGAATGTGTGGAATGAATTTGAAAACAGGAGGTTGATTAGCATTCCTTACTGATGCAATTGTTCTAGAAATTCAGAAAGATGGTTGAATTGAATGCTTTGTAGTTTGTTTCTTAGATGGGTAGAAACATAACACAAACCCAGCCACCTAATAATCTTGGATGGCATTTGTAAAATTATTTGCCTAGAATATCATTCAGGCCTGTTCACTCCTTGCTGTATTTATCATCAATACCACAATACACCATATATACCATAATATAACCAGGTGCATACCATATTGTAAGAGGCAGCACTTTTGCTCAGGAGTAGAAAGGATTTTGGAATTGAACTTGTTTCATGGGGTGTCACATTCTGGAGCTGGAAAACTGGAGTAAACGTTAGTTTTCAAAATCAAATATGTGCTTTTTATTTAAGAGTTGACTACCTTGGAGTGTTAGAAAGCAGATAGTGAGGCCAGGGCTTCATGTAGTGCTCAAACTGGTGTGAATATGAATAATTCTGATATCAATTGAGCAATTAGCAGATTATGAAAAGATGAGTGTAGATGTTATAGTCTAAGATCAAACCACATCAGTGTCAAGATTTGGAGATCAGTGAGGTCTCTGGATCATACTGAAAGAGTTTTGCAATGAGAGTTTGCCTTGAATTGTATGATCCTGATGCTACTTAAAAAAAAAAAACAAAAAAAAACAACAACAGCTAACACATTAGTAGCTGTTATTTTTCCCAGACTTTCTCTTTCAATGCCAAACATTACTTGATTCTTACATAGCTGCCTTCTTCACTACCATGAGTTGCCATTACTTCATTGACTGATGTGACTGATGTTTTTTTCTCTTTAGCTTCCCTTATCTAATGTCTGTCCTGTCTCTGAAACAGTTGGCCTCAAAGTAAATGTGATCTTTTGAAAAGAGCTTGCTCACCTCCCTCCAGTCAAATCAGCACCTCTCATCCATTTTTAAGTCCTTTCTGAAGGTGATGATACTTTAAAGTGTCACATTTCTTATCTGAGTGTTCTGTTACTTAGCTGCCAAAGGATTTACATTTTTTTTTAAAGGGAAATAATACAAATCTGAAAGTCCCCTTGAGATTGCTGGGGCTTCCTAATTATATTCTGTAACTGTATTGCAATTGTAAAGGTAGTTTTACTAGATAAGTCACAGATTTTCATTAAATAATAGTTTTGGCTATCTTCTTATCCCTAATAAAACAATTTAATCATAAAATATTCATGATTATAAACCTGATGCTACAACTGAAGTCATGTTAATGCTTCTATTAATAAAACCTTCGGTGGCAAGTTAGTGAAGCTTGTATTTCACTCGAGTGTATCATTGTGAGATACAGACACAAAGACTTCTGCACAATGAAAAATATTTTATGCTAAAAAAGTGCCAAGATTTTTTGTAATATGTCTTCGTGCTGTAACAACTTCTGTGAGGCATTAAGGGACACAGACAGTTGAATACTTTTTCTAAAGAAAATGTTATGTCCCAGGAGGAAAACTTCCCTGCATTTTAGAGGCTTAATCTTGGAATTCATTCATTCTCATTTTTATAAAGTCTGTTTTCACCTCATGTTGGCAAATTCTATGCAGTTCTGGGCCATGATAATTACTTCCTTTTGATGGCCTGCCTGTGTCAGCAACTGTAGACATTATTTTTTTATTGTTGGATTACACCAATACAAGGTTTTACAATTCTAGAACATGTCAGTACTGTGGTTGTGTCCTATTATTCATTGCTCTTCAAGTCTGAGATACCACACTTCCTATGGTGATGTAGTACAGAGTGTTTCCTCTCAGTTACTTTTCCTCAGCAAACTTCTGCTTTCCTTTTGAAGTACTTCAGAAAGATTTCTTCTTTACCAAGTTATGGTATTAGATGTAGTAATGGCTTGATAGACTTCAGTACCATGCTTGTCTTATTTCTAATAATCCTTATCAAAGTGATGTGTTACTTTTCTGTTTTTCAGTTTCTGCTTTGCAGATATTTCAGGCACTTCACATATAGGTAGATAAATTCTGTACTGTCTGTACAAATGGATAGTTCTGTACTTTCCAGATAGAGCTGCAAAATGTTATATGCAAAGTTAAATCTTGATGAAGCTGAAGGTTTGCTTCATGTCTGATGCTGAAACAAAGCTGGAATATAATCAGATAGCTGGTAGTATGCTAACTCCTGGCCTTCTACCAAGATGCCTGTGAAGGGTACTGGTATGGCTGCAGTGCCATTTACTATGTCAATTCAGAACCAGTGGAATTGACCTCAAGTCAACAAGAGCATCTAAACACACAAACTAGTTACATGTGAAGTACTCTTCAGAAAAGGCACAAAGGAACAGCACTTTTGATTGCCATGAGTGGCATCCACAACTACTACTTCCCTTTACTGATGTTCCAGGCTGCTAATATACCATGATTTGATCTGAAAAATCAAGTTGGAAGGTTGAAAGGCAACTGTGCTTCTGCTGGGCCATCATTCTCGCATTTGACTGGGGTGTGATGTTTAAGCCTTGTTGTTTGCATTCTCAGCTGTGGCAGTATTAGTGAGCAACTTGAACTGCTTCTCAGAGGGATGAACGTGTTAGAAGGTGCTTGACACAAAGGGATTTACATGGCCGTCACCAAATCGACTTCACATTTTCACATTAAGAACTCCAAGAGCTAACTGATGTTGTACAATAATTCGTAGCTTATTCATAAATATCCTTTATATCCAATGATGAATAAAATATGGGCGTTTCAGAAACCCATTTACTAGAAAAAAGAGCCCAGGCATGAAGCCATGCCTTTTTAAAAAAGCTGTCTGAAACACAATTCGGATGTGGTTTGTCCTGGTGTTGTCCATGCTTTAGCTTTCATCAGAGGAACCAGGTTATTGAACCACTACCACTTTTTCATTTGCAGGTATTGATTAGTATGCACTTATTTGGATGCTTTCCTGTTATGTAACATTGAACCTGTAATAGTGAAACAACAGACTCTGATTTTAAATGATGAGATATCTATTGCATTTCTATCACAGAAAACGGTTTTCTGAATGTACAGTGGTTGTTGCAGTGAATCTGTGAAATTGTTATTGTGAAACATTCTAGAGGGTACTCGCATTTGATGTGAGCAGTAGGAGCCTAGCTGATAACTGGCAATTAATTAGTGAAACACCGTATGCTAGCAGACACACAGCAGATGTGTGTGTACGTGGTAGAAGAGGATAGAAAATTCTACAGTTGCAATGCAAGGCTAATCTAAGCTGGGATCTAAAAATAGTGACTTTGATTCGCTTTCAAGTAGCTTTTGAATGCTTCAAAAGTTTTAATTTGTATTGTGCTTCACGATTGGTTAGTTCTACTTGTGATACAACAAGAAAATACTAGAATTCACACAACTGACATATGTTTTAATTTCCGTAAATGTCAAGCTCATGAGCCAAAGCCTTCTGTACAACACAACAGTTTTTATCCAGGTGTGGCAACCACTTAAAACAAGAATGATGTAAAATTGTTTTTTTGACTTAAGCACTGAAATAGTGCTTGTTCTTTACACACTACTTGTTGGATGTTGTCAAAACTTTCTTTCAAATTAGTTTTATTTTATTCTTTCTTTAGTAAATGATAACTAATATCTTCCTTTATACTTGTCATGCTTGATTCTCAAACTGCTGATTGCTATTACTATTGCATATCATAGAATCGTAGAATGACCTGGGTTGAAAAGGACCACAATGATCATCTGCTTTCAACCCCCCTGCTATGTGCAGGGTCGCCAACCAGCAGACCAGGCTGCCCAGAGCCACATCCAGCCTGGCCTTGAATGCCTCCAGGGATGGGGCATCCACAGCCTCCTTGGGCAATCTGTTCCAGTACTTCACCACCCTCTGTGTGAAAAACTTCCCCCTAATATCTAACCTAAACCTCCCCTGTCTCAGTTTAAAACCATTCCCCCTTGTCCTATCACTATCAACCTCATAAACAGCTGCTTTCTCCCCCTCCCCTGTTATATGCTCCCTTCAAATAAACACTACCAAATTCAACTGGATACTATACTGAAGAGTCGCTTCTCATGGCAGTCTGCTTTTTCTTTAAGGCTGATTTTAAAGAACAGTAGGTAATACTGCTATCATCCATTTTAGAAACAATCTGGCAAGGTCATGAAACAGCACTTCATATTTTTGGCTTTTCTTCAAGGATATGCAATGTTTCTGTCTTTCCTGTTCTCTCTCTGTTTTATAAAGAAACCTTTTTTCCTTTTTTAGTCTGTTCCTTTTATTGTTGGTAGGCTTACCAGCAGTATCATGGATTGCATGCTCCCTAGTAAGGCAGTGCTGTACTTTGACTGGATGAGAAGCATTAGTGTTTAACAAGTCTCTGAGCAATACCGAGTGAGAGATCACAATATAATCGTTAGTTCCTCAACCTGACAGGAAATCAAAATATAGCACTGCACCAGTTTAAAAGTGAGGATATGTATGAAAGGATTCATTTTAATTAATATGTACCACTTCAGTAGCAAAAATGCCTCAAGAGTTTGAAATGAGGGACAGATAATGTACAACAATCAGAGAATTTAGTGTAGAAAGATGTCTTCAGCTTTGCCCCATGATGAATGCAAATACCAATTTAAAAGGGACGTGTAACATAGAAGCTTTGTCACAGAGAATCTCAATAAAAGAAGGTAAATATGTGAAATTTCATGCCTTGTCCCGTTCAGTGGTGATTGATTCAGCAAGGTAAATATGCCGTGCAAGTCAAGTACCAGTGGAGGTCATGGAAACGGGGATAAAAGCATGGAAAACATCAGCAGACTTCAGGGGAGGTTCTCTGTGAGGGGTATAATGAGTGCTGAAAAAAATGAAACAATCAGAGCAAGTAGAGAGCTCCAAATGAACTTCATTATTTCATAAGCCTATATGATGCATTGCACCAATCATAGACTTAATGAAAGTGTGAGCATCTTGGAAACAATCAAGCTAATAAATAGATGTTAGAGCTTTAAGTTGCATCAAACAGCAGTACAAAATTATCTGCTAGTAAGATTTAATTGATACTCTAGATTAAAAAATGTTCTTTAAGATATTATGAAAATTAAAATTAAAACCAGTGTCACTCATCCCAATCATAAATGACAGTTTTCTAATAAAAAGCAAATTTCTCTTCAAGGAAATAATAATTAGTGCATGTAAACAATATTATAATTTCTTATTCAAACTTCTCTTTGTAAATCTGAAACAATAGCAATAACAAATTTTTGTTACAGCATTCACAAACTTTTTGATTCGCTTTTTTGTGTGTTTAAATCATTAATATTAGTTCTTTTGGGGACTGGGAAGGTTAAGTTCAATTAAGAAGCTATTACATTGTGCAAGTGTTGGTCTGAAGGTAATGCCTCTCTATTTTGTTGGCCCACAATGTCAAAGGCAGATGTTGGTGGGATGGCAGAAGAGTTTGAACCTTCCCACCACGTATCCACTGCATGTTGTTGCTGTGTGACAGATGGCAGCAGAGGGGCAGTCTGACAAAATGGTGTTTGACGTGGAAGTGCGTATAAAGAAAAAGATGTCACAGAATTCATCCATGCAGAAAAACTTGCACCTGTTGCATTCATCAATGCTTGCTGAATGTTTATGGGACCAAAAAGTGCATGTAGCACAGTGAGGTGGTAGGTGGTGCATTTCAGCAGTGACAACAGTAGGTCACCAGTAGTGGAGACTTTATCAAGCACAGCGTGTGTAGGCTGTTTGTCACTGGTGAAAATGCACAGCTAATCATAGTGACCCTGTTGAAAAATAGTGTGTTGTAGCTGAGAAAGTGCACTTCAAAATACTGTTAATGTGCTCTTTGTATCTGTTGTTGTTTCCATGGAAATAAAACAGGATGCATTACTTTCGGAGCAACCTACATATTTAATTATCAGAAGGTACTTTGAATAATCTGTAGTTTTTGTATATAAAAAAAAAGTATCAGTATGTATGTGTAGTGCCCTTCTTTCTATAATGTATACAGACATTAACAAGAAAAATTGAAGTCCATTTGTTCGTGTAAATAGTTTAGCAATGTTTTCACAGTTTTTTCTAAAGGAATTAAACTCTCTAACCTGGAAATGCCAATCAAAGAGGAAGAAGGAAAAGCTTACTAGTACCTAGACTTCTGGCCTTTATTCCTGTGCATTAATAAAAGCTATAAATCACTACAGTGTCAAAGTGGAACTATCTTAAATACCAAAGACAATACAGAGCAATTCCCATAAATGCCTTTTATGCTTTAAATGGTACTGCAGTGATTTCTTTAGAATGAAGTCTAGCTCCATTAGACACAATTCTTTAGTTTTTAATGAATCTGCTATTGATTAGCCTGAAAGGATCGAGGCAAACTAAACAGTGGGCTGTATGTTTGCAGGCCTCTCTTTTTCCATGTTTCTAATAAAGGTATAATAAAATTATTTGTCTTGCTTAGGTGATTATTAACATCTTACTACTTTTTTTTTTTTTTTTGCCTTCTTTACTAATGTACACAATTTATTATTTTAGGAAGCTTTATCCTGCAAAAGTTAGAAATTCAGGGATTTGGCAAATTGTACCTAATGTTTAAGTGGCTAAAGAAAGCAGCTCACTGTTTAAGAAAGATGAATTTTAATCTTTTTGGAAAAAAAATTTTAAAGTATTCATATATGTACATTCAAGGTTGTGAATATGAGATCCAAGCTTTAATGACCAGCTTTAACTGACTAAACTGTGGTGAATTAGACCTGCTCGATTGCTTTGATGCTAGATTGCTGGAGAGAAGCTAGCACTGCTTTTTGTTAGTGTTTTTTTTCTTTCAGTGCAACTGAAAGACATAATGTCAGACATAAATGAGCATGCTTGGACTGTAATCTGAGCAATAAAACTATGGTCTCCTGATACTTATGAAAAATTCTTCCTCTGGAGTCTGCCATGTTGATAGTGGAGAGTTGTTGATTCTCAAACTGCTGTAGTGTGGTTAAATCATCGTTGGACTCAATGATCTCTAAGGTATTTTCCAACCTGAGTGATTCTGTGTTGTGATAAACATGGCAGGAGCAGAATCAATTATAAAATCTGACAGATGGAAGAGATAGATAAAAGTTTTTGGAGGATGAGTTAATTTTAACTTAGAAGATTAATTTGATTGGTTCCTTTTGTACCTGCAGAACTCAAGTAATGATAGTTGTCGCTAAACTTACAAACTGGAAAGAATACAATCTAATGAAAGTATTTTGTGTAACTTTTATGACCTCTGCTTGAAGAGTCTTTGGTTCTCATCTGTTAAGGCAAGTAATTATAGATCTGTGAATTTGTAATTATTGCTTTTTTGAATAAAATTATTCTGGTTCTTATAATAAAAAAGTAATATGAATCACAGTTAGCATTAAAAAAATTCCGGGAATAATCAAGCATGATTCACATAGCCGGAATATATATTCAGATAAGATAAACTTCAGGTGTTATCCTGATTGAAAATGAAACTTGTCAAGTGTTTACTACAGGCAAGTGAGATGCCCATTAAAAGCGTGTTAAGTTTAGCAGTTTAGCTTCAAAGGAGTAATCATTTAGAGCAAGGGCAGCACTGAGAGTCTTTAGGAGCTTTATCTGTTCAAGGTCTTCTAAGATACTTTTTACTCTCAGTTCTGAGGCAAGTAGTGCCTAGACACTTCATATTGTATATATCCATGTCAGAGACCTTGTGGAGAGATTAGCTAATTACAGCTGAGTATGATTGAAGATCAATTTTTCTGGAAATACTTGTAATGTAAAACAACGAAGCTTAATAAACACTGAGTGAAAAACTTTGGCAATGATCGGTGCTCGTGGCTGGGCTCTTTCAAAGGCTGTGCTCTGTGTGATCAAAACTGCAGTCCCACTGCAGCATTAAAGGAATTCGGTTTTGAAGTCACTTAGTCACAAGATATAAATTACTGAAAAAATAAAAGTTTTCATGCCAGTGCTCACAGAATTGTGCGCTTAAAAATCGTAGCAGTTAATGCTGTTTGATAGCAGTGACGCATTCTAGCCTTAGCATGTGATTCTTGCTGCACTATTAGCATATGCCTTCTAGCTTTACCTATTTCAAGACCATGTAATAAGCAGCTCAGGCCACTGTAACTTTGTCTTTGACATTTATCTCTTTTTTTGCAGTGCATATTTCATTGCATTTACAAGCAACCGTACGTTCCCTGTATTTGTGTTCCTTTCCTCAAGGTAGCTGCCCTTTTCACCATGCTCCAGCAGTAGCTTATTACCTTGCTTTTCGTTCTGTGTTATTTCTACTGCCTGAATATTTAGGGTAATTGTCCCTCTGATGCCTGTATGTCTTCAGTGGAATAATGTGTGCCCTATGTAGAAGTGATTAAACAACGTATTAGCAAGAAGGAAAGTGTTAAGTTTTGAACGGGAACAAATCCTGCAGAGGCAAAGTCAGTCATAAAGCAGGAGGCTAAACATCACCAGTGGGAAGCCTCTATTTTTGGACACCTCTCTCCCTCCAAGGCCTACTTGCAGGAAACCTCAGAGGTCACACAGAAATGCTAAGCTAGTTTATCTGAAATGAGCTGGTAGGTTGAGGTTTGCGGAGATGCCTAGAGATAAAGCTGCTGTTCAACAAATCTTTTCTAAAAGCTTTGGCCCAAAATACATTTTCTTGAAATGAAAAATGTGGATGAAAAAAGAAAAAGGTTATTTGCAGAGAAGTGCCACAGAGCCTACAGAAATTAATGGGAGACTGTCCAAAGACATGAGATTTGCAGAACATTATACAAAACTGTATGGATTTTAAGTTCATCAGAGAAACGATTTGGAATGCAGCTTCTCCCACTCAGAATACCTAAATTAGAAGATGCCCTTTTGGCTTGGGGGCATTTGTCAGTCCTGGGTGGACCTCTGAGCAGCAGGTGATAGCAACTTCTCCCTACCATCTCCTATCCTTCCTTTACAAAATGGAGGGTAAGCTTTACAAAGCATAGATTTTAATTTTCTCTGAAGAGTTTTTGGGAACTCTAGTCATTTTTTGGCTTGCAGGGCAGTGGGAAAGATATTCTTTCCTGTTTTATTTTTTGTTAGGGGCAGGGAGTATGAATGACTGTTGGAGGGAGAGAGAGCAGGAACCTCCTGGTCAGTTAGTGCCATCCTGCACAAAGAAAACAGGCCCTCTTGCTTTAAATCGTACCATACTTTTGGGAGGATTACTGTTAACTGTGTAAATAGTGATTCATGATATAGATATACTACTGAAATATGATTTTTTTTATTATCAGTGCTTAGTGTTACAAGCTGAATGATGCTAACATCATTGCCTGAGATTCCAGAAGCTAAACAAAGGGAGGATGAATAACCTTGCAGCAGCTATAGAAGTCATTCAAACTGCAAGATAACACAGCTGATTGAAAAGAATTTAGATTAACTAGCCACCAGCTGGGTAACAAATTAAATAAACTCATGCTGGACACACTTTGTACTTAATTTAGTACTCATAGGGCAATTCATACTTCTGTTGCAAAGCACTTTTAAAATATAGAGAAAATTATTCCAGTAAGGGAGAGCTGATTACAAATAATAGAAAAAATTACTACCATTACTATAAATGACTCATATGCCAGGGAGTGTGTTCACACACCAGAGGATAAAGTGCTGAGATTACTTACAAAAAGCCTGGAAACACTGGACCAAATTTTGTCTTCATGAGGCAAAATCTTTGTTGTGTTAGCAGCCACTGCACTTGGACAGTTAGACAAAACTGTAGAATTGGCTGTAGAAAAGCAAGAAGCTTGAGCTGCTGTGATTTAAGCATTACCCATGAAAGCAATTACAACAAATGGAAGCGAAAGAAAAAGTAACCCACATTAGAAATGTAGCACGTACCTTCATGAGGATGTTCTTGGAATTAAAAACCTCCACCTAATGAATATTCACATTCAGTTAATGTTTTTAAGGAGGGGGAAAAAAAGTAGGAGATACAGAATGAGTGAGTGCTAGCCAAAGGGAAAAGTGGCTGATCTATCCTAGAATGAAATTGGCCATGTGTAGCAGAAATGCTGATTCATGGCTTGCAACAATGATTGAGCACCTGGTGGGAAGGCAGGGCCAACCCAGGGGTGTTCAGGTGTATGCAATGACCTCATTTAAGGGTTGGTTTTGGAGGTGAGGGTATCTTGTTAGAGATCTCTGCATGCCTGTGGTCTTCCAAAGGTAAGCAGCTTCTTTCTTTATTTTTGTGCCTATGGCTGTTGTATTTGAACAAATCCTTACTTTCTATAGCCTGGGACCTTGCTGGTCTGCAGTCATTGCTGTGCTTTCCATCGCGTTACACCATGGTTCAATCACCGAGCTTCCATTTGAATTCTGGTTTTAATAGGGGAAAATGGTGGCGTGAAGTTGAGCCTTTAGGCCACAGTGTGAAACCTGCTGAACTTGAAGAAATCATGCCTATTCATTTGAATGAGTGCTGAATTAGCCTCGCAGTAAATAAATATAAGGACCTATAAAAAGCAAATATGAAATGTAGCCTGTCAGCCTGGTGATGTGCACATGAACATGCAACCTAGTTTATTAACTCACTATACCTTTTTCTCACCTATAGATCATTTAGATTCTTAGTTCCCAGATATAATGAAGTAAATAGGACACCAGGATTGATAAATGAATATTGATGAGGAAATGACTCATAGTTCTTAACAATTTATAATAAGGAGCATAGAGGAGGGTGCCTGAATTCATGAAGATGTTACATAGAGCTGTGTGGCATGGAGTGCTTCCTGATGGTAATGCTGCTAGACAGAGAGGAGCGCCAGCACCTGCTGCTGAGTGCTGCCTCCTGCTTCTACTGGGGTTCTGCTTTTTGGTTACAGTCTAAACTCCAGCTTTAAAAAAACTTCTGCTTAGGAAAATAAGAAAGAGGAATTGAAGATGATACTTGAATTCAAAAAGAAAGATCCTTTTCTCCTTCTTGTTTGAAATGTGAGTTGTGTGGGACTCCTTTTAAAGGGGAGGACAAGCTCTCCATGTCAAATCCTCCCCTGCTTAAACCAGAACACCTGATTTCCTTTCAGGTGTAGGTGCTATAACCAGTGTAAGGCAGTTAATTTTCTTCTATTGATTTATTGCAGAGTATGTCTGTTCACTGTCGGAGAACAAGGACCAATGGGAAACTTATGAAACAAAATTGGCAGCTATGTGGGTGTTGTTTTTTTCTTCCTAATTATATTCTGAGAGGAGTGAAAATTGGATGCACTTGAGAAATTATTTTGTAGATTTTCTCATTTGTTAGAGGGATGTTAGTCTGGAATTCAAGAGTCTTTTTTAAAAAAGGATATATATATTTTTTTTTCTGTGGGAATTTTTAAACAGGGAAGCAAAAGTGTATTTCTAGACTGGTGCCTTAGGAGGAGGGGAATGGCTTAAGACAAATTTTGTAGTCCAGCTAGGAAACAAATCCAGGTTAGAACCTTAAACACATCTAAATACACTGTAATTCCATCTTCTATTAATCTCTTGTCCCAGCTCTACTTGTTACCTTTATCGTTCAGTTACTTACACTGGAAAGCACAAAAAAATATGCTTTCAACTACATTTCTTATATTACTTCCCTCTATTTTTGCTTTTCCTGTTGGCAGATCTCTTGCCTCACAGATTTGTCTCTATCTTGTCTGGTGTTTGGCAAGGCTGAAGTCGCTGGGAATTTTTTCTTCTTTTTTCTCTCTTCCATCTGAACCATCTTTCTGCATGCGCCAGTTCATAGCAGATGCTGAGCAATGCCAGTATGTGAGTGATTGTATCAGTTAGACTCATTTGGGGGTTTTTGGTTTCTCTTAGGAATCTTAGCTCCGCTGCTTACTGCAGATGGTAGTCTGTTGAGAAGGAGTTGCACATCTTCTGTATATTCAAATAGTATTTGAATTGTTATTGTATGTAAGACTGCTCATCTACAAATTGAAGCATGCTTTGCTGCATGTGTTGCTGTTGTTTGCAGTAACCTGATATAAGTTTTTTCTCAATTTTTATATTTTTTTCCCTTACCTTCTTTTAAACTGATGCTGCTAATGAACCTACAGTTATAAAAGTTAAACGACTTTAAAATAGTAAAGAAGGAAAGGGAGATGCTGTAATTTGTTCCCAAATAATGAAATACCATCATTTCTACATGCCTTAATCCATGACTTTGAACCACTTATTCCTGTTCTTGACTGCTAACAGTGGAGATAACTACTGTAAGGAGTAGGCTGTTCCCTACCTGGCTCATAGTCTGGCAGAAATGGAAGGAAGGCTGCCCCAACTCGGCCATCTATCAAACCTTTTACTTTATTGACCACAGTTAAGATAAATGTCTAATGCATAGTTTTCAAGTGAAACTGGCATTGCATCTCTCTATGGGCATTTTAAGCCCATTGTTTTGTTCGATGTGATGATGTTTTCTATTGCTTATGACAGTCATTAATGTTTTATGAAGTGCTGCATTTATTTGCTTAATGTTATTCCAAATCTGTTCTAAACAGCCCTGCATCGGGCATGCCTGACTGCCTGGAACACTGACAAATATCAGTGCTCGTGGATGGTTAACTAGGCAATGAACTGTTCACCACCCCAGTGTGGAGCATACTGTGTTTTCAAAAAGGAGTAAGAACAAACGTATTTCTTTCTCATGCGATACAAAATGTAAATTAGATTTATAACTGGCAATAACAGAAACAGCTTAATTGATGTGGCCAATGCAAGCTAAATTTTGCTAAACTTCAACTGGGGACAGAGTGCTCAGTTAAGAGTCGCTCATTGTGTGCCTGGGCATACAGGTGGTCTTGCTGTATGTATCATATCTCTACTATTGCACATGCATTGTACTGGAATTAGGTAAACAGCTTCTTCACCAGTTATATAAGATCCTGTTTTACTCATTCAAAAGGGTTTCTTTGTTGCTTTGTTTGATGTTTTCTCTAGTACAGCCCTAATTTGAGTCTCCCTATGAATGATGGTGACTAATGAATGTTTCAGTAGTACCTTATTTCCTGAATTGACTGGAGTACCTGAGATTAAAAATGAGTACTGGACAGTATCATTTAAACTGAGTGTGTGCCCTATGAGATGTATATAGCCATGAGCTCACGTGGTTATTCCAGTTCCTGCTTAATGATGGAAATTCATCCAAAACAATGTACATCCACAGATGTCAGTGAGGTTAAAAAACAAAACAAAAAAAAAACAAAACAAAAAAGCAAGGGCAAAAAAAGAAGGAAACAACAAAACAATCTTATATGCCTTGGTGTGGTTGGTATGTATTGAAGCTCTTTGTTCCAAAACCAATAGTAGTGATCAGGGCAGCTAGAGCAGTATTGTCTGTGAGTCAGTCTCCTTACAGTATCCAGAGTTTGGGCCAAAAAGCAATGCCACAGTGCAGGGCAGCTTTACAGAAAGCACTAAGGCAGCAAAGCCGTGGGTTTCTCAGAACCACAGACCACTGAGCTGCATTCAGTGTCATCGGCTCAAGTTCAGTACCTTGCAGATTGGAAATATGTGAGTGTGAAAACTGAAAGTGTGTAGTCTGCATCCCAAATTCTCTGACCAATCAACATGCACAACTTCAAATTACCTTGCAGCATATAATTTTTTTTAAATAAAAATTTAATATGAGCATTATTTTTAGAAGCACTGTATTGACTTTGCTGTAGGCAGTAGGTGGAAGTATAATGACACTGTCTCAAGAAAGGATTGTTAGCATTCAGTTAGAGTCAATGACTGCTTTTAGCATTCAGCTGGAGTAAATTACTGTCAAGAGACAGCTATGCTGCAAGCTCTTCAGCTGCTGTGTTTCAGTGTGACTGCGTATCATTGAAGAGCCTTCCAAAATCTTGCATTCAGTCTTCGAAAATAGTTTATCAGAATATCAGATTCCTTTCTCTGTGGGAGTGAAATGAAAGAAGTGTGTGTGTGTGTAAATATATCAGTATCTATCTATATATCAGGAATCAAGAAAAATCTACAGTAATCTCAGCAGCTTGAGAAACAGTTAGTGGTCTGGATAGTTGTTTATAATCAAACAATTGCTGTTGATTGGAGGAGAAGGACAATGAGAGGTTGAAGATGAGTTGTGGTTGCTTTCTTTAATGCCATAGCACATGCACTTGACCACCTACAGGCAGGTTTCCTAAATCCCAAATTTTATTTAATGTTGGAACAGCAGGAATTTACTGAAAATAACTGAAATAAAAATGAGCCGTTTAACTCCTTCCACAGAAGATATTTATTTCAAGAGATGCCATGAATTTAGAGAAATTGCATGTCTCCAAGCTGTTCAAGGGTAATGGCACTGTGGTGTTCAAATTTTAGAAAACAAATGCAAAACAAGATGATGATAAATTAAGTTGTACTAACGTGAGGCCAGAGAGTCACTTTGTGTTGTCTAATTTACTGAGAAAGATGGCTTTGAAAGATTTCTGTGGGCACCAAAATATAATCGCATGGCCTTTTCAGCTTTAATCATTCAGGTAGAACGCGCAGTCCTTCACAAACCAAATTCTCTGACCTCTCAAAATGTGCACCTTTGGGGTAGCTTCTAGCATGAGATTAGAAAAAAAGGAAAGAATTAGACAAAGGCAGTGGCTATTGAAAGTGGCAGCCTGCCGGAGGGCTTGATGGCTTTCCACCTGACTTGGTCTATGCAGAAGGAGCCTGACTTCTCAGCATCATAACCTACCGAGCAACTAGTGCCCAGCTCTTGCCCTCAGCCTGCTGCTGCTGCAGGATAGAACTGTTCCAAGCACTGTAGGGCAGCAGCAGGCACTGCTTGCAGATCCTTGGAGCAGCATCGGAAACAAGGCACCATAGCTGCTGAGAGCTCCTGATTCAGGGCTGCCAGCAGGGTTTGAATTGTGAAGTCCCCAGTACCACTTACATGTGTTTTTGCAGTGATATTGCTGCCAGCTTTTAACCATTCTGAATCTTGGTCCTGGTTTATGCAGCTCTCTGCAGGCTGTGATCAAAAGACCTCAGCTGTGTGGAGCCCTGGGAAGAACTGCAAGCAGATTTTTGGGAACATGAGTCTGCCTGAAAGAGCGTTTCAGACTTGCAGGAGGGAAGATAGGGAATAATGCAGGAAGTCTTTAAAAATTCAATTAGGAAGAAAATCAGTGTATGATTCTATATGACAAGAATCCCTCAAATTTGACGATTTACCATTACTTCTAAGTGTGATCATTTATTCTTTTGAGCTCTGCAAGAAAAATAACTGTTAACAATTTATACAAAAATGCATCTTTCTACAGAGCTCCTTCAGCGTGCTTGCTCGTACTTATTTAAACTTATTTTTTTTTCCAAAAACAAATATTACCTGCTACAGATGTTAGGCATATGGATATATTTCCCATATTAACTTTTCCAATTCTGTCACAAGAGTGTTATTCCTGTAAAGTAGCTTAAAATTCTTTCCCAGTCTACCTTTGTAAAGCCAAGACGTATAAAGGAGATGTTAATGTATCTGATTAAGTGCATTCAAACGTTCTTGTGTTGGCAACCAACCAGGAGGGTAGATGGATCTGGCCATTTTACCTTCTGATGAATATGAAGGAATTTTGAATTACATACATTCTGGAGGGATTTATACCACGTGTAGAAAGCATATGTTGTGGTTATCTTGTGCCTGCTCAAACCAAGGTGTGATGTTTACCAGGAAAAAAAGCAAATATGCAAAATATATTACCCACTGATGGACTTAAGACCGATGATTGCCAGTTACTCAGTTTAAATTTTAGGCTGCCAGGGAGGGGGGGGGAAAAACAAACCAAGAAACCAGCAAAAACAATGCTCAAACATCTGTAGTTACAGCCCAGTAGTTACAAAAAACCCTAACGCGACTGATGTCAGCATGCTCCAGAGTAGGCTTTGGGCCCAGCAGCTGATATGTTGAATATCTTTTAAATTTAGAGCATCTGAAGGAAATTGGTTATACTGTATGAATAAGAATTATATGTAAGCAACATTTTGCTGAAACAGTGTCTCATGAAATCAACCAGAGGTAGAAATTCCTTTGTATCCTGAAGTGACAACTTACTGCGTTATTCATAGACTCCATGCGTAAAGGCAGAGTTGAAATATAGATCCTCATAGTTTCATGAAACTGGTCAAATTCAGAAGCAGGCAACCAAGTTTTTAGCTGGCATAGATTAGGGGAACTCCATGGAATGACTATCAGGAAATGTATTTTGTTAATACTTGCGTTCTTAGAAAAAGGGTTTACATGTTCACACTGAAATTCAGTTTTTTTGAGGGTTGTAACGCAGTCCTTGCTTTGCTTCAACAGATTGCCTGGTACTTTTTTCAATACTTTGTTGCCATTACAGTAATTGGTTCCTCCCTCTTAAGCTGGTCAATATAGCTCAGTGTCTGTTAATAGCTGTTGAATAAAAATGTAAAAATCCAGTACCTGAAAGCAGCTGCTACTGTGAGATTTGTTCTACTTTGAAATTTGCTGTTTGAGTTAATATTTCAAACAATATGTTCTTGAAGATCTCTTATAAATAAAGAGGAAATTTAATGTCATGGAAATTGCTTTAAATAGATAAATTCAAAAATGGATGACCTGTTACTTGTTGCACAAAGCACAATAAAATTTCTTGCTACTTAATGGTATATGCTTGGTTTTGAAACAAAGAATAAAACTATTACGTATTTGTCAGAATTACTTATTTGCTATAACATTCCAACATATTTTAGCAAATATGAGTGCTGTGCGTTTTTTATTTTGGAAATAGATTATCTTGGATTACAAAGTTAAATCACAGGCAACTGTTTGTACTGTGTAGATGCGCTGAAGCAATGATGAATTAGTGTTGACTTCACCATTTCTCCACTGTCTTTGAATAATATGTATTTTGATGTCCTTTAGTTCTGGAGGTTTTTAAGTGTGTGCAATAGATGGGCAGCTGTTATTGCTAAGCTGTAATTTCTTTCCTATGGGGCAGACTTTCATTATGTATTTCTTGTTCTCCTTTCACTCTAACCTTGACCTCTGCAACTGGCTGTGTTATTCAGGAAATTAACAATTAAGTTTACAGTTTATAGTCCATTTTTTTCAGAATTTCTCACACAACTGCAAGAAAATTGAATTAAGACCTTCTGAGTACCTTCTTCTATGTAAGAGGCTACAGTTTGTTTTTCAAGGGAACACCCTGATAGTTTGTGACAGCTCCTCTCAAGTGAACAAATTTAAATCTGGACCTTTCACCTCTCTTGTCTGTATTCACTCCCCAAAAAAATGCAGATTTGGATGCAGACGGAGTGCCTTGTGGCTTAACTCCACATCTGCAGCTTGTTGTCACTGGAGGTCCTTTGAAAAGCCAACAACACTCTTTAAGTTTCAGTGGCTTCTTCACGAGCGTGACTTTTCTCTTTTGAAGATGTCCAAAAGTTATAATTTTACTTCCTTTTTGTTCTTTTTACAAATATTTCTCATTTAGTGATGCAGTGACAGCGAAATGAACATTTAGGAGCACTGCTTCAGGTGCACCTGCACTATATCTGCTTGTCAATACTGAATATTTGAACAAGCTGGCAAAGCAGAGTAAAAGCATTAAAATAAATTTTACAGCACAAACTGATGTGTTATGTTGCCAGTATATCCGCAGAATGAGTTTTCATTTTAAGTAATTCTTTAAGATGTGTAATCATCTTTTTTCCTGTCTGGAGTGTTAACAATCATTGGCTATGTTCTCTGATTTTTGTTTTGTTTAAAAAAAAAAAAAATCCTACATAAAGAAAAAAATCTGGTGGACGTGAAAATCCCAATGCTTACTTTTACTGAAGATGAATAGCACAGTGTAACTGACAAACTTTCATTGCTGTGCACATCCCTTTTAAAACAAGTTATTCCTCCAGGCTATTTGCCAAAATTTGGTAATTGTAAGATCTGAGTTATTTTTTTCTAGTCCATTTGGAATATTCTAAATACTATATCTTAAGAGATGAAATTTGGGATATTAAAAGGGATTTAGGGACCAATAAGATGACTGTATTTGTTACTAATTTTATTATGATAGCATAATACTGAGCATGAGTAGTCTCAATACTGGTAGTACTGCAGGTGAAAAGCCACTTTGTAGGACCTTTCTGTTTACTTTACCCATGTAACAAGCTGCTGTAGATGATACAGACCGAAAATATGTTCATAGCAAAAAAAAAAACTTTATAGCATTGAATGCAGTCTTATTACTCTACCAATTTAACTTCATTGCGATTGGCATCTCAGCAAGTGACAGTTCCCCCCCAAAAAAATCATTAGTCACTCGACATAAAGAGCAGCCTGGAACAGATGCCAGCATCACCAGTAAGGAGTTGGGTTCCCAATTAAAAGATAACTGTAATTTTTACATATTTAATTTACTTTTTTGTCATGTCGATACATGATTTTATGTGGAAGTACTTGAAAAATTAATTGAAGTGAACTCTGCCTTGCAAACGAGTAGGAGTGCAGCTTGGAATGAGTTGTGACTCACCTAAGTAGTCAAATACTGAGACACAATATTACTGGCACCGAGTACATTTGCAAATGCAAACAGTGTATAGATGAGAAAATTCTGTTGATAATGCAGCAGCAAAACCTGTGTTGTCCTGTTATGAATACTATAATCTGTGAGCAACACTTATCTATGTACTCCTGGTCATTTCACAAAAGAATTTGCACTTTAAAGAAATACTGCAGCTGGGACTACCCAGCCTTGTGTGTGTGTGTATATATATATATATATATATGCTTTATAGATAACGGGGCTACACACAGGTGGGTGAGGAAAAAACCCTATGCATCAATATTTTCTAAAGAATCTGTCAGTTTTAAACAAATAGTCTCTTTGAATTCAAGGTGAAATGTAGTGGAAAGGACTTTAGTGCATTTGTAAAACACGTCCTGTTTGGTAATCATCTCGGACATGGGTTTCCTATGGGAAGCGTTCCTTTAAGTCTGAAAAGAACTGCAGGCATCAAGAAAATTTTTTATAGTGACAAAGTTTGATCCATTATTGAGAAAATGAGAACTCACCTCTGCAATCTATTGAAAATGTGCTGACTTGTGCCAACCCCAAGATTTAGTGAAAGACTTTTCAAGAAGGGAAGTTTCTCAGTTTTCATTCTCTTGTGCTTCAGAGAAAAAGTATTTCCAGGCACATTTACTTACTTCAAATGAAATGTTTGCTGCTCTTCTTAAATGGAAATAGTTTAAATTTATTTATTTTTACTCGGTTAGGAAATGTTTTCATTTAACTTGCTTGCAGCACAGATGAGTATTGCAAAGTAAAGTTACATTGCTCGTTGTGATGGCTATGGGCACCTACAAGGTGTAGCTCTGAACCAACTCCAGTCCATCTCTACTATCACAGAACTAAGAATTATGTATAGAAGCTAAACTAGCTAATATAACATAAGCATCAGCTCTTAAGTTGTGTTAATGTATTTGTGTGACTGTAGCGTTTATTTGCTCATGGAAAATTAAAAAAACTTGGTGCAAATAAAAACAGAGCTACACCTCTTTCTGAGGCAGCTGGGGAAGAAAAGGTGCTTATTATCCAGTAGTGACAGCAATTCTGTTAGGGAGTAAAGTTTAGGTGGTATATGCAGTCATACAAAAAGATCCTTCAATCTTTTAAAAAGAAGTACTATCTTTTCAACCTCATTTAATTTTTGAAATAGTTGTTGAGTTTAAAATTCTAAAAATAATTTGCACAAATGATGGGCTGGGATATAACTACATGACAGAGTTCATGTGACCATGTATTAGAACACAGGCATTGTGCTGGTCAAGTAGGATTCATGACTGTGAAGGTCAGCACACTTTGCAGTTGTTTCTCTGTAGTTTGAAATTTGTTATACTTGTCAAGGTTGCTCTGATTCCCAGATGGATTATAAATGGTAGCATATGGATATTCTCACAGACTGTAACGTGCCTTACCTGTTTCATTTTTCTAATATAACAAAGAAAGGTGTAAAACAATTAGTAGATCAGTATCAACAAACATTGGTTCTAGAGTTTTCTTCCTCATCAGTCCAGGTAAAAATGAAGGATCTATTCTCGTTATAGAAAGCTGTAAAAATAGAAGGATAAAAATATACTGACTTAACATTTGACTGTTTTGTAATGTTTGTGATTGGTAGGCCCATCTGCAAGCAGGTGTTTCCCAGGCAACCACAGCTCAAACACAGCCCCAAACAGTTTAGTTGAGAGAAACAACATCACATTAATTATCTGGCAGTAATACATACAAACGTGAATCTGCACATCATCTTTCTTCAAAAAGGGCTTATAGGTTGTTTCTATAAACAACAGGCACCCAAATATACCAACTCTCTTGCAGCTCTCGGATACCAGTGTTAGCCTAGTTTGCATACAGTTAGGTCATGAGGTGTTTTGCAATCCCATCAAATTAATCTAGCATAATGGAGGTACTGAAATACCACATCATGTTATTCTAGTAGGCCTAGCAGTCTTATTGCCTTCAGTGATCCCCTAGCTACAGCACTGGGATGGTGACAGTGCCGTTTTCTGTTACGTACCAGCTGAAGAAAAACAAACAGGAGTTGCTGTTAGACTTTAATTAGTGATTGAAAATACATAGATTCTTTGTGTTTAGGAGAAACTAACTACAACCTCTAAGACTCCAAACTGAATTATCAAATGTCTTCACAAAGAAAACCTCAGAGAGGATGCCTGCTCACAGCAGTGCAGAAGCAACCTTACATTAATAAGTAATCCATTAAGAAGAAAATTGGGTGAATGCTTGGATTCATTACAGTTGCTGTTGCCTGGTGAAATTCATCTGCTTTCTGGCTCATTTTATGCTTTTTACATGGACCACTCCCTTCAAGGACTTAGCCATGTTATTATATTTGTTTCTAAACAGTATCTTTCAGAGGATTTGTCCTTTGCCTCTAAGTTTGAAGGCACTTTAGTATTAATTACACAGTAGCTCTTTTCATTAGCTTTACTTGTTTCTGTGGCTAACTAATGAACATTTGAGAGTATTTGAAAGAAGGAAAGGAGAGAGTTTCTGAGCACATTTTCATAGTGAATGTCATGACCTGTAAAAAGCTTGTGTGTCTGCTTTTTTTTTTCATATGCATATAAGACTGAAAATTACGATTTTTCTGGTGAAAATCAGAGAAATCAGTTTCCATTGAGTATAAGCATTGGCTTCTGCTCAATACAGGTTAGCTTTCTTTACTTACACGGCTTTTTCTGCCTTATTTTATGAAAGAAGGATACCGCAGGGTTTGAACAGCATTATATTTAAGAATCGTAATTCAAAAAAAGCAAGAGAACCCTGGCATTTGAATTTCACCGTTCTGCTCCTCAAATACAATATTTCTTTATATGACAGAAGAGTTTGTCTGTTCCAAATTGGTGATATGAAGAATTTGCTTTTACTCACAGTTGTCAGAGTTTCTGGTCCGCTTATGGAACATATTGAACTACAACTGTGAAGGAAACAATCATTTGTAATGTGGATGAAAGCTGCAGCTCAGCAATGAATTTCAGAAAAAAGAAAATGGAAGAGTGCTTCTACAAGTAGAGTTCAACCTCCAGTAGCTGTTAAAGTAGCAGTAATTGTGTATTTGTACGTACTTTGAGGAAGCTATTCTTTTTCCTGGTACTCAGCAAATATTCTTTTCAATGTTCAGCAAAACAGTGATAGAGGAAAAATAGGTAGGAATGGCAAGCAAGTGGTGGTGATGCTGAGATGGTATAAGACACTCTTATAGACTGTAATAATCAATAAAATACAGTAACTACTTTCCTAACTTCATTTTCCAAAATGGCACAGGAAAAATGTGGAGTTTTGAGCAACTGCGTAGCAGCTTCTGGGCTAGACCAGTAGTAAAGTAACACACACAGGCCTCAGATTATCCTAGGCCCCTTGATATCAGATAAATATAGGATATTATTAAGTAGATTTGAACAAAACTGTACAGTAATATAAGAAGCAATAATCCATGATAAACTTTCTGTCCTATGTTTCTATGTTTTCTTAAACAAGGGTCAGTAGCTGAAAGCTTTTAACTCTTCTGATTTGGCGAAGAGAAATGCCAGGTTAATTTACACAAAAACATTTCTCTGAAGTTACTCTGTTCCATATCGTCTAATTAAAGGCTTATTGAATTTTTGGATACTGCAGACATTATTTATGACAGTTTTACTGAAGGCCCTTGAATACCGGCACTAATCTATTTAACTTTATAAACAATTCCAGAGAACATGCATTTTACAGAAACAATAATGTCAAGACATTAAATTTTCTTAGAGTATTATGTTATCTGGTTGTTTCATTTATGTGTTTTTAAGTTTTATGCTGGTGCTGCTCTGCGTACATCTTCCAGAGTCTAGGAGATTACTGAATTAGTGTGATAGTAAATACTGAGTGGTAAAGTAATAGGTTGACTGTATCCTTTACAGCTGCATGACGTTCTAGTGGTGTAATTCTGTCTGCTGACAGTAGGGCCTACATGGGTTTGAGACTAAATAAAATACCATCACACTAAGAGGAAAAAAGGCTGAAGGATGTGAAAGAATAGATTGAAAAGATATTTATTCTAATCATGATATGGCTTTTACCATACAAACTGTCTTATGCTACTCTGCACTGCTAAAATCAACACCTTGTTATTTCTGTTATACTGTTCCCGTTTAAATAGGAGATTCCTAGCAGGAAAGTCTCTTTAGGCAATTTTAGTCCCATGTCATGAGTAGGAGTTTGTAGTATGACAGGGAGGGTGACTGGGGAATCAGTTTGGTTGGCTTCCCAAATACGCTGAATGTATTCTAATAACTAACAACTAAAGGCACACCAGATAGTATATAGACTAGTATTAATTGCTACTTGCTAGAATCATAGAAACATTTGAGTTGGAAGAGACCTTTAACGATCATCTATTGCAACTCCTCTGCAATGAACGGGGACATCTGCAGCTCAGTCAGGTGCTCAGAGCCCTGTCCAGTCTCACCTTGAATGTCTTCAGGGATTGGTCATCCACCGACTCTCTGGGCAACCTGTGCCAGTGCCTCACTACCCTTATTGTAAAAAAAAGTCTTCCTTACGTCCTATCTAAATCTCTTCTCTTTTACTTTGAAACAATTTCCCCTTCTCCTGTCACAAAAGACCCTGCTAAAGAGTTTGTCCCCTTCCTTCTTACACCCCCCTTTATATATTGAAAGGCTGCTATCAGGTTTCCCTGGAGCTTTCTCTTGCTCAGGCTGCGCTGCTCCAGTTCTCTCAGCCCATCCTCATAGGTGAATGCTCCATCATTTAGATCATTTTTCTGGCCCTCTTCTGAATGTGCTGTAAGAGATCCATATCTCTCCTTTGCTGAGGACTTAATATCTGGATGCAGTACTCCAGATAAGGTCTCATCAGTGCAGAGCAGAGGGGCAGGATCGCCTCCCTCATTCTGCAGGGCAGGGTATGGTTGAATTTCTGGGCTATGAATGCACACTGATGGCTCGTGTCCAGTTCCAGTAGGTACTTTCCATTCAAGCACCATCCACCAGTACCCCTGGGTCCTTTTCAGCAGGGCAGTGCTTCATCCTTAAGTCCTTCAGTTTGTATTGATAGCGGGGTTTGCCACAATCCACGTGCAATGCTTGGATTATACTGGTAGAGATAGTAAATTCTGAAGGCAGTGACTGTGCTGGCATTAGCAACTGGGAGTTTGCCTCAATACTGCCTGTTTCGCTGTTACCTTTATATTACTAGAGGATGCCCAGAACTTTGCTCCAACATGTAAATACAGTTCCTGCAAGGCAGCTCAGAAAATGCTCCTTCCTAATCCTCCCAGAGGGATAATTAAACACTTACAAGCAAACCATTGGATTTCAACCATTTTGTGTTTTTGAGTAAGAACTGAGAACTTCACTTGAAAGAGGAGAAACCTGAATGTGTTTACTGATATTTTGAATATTTGGCTATTATTTACTGCTGCTTGTTTATTTTTATTTTTGTTTCATTAAGTTTTCCCTGATGTTCAAGATAAGAAAAGTACCCAGCTGTCTTAGTTCAAGCTGGGATGGAGTTGTTTTCTTCAGAGTGTCTGGTGTGATTCTATGTTTTTGTTCTAGGAGAAAAAGTGTTGATAACACACCTATGTTAATATTTGCTACTAAGCAAAGCGATACAGAACCAAGGCCATTCGTGGTAAAGGGCCCAAGGGAGTAGAGATGTATAGAATTCAGACAGCTGACTTAAACAGGCCTTAGGGATATTCCATAGCATATGGCATCAAGCAAAAGGAGTTTTGAAGGAGGTGGGAGTTCATCTCGCTCACTCCTGCTGCTCAGGGAACTAGCTGGGCATCAGTCAGGGAGCAGTAAGCAATTCCTTGTGCATCACTTGCTATGTGCATTTATACATGCATGTAGTCATAAGTATTTTTCTTTCCCTTCTCTCTACCTTGGTAAATAGTTTTATCTCAACACATATGATTGACTTTTTTCAGTTTTCTCCCCCATCTCACTGGGAAGGGGGAGAGTGAGCAAATGGCTGTGTGGTGCTGAGCCACCCACCAGGTTAAACTCCCACACTGGTGTATACTCATTAAATTTAAATGCTGCAAGTCCATAGAAATACATTTGCAATTGAAATGTAATTTGTAGCAAACAGAACACTCACTTTAAGCAGTATTGGTTATTTATATGAAGCAGCTAATCAGAAACATATAAAAAAAATGGCGTTGCATAACTTAGTTTATCAATACTTCATATATTTTAAACATGAAATACTTGTTACAAGCTACTCCAAGTGAGATTCACAGGCTCGGAGTTTGCTGAGGGAAGGGACTGAACATTTCAATTGATAATCACAGGCAATTTGAAGATTAAAAGAGGAAAAATAACAATCTGTATACTGGAGCAAGTACACATCAGCATTCAGAAAAATGATTAATAATTTACAAACTAAAAATTATGAAAGCACATGTTTGTTCTAGCAAGATATATTTTGGATGAAGATGTAGGTGATTCAAAAGGAAACTATTCTTACTCTTGAAGGCACTCTTCATCTGAAACAGGTAGAGAGATTTCTGAGGCAATGGGAGTGAAGATGCTTAGGTTTTCTTCCTGAGTTGTGTGTTGCCAATAAGTGATTTCTAGTGTGAGCTTAACTACTCTCAAACTGGCAGCTACAGTTGTCTGTCAATATACTGTACCAGCCATGGTCATCTTGGAACTATGTGGGAAGATGTATGGGTGGGCTAGCAAAAGGCTATCTTTTATGATAATGAGGTGTAACAGCCTGGGAAATGCCTTTCTGTAATATGCCTGGATTGAATGCAAGCCAGGCACATCAAAGGAACTAAATCCCTGACAAGGGGGTTGAAAAATAGGTCTCTGGGCATACAGAGAAATAAGAACCTAACAAACATAGAAGGAAATGAACTTCTCATGGAAAACATCTGGAACAATAATGCTTTGAGAATGGACGCCTCTTTCTAGAATTCAGTTACTGCTTTAGTGAATGCTTTCTCTGAGAGGGGTTTTCAGAAATGTTATCTTCTGTCAACCATTCCTCCTACACAGCTGCCACTTTCTCCTTTATTTCTGTTTTTAATGAATCTCTTTGAAAATACCTTTTGAGAATTAGACTGGCTTGTATAGTTTGTCACCTTCAGGAGAATAAAATCCTTTCATGTATGAGGAAGAGTAATAAGGGATGAAAGCTTGGAGTTTGGAAGCTGGTTTCTTTCTCTTATTTGCTGTTTTAAGAGACTTCAAAAACAAAGCTGACATAAATGGGCAAGAAAGTTGGTAAGGAGAGATCCAGGAGCAGCAAATGACAGTTTTTGTGATGTTAGCTATAGTAAAATCATCTGAGTTTTGTCCAAGAAATTGAGTTTGGTATCTTTTTTTTTAGGCATGCCACAGTTGTTTTTGGTTTTGTTTTTTTGGCTGTGAGAGCAGAAAGTAGGAAGTGATGCTTGAATTGAAAGTACCTAAATGGGAGAAGTGGAATGAGGGAGATTTCTAAAGTATGCCTTCCTTCTTAAAATTAAATGTTATAAAATATATAGTCCATAAGACTTGGTTTCAAATCTCAGTTTTATTTAGCTGTACTAGTTCTTGGAAAATGCATGAAAAGAGACCTTGGAAAACAAGTCAGAGAACTGACTTGCCGTGCTTTTTGCAGTAGTTCTGACTTCATAGAAGCAACCAAGTAAACTGTGTCTTCATTAATCCAATCTATTTTGTTGAGCTACTATTTACCTTCTCTTCTCAGCAATGTATATTTGTCAGTGTATTTGTGCTTTTGTGTAAGGGCATAGTACTTAATTAAGGCAACATAATGCAAAAAATAATTTTCTGGAATTATAAACTTTTTTCCTATGTTCTCAGTGCTTCCATTCACCTCCTGTCCCCAGCGTGTGTTCCATTCTTTTTAATTTACAACCATTCCACTGTAAAGTAATAGAGGCTACTTTCCAGAAGTCTTTTAGATTTTTTTTGGCACTGTTTATTAGTGATAATTTTTCCATCAGGTCCCTTTTGTCTGTCTTGCATCAGCAATCATTTTTAGCACCTGACTATTACTGGGCACTTGGCCTAAAACTTCTTCTGGTTGTTTTCAGTGACCTGAATTTCAAAACCTGATGGCAGTTGAAGCTGTGGTGCTCAGCAGCTATGGAAAACAAAGACAAAATTAGCTAGCGTGAATATAGTCTACTTAGGCTTTCATCTGCAAAAAGAATTTCAATTTTGTTTCCAAAAACGCTGCAGTGACTTGCCTTTCTTACCAAGCTCTATTTTGTAGCACGTGTTCCAGGCAAGGCCCCAGTATACCTGTCAATACTCTTCTGCTCTTTTGAGGTTTCTGGCAGTCCAGTAACTTGTGATATGATGCCCTTTCTAATAGATTCATGTGCAGTTAATTACGAAGGGCTGTTTTCCTTGACCACAGCCAGAATTCAAAGCTTTTCTCTGCTCCCAAAAGATGAGGCCTGTGCGGTTTGCTCTCATCCATACTGCAGATGGTAGCAGTGCCAATTTCTATAGAACCAATTTACAAAAACCCTGATGAGGAGGATCAATCCTTTGAAATTAAAGGTTAATTAAAGATCTCACACTTTTGAATTCTGCTTTTTCTAGCAACAGTGCTGATTTAGTTTCATTGACAATTCAAATAATGCCAACTTGCCAGCAGCAACATATGCCATGTATCTCCATTATCTTTCAAAAGTCTAAGATCCAGATTCTGCAATCTGACTAAAGCTGTTTTGTTCACACTGTGTAGGACAACTTAGAGCAGAGGGAGATAACTGTAGAAACTTGGTTTGCGTTAGCAAAACTTTGCCTGTAGTAATATAGTAATAACTATGGAAAGGGTAGAGTTAGGACCATCTTTAAGTATAATTTTTGGCTTGAAAATGGAGAAGAACACAATGAATTTGAGTTCAGCTGTATTTACTTAATATTTAGGAGAGAGGAGACACTGAGCAGGATATTCTCTACGATTTGGTGCTTCTTTAAACAAACTTGGTTCACTGGAGCCGAGTCATCTAGCAGCAGTATAACTGTTGATTAACTTTTCAGAAATAAGTCACTGAAAGAAATAGAGTAGACTCTCAATTCACTTTCACTGTATTGGGAGTATGGTGGCATAGCTGAGAAATCTATTTCCTTCTAGAATTCTTAGGAAGATTTTGCTCTGACACAAAAAGAAATCAGAGGAAGTTTCTAAGCTCTCAGTTTTGGTAAAAGTCATAACCTCAGTCTCAGTCTGAAGAGGAGCGGAGGGCATCTGTCTCTTGCTGCATTTCCACTTACCTGCTGAGATTGTATCCCCATTGTACTGGGGAGACTCAACTGTTCATGTAAGAACATTCATTCTTTACAGCAAGATGCATTAGGCTATTACATAGCCTAGCTCAGTGCCTGTTTACTATGTGATGGTTCAACTGTTACTTCATAAACAGCTGAAAAGTCTCTGCAGGGAGAAAATGAACTTACCGGAGGTAGATGTGAAAGCCAGGGAGAGAGGATTCCTGAAGCTTCTCACTAGTGAAAACCCATGAGTAACCGCCTGGTCTTGGTGTAAGTCATGTTGCTGCTGTGAGTCTGTGAGTTATGAATTTTCAGTAAATCCATTATCTTGAACTTGTCCATTCTAAAACAGTCCCTAATTTTTTTAATCAGTTTAATTAAAGTTTATCAGACTCTTGAGAGTGGAATGTATTCAAGTTAGCCCATGAATATCAGATGCCTTTCCTAAATTCATGAATAAATTTTGGATACCAAGTTCTTCAAGAAAAAAAAAAAAAGAACAAGGTGTCTTATTGTTCTGGTTTAAGGAAGCTAAAAACATTAAATAAAAAATAAATCAGCATTCTCAGGTGGAGTACTGCATCCAGATGTGAAGTCCTCAGCACAGGAGAAACTTGGACTGGTTAGAGCGCATCCGAAGAGGGCCACAAAAATGTGAAATGGAAAGTATGATAAAATGTAATGCAGAAATGGTTTGTATTTAACTTAACCTAGTTTTCCTGCTCCCTTTTTTCACGCAGCATGTGCTGGCCTTAATGATATCACCCTCCTTTTCAGATTAGCAATTAATTCAGTTAGACATCTGACATGCCTTTAAAATCAATTTGACAGTATAAAAGAAGGCATTTTTCTTCAACTGTGTTCTGCTGTTTGATTCTTGAATAATGTAATGTAATCAACTGGCCGTCTTCACTTCTCTGTCATAATAGCTGAAAGGAGACACAGTCTTGGACCAGTTAAATAATGGGGCTATACTGTCTACAGTAACCTTTCCAGAACAAGGAAACCTGCAACTCATGAATATGCTTTAATATTTAGTGGGGAAAAGCAATTTCTAAATATTTTCAGTTTTAATTAGAATACTGTATCCCTCAGACCCTCTCATATACTAGTTCTCCCTGTCACTTTTGTAAGTGTGACTTGGTTTGTGTGAATGTTGATTAAATAAAAATTTAATACAACACTAAGACTTGAGTAATCAAAGCAAATGGGAATAGCTTGCAAAGGTCAGATCACATAATCAGGAACAGAATTGGTCTAATGTGACTTTGGTGACCACAGTAAAAGACTGAATGCTTGAATAATCCACAGGTTGAAATCCAGAGCTTGACAGCTTAAATAGCCTAAATATATATATATATGTATGTATGTATGTATTGAGTTTAGTTTCTTAAGAGTTCAAAGCAAGAAATTACACAGAGAGAATTTGAAGTTAGTCAAGGAAGTTAGAGAAGTGAAATAGTGAGCAGAATGTTTTCTGATATGTGAATACACACTGAGAATATTTTGGTATGAGTTTGCTGCTAGAACAACTGGGTATTGAAAATTAATACAGTAGTTAAGAATTGTTTGTAAATTATTTTATCAATTTACATTTACTATGGAAAAGAATGTCATTTAGATGCATCATTAAATCTTTAAATATATTCGAATATCTGAAAACTGTTAATGATAATAATATGTTACCTTGGGAACTTGTATGTTTGTATGTTTAAATGACTTAAAAGTGTCAGTCAGCTAATGGCTACCACAATTGGAGGGTGAAAAAGAAGAATCAGCTAAGGAGCAAACTACTAATCCTCCAATATGAGAAGTTAGAAAAAGATTTGCAAATTTCTGTTTTAGTAGCAATAGATCATAACAACAGTTATGATCTGCTGACTGATTGTTCAACAAAAAACATCTGAAAGCAGATGTTCGCAATGTTATAAATTGATGTTAAAGCATCAAGAAGTTGTAGATGTATAAGAAGAGAGAGATGCAAAAGCAAAAATGTAGTATGAACTAGGGGTCTTCGGAACTAAGAGCATCAAAATGGTGCTTTGTATTTTTGCAAAAGGAAACAGTGATTGAGATAGAGGTGGATGAAGTTAGGTTGCCTCTCAGTTGCAGGAGGCTGTCACCCCAAAAGGATGCATTCCATAGTGCTACATTTTTTTTCAAAACTCAAAGGAAAAGGAGGTAACATTCCATCCAGTGTCAGGCAAAGTCTGTGGTGTGTTGATAACAGAGAGCATGGTTCTGAGAAGACCAAAAGCAATGATCTTTTCATCTCTCAATAGTCTTATCGGTACTGTAAAATGGAGAAGGAACTAACCACATGTTAAATTGTTATAGAGAAACAGAAAATGGTGTCTTGAGACAGATCACTGCTTGTACTGTGTAGCTGTAGTGCACAACTTAAAAAGTTCCACTGCATCTTTTGAGTTTTAAGATGGTTTTAAGTAGAAAGCAGATCAGGAATTCTGGCTGGTGGTCTTTTTTCTGCTGTTAGTGAGACTTCATGTGACTCCATTCTCAGTCATGGTCTCAGCAGTGCACATGATGCTGGTGTATGCTATCAGCACGGCTGGTCTGAGCATAACTTGTAGTAGAAGTAGTAATCTGTGCGTTTCCATCCAGTCTGGCAAAATGCTGTTGTGGTCCAGTTTGTGTGAGAGCTGTTCATTGTTAGCTGAGGTGAAAGGCTCCTGACTACACTGCATTTAAAATTCTTTCTCCCCAGATTTGCAGGTTCAGACACTGGGAGTCCTAGTACACTTTTGTCCGTGAGAAAGTTCTCTTTAATTTTTTTTCCCATCCCATGCCTGTTATTAAACCTCTGTGTGACTTTGAGATACCAAGAAAGGGGGAAGTAACTTGCACTGCTGAATCAATATAATTGTGAAAAATTTTAGGGTGGTTCTGTGTTCTTCTTGATTCCAGGAGTAGTCCTGGGGGGAAATGACAAGAGTTGCAGTAACTGTTAAAAACTGCTCATTTATTTGGGAGAACTTGCAGAAAATATTAATTACTACTTTGTAACGCATGACAAGATTTTTTCACTCTTTTTAATTAAACCGAAAACTTCCACATTTGAACAGTATGCTGCTTTATTCGCTTGCTTGATAGCATACTCTTTTTGCTTTTTTCAATTATTTCTACTTCTTATGCAGGAGCCCTCTTAACACTTTCACTTTGCTCTCTCGAAGCAATTTGTTGTTTTTCACAGTTTGATCTTCACTGACAGTTTCTTTGCTGTGTTTTCTGTGCATAAAGAGCAAAACATACATTTCATTCTCAGTGACTTTCATTCTAGATTAAGAAAACTAAAATACAAAGTGAGAACAAATAAAATCTTCATGAGGGAGAGAGTGAAGAATCTGTAAGATCTGCAGTTTAAAACCCTCTGTAAAGCCTTTCATCTTTAATCTTCTTATAATGCTGTCACTGGCTGACAGGCAGGTGGAGAGATTTTTCATTTTCTGGCATAGAAAGGACAGATTTGTGATTAAGGCATAGATTGAGTCTCAAAGGATTCTAGTTCAGTTTACATCTTTTGGTATAAACTTTGTATGTGTGTCAGTTCAGACTTCACATCGTCTGTATCTTTTCTTTTTCTCTCCTCTGTAATACGGGGATAATAGTGTACCTCAGTCTATTTAGATGCTGTAATCTGCAAAATGCCTTTATACTGGAGGAGCGAACTTTGCTATAATCTGAAATTTAGGCTTGTTTGGTGTTGTACAATAGCTCCAGTTCAGGGGAGCAATTGTGCACATACTAATAATCCCTTTGGAATGTGTGGCTGAGGGCATACTCATTGTAGATCTCTTCTCTCACCTGAACTGATGAAGTATTTCTGAAGGAAATAAAATGTGCCAAATATGTCTATTAGCAATATGAAATCTAGATAGCACGATGTAAACATTAAGCAAACTTCAGTGATGTGAAAAGGATGAGGATATGTTTGTATTTCAACGTGTAGATGTCTCTGATCTGTAAGCACAAATGAAAATTCGTTTTTTTGATGCTGCACAGACAGCAGTGGCTATTTCAAGGGCAACATCAATAGCATATAAATGCAGGTCAACACTTTAAAACACTCCCATTGGAAGCTATTATTTTTTCACTCGTGATATCTTACATAAAGGCAATTTATTTTATGCCATTCACATTTAGTTGTGGATTTGTATCTCATCTGACTTATCTTGTTAAACTCACAATGAAACCAGATTCCTTTTCAGCTGGGCGTTTATCTCTTGCTTAATTTTAACCTATTTTTCTTTTTTGTATATTGAAAGTATAAGAAAAGAAGTGCTTTGGAAAAACAATGCAGGAACTCTAATGGTATTCAGTCTTCTGTGCTTACAGCATCAGTCAAGTGAAGAGTTCTGTGCTAGTGAATGAGTGAACCTATGATCATTCTACAAATAAAACTTTTTTTTTTTCCCCAGCTGATGAAAGTAGGATGATGGTTTTTGTTGTACATTAAGCAATCTTAAATGACTGTTTGAAAGCCATCTGGTATTACCTGCTGACAGTTTTAATACCTGTAGGAATGGAGAACCGTGTGTCAAGCTGACTTTTCCCTTCACTCAAAGTCTGTGAAATATGCTCAGAAGGAAAAGAATCAACCAAATGAATGGAAAAAGAGAATTAAGAAGAGGCTTGAAGAAATGGCCATTACATTTATCACTGTCCCCAGGAGCATCACCATCAGAAATGTTCTTGATAGGAAGAATTGCATGCAATACAAACCAATTTACCCACTTTTTACTTGCAGATTGGGGAGCCTATACAAAAATATATGAGGAAAGCTCTGCACAGATGCACAAAATTGCTGCAATTGCTCTGTCTCCCTGATTCTTTTGTCCTGTCCTAGAAGTCTAGAACTAAATCATTATACTTCTGTGCAAAAAGCTTTTAGCCATGCACTTTCAGTTCATCATGGACTCTGATTGTGAAACTCAAACATAAAATGAGCAAACTCAGGTGATAAGTATATCTTGCAGATCAGCAGTAGAGTGTGCATTCTTGGTTTATATTGTAGAAAAAATAATTTCTCTGAAAATAACCCATACAAAGCAAATCAACATACAGTTTATAATACTAGCCAAGTGTGATTACTCCAAGGAGGATTCAGTTTTAAGCTATTGTTTTTTGAAACAGAGAAAATCTTAACGTTTTAGATCTAAAAGGGATGGAATAATGCAGTGCAACTTTGTAAGTTACCCCTCAACCTGCAAAAAACAGAAAAATCCCGTGAGACAAATAAGACTGCTGCTCTCTTTAAGTGACATTCAAAGTGTTTCCCTCCTTAATGGAGCTAGGCAGATTGCTAGGCAGTTTGAAAATGCAAAGCAGTGCTTCACCTACTCTCAGAACATGCCCAGGTAGCCTGATATTTCCCAAATAATTTTGGGGGTAGTGCTTATAAATAAGCAATAAAACTGAAGATTACTTACAAAGATGCTATACCCAAATGGCATTTTTAATACTGTTAACTTGTACGACACTTCGCAGGTATGAGTGAGAAAAGAAAAAATGAACATTGTTGCCTTTTTATGTGTATTTATATTGAGCTTTATAAAAAGAAGTGTGTCCGTCTGCATGTGTCTGTGAGGTTTGGATGGTCAGTAAAATCCCTGACAAAACGCAGAAGGTCACAACAGATGTTTCTGTAGTTCTGGGGTCAGTTTTGGCTAACATTGGTTACAGTGTTCTCATCCAGTTGTGTCCTGCATACTAAACCTCATTGGCAATTTATCTGGTACACCATAGATCATATAGATGGGCATGTGAGATACTGGGCTAATTAGAAAAGAAAATGAATAGGTTCTTTATTAGTTAAAGACCATCTCTTTGTCTGTTATCCGGCATACAGGAAGTAAATTTTCTTACCATGAGATTATTATCTTGATAATTAAGAACTTATTTTTTACTATGTTTTGTAGAGAGGATTGATGGTTGTTTCTGAATAAGATAAAACTGAATAAAATTATAGGTAGGGCAGACTATGGGTGCTGTGTCACTTTCAGATGGCAATGTATTCATTGATAGTTGTAATATAAATGCAAGGAATCACATTTTTAATTGTAATTTATTTGAAATTACAAGGAAAAGAAGAACATGAAGTTTTTCAAGGGTCCTGAGCCTTAAATGTAGCTAGTGACTTTTTCAACTTGCAGTTTCCATTATTTTACTGTATTTTTAGTCTTCTTTCTGCCTGCTTTCCTTTAATTTCCTTTGTAGCCACAGAGTTGTAGGGGTTGGAAGGGACCTCTGCAGATCATTGAGTTCAACCCCTGGTTGGACTTTCACATCTTTTTCTTAACAACAATAATAACAAGGAGCTGAGTCTGTATTTTATTTATTTTAAAAACATATTGTTCTTCATAACTGTTAAGCACCTTTAGAAATTCACTGTTGCTACCTTTTAACAAAAAAAAAAAATCAACACATTTTGTTCTGCTGCTGCAGCTCGCATGATTTTTGTTTAGCATTTTGATCAATGCTTTGCCTGCTGCCTTTGAATTAAACAAAGATATGAAAGTTAGTAAGATTTTTGTTACTAAAATTGAAAACTGGAACACTGTCATTCTGTTCTAAAATGTTCATTGAACACATGCTCTAGGTAACATCAGAATGTCAATCCATTTATCAGAACTGTGACAAATTATTCAAGCAGGATGGGATGATTTAAATGTATTAGTTCTCAGAATGCTTTAGGAACTAATGTACTTCTTGTAGAACTGGCCATACTGGTCTTACCACACCAAGATTCCTTTTCTTAATTACTAGCTGCTCATTCTCCTAAAATTTTAAGGAGAAGGCAGACCAGGAATTAGACTGCCAATGCTTTTGTCTTTCATTGTCTAGAAATGTTGATTGCCCCCTTGAAGTTTTTTTTTTCCATTTTAAAATTTCCCCAAACACTACTTTCAGTTCTGTGATTTATTTTATTTTTTTCTAAAATAGATGTAAAGGAGGGCTGGTTTTGAAATTCCTATCCTTCCTGTGCCTGGTGGCCAGGCAGTGTGAGGTGGTAGGATCAATAATGTAATACTTCATATTTATTGGACAAAATCCTCAGAAGAATTTTTTGCAATTATCTGAGCTGTACATGGGATGTGAACTTCCACCTGCTAACACAATCAACACCCACGTGCATTAACTGCTCATCTCTACAGCAGCATTATCATTGGTCCTCCTTGTACAGATAGGAAAAAAAACCTCTAGGGAATAAATTATATGGTCACACAGTGAGCTTGTTTCCAGCTCACCCCTTAGGAAATTTTACCATAGTATATCTTATTTCAGGTTTGGGATGAATATTAAGACCTCTCTCAGAAAGGTTTGTGTTTTGCTCTTTAACTCCTTGTAAAGGACAAAATCATATACAATGAAAAAAAAAAATGGGAGGGGAATAAGTGATTCTCAAATTTCAGGCATATTGAAAAGAGCTATCTGCCACATCTTTACTGGGTGGACTTACTGCATTTTTGTCAACTTTCAAATAGCTCTAAATATGCAGTTACAGGGAAACTTAGTTATGCTTACAGAAAGCTGCAGCACACTGCAGGTGAGAAGGCTCTATAAAATTATGGAAGAAAGTTATGATTTTGGCTAAAAGAGCTTCACAAACTGAGAGTTCTGTTCAGTTCTGCTCTCAGATATTTGGGGCTTAGCTTTGTTTCCTTGCACACAAGTGGTAGGGGATGAGGTCGGCCACAGCTGGAAGGAGGAGCTGCCCTACGTTTTCTTTGAAGTCCTCTGAAGGACAAAAATCCCTAAAATGTTGTTTTGTTAAAGCATAGGCTAATCTACTAGAACAAGATGACTCTTCAAATAGAATAATTTCTGATCAGCTATGGCAGATCATGCAGAACTGTTTGAAGCAAATCTCTTTGTGCATATTAGGAGTTTGCAAGGTGGTTTCTTCCACACATTTGTACTTTCTACCATAGGAATTTTCAATAGGTTTGAACTTTGAAATAATGCATTCCATGTATAGTTCTATAACAGAAGCTGCCTGTTGCCTGTCTGTCCAGATGCTCTGATGGACCTTCTCTATGGGAGCGGGACAAACAGACATGCTCCTGCCACTCCCTCAACTTTCTAAAAATTCTTAGGTTACCTCTATAGTAAATTTGATATTAGATTATTCTGACAAATCAAAACAAGAGCCTTCTTTATTATCTTTGTATTTTTAAATTTTTTTGCTATAGTATCTTTACAAAATAATCCATAGAAATAAGGGGAGGAAAACTCTTCAATAGCTAAATTGCCATCCCTTGAAGTGTTCCTGCAGTATCACTCTGTAAGTGTTCTTATTCTACAGAGCTGATACTTCTTCCCTATCCCGGGTGTTTAAGCCAAACAACAGAAGTTCTGTTATCAGTTCAGACACTGCTAATAGAAGATTTAGCGAGCTCTCCTCTCCCAGTTGTCAGTGTCCTCTGTCAAGGTGAGCTCACACTTATTAGTCTGTATCTGTGATTCTCTGATACCGAGAGTCTCCAAGAGCCACCAGGGTGTGCTCACTTGGTGCACACTGTTCCAAAAAGCACTGCTGGAGACTTCTGAGGGAGCAGCGAAATCACTGGATCCATTGAGGACAGCCAAAAACTGCTGATGAAGTGTCGCTCAGGTTTGGAAGGAGGTCATGACAGCTGTGTCTGTGTGACCACTGTCTTTGTTTTCCAGAAGTATTAAAGCAGTTAGAGCACCTGGATGTAGAAGGCACGTCCAGGTCCTTGACACTGCAGGATTGCTGCTGTATGGGGAGAGTACAGCCCTGGGGGTTAGGCTACAATGATGTGCCACCATGGTTTGTAGGCTGTGCAAATGAGTGTATTCTCTAGACTGCCAAAATTTAGTCTATGAAGGCTGGGCCTTACCACTAGTTGGCATCAGCTCTGCTGAAATCAAGCGAAATGAAGGCAAGCCTGAATTTAGCAATACGTTTCTCTTACTAACTTCTTAGTATTGAGTATATTAATGGCGTAATTTCACTCTGAGTTTCTTTAAAAGTGATAGTTTGCAAATTACCAGAATTTTTCAGAATTGAAGTGGAATCGCAGAAGAAAAGCTAGAAAAAAGCTGAGAAAACAGTGATTTGTGGGACAGAAGAAAGATCTTCACAGTGAGGGTGAGAGAACAGTGGAACAGTCTGCACAGAGAGGCCATGGAGTCTCCTTCCCTGGAGATGTTCAAGACCCATCTGGATGCCTACCTGTGCAGCCTGGTCTAGGGAGCCTGCTTCAGGAGGGGGTTGGACTCAAAAGTGATCTTTGGAGGTCCTTTCTAGTCCCTAGAATTCTGTGATACTGTGATTGAGAGCTGTCAGATAAAGCAGGGAAGATATCAGATTTATGTGAGTGCTCTGAGAGGGCAAAAGGAAAATGCTTTTTTTCTGTAAAACATCTCACCATGACAGTGCGTTTAGGAGCCCTAATATAAATAGGACAAGAATCTCAGAAACAGAAAAAGCAGTGAAATCCGTACAGTTTTATGAGATTATAGAATAGGAAAAACTATCTGGAATTGCTGAAATTTTAAGTTTAATCTTCTGCTTTAAGGCTAAAGGTAAATACTGAAATGAATTTTGCAAATCTCTGAATTTGCATTGTCCCTTCAATAAAGGGTGCAGGTTTATTTATTTAGCAAAAATTGTAATTTTCATTTTCTTCCACAGAGCAAAGTCTCCTACTGTGCAAAGTCCTCTTTGGCAGGTCTGTCTAATTTTCAAACAGTTTGTGGCCTAAGCTACGGTTTTTATAGGCACCTTATAAACATGTTAACTTGGTAGATGTTTCTGTGCTCTTGTCTGTCTTCAAGAATGAAATGAAAAGTTTGTGTGTTTGTGTTTTTTTTTCTTTTTTTCTTTTTTCTTTTTTTTGTGAGTGACTTAATGTGAAGCTTCTCAAAGCAAAATGTTTGAGTCTATAGCTAGGCTTCTAGCACATGCCTGAAAATTCTAGGGAAAAGTAGAAATGTCAGGAATACTTGAAGCTCATCAGAAACAGATTTCAGTGTGCTAGTATCACAAGCCACGTGTCTGATGGGAAGATCAGTATTTCTAATATCTTCATTCAAGTTGAATTAAATTTATACTAATGTTTCTTCATTTCTTATTTTCCCTGTTCTCATTTTGATAATGGATATGAGTTTTATGTAAGTCTAAATGAGACAATTTTATCCAGTCTCATCCAGCCTTTTATTTTTCCTATGAGAAAGGCAAACTTTTTTAATGTATTTTTTTTCTGAACTAATTCAGCATTCCTCGATGAAATATTCAAAGAGGCTTTCTGATACATAAGTAAAGCTTTTAGTTTGTCTGTTATTCAACATCTTTTAAAGGTCATGAACTTTCTTTTTCATATTCAACAGATATATTTTCCATTGTGAATCTTGAATTTAAAAAGAAAAATATGCTGATGTGTAATAGGAATTCCAAATCTTATCATCTATAGGATTCTTCTAAATAAGTAAAGGAGGTGCACTGGCTTTTAATTTTTATAAATGGAACAATAGATCTCTCATGAGTTTAATAAGCTGATTTACCTGTGAAGTTTTTCATAAGATTTAATTAAATTCTCTTTACAAAGCAATTGAATTTTTTTTATGAAAGACAACACTTGCATTTTAAAATGTCACCTTTTCCCCTGGGCTTTAATTAAGTTTCATCTTGATGGGTCTTTTATTTTTGCATTTTTCTTCCTGTGTTCATACTTCGAAGAATTCAATCTTCCATGTATCCCTCAGTTTATTTTAGAATGGGCATTTTTTTTCTTTCAGCTGCTATGAGTAGACTTCATTTTTTCCTTTAGTCCTTACACTGGACATCCTTATTCATTCCTAAATAACATGAACTTTCTCCCATAGTGTCATCAAAATCTGGTTCCTCACCCATGTAGAGAAAGCCTGAACCCAAACTGTGCTCTAGTTGGTTCAGAGACCAGCACCCTCTGTGGTTCTGACCTTGACAATCAGTCTTTCTCCTATGGATCATATTGCTTCTTACCTCCTCTTCTTAGCTTGTTGCTTTCAATTGCCGATGTAGTTCATTAACGTACACAATTTTTCCATAATTCAGCAAAATCTTTGTTTTTTCTGTAATTCAGTTCTCAGCCGCAGGCAGGGTAAAGCACATAAGCTCAACATTGATTTCAGCTTTTGTGTCATTATCACGCTTTAATTTCATTCCTCAACTACCAGCTTCTCTCACAAAGTCTGTCTGCCCCAGTCCTGCCTTTTCTTCATCAAACCAGAAAAAGTTGATGCTTATCCTTTTTCCATTCCCAGATTACAGCTCTTCTCTCCTATGATCCTACAGAACCCAGCCCTATTGTCAAAATGGATAATCTAAAACTGGTTTTCCCCATTCTCTTATTGGTTTTATGTACAGTGATACCAGCTACTGAAACCTATGCAGACAACAAAACTTTCTTATTACGTTACTCACAACATTCATTTACTTGAGTATTTTATAACCATTCCTTTTTTTCTTTACTGATCAATGCTTTTAGACTGGAGGACTTTGGGGCATGATGGGAAGAAGTTCTAAATATCTAGACCTTCAATATGTGCAAAACTTTACTGCTATAGGTGTACCATTGTAACTGTTACACATAGTACATTTGAACAGTCCATTGAAGCACAGCTCTGGGGGAACATGGTAAAAGTAAAAAAATTACAGCTGTGGGAGGTGTAGAGGTTAGAAGTCTTCAGTACTGACTGCTTAAATTCTGTTCTCATTTTTGATTGCCAAGTTTTGATGATAGGAGATGATATAGAAGTTATATACAAACTTGAGATTATATAAATTTTATGAATTAATAATTTTTAAAAGCCTTGAGTGTATTTTCTGTTGATATGCATATTTGACATGATTTCTGGGATAAAAAATGTGTTGTCTTGATTGGGACATTAGGTATACTTGCAGCACAAATAACAAATAATTGCACTGCTAACGTGTAGTTGATTGAAATTTAACAACTATCTCAACATCAACAGACACATCCCAGAGCAGCTGTATGTCTGTAGTATGATGAACTTGAACACAGTTTAATAAGCATGATGAGTCAAGAGAGTATTTCTTCCATAAAATGCAGCTGGGAAGGTTAATACGTGTAAAATATATGTAAATATTATATACATAAATATGTAAAAATATACTTATATAGCTAGGTTTCTCAGTAGTTTTCTTCTGAATAACAACCCTCCTCACAACCAAAGGACACTTTTCTCACTATTTTGTTTGTGATGGCAGTCTAACCACAATACAGTATGGGCAGCATAGCTAGTGCTGTCTCTGTTCCGAGGAGCATTGTGCTTCTTGCTCAGTCAGCACTGCATCGTGCGCTTCCTTGCTGTAATTACATGTTTCAGCATGAAATGTCTTTTTCAGACTCGTGCATCTGCTTTTAGAGGAAATTACAAAACTCCTAAATAAGAGTGGTAGAACCTGAGGTATTTGGTTACGGTTGAGGTAGGGCTTGTTTGCTCTCCTTTCAGTAATGATACGTGGTAAGAAAATGTCACTCAAATCCTGAGCTGCAGAGTTGGCATTGCTTCTTTTTGTATGCTGTGCTTTATTTCATTGGGGGTATTGTGATTTTTGAGCTGAACTGCTCTCCTGCTGAGGGGAGGAGACCCTGCTGCACAAGCAACCTGATAATTCGATTCTCATTAGTGCCTGCAATTTGGCTGTGCCGTGGACCTTCCATAGGCATGTTCAGCTTGATGGTCGAAGTAGGGTAGTGGGTGCTGAGCATCTGAATCCTTCATTTCAGTGACCTTGGCAGAAAAACAATCTAACTATGTTAACTGAAATCCACTTGGCCTGAGGGAATTAAAGGTCTGATTTGGGCTGAGACTCATAACGATCTTTATAAAGGCTATTTGGGAGAAGGGAAAAGATCCAGGTAAAAATTGAATTTTTAAATGTTTGACGCCAGCCACTCATTAAATGGAAGCTGCTAACAGAAAGCTGCTAAGTCACTGACCACTGCAGAAGATAATTAGTCAGCAATCTGTCTGGCAGCAGCTGATATGCATTTCCTTGTGAAAGATAATTGGAGCCCATTCAGGGAGTAGAGATACTCTGCTCAACGTAAAGAAGGAAAAGTTCTCTCTCTTTTCATCGTGATAATTCTAGCTCAGACTTTTTTTTTTTTTTGTAAAATAAGGTAATCTTCAAAAAGCTTTTAGAGACGTAGTCTCCAACCATGAAAATGTGAGTGGGCCATTTGACTGCAAAATGAGACAATGCAGAGAGTTATGAGGATTATTGTCACTTTACATTTAGACAGCTGATAAATCGAACTTGTTAGAACCGAGTCTAGTCCTTGACATGTGCTTTTAACAAACTAATCAAAAGAAAACTCTGGAGCTGAGTGCAGCAGTTTTATTGGAAAAAGTCCACAGGTGTGTGCAATTCCTTTATTAAAAGATTTTCAAATACATTGGACAAGAAGCAATTGATGATTGAGTTATTCCTTTTTTATACATTTTTTTATTTCCAAAACTATACAAACATTGGAAAACTTTCATTTTCCTCCATTTTAGCTATTAGTAATTCTGTAATGATAATTAAATATCTCCCATTTCAGTCTGCAAACCCACTTTTCAGGAGTTGACGTTTTACATCTTTGACAATAAAAAAAAAAAAAGTCAGTCATATGTACATGTGCTTAAGGTTGCATAATTGAGCATCATCAGGTGCTGAAAACTAGTGTGTAAGTGGGTTTCAAGATTCACCCAGGAGGGCTGAAGGTTTTGAATACACATAAACTGCGTACATATGATTTAGTAGCCAAGACACTCTTTGTTCCCTTTTGTTTTCAAGGATATCTATCTGTGCTAGCTATGGTGTAAGGGTTTCTTTAGTAAAGGTACTTGCGGAGTGAAAAGCAGCACTGGCAACAACTATTGCTGATCAAGGACATGAATGGGCAGAGAACTGTATGCGTATACACAATACAAATATTTCAAAGTGAGGTTCTTATGTAAAAATAATATCTAGAATAAAACCTATTTCTTGGACTGGACTAAAGGAGGGGGAAAAGAAAAGAAAAGAAAGCATTGTGTGGATATAATAGTTCAGCATGGGAGAAGAACAATGAAAACACGTGGATTAAATTTAGAAGCTGATCTTGCAATGTATAATTACTGGAAATTCATTTGAAATATAGCAACATTATCGATGGAAAATGAAGGCTACAACTGCAGCGGACATGTACAGTATACTTTATGAGCTATTATATTGGCCATACAGATTTGTCTACATGTTATTTATTTGAATCCTTAAGGCTTCTCTAATGTCTTACATGAAAGTGCTGTCTGCTTGGATCTTCCATGCATGAGGGAAAGGGGACATTTTTCAAGGAAAAAAATATGATTTTTATTCACATTTCAATTACAATAGCACAGCCAGAGACACAAAATAAAAGACAATACTTTATGGTACCTTTGTTTCATTTATTTTGGCCCCCAAAAGATGCATGCACTAGACTTTATGTACTACAAGGTATTGAAATATTTACAGCAGTTGTACATGTGCTCTTAAAGGGATGGCAAAGGGAAAGGTCTATTTTTATCTGGATGGGAATAAAAGTTATTTTCCTAGCTTATTAATACATATTCAAAGTGAGAGATGACTCTTCCAAAAAGAAAAGCCCACAAAGAATAAAGCTATAACATAATTATAGCCAATGTTAACAAACTGTACAGTACTTTACCTGGGAATTCTGCTCTCTGTCACTCCTGTTTTACATGGCAGCGCCAACTAGTAAATGATGTTGCCATGCTCCCCTTGCCCTGTCTGCCCCGATTCTCCTTATTCCATCAGGTATAGCTGAATATTACCTGTTTATGAGATTTTTATTTTGAGATATTTTAATATGTTGAATGGACAATTAATTCACAATAACCTGATGGCAATTTTTGGATAAATGATATAATTGGTATTTACTGGGTTATGGCACTAAAGAATTCAGACCACTGTAAAGCGCGTCGTCAATACTTCAAGTGGACTTTGGAAACCATCTCTCTAAGAAATTCAGTGAGTAAGGCTCATATCACTGATCTCCTGTTTTTAAAGGTAAAGATATGATACCCAGTACACCAAGTTAAACAAACAGAAGGCAGTGGGGAAGAAGATGCGGGCATAGGAGTCCATTTTGGCAATGCGGATATGTATTCTTCCATGCCTCCATGCTCCTGTTCGACAATCCTCAAAGCAGCAAAAAAAACTAGCACAGTCCTTGCCATCGAGACACTCATACCCGTATTCTTCATCCCTTTCTTGGAGGTGTGTAGCATTGTTCATTTGAATAGTAGCTGATCGAGGTCGGATGTCAATTGTGGGTGCCTAGGATGGAGTGGCAGAAAAGAAAAAAGATGGCAGGAGAGAGACACTCTGTTATTATCACCAGACTAACAGGAAATTAATGGTCAACATGTAAATGGTGGTTCTGCAGGGGTACATGGGAGGCTGGTAATATTACCTTGAACTTAAAAATCAGCTTAAATCAGTTGCATCGTACACTGACATTACAGGAAAGCAGCACAAATCAAGATCAAGTTGACAGCTGAGGACAGTTAGCTTTAATGCCAGACTAAGTAAACCATAGAGGTTAAAGGAAGCAGAAATATAACTGATGATATTTGGAATTGTTTTTGTTTTATACTTCACATAACTGCCTGATATATGAAGGCAATTTGGGTGTTGCACATGAGTGGAACGAAAATAATCAGTTGGAAATGCAGGATTATTTGTGATACAGGACTGGTTTGTGCAAATATATACATATGGAAAAAAGGCACAATTAAAGTATTTTTAATAAAGTTATTAAAATCTTGCGAAGACTCTCCAATAGTTAATTTGAATGTATGCAGTTCACCATTTATTAGTATTCACCAAATGGGAGATTCATCATGTACCCAATTTTATATGGCAGGCATATATTTATTCGAGTGACTTGAATGAGTTATGCATCTAAAATGCAGTTAAGCACTGGTGAACACTAGTATGATGAGTCTTAAAATTTCCTGCAGATTGTGGTAAGATAATTACAGTATCATTCCATGAGCACGTACGATTCTTGGTTTTCATTTTAAGGTGGTTCTTTGTTTTGGACAAAATCTCTGCATTTCTGAATGAAGATAAGATTTAGGCATATTACATAGATATATTTGCTAACTTGCTAAGAATGTGTTGCTCAAGTGTCAGCATTAAAAAATATGTGCGTCTCAAACCCTTTCAAAACTCTGACTTTTTTTTGCATAAGGAACAGCATTTGAGTGATTGATGATGACACTGAATTTTGTTCATGTCAATATCAAAATAAATTTAGTTTATCATTTGAAGTTAAGTCATAAACAGAGGGATCAGATCTGAGTTCTAAAAGGGTGTATTGCAGTTTCTGGTGTAGCTGGTGGCATTGGATCCCATGGCAATTAACAAAGAGAGAAGCAGAAATATTTTGAACAGAAACTCTCTTAAATCATGCGATCCAATAACATTGGTCATTCTTGAACTTAGTGTAAGTTCAAAATCATAGTGAATCAATAATTGGGCTGCTGAATCAACTCTACATATTATTTAGAGAAGCGTAACCATTCTACTTAATTAGGAAGTGACCTAGAGTAGAATGCTTAGGTGTCTAATTTAAGAAAACAAACAAACAACAGCACTCTCATATAAGCTCTAATAGTTAAATTCAGCAGTTGCATGCAGTGAATTTCCATTCCAAAAAACATTATACCTTGAAGGAAAACATCCGAAGAAGCTTTCATTTTGTAGACAGAAAAGAGAATCAGAGGGTTTTGGTTTAAATTAAAGAAAGAAAGAAAAAAAAAAAAAAGAAAAAAAAAAGAAAGAAAGAGAAAAAAAAATGTAAATTAAAAATATGTTTCTAAAACATAGTAAGTCAAAAAGAACTAAATTTATTGAAAGTTTGGGGTAACAGCCATTTAAACAAGTATCTATGTTATGAAACCCACACATCTTTTTCTTATCTCTGACTTGTAACTACATCCAGGCCAAAGACGAAGTGTATCAAACTCCATTTAGATCTTTTCATATTCTCAAGATATTTCAGTCTTTTATGTTGAAATGCTTTGAAAGAAGAGACAATTCAGAGTTTATGAAAGCAAATTTTAGAAAAAGCTACCTGAATACTGAGTACTGAAGACTCTACTTTTCAGTTTTCTAGACTCTGGGTTTAGATTTGGAGAACTATTATTTTTATTTGTCCCAGGATTGTCCCAGATAAATAGTGTAAAGAGCAGCTAATCTCTTAGCAAGGTGACTACATTTGAGATAGTTAATCTTTGCACTCTTAATTGTCTGTGACACAGGTTCACATAAGCAGCCATTGATTTCAGCCTAAGACAGACAGATGTGTCACCATGCAAAAGTGCTTTTTGATCTAAACATGCCTATGATGAAATCCAAATTCACCATACCTAAGGTAATGTGAAAATTCTTCCTGTGTAGTCTTACAGATGTTTAGCTGACTGTTTATCTGCTGCAGTGTATATCTGCAATTTTAAGAGTCTACTTCTCATCAAGTTTTAAAAATGAAATTATGACAAGTGTAATGAAAACTAATTTAATTTATACATTTTACTATTTTTTTCTTTCTTACTGTGTTATAACTAAGAGAGAATATCTTAAGGATTTTAGCAGAGCAAATCCAGACACTTTCATTATTTCCTAGATGCCTGAAGTGGATTTGAAAACATTCTTAACTAATGTAAAACACTTGCGCTCGTTACATCTTGCAGATGCATATTTGATTTTTCTTTGAAGAAGATTAGGCTGCATTTGTTTCCTGTAGTATGTAACACTCATTCTTTTCACCTCACAGTTTCTAGACAACACACTTCTCAATCAGCAGCAAAAGGCAATAAGTCTGTCCTGAACAAAATAAGACAATATTTTTTCCCTACCTGAGCATACGCCTAGAAATCTACTAAGAGTATTCCTGGGACTTTTCTTTTTACTGTGGTTATTATATACATTATTTATTATTGTGTAGCATGCATCCATAAGTAACATTGCAAAGTGTTGATAAATCACCTTCAAAAGGAGAGAAATAGATAACGGAGAGAGAAAATACAAGAAAAAGAAGATAAGGAAACAAGAAGAAGGAAACAGATGCTTACAGGGGAATTAGAAAGAAAGTGCAGTCCATAGTTTGAACATAACGTTACAAAATGCAGAATCATGCCAATAATACATATATAAGTTAATGGCAGGGAGTACTGCTAAAGCTAAAACAGAGAAACTGAGAGTTCTTCCATGAAGGTCATAGTAAAAACTCTATCTATACATAAATAACAATTTCATTGATAGTTATTTGTAGAACAATTTGGCAAAAAGGATCCTTGTTTTAAGAAATTCATTTCTCTGCCATCTAGACAACTGTGATATATGAGTTCTTTGTTATCAAGGTAAATGATTGTATTCCCATTAATACAGAAGAAAAGTAGATATGTAATAGCAAACTTTCAAATGAGAGTACAGACATAAAGTATAAATATTCCCTCAGATAATGTAATTTAATTTTATACCTTACTGGTAAAAAGATACATACTGGATTTTTCTTCTTTTTGTCTTTATCCTTGCTTGGCTTTCTGTTGCTGACAAAGTAGTGCAAAGTTCCATATTCCACCAGTGCAGAGAAAACAAAAATAAAGCAGACTGACACAAAAAGATCCATTGCTGTCACATAGGAGACTTTGGGAAGAGATTTACGAGCAATCGTACTTAGGGTGGTCATTGTCAGGACAGTTGTAATACCTGGTAAACAGACAGAAAACATCGGAAATGTTATAACTTCGTGTAACAAAGTTACGTTGCCATATCTCTCTCTGACTGTTTCTGAAGGATGCCAGCAGTTCTGACAGATAGCAAAAATATCAGCCCATCCCAAGCAGTGAAATGTGGATTCAGTGAGAGCTTCAAGGATGAATAGGGAGAGTGTGAATCATTTTTGCATAGTCATTGCAAGTCTTGTCCTGCTGATGGATTCTAATTTTAAGAAATGTATTTAATTCAGCTTTGTTGCTTTATAGTTTCATTTTTAGGCACCATTATTCATTTTTAATTGAGAAATGCAGTTTTAGGGTTTATGTTCTCAAATCCTGAAACTGATGGAGAGAAAAGAACTTTTTGTAATAGAGCGAGAGGTCGTGGTGGAGAGGTCACTTGAATCCATTCTTCGAATACTCTAAAGGCCAATGTAAAACTTTCCATGCTGTTCAGGATGTCATTCATGGAATTCATATCAGTAATGACAACAGTGCCAGAAAGAAATGCATTTGCAGCCATTATATGATTTAGAAATTATGAAAATTCTTAAGGAAGCCTCCAATCCAGATGAAAATTGAGGTCAAAAAGTGTGTTTATTTGTATGTGTGCCATGTAAACAAGACTTTGTTTTCTTTCTCTTATTTTTAATGCTTTCTAGTTGTAAGCCAAAGATACTAGCCCCAAATTCCCACACAAATTCTCTGTTGCTGCTTATTTAAGTGATTTCTTGCAAATAAAGCTGGAAGAGAGTCTCTCAGGACTCCTTACAATTGCCACAGATTTCTCTCAGCAGTGCCTCCTCTGGTCTTCAGAAATGACTGTAGCTTGTAACTGAAAAGTACTAGGACATGCCTCACCTTCCCTTCTCCTTTCAGAACATTATTCCCTGTCCTGTGATGTAAATAACATTAAAAATGCATCAGAACAGTTAAAATTCATCATATTTTTATGGCAAATTTCATACCACTGATCTTATCTTGGAGGTATGAATAGCCAAGTTTTCAGCAGAGAGATGAGTCTGCATTGTACATCTAAGCAAAAACAAAAATAACAGCTGAATGCCTTTATTCATTTTATACTTTAAAGCACATTGTAAGGCCTTGTTTTAGAGAGAGTGAAAAAAAAAAAAGCAATAAAACACTTAAAGCATTATGTGTTGGGGCTGTTGGTCCTCTGTTCATGTATTTCTTTCAAGGGAAATCTATAATGAAAATGCTGTCCCTCCCTGCAGCGCTCTATTCTGCATTTCTGTGAGGAAATGAAAATGCAGAAGGAAAGACTAAAATGATTCTTAGTAGCATTGATTTAATTCAGAAGTAGAAAACTGTGTTTTTATCTCCTCAGTTGGGTTTCTCTCTGCTAGTTCTTACAGATACAGCTGGTTCGCGTGAGCTGGCTGAACTCGGTATCTCCTTCATTTGTGTCAGAGCTGCTAACTGTGTAGAAAGTGCTAATTCAGATTTATTGCATTTCACCTTTTAGATATGGGCAAATTCAGTTGATTTTGTGGTCTGAAGGACACGTTTGACCTTTGGAACCTCAAGCTGAAGGCTGGTACCACATAGTTCACTTTTTACCGCTGCGTCACGCAGCCAGGCAGATTGTTTCATTCATGGTATTTATTTCATTTGTTTTGATGTTTGTTAAAAAATCAGAAAAGGTCATCAGAAAAGATGCAAAAGCTTTATTGGAGATGATCTCCACTACTTCTAGTTAGGTTGTGATATGGTGAAATGGAAGAGAGAGAAATATGGTCTAAGTGCTGTTACTCCTTGGAAGTGATTACATTATTCTAAATGGGGGGAACTTGTATTAAATTCTCCCCTCTTGCATTTAGAAACTGGTGTCATTTTAACATCATAATGCTGAATAAGAGCAGGAAAGTAAAGCAACTCACCCAGTGATGTTCTGGCTGGAACTGCATCCTTGTTAATCCAGAAGGAGACCCAGGACAACACAACAATAAGTGTGCAGGGAATGTAGGTCTGAATAGTGAAATAACCCATTCTCCTGCTCAGGTTAAAGTAAACAGACATGACTACGTAGTCTCCTGTAAAATAAAAAGATACTGAAGTAGAATAATATGTTAAATAAGGTCATAGAATTTCTAGATGTTGGCTAGCACTTTCCTATTCTATGTCTGTAGTATATATGAAAGTCATGCATGTTCACTTATGTAACTTGAACTTCAGATTTCAAGGGTAATCTCTTTTGCATAGCACAGCAGGCTTCTAATTTACCACTTCATTCATCACATCTTGCGGATGCATAGATATTTCTCTTCAGGATTCAGGAATAAAGCAAAGCTCCGGATTTTGATGTATTTCTTCTAAGCTAAAAAAAAACCACCCTGGATCTCATCTTTGCCTCAGATTACAGCGCTCCTGGGAAATCTTGATTGCAAAAGAACTGCAAAACCCCAGGCTGCAAAAGACTTCATTGCAATTCTATGAAATGCGGTCCAGAGATAATTCCCAAACTCAAACAGAAGAAGGTTTGCAAATCCAGAGTGAGATGCTTTCCCCAGAGATATCCAAAAGACTCTGTGGTTAATGTGCATTCTGCTTAGATCAGTACTGTTCCTTAACAGAGAAAGTTCTGTTTTCAGATGTAATGAAAATTTTAATTTCCTCCATAATAACCCCCTTGAACTTAGTCACAGAAGAAACTTCAGAGTTAATTTTTCAGTTGCTGTTGCTTTTTTTGTTTGTTTGTTTTTATATTTGTTATTTTTTCCCTCCATTATGTGCAATGTCTGTTTACCAGGATTAATTGGTTTTTAATTTCATTGCATTATAAGGAAACTAGAAACTTAAAGAAACAACTTGTGTATTTGGATTTACAAGAAGATCTGGCTGAGCACAAGTAACCAGTTTTAACAAGTGTCTGATTATGCCCTTAATTCACAAATAAATTTGTATGTGTGTGTTATGCGCTAAGCAAGACACTGACCAGGAGCACCAGAACTGGAGCCAGTCTCATTCTTCATCTCTGTAGTACATCTACTGACTTCTTGGAAAGTGTCTATTTTATCAGTTGGGCAATCAGTTTCTTAACATAGGTTTTTCAAAACCACTTATTTTTTTTCCTATCTTCCTCTTCTGTATTATTGTAGAGATCACTGAAAGCAGTACTTGTGTTACTTCAAAGCGAACAGTATCAGAGAAAAGGCTGTCTTCATGTTCAGTGTTACTGAATTGCTTAGCAAATCAACAACTTACCAGAAAGATGGAAAATATAAAGCCAAAAGTATGTGACAACATAAAAAGTTAGAAAAGATTAGCTCAGAACCAAAATAAAATTTGGTTGTTTTTTTCTCTGCTCTTGCTTCTTTTTAAAATGCAGCTGCAGTAGACCATCCTGGGGAGTAGCTGAGCAGATATAGCAGATCGTAGCTAACTACTTCTTTCGTATGTGTTGCCCATAATGTTTGTCCTGTAGTTGGGCACATCTGTTTGCCTGTTTTGTTGGTTTTACAGTCTTGCTTTGGAGGATCTTTTACTCAAAAGAACAGAAAATATTGCAATCTAGTACAGAAGCCAGCACTACTGCTCAAAGGTGTTAGAGCCAAATCCACAACTCGGCACCAGCACTGAAAAAATGAACAGTAAATCGAGCTGACCCAGACTGGGGTGTGCTGCAGAGACTTCTTCAATAACCATGTGTGCAACTGCACCAAGTGGTGTGAATAACACACAAATATGCGTTTATATCAGAGGGAGGAAGCTACTCCAATCTTTCAATTTTTAGATGATTTTCACAAATATTATTTTACTGTTTTCCCTAGGAAACCTAGTGGAGATTATCTGGTCTCCAGTGAGATTTATTTAGATTCTTATTTTGATGGAAGTAGTGGTTTTTGAATAGTGAACTATTGTAGTAATATTTTTACAATTTATGCTTTTATTTAAATTAAACATATTTTGTTGAAAATGTAATGCATGTGCACTTTTAAAATGCTAACTAACATGTGAAGGCCTTGGTCCATTCTGCAACAATGAGTTGTTATTTCAAAATCTCTGTCATCTCAGTGACATGCTCTGAGGACAGTCCATTTACACAGGGCGACAGCAGTGTCCCAACACAAAGCTTTTGCTACAGGAGACAATCCAAGTGGAAGAATTTTATATATAATTTAACACAATTCCTTCTGCTTTTTTTTTTTTTTTTTTTTTTTTTTAAATACTGACCTTCTTAACCAATTTAGAAATAGCATATTTCTGCTAGTGTGTTCTCAAAATTAGAAAGTGATGTAATTGTTCTAGATGATGTTCATTTCCCACAAATGCTATCGAACTTTTCATCATGCAAAGCCTGTCTTTCCTAATGCGTCTGTATGTAAAAAATTCCAGCCTCTCCAGAACAATATTTAATGGAAATGCTTTTTGTCAGTTTCTGATACTTGTAGCAAAGCCCACAGCACTATTTTGGCAGACCTTATTTTCACACCTTGTAGAATCTGAAACATTCTACAAAAAGCTCAAATAAATAAACCCCTATATACATAACAAGCTTTAAGGTTTTTACAAACTGAGCAGTTAAATCAGAGGAAGTCAGGACTTGAATATCCGATATAACTTGCCCAGCAGCATGGATTTGTCCAGTCTGAAGAACTATTTAAGTATATGTAAATTCCTTTAAATTACACGTTGCTTTCTAATGTGAAAGCCTACTGGTGCTGTGAATGTTGTGCTGTGGAGTAAATTCTGCTACTTCAGAGAATCTTACTGGAGAAAGGAATAACGTTAAAACCACAGAGACAAATTTTTATTCCTCATCTTGCTTGGTTGGGATTTTGGGAAGTGGGATGTACTGATGATTTTTTGCCAATATATGACAGGAAAGGCTGTGTGACAAGGCAAGCCAATAATTCTGTAATGTATTGAATATTTCCTCCAGCCTTTGAGTAATATGAACAATTATAAATAAAGCAGTAAGGAAAGCAACATTGCCCCAGAGAAGCATGGTGCTAAATGTTGCCTATATATGTAATGGTGTAATGTACACAGTGTAATGGTGTAACAGCAGGCCTTTGAGATGTGTGGTTTAAAATAAGGCAGGTAGTCTGGAAATAATCAAATACATAATGCTACAGAAGCATACAAAGTAATGCAAGACCAAAGATGTGCAATTTAGGACCTAATACCAGTTGTCATAAAATATACATCCAAAAGGTAAAGCATACTAAGTCCTCTGTGAAACATGGACTTGGCAGTATTTTGCTTTAATCCCACTTTTCATGACTTAAAACCATAACCTCTTAAAATGGAATCCTGCCTCAGTGCTGTTTTTATCCATATTTGTTTTATTTCTGACTTTATTCATGGTCTTCTCTGCTCTTCAGCTGGAGCCAGCTTAAACACTTTGTTGTTTTCAGATTATCTCTGTGCCTGAGGTGATTTTCACTCCTGGTGTGATGCCTGCATGAAGCTGTCAAGCTAAGACACTATTTTAGTAAAAAATGACCAGAATTGATACTTAGCACAGTGTTATTCACTAGTTCTCACTTGGTAAATTGTTATTTTTTTTCATTATTACCTCATCCTTGTTCCCTGAACTCTGATTCTTGTCTATCCAATGTTGCATACTGCAGCTACAGAGATTCTCAGACTGCCAGATTGCTGTTGGGAAGACTGATATACTTTTGGACTTTTCTGGAAATGAATGATAATGTAACCTGGCAGCTTTTCTGTGACACAGCATACCTACGTACTTAATGTTTGGCACTATAATTAGATAATGTTGGATTATTTTAGCCTTTCACTAGAGATATTACAGTCCTACCCTTTCTGTGGTTTTTATATACATTATTATATAGGTCTAGAAAATACCTAGTGTTTTTTACTTGTAAAGAAATACAGTATTTATCTGGCAAAAATAATCTTCTTACACTGAAGAGCACAAGTCATTCTTAATATATTTACACATCATTTCTCTCTCCCCTCCACCCTATGAATATGTATATATCTTCTATTCCTCTATGTCAGTATATATAGATTGCTAGATGTAGTCTACAGATACGATAATCAGTTCAACAGTTTCTTCAGTAACGTGTATTTGAACTTTTAACCAGAATACAGACTCCTGGGAAAGTGTTCTTCAGATCATGCTTATATTCACGTATAAATACTCACATCACATTTTCTACTAAGTGCATATTTCCAGTGTTTTTTCTCTGAAGAGCAGGAGACATAAGGCAGGATTCTGACTTGAGGCACGGCCTCTTCATGATGCTACTTCTAATTGGAAGTTGGGGATTTCTCTTGGTGGCAAAAATCCTTGTTACATATAGAGAAAGTGTGTGGGCTTAAATTCACATTTATAGAGCAAGAGATATTTTGAAATGGAGATCAATATTCCATCAGTGTCTGATGATCATGACTTTTGTAAGCCCTTACAAGAGGATTTTTTTTTTTTCAAACAGTCCTGTGCCATTCTAATTTACACAGACTCAACGCATGGAGTGGGAACTTGAATCTCTTCCTTCCATATCCTTGTGTAATACAGCAATTTGAGCACTCAGATTCTGGCTCCGTTAGACATAAGGGGAAGTGAATTCCTGATTTGAGGAACCATCTGTGCATACGTCCTGGCCTAATTCCCAAAGGTTCAATAGAAGGAATTAGTTGTGCCAGGAAGTGTAGCCAGGGGGAGATGTACATTGCACTTAGCTGATTTAATCAGCGCAGTGGGTGTGATCCTTCACCACATCCCGCTTGTGGAATCAGTTACACCTGTGCAAAGTGAGGGGGAAATTATACCTATTAGTAATGCATGTTTAAGTGACTGTGCAATGTGTGAGGTGCTGGGGCAACAAGACTCTAATTTGTTCTCTAAACCTATTTGGAAGCTAGTACAAATGCTAGAGAAAAGAACAGCTTTCTAACATCACGGGAAATTGGTGTCTTAATTATAGTTCAGGTAGCAACACTTACAGCTCAGATTACCTCACCCTTATTATTATTATAGGATCCCATTTTCTGTTGTTTTAAACCACAAGATTAAGTTATAAAAAGAAGTTCAGAAGAGCTTCAAAAATGTTATGTTGGCAATTTGATCGAGTTACCCATATGTATCATTTCAGTTCATTCCCATAGATAGTTTTGGAGTGGATAAAATTCAGTGTGTCACTCCTTTTAAATAGACAGTTTCTAGCAAGAAAATTCAATTAAGCGAAGATCTGGCCTTTTTACATGATGGCATTTCTGTGGAAATCTTTTTAAGCTAGCAGTTTGGAAAACAACCCATGTGTCCATAGGCGTGGGCAGTTGTTTGAGAATTTTTGCTAAGACTTGATTCTGATACGCCTCATGCTGCCTCTGCTGCCTACCAAACCACACACTGCTCTGCAGGACGCAGCGAAAAGAGACAAAAAAGAGATGGATGCTCGCACAATGAGATGTCTGTGTTCTCCTCCTACTTTCTTTGTTCCTTCAGACAGGATAATACGTAAAATCTCCAGAAATTCTGTAAGTGATGGAAGTATACAGAGCAAGAGCTCTTCACTTCGTGCCGACTCCATAGTGTAGGAGCAGTTCTCCCCCAAGAACTGGAGTATTGTAGCACAGGGACTGAACGTGAATTTCCTTTGGTAATTTGGTTACCTTGAATATTTTCATTAGGTATAACAGTGTGAAAATCCATGAGTGCTTTAGTAAGCCTTGATATTATTTATGATTTTGTACTTTTCATGCTTGAAATACAAAAATCTGTGGAGAAAATATATTCCATAGCAGAATATTAATGATGAATCAGTATCTGGCAGAAAAAATTCTATCAAGTAGCTACATAATATTGAAGAAAACAGTGGTAATATATGAGCCAATTTCCCCCAGAATTATCCCTACAGGCCATCATTTGTTCTTCAAGGACTGCTCAAATGACTGGCCACTGGGATTTAACATAAGTCACTGTTTATACAATAACTAACAAGCACAGTTTTGTTTATGCAGCCAACAGCATCCACATGGTGCATACAGACCCAGACTTACACCAGCTGCCCAGATTTCCACTGTTGATTTTCTTTTTTTCCTCCTAATTTTAAAAAGAAACCAAATAGAAAATTTATTTGGAAAAACATACAGATAGAAATACAGATAGAAGTGGAAGGTTTTGTCATTTAACTGTTCTAAACGCGTACATAAATGAGTCTTTATGTATGGAAAACTGCTTAGCTCCTGTCACTGGGTGGACTGTACATAGGAAAAAAAAAATAAAAAAAAATCATGCCACAGGAGGGCACTGTCACCTCAGATTGGAAATGAGCAGCGTTTCCAAGTCTGCCCATGGAAAACTGAATTGTAAAAATTTCTGTGATTATTTTCCATTTGATTTATACAAACACTAGAACGGCATAACTGACTTATACAGCTGTGTTAATATAGCAACACTTGTATGAATAAAACTAATTTTTGTATGAAAGAAATATTACCAGAGGAATATCACCTTTGTGCTACACGTAATGAGTGTATAAACTGCATAAATTGTTAATGAGGAACAACCATAGCAGCAGAATTTATTTTCTTTTCCTCATAAATAAGTAATAGAAACATCCTTGTTCTCTCTCTCTTTTACTGTTAACATGGCCAGAGGTCTCATTTTCAGTGAGGAGGAGATCACAGCTAATGCTGTTTTCTTTTATCGTTTTGTTTGCTTCTTTTTTTAAAGAATGAACAGGTAAATGGGAGTTTAATGGAATAGAGCAGCTGCAGTGATAAGTTCATTGCTGTCAGTACTCAAGGTAAGCTGTCTCTGAATTAATCTCAGTAAAAAAGGCAAAGGAAGGCCATTCACATTGTGAGGCATTTGAAAGAATGCTTTTGAAAAATGTCTACGGTGTTTTTACAGAATTGAAAGGCCTTAGTCATTGATTGGTTTCTGTGACGATTTACCCACACATAAAACAAGATGTTCCCAGATCCTAACGGGCCACTGTTTGAGGTGTTCAGATTTCTAGAATATATGAAAACCATCTGTTACTTTTCTAGAGCTGACAGAATTGCATCTTGCTGTGTATTAATTCAGTGCTGTAAATTTCTTGACTGGAGATATATACTTAAATCCTACCGAATCCAGATGAGATTCTAATTCTCTCTAGTTCTTAAAAATTCAATTTTTTTAGACCTGTACTGATTATAAAAATATTAGCAAATGGGACCAGAAGAGATTCTAAATGCATCTTTTTTTTAAAGGACTGGGCTTGGTGCCATTTTTTATACAAATATTCACCTTCCAGAGGAGGCCATGAGGATGCTCAGAGGACTGGAGCACTTCTCTATGAAGACAGACTGAGAGAGCTGGGCTTGTTCAGCCTGGGAAAGAGAAGGCTACAGGGAGACCTCACTACAGCCTTCCAGTACTTAGAAGAGGCCTAAAGGAGAACCTTAGGGGTGGGGCTCTTAATCAGGAACAAGCAGAACTGGCTTTAAACTATAAGAGGGTAGATTTAGATTAGGCATTAGAATGAATTCTTCACTCAGAGGGCAGTGAGGCACTGGCATAGGCTGCCCAGAGAAGCTGTGGATGCTCCATCCCTGGAGGTGCTTCGTGCCAGGTTGGATGGGATGCTGGGCAGCCTGATCTGGTGGAGGTAACCCTGCCTATGACAGGAGAGTTGGAAACGAATGGGCTTTAATAATAATAAATAATATGATAATGATATAATAATAATAAATGATGATGATGATGAGTGATAAAAATAAACAATAACGTTTCTGTGGCAATAATAAAAACTAATTGGTAATTAAATTGCCTGTAAAATGATGGACTTCTGGTACATTATGTATACTTCCACTTCTGACACACCGGAGGGCAGCAGGGCAAACAGACAAAAAGAACTGGTAAAACATGGGGAAAGCCTTTTCTCTTTCATGTCAGAAAAGCGATGGCAGCTGAGCTCTGGTGCTCAGCAGTGATTGGAGCAGAGTGCTGTCCCCAGGGTAGGGAGAAGAAACAACAGGAGATGGGACTCAGGTCTCTCCCAAACCAGGCCAATGTCAGACTGTGGGCTACATTGCACAGTGCATCTTTAATCTAGAAAGAAATATCACGTAAATAGTTTAAGATTGGTGTACTCATTTCAGCGCTTTTGTTTCCATCTCTTTTCTTGCCTTGACAGGGTCTGTGTTTGGAATTCTTGCTAGCATTTATTGTTTTGTTAGGGGTAAGAGGTCAGTGAGATGTCTTGGGATGTTACTGTGATATAAGAAAAACATATTCCTTTCTCAGCACAGAATTTTTGGCGTGGATTCATATTTAACCTACACAAATTACTCTTCTATATAACATCTAATATCACATATTTTTGATATGCTGTTTCTTTCTTACTGCAGATCAGGAAGTCCTTAGGTTTGCTTAGTCCTGCAAACCCCTTTTCTTAATGGAACCAGTACTTCTAAGAGTGGTTATTTGTCAGAGGAAGAGATGACATTTACTCATCTTTGCATTATGCTTTATATATATGTCACAGTAAAATCATTTTGGCCAAAATATTTGATCACAGGAGCACTTGAGTGAATTTTCATAAAGACGGATACTTGATCATAGTGCTGATCATAAGCTGATAATTATGAGATTTATTGCTTTCCACAGCCAGGTAAAATAAAAGACTCTGGGGAAGAGGGAGAGTCAGAAAAAGTACTGCACCCTAGGTATCTGACCATGACTCCTCATTATTTCATCCTTTCCTAGATACCCTTTCATTGCTTCTGTACTTTACAATTTTAGATTCTTTCATCGACTCATTTTTGAAATGCATAAGTGCCAGACAGCTTCAGAAAATAATTAGGTCTTTTCCTTTTCAAAACTGCTCAACATTCTCTTTCCCTCTGAGATTTAGCAGTGAAATACCAGTATTGTGTCATAGGAAGTCATGATGTGAAATAAAATACAGTGAATGTTTAGCCTCTGGGGCAAAGAAAGAAAGAAAATCTGCAACGGCATTGTAGATATTTGCTTGCAACAGACTTGAAGCACTTGGAAACAGTCTCATTTTCTACCTGACTGCTGGTGCTTGCTGTGCCTGGGTGTTACATAAAGGACGAGGCGATTCATAGTCATCACTGATCCAACATGGCAGCTGTACTAAGTGACTTCCACCCCAATTCTAAATATCTATTTCTAAGCCATGATTATAGCTTGATTATGTAATGGGGTAAAACAACATTAAGACTTTCACAAAGCTTGTACTATAGTCCATTTATATAAGATTATCTCTGGGATTCAGATAGCTGCAAGCCTGGTTTTCAATTTACATTCCAAAGGATGAATCCTAACTACATTGAACAGCAGGGTGGAAGGCGGGAAGAGATTTCCTCCTCTTTTTTTCTGTTTTTAAAGAGTAACACATGTATGTGTGTGTGTGGATGTGTCTGACGTCAAACACCTTGATTTCCAGCAGGACCAGAGGAGAGGAGATGGAATTAGTTTGTGTTTGTGTGAAATGACAACCCCAGCCGATGAAATTCCTACAAAATGAGATGAATCATTATAGCTATCCAAGCAAATGGAATTTCTTTATGTGTGACATGATGTTCTGAATTTCTTTTTGGTCCTTGGCCGCTCATTCCACATGATGTGCTGTTTTCTGCTTGTTTGATAGAATGTGTTCCACTTCTCATGAGTTGCTAATTATAGAAGGAAAGAATGTAATGACTCTAGACAGTAATTAAAATCTATTATTGTTGTTCCCACCTTCCCTTTGAATTCACAGAGACATGCTTCACCCTAACAATTTTTTGTTGCTAAAAAATATCACTACATGGGAATGGAGGTAAAATTCTGTATGTTTCTAAGACTCTGTCCATTCTACAGTTTTGAAAGAAAAATGTATGATACAGAGCCTTTCTTGTTTTTTAACATATATATTTTTTTCTGGTTGGAGATGTAATTATTAACTCCTTGAATTTGTTTTGGAGTATTTGTTTTGAAGGCAGCTAAGCTACTACAGTGGCATCAGCAAATGCAGGAGGATTTTTAGTGTGCAGGATTAGTGTTCAGATGTGGCAGCAGCATGATGTAATAGGTTGCAACTGCTGTGAGGAAGTCATTAAGTGCCAGTGTGTAAATAATCTGCAAATTAAAGAACCTTCTGCTCCCTTTCCAACTTCTCTCTTCTCCAGGAAGTGTTAGCCCTGCTCAGCATCTCATCTCTGGGCAGTTAGAAGAAGTTGGGTTTCTAAATAACTTGTTTGATGTACTGTGGTAGGAAATAGGAACAAATAGATGAGCAAATGGGAGGCTGACAAAAAATTTCAACTAAAATGAGAAAGCAGGCAGCCACAATCTCCACAGACAGATCCTGTGTCCTTGGCTCTTTTGGATGTCTGGTTGTTCTCTGAACCACCAAGTAAAGCCTGTTCACTTCTGTAAATAAATAATAAAATGACACTCCAACAGCTGACAGCTCCACATGTGTTTAAAGCAAGACTTGATTAGTTTTGAATTGCCAGTGTTATAAGAAAGGTTTTGAGATGCAGTGAGATCAGCAATGTCAGCAAATAAGAAATACGTATTTAATTTAATTCATTTCAAGGTATCCAGACCATATACCCCTAATATACACATTTCCTGGCAGTATCTAACCCTGGCTGCTCTTAATCACAGGAGACAACTACCTATGTACCTATGAGAAGAAATCGACCGAATGGTCAGTGAAGGGAGACAAACAGATCCCAAAGTGAATCAGTTCTCAGGTGGGCTACCTTGCGAGACTTTCTCATCTCAGCTGACATTACGATTAGAGCATAGAGCTCTGCTGTGGTCAGTGAATGAATCTATGGGCAGAACTACTCATGACTGAACAGGAAGGTTCACATCCTGTCATGCATTTATGTGCCCTACTCCAGACTTCTCAGAATTTCAGAAATGGTAGAAAACTAGATGCAAGCCTATTTGATGAAGAAGATAGAACAAAAAAAATAAATAGACAGAAATATATAAGAAAATAAGATGAACTATAGATGGAGATAAAACGGTGTAATATTTCTGATCCAAATAACAGACTTACAGGCATATTAGCAAACTCCCTGAAATTAGCACTGTTTAACAAGCTTTGTGTGTGTTCTTGTTACTGAACTGACTGAACAGGACTAATGTAGTTTGTACAGCAGTGCTTCATGGGCTTGCTTTTAAATCTTCCTAAATTGTCTTGCATGGCAAAGGTCATTTTGGAACTCCTCTGAAGGCCTTTCATTCTGAGAGAAGAGGAATTTGAGGATACAGTACATTTAATCTTTTCTCTTGATGTTTCCAGTTATTTTCAGAGCCAAGAGACAGTATTACATAACCTGGGGCTGCAACAACACTTGATGTTTTCTTCTCTTTCCTCTGCAGAGGAGAGAAGACATGAGTGCATGGAGGCAAAGTTCTGCAGGGAAGCTATGGGTTTCACAGATTCATTCTGTCTTAACCCCCCAGCAAAAGAAATATTTATAAAAGAAAGTACCACTTGAACACCAGCATTTCTTCCACTGACTGCACAGGGAGATCACTAGAAAGACAGTACGATAAACAAAAAGCCCAAGGGATGCTGGGAGGAATGCAACATGCTTTATTGCTTGACTTCCAGCAGTATATTTATTTTAGAACCTTAATTTCATTTATTTTTGGCATCCTTTAAATATTTCAGAAGATTTAATCAGCAAATATTTAATTTTAAACCCTCAGGAAACCATTCTAAGTAACCAAGAAAAGACTAAAATTCACCCAGCTATGAGATCCTGGAAGGCAGAACATCAAGGAACAAAAGTAGCACAGATCAAAACCAACTTTTTTCAGAGCTCACTGTGATCAGCTACCAAATGTCAGGGGCTTCAGAGAGCAAAGGCAGCACAGTAATAAGAGAAGATGACTTTGAGCACAAGAACCCAACACAGATACGTAATAAAAAATAAACTGACTTCTTGAAAGGCAGCACAGCCCAACAATATCTCAGGCAATGTGGATTATTGGTTAGAACACTGAAGCAACAGGCAAGATATCTCAGGTCTAGTCCCAGCACTCTCCATGAACAATTTTAGGGCTGTAAGACAGCTGTTTTTCTTCTCCCAACCCATCTTTCTTCCCATGGAAGTTTTGGAACATTTGCACACTGTATGCTTGAACCACATCTGGCAGATTGTACTTTGAACTTAAGTGAAAATATTTAATGGGAGTGGCTGGGAAAAAGAAAAAATAGTATTTTATGTCATTGCATAATATATGATTTATATTTTGTGTCTATATTTATACATATTATGTAATATGTTTTTCTTTGCTTTCACACCCTGAGGAAACTTCAACAAATTTGTTAAGCGTTCTTGTCTTCCTCTTGACACTAAAAGCTATCAATATAGGTATGGTTGAGCAAAGGAGCAAAATAAAATAAACTTACTGCAAATAAGGGCCAATCATTATAAGAATGGGTCTGAAACTTTCTCCATTTCTCCAAACAGTGTTTTCTTAAAAATAACAGGAAAAAACTCAAACTTTCCAGTTTTGTCATGTTCATTACAGTGTTTTGAAAAAGAGCAATTGTTTATATATATATATATATAAAACATATATATATATAACATATATATATTTAATAACGTGGAAGTAAGGGAACAGCTACAGATAGCAGAACTTCGTAAAAAAATAACACCGCTCCAACAGTGTTGGAATGTTAGAATGGCAAAGATGAAAAATGCAAACACTTTTAAATGTGCATTATTTCCTGCTGCTTAGTAAACTTAAAAAAAAAAAAAAAAGATAATTCTGTTTCTTAAAAAAAAAAAAGGCAAAAAAAAAAAAAAAAAGAAACAAAACAAAAAACTAAAAAAACATGATTTAATTATAAGGAGCTTCAGTGTTGAAAAGCCTGCAAAATTCTGCAGGAATCCTCCTCCTCAGCTTCCAGTTCTGCTTGTTGGCATATTGAGTTCTTCAGAAAGGTGTTATTTTCTCAAATATTTCACTAGACAGAGTCAGGAAGAGAGGATGTTCATACAACTTGTTAAACTGTGCTCTAATGCTAACTCCTTGTTTAAGACTTTCTCATTTGACTATGTAGGAATTCCAGTGTATATCTTACTATTCATTTGCATTAGCAAGATGTAGCTGAATTGGTTCCCTTGTTATATAAAGCAAACACCAAAAAAGTAAATTGTCAATCTCAGCGCTGGCGTTTTAGCATTCAGCACTACTGAGTTAACATGGAATAATAATAATGACATCTATATATTAAAAAAAAAAAAAACAAAAACAAAAAAGAGAAAAGCAGGAGGAAATGGCAGTATTTAGCCTGTAGCATTCAGAATTTGTTAATGAGGTTTTTGCTACGAAACCATAATGATCAGCAGCAGATGCAGTTTCTGGGAGGAAACTTCTGACCCAAAATATTGCATATAAAATGTTAGCCCAAGCCTTGCATGTGGGATGCCCTTTTGTGCTTCAACTGTGCTGCTTTGAGCACACACTGGGTGACTATTTCTGGGTACATCAGTGTCTGCCCTGTTTAAAGATTTGCTCAGTGCTGGCTATCTCTTTATGGAGCCATTCTTGTAGCCTCCTCATATCATTTTTTAATTGAGCTGCCTCCTCTTCCCAGCAAATAAGTTCATGCCTACTCCGGTGCTTTGTGACATAGGGTAATCTTGATTCAGCACTTATCAGGTTTGCTGTTGGTCTGCACAACTTGCCTACACCAGGAAGAGCTGCTGATGAAAGAGATCTGAATGTCTGTGTATTTAAGGGGAAAGGAAGAAGAGAGAAGAAGGTGGGAATTTTTGGTAACTATTTGTGAAATATTGGTACCCGTCAGCGTTCTCAGAATTATTATATACTATGGGATGCTCTTGCTCTCTCTGTCTGTATGCAGCAGTGTACAGTTTGTTTTTATACCAGGAGAGTGAGCTTTATGCTCTTACTAATGCTGCATGGCACCTTTCTGAACTTGCAGCCAAATATAGTTGCTGTCAGGGCTCCTGTACTGGTACTACTCCTTCATAGACACTTCTGTCTAGTGTCATATTACTGTTTGTGAAAGGAATGATTACCTTCTGGGGACATGGGCACTGTTGGGATTACCCTCATAACAACATTACCCTCATATTAACTAAAGAAGCACTGGTGTCTTAGACTGTCCGGAGCAAGGAATCTTCCCAGCTATGCACACAACATACAAATTTCCTTCAGTTTTGAGTCCCACCCCCACTGGCAGTAGCAGTAGTTTCTATATACAGATAATCTTAGGGCCTTTTTGAAGCTGCACAGAAGTGCACTCGGCTTTTTCCTCTCACTGTAGCATGCGACTGCCTGGAATTGAAGCTGAGTTATGTTTAACACTCTCTTAAAAAAACGAGTTTGGTTGCATTTAAATTGTACAAATAAAACTAGCAATTAATGTGGACTTTGGTTAGTTCATACTCTGAGATTGGTGATTCTGGGGAGAACATGTTCTATTTGGCTAATGTAGACATATCTTCATATATAGATTTGAGCTTGTTTCATAGAAATTTGTCTAATAGAACTTCATAGCAGACAGTTTGGATTGCTTACAAGAGCACCTTTTGAACTAAGAGCACAGGTAAGAGTTGAAATAAATCAGTTTTCTTATCTGAAGGATAGGAAACCTGAAAATATGCTTAATTTGGCTATTATGGATGTATACTTCATTCAGAAGACCAATACAGCTTTCTTTGTCTTGCATGGTCTGTTCAAGGCATGGAAATTACAGCATTCTCTGTCTCGGGATAACCTGTTGCTTTACCTTCTTTCTGAGCACCTACTATCTCAAACAAGAACATTCTCTCCCACATAAGCTGTGCCTGTATCTTTCTGTACATGCAACCTGCTATGTCAGGTAAGGCTGCTCCCACTCATGTATGTGTTTTGGGAAAGTATACACCTGAAAACTGCATTATTTCCAATGAGGAACATGGAAGGATTTGAGACACATTTTCTTTTCTGATCATAAGTAGATAAATCCAATTTATTGCTGTAAGAGACTGCCAACCTACCTGGAGTAATTTGTTACTTCAGAGTTCACATCTAGAAATATTACAAGTAAGACATTTTGAATCGTATTATTTTTTAATGACTACTTAGAACATTTTTAATTAAAAATATCACAAATGCATTTGTATTCCAATTTGCGACATTCCTCTGAAGAGGCTACTGTGGATGAGTGCTTGAGAGGTAAACAGTAGCAGTCATTCCCCTGCTATCAATTTGCCTGAGGACAATGACTGCTCTGTGAACAGATTCGAAACTGTTTCTGGTTTCTTGAGCATTTTGTCTCCCAAAAAGCCAGGTGCAAGCCTTCAGCAATGTGCAAATTAATCTTGTTCACAATCACAGCTAATGTCACAGCAGAAACATACGCTGACAAAAGTAGGTGTTGCAAACTAGTCCGAAGTGTGATTGGTGAGGAAATGGAATGGAAATAACTAGCTCTAACAGAGCAGTTATTGATATGCTAAGAAAGGATATAGCAAATGTCTGGGTATATTTTTAACCTCTTGAGCTTTTTACGGGGATGTAATTGACGTTGGGTAGAAAATAAAATCCATGGAGGAAGGAAAACTGTCAAATCCAGAATCTCTTCAGTTATCAGAGAGCAAGAAGAAATAAAGGCAGTGAGCAGAAGAAACTAGGATGTGGTTAAATAGTAAACAAATGTAGGGTTCAAAAAGCAGGTATACTTTTATAACAGGATACAAGGAACTAAAAAATCATGCAAGAAAATGGAAAATGTTAAGCAATGAGACAGTGTTCTAAAATTACCTTTACTACCTGGCATGAGCATCAGGTAGGCCACAGGTCTGCATGCAACAGGCCTGGTGGGAAGAATGGAGATGAAGAGAACACTTAGTTTGTAGATCATGTCTCAGAAGAAATAGCTCTGAAACATGAATAATTTATAACTAGTAGCACTATTTGAAGTCAAAGAGATCAAGCTTAGGATGAAAAAAAATTCTTTAGAGACTGCAGATACCATCTTGAAGTTACCCAGCTTTGCAGGGATAAAGGTAGAGCTTCTAGATGTGTGTAATCGCACTAGTTCAAATCCTACAAGGTATTTAAATGACTTGCCCTTTTCAAGAAGATACTTTTGAGGATCTATTTATTTCTCAAATAGACGTATTCAGGATGATGTTCACGGCTACTGCAGAACAGGTTCTCTTGGGATCCCATTCCACATCACAGTGTGAATACCATCACACTGTGTGTTTTCAGGCCATGAAATACAAACTCTTAGTCTTTTCCAAAATGTGAGGTTATAACATTGTGATTCCTATGGGTTGTATCTTCTTAAAACTTTCCTCTGTTAAAATTTGAAAATGCTACATAGTGTGAACCTCTTTAAAATGAAGTGACAATTCTGGAACTAAAATGCTGTGTGGCAAACAGAGAAGGTTGCATTTGGAATGCTGTAGGACCCTCGCTTCTGAGCTGACCTTTGTCACGTGGGCTAGACCATGTCCTACAAATAGGTGTTGTAGTTGCTGGAAGCTAGGTCTCTGTAAGGTCTCCTAGACTCTTTGCTAGAAAAATAGCTGCTGTGTTTGTAACTCCATAGAAAGAAAAGGCTGCAACTCGGGCAAGAACAAGAAAATCTTAAACGTGCCCCAGTTACCCGTTGTTCTTTTCATTTATCTTTTTGTGGAGGTTGCTATCATAAAAGACTTGAGGGCTGAAATGTTAGGCTACATGCAGAAATGATACAGTGGTCATTTCTATCTCACAGGGATAGCTTGTTATGGAGTACTGAATATCAGACTTGACGTTACATCACTTACAACAAGGATGAAATAATAAAATTGTAAGCAGTAAGTCCTTATGCTCAGGAAAACAATGTTTGCTTTGAAACTAGCTTTTGAGTTTTGTGGAAGGGATATGGCTATGGAAATGCCATACAGTTTCCTTTGGGAAATCATTACTTCCTCCCCACAAGCCCAGCACTACTCTGCCAGAAGCTGTATCAGCAGCAGAGTGCCCTCTGTTAACCCCACGTCCTACCAGCACCTCACCTTTCCTATGTGCATACAGCAGCTGGGAGAGCAATTGGAGCCAAGAGAGAATTTAAAATACTTCAAAAGAAGTAGAGTCAAAAGAAGTCCATCTTTTTTTTTTTTTTAAAAGACTAGTTTTTACTGTGGAAACGACAGCAGTGTTGTTATCAAATTGCACCTCAAAGGGTTCCCAGCCACATGAATCTTAAACATTTTTTTTTATTATTATTTCTAAGAGTAGAGTAAGTTCAAAAGAAGATGACTGATGGCATATTTCTGAAAAATCTGTTGCATGATGTAGATTCTTTCCTGCCAAGCGATGTGAATGTTTGGAGGTATGAACACAAGTGTAAAGAAAGTTCTCTAGGCAGCTGAACATGATACAATTTGTTGTTTAGTTGTACTACCATGAGCTAGTAATCCTGATTGTTGACTCAGATTCTGCCATAAAAGATATTACATCAAGAAGAAAAGAAGTTTTTATCCCTCAAGTTTATATTCCCCAGAATTACAACTTCACCATATTAAAAACATTAGTCCTTATTGCCCTTTTCTGAAGTGCTACTTATTCATTTACATTTAGTTTTATGTAGTGTCTTACAAATTCTGTGCTTGGGTAGTACCTCTGGTACTCCATTCAGATAAGAAAATTAGTAATGATCATACACTTGTCTTTGATTTTACTTAGTAGAGATGGAATGAAGTCCCCGCATTAACCTAATCTAGTCTGAAGGGTAGAGACTCTATATGAATCACTTTTGCTTGAGCTGAATTTCCTTTTTTTCAGAGGTATTAGAGCCAGAATTACTAATTTTCTATTCATTTCTTTATGTCTGCTAGAGAATTTTCATGCAAGTGTTCAGTGACTATTTGAATATTTCTTTTATTCCACAAATACTATATACTAATATGGAAATATGTTTATCTGAACTGAACATAAAATGATTTCCATTTTTCAACCTACAAAGATTAGGCTGAAAAATCAGATTTCCAGAAAGCTCCCAGTTGTTTCCTGGTTTCAGTTCAATTCCCAATATTCTCATTGCAGCATTTTTGCTCATAGACCTTGAGTCCCATCTGGGGGCTGAAATTACAATGGCTTGTGAAATTTAATTAAAAATGAAACAAAGAGTGAATAGACATTTTTTAGAGCCTCAAAACTGATATTGTTTAAGCTCTTGGTAAAATGAAGAGATGCATATTACCTTTTATCCTGTTCCTGTAATAGAAATCAAGGTTATACTATCTCAGGACCTCCACGTTTATAATTCTGAACACACTGATCAATTGTGACTATTAAACCAGAAGTTGCAAGGTGTAAAAATACACGTAGAGGGATTGGAGAGGTTGTCACATAATGTTGCAGTGCTGCTTTCCACACCATCCATTGCCCCATACCTTTCTTCTCCCAAGAAAGGTTAAAGCATGAATTTGGTCCTTATCAAACTCCAGAGAAACTGAGAGAGCACCTGTGAGGAATGCTTCAGCTGCTGAAAAAGCTAAGTTGGCATTTAGTTCATGGCATTTAGTTGGCCATCTTCATTAGACAGTAGGGAATTCTGCCACAAGATCCAAATTTGTACGAAATAAGCCTTCTGCTCACAGAACTATTCATTTTTCATTTTTAATTCTCCATACGTAAAATCTCCTATCATGCTGTGAAAGGAAAATCCATTCTAAACTTTTCAGGAGGTGACTGTGAGACAGAGGGTAGGCCACAAGGAAAGAGATGAGAGGTTTTTTCACCCCAGCATTACGTCTGGGATGCGGCTAACCCTGATGGGCTCCAAAGCTGACAAGCTCAGCAGAGATGTCTGCTTGGGGTAGCTTTATACTGAGTTGGTTTGGAATGTAATGTCCAGGAGTTGTAGCTATACTATGAGGACTAAATGATTTATTCCACTGCGTGAAACAGGCGTTACCACGCATAATGGCATGGGTTATCATAGGTCAGCCAGTTGGTAGGACACTCAGTGACAGTCTCCATCACTGCCAAGCTCTGGAGTAGCGTTACCATGATGGATGTGACAGTGCCTTTACTTTCTGGTGTAGGGCTGGGATTGGATCTCCACTCATAAAATGAGCTATTTCATGAGTTGGCAGAAATGTTATGTTTCCATATTTCAGAATTCTGAAGGTTGATGTTTTTATCTTTCCTTTTTCTTCTCTGACTTATAGATCCATAATTACTTTTTCCTATTTGCTAGTAAAACATTCTCCCAACAAAGTTCTCTGCTGCATGCATGCTATCTAATTGAAGGATATCACAGATTTCCTATACTCATGCTTGAAAGTGTACTTTTTTCCTGCAGCATTGCTATGTCTAGTCATTCTATTTTTGAAAATTCTTGTTTTTAAAATAATAATAAGCAAAATAATATGTATTTTCTTCAAATCAAATAAAATCAAATCAAATTGATTTTCTTCAAAACTGGGATTTTTCCAGAATGAAGACAAATGGTGTTTTTCATGAACTCTTTTAATTGCTCAGACCCTTAGCACTATTACAAACAGCAGGAGAGTGACAGTGTGCTCTAATGTTATCCTAATTAGTTATTTATTTAGGTTATATAGTTCCAAGGCACTGGTGCTTTCATTTATGATTTTTACCTCTTTTGATTATTTCGGCAGCTTTCTGTTCCAGAACAGTAATTTGCTACAGTAATATATAAAAACAAATTGAGAAGAGTGGTAGGAATCACTTGGAATTTCTATTTTATGTTGTTTATTATTTTATTTTATTAGATGTTACTAGATAACAGTAGGAAATAAGAACTTGCTACTAGTTATTTATTGACCATGGTTTTGTATTTTGCATAACCAGAGCAGGAATGTTAAAGTCAAATAGTTACTGCTGTCTGTAATTTGAATGGGCGAGGTATGGTCTTACTTGAGGTTTTTGAGGGAGGAAGAGAGTTGTTTGTTTTTTTAACCCACACACTCACAGAATGTAAGCAGCTCTCTATGGCTATTGTTACTAATATAATAATACAACTCTACTTCCTCTTCCAACTTATATTCTCAAGGTTAAAAAAGAAGTAATGATGAGCTACAGTCAACAAGGATACAGTATCTGTAATAAAGTTTTTTGTTTTTTTTTAAATTAATTTTCTCCATTCTAAGAGCCATATACAAGAACAGACAGCAATTTGATAACTAGCTGCATGGTCATTTCTAGTCACTAGCATCAAGGCACAAAAAGGGTGTTGTGATACTTTATGCGTTAAATCTTGAAAAATATTTTAAGATTCTTCTATGTAGGTCATGAGACAAGAAAGTATTGTTACATAAATTTTATCCTGCAGCTCTTTGGCTTTAATTATGCAGTCTTCTTGAAAATAGCAAAGAGCTGACTTAATAGACTGTATCACATTTTGAGATAAGTGTCATATTTATAGCTTCTGTAATGTACATCAAAATGAGGACAATTATGCCTTGTTTAAAAAGGCAATGTTGAAACTTGCTATTTACAATTAAGAATTTATTTTAACAATGAAAATGAGGGAGTTAATTCTTATAAAAATTGATAATGACAAATATTTAAAAGCTACTACCATGCTCAATGTTATTCCATTATGTTTCTCTTTGAGAACGTGTTGTCAATACAAAGTTATTTTATGGTATTGCAGACCACATGGATCTAAAAATATAAATAGAACTCTTATATTCGTAAAGTACTGCAGATTGTTCCAAGTTTTTACGTACTGCACACATTCTCATTGATCCATTTTCTTTCTGTTTCTTCTGTTTTATTTGACTTAAAAAACAAAGCTGTCTTTAAATGTAGTTATTTTATGTTAGTTTAGTTTTCTTTTTAAGTCAGGTATTTGTCTGAGTTTGAGTACTATTAACTCCTGGCAATGCACCTGCTAGTTGTGTTACAGAGCCTTGTATATCTTTTCCGATCAGACTTACATTTATATCAATTCAAATACAGTGACAACCTCCCCAAACTAAACAATATCTTAGATAAGTAGGTTGCTGAGAATGCAATGTAGTGATGTGAGATTTGAGAAGCTCAGAAGTGTGCTTACAAACTGAAGAGACTTAGCTGCGCAAGCACAGCCTTTGAAACATATGTTTTTTTTATTTAGGACACGTATGTGCCCAAGGCAAATCCAAACTTATTTCAAATAAGCTATCTCTACACTGTTCAAATCATGAACATTAAATTGTCGTCACCTTCAAACATCCTTCCTGAATTTGTTTCTCTGAAACAAATTTTGAGCACAAAGATAATAAGGAAGTTAAGACCAAAGGAAAAAATAAAGAAATTATCTTAAAATCACTGGAACTACAAATGTGTTTTTTGAACACAAAAAGGGATTACGAGTGAAGCATCAGACTGAAAATCAAGTGCCAGTGCTGTGCTGACCAATTCACAGGTTACCAGAATTAGTTTGACACTACCTCTGAAAGACTTAGGTGCACACAAAACCTCTAATTTATTAAGGATTGCTTGAAGTTTAATGATCTAAATAGTACAATAAAACATTTATTTAAATCAATAATTTAAATATACATATTCACTATGACAAAAGCTTCTAAAAATGTTTAATAGTCATTTATCTTTTTATTAAAATAACTGTAAGTAGACATTTTTTGTTTAACTTCTAATCTATCCTACAATTCATTATAATTAGATCTAACATCAGTTAAGTGGAATTACAATGATTTTCTCTTGTGATACTGCAAAAGTTACTATGATTGTTAATCAATAGGCGGAATGTGATGATTTCATTACCAAACAGAAATTTAAAAGAGACCTGGTGTGTTAATATACCTGGTATGTTAATATACTTTGTGTCTCAGACTCTCGTCTGATTAGTACTTACATAAACATATTCATAGATATACTACAGGCAATGCATAAATTTTTGTGCTAAGATATTTGCAGGAAATCCTTTGGGAAAGGATCACTTCATTAATTTGCTTATTTTGTCATAAATTTATTATATTTAAGATCGCCATCATTGGCTATTTTTCTATTAAAAAAAAAAAATCCTAAAATTCCTAATTATTTTCTTGCTCTTAAATGGACAAATATTTTCCTGAAATGCATTGTTCTTTTATATCCGCAAAATTTTGTTTCTAGAAAATCACTCTTGCCTTTTTGCATCTGTGCTTTTGCAATTACATTGCATTTGATTTGGCTGAAGTGCTTGTAAGGTTCCACATTATCCCTTATTCTCTAGCTCCTTGTATGTTAATCCTTTTTATCCTTACCTGACCTTTCTAAAGCTCAGTTTACATTGGAGCAACCCATGCTTTCACATATGGGAAACCTTCAGAAAGACTTTTTTTTTTTTCCTTTCTTTCCAGAAAGGAAAAACGACCCTTGAAAGTCTTTGTTCAGTTGAGAGGTCAAGAGGTTTTGGGCTCCAACATCCCTTTTCTTCAGGGACAGTCACTGCTGGGTGATGCAATTGACATTAATGAGCCTTGGAAACACTGAGAGTAAAAGAGCTGAATTTCTTGTCACTGGAATATTAAGAATGCTCCAAACTCTTCTCAAAAGATTAAAAAAAAAAAAAAATCCACGAGACATTCAACATTAATATGTATCCCTTGCATCATCTTTTTGGTATATGATTTGTGTTAAATTCCCTTCCATCTTGCCTATACAGTTAAGGTGCCATGGATCTTCAAATCGCTTTCCTGTCACAGGAATGGGTCTGTAGTTATTAAAAACAGCTATGAACCAGATGATGGAAAGAGAAGTGTTTGAATGGATAGAGAAAGCAGAAAGACAACGGTGTGGAAATCTTTTACATCTCTAAAAAGTGCCACCAAGCAGCTGGCACAGTAGAAGAGCTGTCACTGAAGTTGGCTTGAATCCTTCCCAGCCACTCCAGAAGCAGCCTCTCATCTGCCATGGCCCAGTTCCTCAAAAGGCCTTCAGCTCAGCCCTGTCTCGTCTGTCTGACACGTAGGACATGGGGATAAATAGATACAAGGTGTTCTGATTTTGCAGTTCTGAAATGGTGCGTGTGCATAGAGTGTGGTAATCTAACATGGTAATGAAACAAAAACCTTGCTTACAGAATTAGCTCATTTATGCAGTTGTGTGAATTAATTTATGAATACTCATTTGCCACACAATTAACCAACTTGGATGAGAAAATGTGGAGTATATAACAGTTTTGGGAGGTAGGGATGGAACTGTATTATATCTCTACTCTGAAGACGTGAGTCTGAAGAAAAGGCTATTTTCAGTGAATTACAACATTATAACTTTAGCAAACGTTCTTTAGTTTAATTAATTGCTGAGCACATGTGAGTTATCTGGTTAATCTGAGTAAAGTTTGCTATTTACACTCATAGTTCTTTGTAAATAATTATGCAGGAGTCTTTACCTTGTCTATTTTATTCCCCAACAGCAGTATCAAAATTGTGAGCCACAGCCATAACAAAAACATCTTCCTTCTGCTCACAAATCACCTGTAACTCTGTAATGGTTCATAATGGTGCTATGTGAAAGTTAAATAATTATGCCAGTCCTGTATTTTTTTCCAAATAGTTGTACCCTGGATATGGAACTGCTTAGAAGTGGTTATGTGAGCAACCTTGAATTGGTAAAGTAAGGGAGAGTTCAAGTGGCAAAAGGAAAGAAATCTAATTTTTTCACTGGTGCTCTCTTTGTACAGAAATGATAAGAATATTTGTAAGAATAAAATGTTAACATTTTTTAAAGATATTTTAAGAGTGTTAAGGATATTAGCTTGGGCTTGTAGGTTTCCTTTGGAGCAGCAAACGTAATTTCAGTCTGTTGTGTCTGCCTGCTGCTTTAAATATTTCGCATATACAGAGAATATACTTTTGTGAAAGATAATAACAGAGCATTCATTTAAAGAAACACAAAAAACCCTAAGATACTGAGATAAATACTCTGTCAAGTTATCAGGAGAACAATGAAGGTGCACAGAACAACTTAAGACACAGTGTGGTGGGTTCTCTGACTTACAGATCCCATCAACATTTACTCCTCTGCAAAGCTGAGTGCAAAGTATGTTCAAAAGCCAAATGCAGGGACTTGTATCTTGTAGCCATTCACTGGATCAATATCTTTAAGCAGGGAGTTTGTCAGTTTTCAGACAAACATTCTCCCTGACATAGCACATATTGGAAACTAGAACAGTTTTAAACTATCTCTAAGCACAATGGAAATCCACGTACAGCCATTTTTTAATGCCAGGTCTGTTTCCCAACAGAGGGAAATATCTTCGAATATTTAATGTGCCTGTCATACCATATCTTGACTTTATGAAAAAATATGAGAAAGGGCTCCTGTTCTTTTTTGGAGTGCTGTGAGACCGTGTGCCTGCCAACAGTTCAATGCATTAATATGGCATTAAGATAAAATATAAAAGACTGTAAATTTATCCTCTTCCATGAAATAACAGCCTTGACCACGTTTTTTAGATAAAGCAGAAATCAGGCCCACATCTATTTATGTAGCTAAATAGATGCAGAACGAGATAAATATTTAATTACCAATTTTACACTGTTTATCAGTTATGAGCAATACAAAATCTCTGTTGCACCACTCTGATTACCTCTGCAAAACATAGAACAGAAACAAAGTAAAATAGAATTTAGAGATGTTGGCTTACCAGAGTCATGTGTCCTGTGCAGCTTGTTGAATTGCTGTTTATTGATACACAATGCCTGTGTATCTAATTAAATAAAAGTTCAGGGCTTGCTCTGTAACTAAGGAATATACAGTATCCAATCCAAAAAAGGAACTAGTCAGTCATGGAAGTGAACTGAAAATAGCAGAATCTCCACCTCTCCCTAATAATACCACATTCACAAACGATTTTGCAAAATACATTCAAGTATTCAGTAATACAGTATCCATTCCAAAGCACCAAATAGCCAGTAGAACTGTCCTTTGTGCAGTAATTTTATGAAATTTGTTGAAATTTATTGATGCAAAGGTTTTCAAGATAGAAGACATTTCTTTCCTCCTGGTCTGAGGTAGGATCACTGTATTTACAGACTGTCTCTGCTTATTTCATAAACCTTCTGGTTTTAGCATTTCTACACCTCCCTACTGTGCCAGTGCTGATTGTTATTATGGTTTCTTAAGAAGAGTTGTTTTAATCTCCTGCCTAAATCTTACTTGATGCATATTAGCTTATATTTCTTTTCTAACCTTAAGTGAAGAACATGAGTTCATTTTATCACCAATTGTACCTGCTTCCAGACCAGTTTCATTCTTTCAAATGTTCCATAGCTCATGTTTTCTAAACCCTTTACTTACTACCTTTTTCTGCATTTCCTTTCTTTCTTAAAATGTTGCACACAACAGTGAATGCAACAGCTATTTGGCATTGACTTTTCACGTAGGAGATCTGTTAATAGTTAACATACATTTATATACAACAATCTGGGCCATGCACCCACAAAAAAAACCTTTCTTTGTAACAGTGTCACATTCCATATCTTAATGTGATTTTTGACTATTGCAGCCCCCAGACTCTTTTTCCTTTCTCCTTTTTAGCTTATAAATGACTGCTCTATCAGATCTTTTTCCATTTTCAATAAGCTCATTCGGTATTGCTCTATATATCTAATTCAAATGAAGGAGAGTTCTTGTTTTTACTTTAAAAACTATTTTATATCTGGTTTTTGGCCTTTTAGATTCAATGTGGATTAAAAATAAGAAATAAATGAGGTGGGAAAACATTCCAGCAAGTCCATCACTTTTCTTAGCAGTTCCCATTACTATTGACAGTGGATTCCTCTGGCTGAGACATAGTTTATTGCTTGGTCTGTGACTTTCGAAAAACATTAGAGTCGCATTAGAATGTTCTGTGGGGAGATAAAGAAGCTGACAACTCTGAATGGCTTGCTTTGGATACGATAAACAGACAGGATGGTTTGTCTTTTCCAGTTTGCCTTGTTTTTCCATCTTTGTCTTATTCTGACAGGATTTTCTAACCGACAGGTAGTCACTTCAGCAAGTCCATCCAATCTTACAGAGCTTACACTCAAACATTTCTTATTTGCTTCTGCCCATAACTCAGCACAAATCTCAAATATTCAGCTATGGCATGACAGAAATAGAGGTGACAGAGCTTTCAATAACCAAGTCACAGCCATCCTTTCTGATTTTCTTTTTTTGCTCCAATCACCAAGCCAGCATAGCTATCCTCAAGGACTAGGATGTGTTAGTCACTGGCAGATGTGAAGCCAGAACCAAAAGGTTTCTGGATTAAATGAAATTAGAGCAAGTTTACCCCATTTTCTCAAATGCCTGGATACTACCTGTAGGCTTTTCCTGATTTACATCTGTTCAGTCTCATTCACTTTTAACTCCTCCTTCTTGTGTTCATGTTTTACTGATCCCTGTTGTCAGCCAAATTAAGTTAGGAGGAAGACCTGTGGGTAGTCTTGAAAATCACTGAAGTGGGACTACTGTCAGTTTGTACCTAAACTCCATTATCCAAAGGACTGCAATTAGTTGCATAAATGGTCGTATCTCGTTTTGGTTATGCAGGCATTCAAACTCTTAACTTGTGTACTCAGGGTGCACACAGGTTTCATGTTTTTCCTTGTCTTTTATTTTAGGGAAACTGTTAAAAATGTGTATATGTTAGAGTAATTATAGGTAGATAATTGGTTGGGCAGAGGAATATTGAGCTTAATGCAGTTCCCAGCATGCTAATAAGAACTTATGTAACAATGAACATTCTTTGGGCCCTGCAAGCAATATCACAATATCTGTGGGGGGTAAATAATATTAATGACAATCTCTATTTTAATTTATTTTTTTCCCCATTTTCTAATTATTTAGATTCTGCACCTGGATCAAAATCAAATCTAATTTTCTTGCCCATTTATGACTATAGAACCCAAAGGATCGGGGAAAATCAAATGTAGGATAACTGCAGGAGGAGAAGCACAGGCTAGTTTTGCAAGTTTCTGTACTCAGCAGATCTTTAAGGTAGTTCAGGAGGCTGAGTAGCTTTCATGAGTCTTTTTTAGTAGCTGAGCAATTAGAGTGACTTTTTGCTTCTTTGAAGGGCATGCTAACTGGTAATTACTTTTTCATTTAAAGGATGTGTTGTCATGTGAAAATTACTGATGCAACATTATGGTAGTACTCCAGGTTAGTATGACAGCCTTTAATGGCTATTCCCTGAAGAAAGTTTTATCTTTGCATGAGAAAGTATTTGTGTGTGTGCTTTACTACCTGTATTTTCCAGTAGATCTCACTGCACAACAGCAGAACATCAGAGAGTGCTTTGGGTTCAGCAGTGCAAGATGTGGATCTGAATGTGTAGCATGTTAGAATTGTATTGCTTTCTATTTCTGACCAAAATAAGTTTATTAGAGAATGGGTGAAAGCAGAAAAGGAAAGAAAAAGTGCAAATAAAAGAAACTCGAGCAATTGAAGTAAAGCTAGTGTTAAGCCTGGGCAGGATGAGACCTTAGTGGATTACTGCTGCTTTTGTGCTGTATCTGCTGCAGGGGCAGGCTGAGGTGAGATGCATTGTTGTGGTGCTTTTTTGTTGTTGTTGTTGTTGTTGTTTTTTGCTTTGAGAGCAACTTCAACATGTCATGTGCTATGGTAGTTATTAGCAGCTATGACTCCATACACACAAGTGCTGTCTTGTCCTCTTTTGCACCTTTATTTCCCTGGGAAAATGAGAAAGGTCAAATGCTTTCCTAAATAGCTGACTAAATATTTCCCTCAGCTAAAATGGCAGAAGACGCCATAAGGCAAATGTGACTACAGCTGGGAGGCTTCATTTCATTTTTGCCCTGCTCATAAGACTAAACATGTCAGTGGTGCTTAATATCCAGTGACTCAGGAGTTGGGAGCTGAATTAATTCTCAAACTCTTTGTTTGCACTCCAGTGCGATGCACAGCAGGCTGCTCTCAGCTCTAGTGTAGCTCACTTGCCTTTTGAATATAACAGTGATGCTGACCTTTTAGAAAGAATTGTGTTATTCTTTCCAATGGATGGGGATATTTCTCAGGTCAGACTAAACACAGATGTCTGAATTTGAATTAATATATTTGCCAGAGCAATAAAATCAGGTGAAAATCAAAAGCAATCTGAAAGAAAAAATGCTTTCATTAAAGTAAGGAATCGAAGACAAGGGATATCGTGATGTACATGAACAATAAAATGTAATTCTTCTTTGCATCCTTTCTCATAATCACTGATTTCCTTTCTGCTGACAAATAAAACAATATATATGTCTAGAAGAATGTACTTTCCCACAAAGCTAGCAGGATTCAAATTGCCATTTTTATTAAAAGCAGAGTCCTTCCTCATTTATTATTTTAAATTCCATTACTTGTTTCCAAGGAGATAAAAATATGCAGGAAAATCATCTGAGATTCAGGCTTGCAAGGCTGTTTTCTTTACTGAGAGCTAAATGTGCCATGTTTTAATGAACAAAATACACTTGGAGCTGCTGTAGTAAAAGAGGCTGGGACTTTGGACTTCATTTCTGTCCAGGTCAACTTTCTGCTTGTGAGTGTTGGGAACAGGACTATTAAATATTCAAACCCAGTATCAGATTATTACTTTGTGGCTCAGCTGTGCTGTTCCCTATGCTGACGCAGACTAGGAAGTTCTTTTGTCCACCCACCCCTTGCAGTAGTGGCTGTCTCCTGGCAGTGCCAGGTATTTCAGAAGCACAAAGCAAGAACTGATAGCAGGCAGCAACTTTTTCTTCCTATAAGTTCCTCTTGGGAAATACTAAAGCCTGGATAGTTCCTTATTTAAAAGGCTGTATCTGTTCTGTGGATTGCCAATGTCAAGTCCCAAACAGTAAGAGATTTCTTTCTTCTTAGTCTCCTTCAATAAAATCATAAAAAGAAAATATGATGGTAAATAGATCAGTTGTCTTACCTGATGTAGTCTTCACCACCTCGGTTGTATTTCTTAATCCCGTAAAGGAGAACTGGTAGAGCCTCCAGGACCTGGTATCTCCCACCTCCACTGAGCTGCGCTTCCATTGGTAAATGATCTCTTCCCTTGGGTAACCATCTTATTGCAATGGAAAATACAGAATGCTTTGTTTCATAGTCATTGCTAGGATTTTAATGTACTCTGGGGAGTAAAAATACTATTTTCTATTTCTGGAAGAAACTGGAGAAGCATATCGCAAGTAAATTTATATATATACATATATTCTTTTCCCTCAAGTTACTTAGTAGTGCCTTTTACTTAATTTAGCATTTTCACTATTATAAGTTAAAATACCATTTTTTGGTATGTTTTTCAATATTGAGTTTTGCAGTTCATTGTACATAATAGGATGTAGTTTTGGCCGTCTGTTCGTTAAGGCCAAAACCAGTTCAGCTGGACTCACTATTTACTCTTTGATCCAAACACAAAATTCAAACCCTTGTCTCCAACTCTTGCAATAATATAGCACCCATGTGCAAAGAGAAAGTATCAGGCCACAAGGCTCCAACGCCAAAGATAAAACATTTTACTTTTGTGCTGAAATTTAAGCATAAATATTAATTGCAAGGATCCCAGAAGTCATATCATTTTTACATAATATTCTTAAATTATCTCTGTGCACATGTGATTCCTGTACTTCCAAATCAATTCAAAACAAAACTGAAAACTGTTGCATTATGTTTAGTAAAAACATAACCGTAACTGACTCTAATTTTATAAGTTTTCAATAAATAGTTCAGCATGGGTCAGGAAAGAGCTATTACTAAGTATGTTACTTACAGCTTGAAAATTCCAGGGGGCAGGAATGGGCATCCATTGGGAAGTTGTGTAACTGTAGCTGACACTCAGCATCAATTGTCAGTCTGAGGAAAAAGAGATCAGATATACAGAACGCACATGAGAAGCTTATACTAAAAGCTTCATAATGGCTAGCAAAACAAGATTGTTACTAGTGTGGAACCGGAGTATGAAATATGCATACATACAATGAATATAGAAAGGAAAAGGAAATTATTAATATGTATGTATTAATTTGGTTATTCCAAACTGTTTTTATGCTTTTGAAGCAGCATTACTCATGATCAACGAATCCCTAAGTGGATACACAGGTCTTCTCATGAGCAGTAGCAAATCTCTGTGTCACAACATGCCAAAATGCACTACAGAAATGTATTTTACAGGGAAAAAAAAAAAACTTCTTGAGAAGTAATAGTCAGGAGTCCAAATTGCATCTAAGATAGCCATCTCGACTATCTTCTTATTTAGTGGAAAGAAAGGCACTCCGGGGATATTCTTGATTTCATTCCAAAATAGACATCTAAATTAAATCTGAAGAGGAATGCACCAGAAAGGTTTTTCTCTCTACTGAATATCAAGTAGTGTAGGTGCTGCAGATTTTTATGAGGCAGACACATGTACTTTTAGAAATCCAAAATTAAATGAGATGCATTCCCTGATTTGCCTGCTAAAAACTCCTTTATTTTTCATTTAATTAGCCATACGTAGCCTCGGTCATGCATGACCTGCATGATACCTGAATTGTAAGCAAATAAGCAGCAAAAGAAAAGGCTCTAAAAAGGAGGAAGGAGTGGGAGAGAGGAAAAAGCAGTAATGTTTATCCGCTCTTTGAATCTCTATGAATGGGTTGTCCGTGAGGATCCTCATGTCTTTTCCTGCAAGGTATTTTCCAGTTGTTTGGCCCCCTGTCTTAATGCATAGGGTTATTCCTCTGCTGTTACAGAACTTCAGATTTTCCTATGCTAAACTCCATCAGAGTAGTCTTGGCCCATTTTTCCAGCATCTCATGGATCTGGACTTGGGATTTCTGAAAGCTTGTCTTAGCAATAAAGTCTGTGGCAAAGAAAGCGTTGTGTACCTTGACCTTTTCTGTGTCCTTTGAGACCAGATCCCCATTCCCACTCAGGGGTGTGCTCACACTTTTCCTAATCTTCTTTTTGCTGAGGATGCATGTGTACAAACTCTTAATGCTTTCCTGTCCATCACTGAATTCAATTTCAGTTGAATTTTGTCTTTCCTAACCCTGTATCTGGGAGCTTGGGCACTGTCTCTATATTCCTCCAGCTTTCATCACTTGTACATTTTCTTTTCATGGATGAGTTTTGTCAGGAGCTTTGTGTTGATCCATGCAGACCTGCTTGCTTGATTTGTTTGCTGGTCTGGATTGACTGTTCTTGAGTTGGGAGAATGAATTGAGGAAATCAACCATCTCTCTCAGACAGAATCCCAGATCTGCAATGATACTACCACATTTCTCTTCAGGATTAAACCAGGTTGAATCCTTACTGGTGTTTGTTGTGACTCACTAGAGAAACTAGGCATACATACATATTTGATACAACTGTAAGTTATATCACCTATATCACATTCTAATGAGGGAAACCAAGAGGTCTGAAGAGAAAGGTGTCAAAGTCCAAAGAGACAGTAGTGTGTCTAAATTCAATTTAACATTTCAAAAGTTGATCTGGGATCTTCTTTATCAGGCTTACTTTGATTTACCTTGGATTTCCATTCCAGTCATTCTCTTATCTCTTGAAATGTGATGCAATGTGTGATGAATGTAAAATAACTACAAAATAAAACTCCTTTTTGTAATTCAAATATTTGCAACATTAAAAGGTTGTCTTAAGGAAAGCTTCAAATGATTCATTAAAATGCTAATGAGCATACTTTTCTGCTTTTTTTTTCTTTTTGCCACCCAATAAAACAAGAGCATAAAATCAAAATCACTTTGTAAAAATAGCCTGAAACTCTGATAGTCTGTCTTATGGCTGACATCTTTGATTTTGTATTCTCCTTTAAAATTTTAAATTCTCTTGAACAGATATCGTCTTTATCTTTGCTTTACATAGATCCAACTACTATAACACTTTAGAAAAACAACAAAAAAAACATACCTAGAACTTCCACATTTAGGAAATATATTATAATTGAATATGTATTATTTAATTTAGTACACATTGCATATGTAACATCGAAACGTAGGTATGCGTGTAACTTAATTATTTAAAAGATTTGTAAAAATCTCAAAATAAAAATTATCCAGGCTGATGAGAAATCTGAAGACAGGCATTCCAAATTTGGATTCATTGAAATTTTAGTGAAGCAGGGCATATCTGAGGATTTGACCTGAACTGTAAATGACCAATGATAAAAAGATATTCCTTTTTCTCATAATATATTTGAGGAATGAAATATTTTGTCAGGGTGAAGCCTTATCTAAATAGTAATTGGTTCAGAGCACGAGGCCTCTGCTGCACATAATACCTCACTTATAACATCTTCTTGATTCAAGGATGTTTCTAATTCATTATTTTAACCCAATAAAAAGTTAGAAGGCAATATGGTCCAAACCACAGGTAAACAATAAAATACATGAAAATGAAGATGAATTATTTTAACCATGCTTATCTTCTTTTAAGTATAGAAATATAACTATTTTGAGAGCAAGACAGTAAATTTATAAGTAGAAATGAAACTATTTTACTGTGCCAATATCAAATAAATGGCATGCAAATAGTATATTCTAAATATGTCTCCTTTTTAGGGTTGCACACGTAAGGATAAAACAATGTGTGTTGGTGTCAAGTGAACTAAATTCATAGAACCCATCTTTTTGGCTTTCCCTTGAGAAACTGAAATTAAAGTCAAGTGTAAATACCTCAGTGTGTACAACACTCTGCCATCATTCCAGATCCTGAGCATCCTGTTAGGAGTTGTTATCCAATGAGCATCGGCTTTCTTGGAATTTCGGAAAAATGTATCAGGTATCCAGATCTTCCCAACCATGTTGCTGTTTAATCTGAGCACTTTTATAGTGCTGTTGAACTTCAGACGTCTGTCATACCACGTTTGGGCGAAAAATATATCAATTGTATATTCCTGTTGTGTTAACCAGAAATACTGATGAAAACATAGCATTCAGCAGTTCACATTGCTCCTCACATACTTTCCTTAACGTCATATGAAAAACAAAAAGTGAAATATAGATGATACTAGAAGTGCTAAAAACATTTTAAATGAGATTTTTGAGAGGGTTGTTTAACAAAGATTATTGTTTAAAAAAAATTGTCATTATTTTCCTATTGACAAATTGACCCACAGTAAAATGGAGATATGTATCTACAGTACATATTCTGTACCCCCATGCCTCAACCCACACTTGATCATGTTAGAGAACAATTACTTATTCCCTTGGATCTAGAACAGTTAAGATTGCAGCTGTTCTGACTGTCTTTATTGGCTGGGACTGCTAGTTAATGTCAAAGTGGTGGAGTCTCACTTTCAGTGGCATCCACCAGGCAGCCAATAGCTGCAAAGGGAATTGTAGAGTACAAAAGAGTCATTTGAGATTTCTTTCTGAACATTAAAACTACAAGAATGAAGTAAGAAGCCATTGTGCTGCTAAGGCTAGACCAATTTCCATCAGCTATACGAAGACATAATTAAACTTTGCTCATAGGGTCTAAGTTTTTCTCTTTTATCTCTCTATGGCAGGAATGGTAATGTCACTGGTGAATGCTTTTGCCTGTTTTGTTGTAATCTGGAAACTCAGTCCCATTGGAGCTAATCTGTCACCAAACAATACAGAATACAGTAATAGATTTGTGAAGATATATTAAAATTATTATTCACAGTTTAGTTTGTTGTCTCATCCAGATTCATAGCTCATCTAGTCCTCGCATCAATAATAATGAGATTTGAAAATAATTTATGTATAATATGACATTAAAACTAATGGAAACCTTGTAATGTCAAAAATGATGGAGGCTTTGCAACAAACTGAACGTTGTAGAAAAATGTGGCAGTCATTCACCTACCATATTGATAGCATTCACCGGCCCAATGCTGTTCACATACATGTCAGTGTGAATTACTGTTGGCTTAACTGTAAGAGAAACAAGAGTCAGTACTACAAGTGAAGGTCAAAGTCAACTGCAAAAGAGTCAAAATGATGAAAAGATTGTTTTAATACCTCTGTTGTATAGCTATGGATGCCTCACATTAAAATGTGCTGATAGAATAAATATAATTTTACAGCAATGTCACCAGGTTAAAATAAGTTGAACAATACAACTTATTGTATAATATCTATTATTGTATATCTATCAGATATATAATTATATCAGAACAAATTCTCTTATGCTATGAGAACAAATACAGAAACCAGCGTCATTGCTTCAGTGAGTCATATCTGATGGAGAGTATGTGTATTTTGTGTCAAATCACAGCAACACATCAGACAAAACACTATCAACAAATTAAACTTATTCCTCTCACAATACGTTGCATCACTAATTTAATGTTACTATGCTGAAAGCAACATGACTGCTGTTGCCTGCCGAGATAGCTGTAGATAAGTGACAATTTCATGAACCCCAAATAGTATTAATACTCAGAACTCTAAAACAGGAAATAAAAACAGTTGTTAGAATAATTTATTTTGAAATTACTTCAGCTTTATTATTCTCACGTACCTTGACTAAAACATGTTTGGTTCTTTTCCCGGATGCTTTTTGTGAATGCTTAATTTCTCTCAGCCCTCTAATGTCATAGAGAGAATAAGGCAGAGGATCAACTCCTCTGTTGATTTAGACTATGTATATGTGCTGGAGGTTAAATGTCTTTAGTTTATAAACCTATATAAACTTGTTAGAAGAAGATTCTTTCATTAACCTGGCTGTTCTCTATGTTCCTCTGCCTACCAGTGAATTCTCTTCTTGTTTTACTGCAACCTTACTATTTATGTATCCTCTTCTACAGACATATCTTCTGGCTGTTCTGTGCCCACATGGGGCCTTCTCAGTCTAACTCCTGTGAGCCCAAGGATCCTTATCTCTCAGGTCCCTCAGTAATCAATGGAAAGATCCCTGCAAAAGCAGTTTCAGTTCAAATAGGATTTCCATTACGGGTCTGAGCTTGAGTCTATATACATGCATTAGTTGTGGGGGAAATCTGGGGAAATTAAGTTTATCTACTTGATTGCATTTATCTTTTATGAAACCTTCCTGAACCACTTCTTGCTCTGTTGAGCAATGATTCAACAGATTGACATGGAGATGTGTCAGTGGAGGGTCAGGTTGGATATTAGGAAAATGTTGGTCACCAGAAGATGGTTGGGCTCCCCAGGACAGTGGTCATGGCACCAAGTCGCTGGAGTTGAAGGAGCATGTGGATAATACACTCAGGGTTTGGATTTGGGGTGATACTGTGTGGAGTCAGGAGTTGGACTTAATCCTTGAGGGTCCCTTCCAGCTCAGGATATTCTTTCGTTCCATGGTTCTAAATGGCATCAGTCAATTCAGACCTGTTACTGTCAGAGTCTCTAAGAGTCCATCACTCTGTACAAGAATCAGCATGCATTCTCCTTACTTGGGCCTTCCTTTCCTATATATATATATATATATTTATTCTCTAACAACCTTTCTTAGGTACACAAAGAAGAAAAAACTCTTTTTAATTCCCCAAAATCCTGTGCAGGTGCATGATGACATGTGGCCTGATTCAGCAAATCATAGCAGTCTTATTAGCTGTCTCAGGAGAGATTTAGGAATCTTAAAAATGTATGCAGATTTCCAAAATCGTGGCTTCTTTTTGTGCCAGATATTTTATTATCTCTTGTTTTGTTCTCATAATTACTTTAGACAGATTCTGCTTCATGCACAGTATAATATTGTATGAAAATGCTTTCCCTTCACCACTTAATCAATGTTGGGCTTAAAAGAAAACCAACATACCTCCTATATCAGGTCTTAACTTGTTGTCATATCCTTCCAGCAAGCCGTTTAAAATAAGAGTGACATCACTCTCATGAACTTTGGGAGTCAAAACCCAAGTCTTATTTGAAGTGTAATCTTCATAATCATCGTCTCCCTTTTGGGTGGAACTGTTAAAGACATAAAAATGAAGAAATGGAAAACCTTCAAAAGTACGAATTTGCAGGTAAACTCTCTGGAGAAAATATACACTTCAGATTTCAATAGTATTGTACAAAACATTGAAAAGTAGCCTGCTTTATAAAAGGAGACTCACAGGAAAGATCACACATTATTGCTGAGGTTATAGTTCACTTTAGCAAAATCTTTTAATACGTTGAGCTCATACTCTATATTTGGAGAAGCATCAGTGCTTACCACCTTTTGCATGTCTGTTTTTCCTCTCACTGACTCAGGTGGGACCTATTATAAAACAAATCTAATTGTCATTTAGCTTATGCAACTCTCCACCAAAATATCACTTAGTATGTACACAGTGTTGTTGAATTACTTTCCTTTGAGAGAACAATTTGATGCAACACATTACTGACAAGAACAATAATTAGATTCATTCAGTCACACCGCTTCTCTCCACTCTGATGAACTTGAGCTTATTGTGCATTTGGAAAGTTCAGCATAAATTTTTTCCAGTGTTTTTCACTTTTGCTAACCAGAATACACACACACAGAATAGTCCATCCATCATTTTTTTTCAGCTTCTGAGCAGTATGGCAGCAGATGTAGTAAATTCAACCTGCCTTGCAGTAAAAAAGAAGTTCGGCACCAGAAGCATGTAGACTAGCCTTAATGGTTGTTGTGCTATCTTGAAGCCTGTGCTGTCAGTTATAGAGGAGAAGATAGAACCTAACTTAGAATGTGACATCACCAGCTATGTCAGTGCTTATTAGAATTGAATGGTGCTAGACAGTTGTAAGATTGTTTCTGGTAGAATATACCAGCACCTTCCTTCCCTGACCTTCTTCTACAACAAAGCTTGAACTCTGCTGGATATTGAAACTCTTAATGACATTACAAATGTCTTAAGCAAGTGGGTGGAGTTTGGATATGAATGAGTCAAAAATTAATGTTCCTATTTGGTACTGAGTCTGTACAGTCTCTCCTTAATAGCACAAAAGTGGGAAAGTGCAGGGAAGCAGATTTCAAGCTGCCCAGAGAGGTTGTGGATGCCCTGTCCCTGGAGGTGTTCAAGGCCGGATTGGATGGGGCCCTGGGCAGCCTGGTCTAGAATTAAATGAGGAGGTTGGTGGTCCTGCATGTGGCAGAGGGGTTGGAGATTTATGATCTCCTTGGAGATTCATGATCCATTCCAACCCTGGCCATTCTGTGATTCTGTGATTTGTAGGGGGTCAAGAGCACATGCTTGGCAATTGTGAATGAAAGCAGACACAACTGATAGTGTTCATGGGAGTGACAGTGAAGGAATAATTTAGTCCCAGAGTCTAAAAGCTATGTTCTTCTAATGTAGATCTTCGCTCAAGCTTTGGCCTTGCATGTTCCTCTCTACAGTGCTCTCTGATGCCTCCAGCTTAGACCTACCCAGCATGAGTAGCCTGAGGGTTTCCCCTGTCTTGAGCCTTTGGAGCTGTAAGCCAGTGGCACAAATACAACTTCAGTAGGAAAGAGGCTTTCAGTTCTTCGTCCTCCATCAGCACAGCCTAATGAGAAGGAGCCACAGCACTGCCTGGCCTCATCACATAAGACTGCTTTTTCCCAGGAGGTGCTGAAGGTACAGGCAACTTGGAAGCAGCATGAAACTGTGCACAGGACAAAAGCAAGCAGGAACACACAGCACAAATGAGAGAGTCAGGCTTGCATTGCATTGAACTGTGCTTGCTAGTGAAGCTACATCAACCTATGCCTTCATTGCCTGTACTAAATACCACTACTGTAGCCTCCAGGCACCATCTAACCCATCCTGCATCAGCATTACATCTCCTGGAGCTTCAGCATTCCATATCAAACAATAGCAATCCAGCCATCCTCCCTTTGGCAATACAGTCCACAACCTGTCTGTAGTATTTTACTGGCAATCAGAGGCTGAATTCTAAACAGCAATATGCTACATAGTAATCTGCTGGTAATGAAAAACAGGCCAAGATAATTAAATTGGTGAGGGAAATTTGTTTATTCAGCTGTCTAGGGTTCAAAGATCTAATTGCAATTCAAAAGAACATAATTGAGGCAGGGTTCTCCCTCCTGAAGGAAATCCCTCTAAATAGATTCATTCCAAACAGAAGGCACTAGATTGTATGTTTTTAGTCTTCAGAGTAAATGAAAAAAATGATTTGATGTATAAAAACCCATATTCCTATTGTATTGTCAGTGAAATAACCCTTCTCCAAGAAGAAATCATTTTCTAAATGGAAAAGAGAAAGCAAATCAAATACATCGTTTCACAAAGACAGCGAGGCCCTGAATACGAAGGTGCTGCAAAAATGTCCAAAGTCAGGCAGATAGGACTGAGTGTGTTATATTGGACATTGTGAAATCAGAGGATGACAAACCACGTGCTTGTCTGGGACATCTCTCAAATCTAGAACAACCTCATTGAAGAGCAGCCTGCAGGCACTCCTTTCCCTTGTTAATGATTTGTAGGAAAGTAATAATTATTGTTTGCTTATCTGGCATTCCAAACCATTTTGGCACTCTGAAACTCAAAATGCAACAGATGTTTTGTGAGATTAGTGTGGAAGAGAGGGAAGGAAATACAGCCAATGCAACTAAGGATAAAGCCACCAAATTCCATCTTTTATCTGAATTCCAAGTGGATCATAAGTCAACATGGATATCCAATTGCCTAAATGTCTGTCTTTGTAAAATTGCATACCAGCCAGAACAATCAGGGGCGCATCTATATCCAGATGAGCAGAGTTTTTGCAGTGCAAGTGCCATTAATACTAATGAAAGTTATAATGACAAAGCCCTTTTCATCTCCTTAAGACTTTCAGATCAGTCATTCTGATTATATGGCCTAAATTCTGCAAGAGCTTTTAATATTCAGAACAAATTAGGTAAAGTCCAGATTATACTTAAATACACACGGAAATCTGTTTTTATTTTTGACTGCTAGAAGTTTTCCTGTCTAGCAAAGACACATGTATTTCCCTATTTGCAGATAACAGTAAGTTTTTTGAAAGTTAATGTTTTGGACATCGCAATAAAATCTCACTCATTGAGATATTCCTACTTCTCACATTAATGTTGTAGTAAGATGTGTTTGAGACCAATGTAGGTATGCACAGGTTCGCTATTTGAAAAACAGACAGTTTAAGGAGTTGAAATGTGAAACTGAGACTTCATATCATAGAGTAATTAGAATTGGAAGGTGCTTTTGGAGGTGATCTGGTCCAATCCCTGCTCATCTTGCTACTTGAGACTGCAGAAGTTTGCTACACTTGTAATTACTTAGGTATATAACTACTATTCAGCCTGAAGTTCAGGGAAGCTCTTTGGATGTGTCAGATTACTTGAAACACCTCATCATGAAGCAGATAGAGGGCAGAAATGATCAGATGTTTATAAACATTTTTAAATTTAGCTTAGAAAGTGCATTCCTTTGGACAACAGGATGCTTTGTAGAGAGAGGACAGCACAAGACTGAGTTTCTTTTTTCATTATTTTGTGATAAAATGTGTGAGACCTGTAAATTGGTAAACCACTCTACATTTGTATATGAAACTCACTGTGTAAGTGAAGTTTTTACCATAGCAGGGTCGAAAAAGTTTCAACTCATGTTTCTTAGCTTCCTCAGCTTCCTCAGCTTCTCACTATAATGATCCTAATTCTGCATTAAACTGTTACTTGATTTATAACATTTACATAGCTCTTTTGTGAGGCTCTCATTGATGAGGTGTAACTTCAGGCAAAACTGAGATTATATAACCTAAAATTTTAGATTATCAAGATCTTTGCTAGTGCTCATCACCCATATGTTTTTTTGCAATATCATCTGGGCAAAATTTTGTCATTGTTCTTCATGGGGTGACTGTCATCTCTTTAGGCAGAGCTATCTCCTGCAGGTAGAAATGGGTTTTCCTATCAAGGGATGAAGAACTAATAAAGAGATGCTCTATTTGATTGTCACAGACACTTTTACAGACACCATAGCATCAAAAGCATCATTTCTACACTGGAAGTATGTTGAAATAGTGGAAGATTAGTTCAGTCACTTTGAGATGATGCTTCTGCTTTGAAATCACCGATGCTTTGGGAAAGTCATTTTTTCCATCTCTTTTCTTAACCTCATCCAGAATGCAAAGCTAAGCCTGCTTGTCAAAGACTTCATTAATGTCCTATCTTCTTAGCAGTACAAAGCCACAGTTGTCCACATAACAGTTTCAGAATCTAGTCCTCCACTTAATAGACTCAATATGATGGCTTTTTCATTTTTGCTTTTATTTTCCTGAAGTAAAATTGAGAGCTACGTAAAAATAATATTTTTTTATTTGGCAAGTAATAATATTAATGGTATTTAGCTGTCGTAAATTTGTATGCTTTGGAGCCCTCTGGACTAAATTCTTAAGTTCAAAAATTCAAATAAAGAGCGGATTATCTTTTTCAGAGCCACCATAATTATTTAATTACTATCTTAAAGTCAGTGTTAAAACTTTTTACAATCTCTGATGTTCTGTGCCTTTATATCAAAGACACCCTTATGTGGCTTCCAGAAGCACCATATGTAGCATTTCTTGGTACGACACCTCCATTTGTCAGTAAGGATGCACTACGCATCATTTAAAATCACAGTCAACAGCAACAATTTTTCAGTCTAAACTGAGAGACAGATTGGACACATCTTTTTTCATTAGTTAGCAATCGCTCACAAAGGATATTCCTCTGAAATAAGGTAGATATTTCCTGATCTACAGGATGATGATTTTCACAACTTGGCACTGCAGAATTTGAATGGTGATATAGGGAATAAAAGGGACACGATGCTTTAATCTGAACCAAAACCTACCATGATAGCTCAGTATTTCAGCACTCAGATATGAAGTCTCATGTTTAACTGGTTAAAATCTCTATTTGCCATTCTGTGATTCTGTGGAATTTCACTGACTTCAATGAAGATATTCTGAGTTTTACCTGATGTACCTCTATATTTAACTTTTCTAAACATAGAAAATGAATTTAAACCATTTGCAAGTGTTCTGGTAAGAAACTTCAAGCAGGTGTCTGTTATCCCTGCTGGAATCCACTATAGCAAACAGCTATTGCATTGCTGTTTGCAAGCAGAATCACAATGGTCACAAAGCACCTGAAGAAAAAGTCCTGCAGCAGTACTGAATAGCCAACAACTAATTAGTTTAACTACAATTAAAATTTATCCATCAAAAAAAAATTGTATCTTTTATACCAAATATCTATAGAAGCTACAGATCTTACAACAAAGGTTTAATAAACCACTCACGCACACAGTAAATCTCCACTTATAGCACCAATGTTTTCTACCTCTCAGTGAAGGACTGAAACAAAGCTTGCTGGTTTACTTCACAGCATTGTTTAACTTAATGAATAGTCAAGCTAAATCCTTCGCTGTGCATAAAAATGCACCGCAATCTGTATGTTATACATTATTCATGATGATAAAATGGTCACTGGGAGGGAAGGATATATTCTGTGTTTCCCTGCAGATACAAAGATGTGAGTGTTCAGCAAACAGCATATTTGCAGGAGATTATAGTGCCTGTGGAAATATAACTGTATCTACCCTCTTTTCTGTTGTCTGCTGATTGTATTTTAAGTAAAACTGTTTCATTTAAAGTAGAAAATGTTTTCACAAAGCAATATACCAGATTTTCTCTCCCTGTTTACATCTCTGCTCTATCCATTTGCATTGTTTAAATCCTAAACCAGGACCAGACCTCACATAGAATCATACAGGTTAAAAAAGATCCTTAAAGTCAACCAGTCCAAGTGCCCACCTGACACTGTCCACCACTGAACCATGCCCCTAAAGCACTACATCCACACACCATTGCCTTATTTTCTATTTCTTTTCACCTGACAAAAGAGATTGAAATGTCCTCACTACAGGGTACATGTTTTCTGTTTTATTATAGAGTACACTACAATACCCAACCATTTTCCTCAGAATTGTAGTTCATTTAACACTCTTCTCAAGTAACTTGTCAATTCCAACATCTGAGACAGAAACTAAGGATGATGCTTTGCCTAGAGAGGAAGATGGGAAATACAGTCAGTTATCTGAAGTTGCATAAAAGTAAATGGAAAATATTTTGAGAGATTTGGACTGAGAGATCAGTGAGAAAGTGTATTGATGTCTTGCTCCCCTCTCCTAGAGCACTGGTACTGATAAGACCATGATCCTGGTGTCCAGATGGATCTTTGAGAAGAGCCACACAACACCTGAAATTCTAAGATTCAATATTTCTAGAAAAGCCTTGTTTTAGAGATGGCCTTTAGGGTGTGTTAGCTGTTTTAGGCCATTTAGTTGTGTCATGAAGGTGCCCAGAGAAATTCACAAGGAGAAAGAAAATGTTTTTTATTGTTACTTAATGGTTTGGGTAGTTGGATTTTAGGTAGGTCACCTGTGGAAGATTATTTCCTGGACTACTGTTACAGCTGTCATTCCATGAAATATTCTAATCATTTAAATTACTGAATAACTGATCGTGAACTGATCAGACTAATGACTTGGGTAGCTAATGTAATGTCGCTGGTAGCCGTGGCAAATGACACAGGTCTGTGAGCTCCCATTCACACTTGGGAGCCCTGTTTAAACAAAAAAACAAAGTTGAGTTTTTCCATCATTCTGAAGTCACAGAACAGCTGAAGCGTAGCAGAAAAACATGATAAAAGTAATACAGTAAGATGTGCACTCATCTTAGCTACTACACCTTACCAAATCATAAGTTTTAGCCCTTAGTATTTGTATTTAAATAATCTATTTTCCGTATTTTCAGATTAAGCACAAATTGGCTATAGCAAGTGTTAATAAAGAACAGATGAACTCAGGAGTTTAGTTATGCAGATAAGCATCCATAACTTAAAATGATTGTTTTAATTTTTTTTCTAACTGTAATTTTGTATGAATATATTTTCTTACAATTTGTTTACAGGCTATATGATGATGTCTCTTTTTACTGTGGTTATGGCAACACACTGAAGTAGCAAGTGAAGGAGAGCATTAGATAGAAATGAACAGAAAATGAAAAACAGGTTCAGGTATTCTGCTGCATGAAGTTTGAGTTTAGCTTCTGCTTTATCTGAAATTGCCTAGGCATACCTAATTGTTAAAGGAGTAAACTTGGAATTACGAAAGTCTCAGAAGGTATATTTTTTGTTTACCTCAATCTCTCCCCTCTCTTTTATTGCCCCCCCTTTTCTCTTAAAACAGTGCTACACAACTCTGTGTGTGAAATCCGAGGCACTTGGGGCACGATGGTTGTGGTTCAGTTGCTTAATTTGATTTGAAGAAATGGAATAAAGATTCTTGTTCTGTAATACTTGATGAGATGCTTATATTTATGGCTTGTCAGAATACTTGTGCAATTTTTCTGTATTTTGCCAGCATGGTAATTTCACCCAGAAGGAAGTCACTTCTGGAATCAGTCATTCATGGTGTAGTCATCTCTACATCATGATCTATCAGTGTTTAGAAACAAACATGTGAGATGCCAGAAATTTCAGCAGTTTTTCATATTAAGTAACCCTCCTGAACTTTTTTTTGTGATTGGGAGTTATTTTATTTTTGTCTACAGATGTAAGCTTTAAAATTCATCTTGAACTGAATATAAATCTTCATTAGACCAAAATATATAACACAGAATGTTTACATTGTCATCTCACATGTTAAAGAACACAGCAAAACAGTATAGTGTGATGTTCCCCATATTGGGCTGAGAGTCAGAAACATTGTTTGCTTATCCCAATTAAGGAACTACTGTCATCCTACTTGTTTTCCTAAGCCAGGTCATTTAAGAAATACTGAGCTAATAATATTACACTATAGGATATCTTCTGCATTGTACCTGACAGTACTGTGATAAGTATTATCAGAAGGGCAAAGCTATAAGCAATTATATTGACATCTGAGAAAATAAAGAATCTTGCCTTGCTCCATTGGTTTTGGAGTGGATTATTTAGCTAAAGTCAGGAAATAAAAACCTAAGCATAGCCTCCCAACTTCGAGAAAATCTTTTTGCTTGACAGGACAGTTGCTTTTGTTATGGAACAGGAAAAGAGGTCTTTCTGTGAAAAAGAAACTTATTTTGTGCTTCCTTTCTTTGTACATTGTCTTCATAAGGTAGCACTAAAAAGTTTGACATGGAGATTATCACTATATCAATGCTATGTAATACCAAACTATCAATACTGCAATTTGAACATCCAGAATCAGATCTTGAATAGCCCTACACAGGGCATGGGAATGATAATAATAAAAAATTATAGACTTCTCTTCAAGGCTGAATTAGGATGTTTCTTTTATAGCTTAAGTGAAAGAAAGTGAGAAGGAATTTCTTTTACTTGAAGAAAGCATTTATTGCTGGGCTGAAGCATCTTTGTAACCAAGGATATTAGAAGTAATGCTCGTCAGTAGGAACCCTCTGGTCTATATCAAAGTTGAATTATCAACTTTTAGGCTAGCCACGGCTTTCTTTGAGTTTGGAGAGCAATGGTATTGGAGGATATGGATTTTGGAATGTCAATAATCTCACCAGCAATACTTAGACACAGATACATGGAAACGAAATGAGTTTTCTAGCAATCCACACTGTCAACCTTTTTTCTACCTTTTAACATGCTGATTAGCAATCAAGTTTAAGATATGAATTAGAATACAGACATCTCATCCTAATTGCTAGAACAGGCATCCACACTCTGACAAGTCCTGTCCTCAGATTTGTTCGTTCCAAAGTAAATAGGCTTTCCCAGCACAGTTCCTGCTGAAGTAAACTTCAGATGTTCTGCAGCTCCCACTCTTGCAAACTAATTCAATTAGGTCATTGACTTATCTTATTCAGGTATGTCAATGTGGTACTGTTGAAGGCAAATTTGTTTCTGTCACCTGGAGAAACCTTTGGACTGTATCTCCTGTGTGAGTAGACTTCATCTAATCTTGGGACCTAATTGCTTAGTAGCAAATCTATTTTATCTATTTTCGTACTCTAAATGTGCTTTTCACTGAAAGATGTTGGTAAGGAAAAGTTACATCAACTCTGTATGCAAGTGTGTATTTTTACAAAATAAATAGGCACATAAACGTGGTTTGTTATTTGTGTTTGGTAAATCCTAGGCATGATGGAAGACTAGGCATCTCATGATGGAAGAAAAAACAATCACTAGCTACGCCTTACTGGAAATTAGATTTCATTGCACTTAATAGCCATATGATAGCCCTTATCTTTAGTCAAATGCATTAGGTAATCCCAAAATATTTAGGGAGCCAGGCAATAATAAACAATACAGGTATATTTGTTTCTTCTGAGTATATTTTCAATTTTTGTTTCTTTTGATCAGGGAAGTGTCATAACTGTCATTTTTATCAGAAAATGTGTCTTGAAGTAAGGGCTGGATGAACAGAAAACAGCTGCTTGATACATAGATCTTTAATTAACTCATTCACAAAATGAGTGTAAGCAAATAGTGAAAATGAAATTATTACTTTCTTAAACAATCCTGTTGATTTCACTTCATTTTTTAATTCACGGTAACCAGTAGTAACTGTTGTGTTCCCACTTAAACCAACTTACACCATGCAAGACACTGTTTGCACTCATACCCATAAAACAGACTGTGCATGGGTGGATATGGAGTGTAGTCCTAATCACAGGGTAAATGTGTGATACGTGAATCTAAGTGTTGAGCTACTGTCTCTGTGTCAGCTGACTAGGAAATCTGTCAACAAGTGTGCCTGAATTTTCCCAGCGGAATGCATTTATTTTGATAAAATGGACTACGTTGGTTTTGTTATGAAACTCCAGTGGACTTTCCTTGGTGGTTGGTACTATTGACATGGTTCAAGTCAGAATCTCCTTAATTTTGTTTGTTGTACAAACATCCTGGCTTCGGTATAAGAATTTTTAGCTCCTCTGCTGTTATATACACTTAGAGTGAATGCAGTGGTAATATCATGACCTTTAGGCCTCTGGAGCAGCTCCTTATTTTATGTCTCTTCTTTTCTATTGGAGAAAGAACATCCATAAACAAATCTTTATCACATAAAGAGTGAGGAGTAAAATTCTATAATATGGTTAGAACTATATTTCAATCTCTTATTCATACATAAGAATAAACTTTCTTATTCAGAGGAAGTGGCCACATTTCTTCCCTGCCAGGAAGTGCAAAAGGAAAACTTCATTCGATTTCCAGTGCTTCATGAGAAGAGCAATGGAGCTCATTCCATAGCATATGATACCCATGCTACGTTGCAGTGGAGAACTGATACATTCTCTATTTATTTTTCACATAAATTGTTCAATGACATCTTAAAAAAAACCAACCAAACAAAAAAAAACCTTCTAAAAATGCGATTTCTTAAACCTTTTCAATTTTAAGTCACTTTTCAAAAGAAAATAATGTACACAAACATTCACAGATCATGCTTCAATATGTCAGAAAATAGAGTGATCATTATTACACCTTTCAGATTTGCAACAGTGAGAGATGTAAACTAATCATCTGTTGGTGATTTTGAGCAAACAACAGAATCACAAACAACAAAAAAAAAAGGTGAATACTCATGCTGAAGTCTGTGGCTATTATGGATAGGGAACAGTTTGCACAGAATTGTCAAAGGAGACAGGTTTCATCAAGCAGGACCTGACGTGTACATGTATGTACAGAATTCGATTCCATCTTTGCACAGTAAGAAGTTATTATGAACCCAGGTTTCATTTCTACATTTCCATTGCTGCTTTTGTGATTTCATGATGAAAGATTTGCTCTGTTAACCTTACTCTTCTGTCCCTGACAAGGCTGTTGTCTGTATAAGTTTTGGCTGAAAGAAGTAGAGCTCTAAAGATAAACTCTCAAGTATCAGTGAAGATTTACTGCATGCTTATGTTGCTTGCAGAGATTTTTTGATGCGTCAAAACTAGATTCCTGTAGGAGGAAACAAGTTGGAAGCCCCACTTGGTTATGCACACAATGCTAGTCCCCAGCAAAGACACAAAGAATCCATCAGTGCTTTGGCTTTCAGACAAATTCAAAACTAAGCACAAAGAAAGACATTTAGTTCAGGGAATTAGAACAGGTGTTTCCCTGCTTAAAAACACAGCAGTTCTGAAGGCAAACCTGGACACTTTTCACACCCTGACATGGAAGAAACAAAGAATGAATCTAAGTTTGTCTCAGGCATTCTTACTTCCATCAAAGATCCTTTGAATCTGTGGTGTGAAGGAATGTATTCTCCAGTGCTAGCAGTGTATCCAAACTCCATGGGAATCACAATTCTATTGTGTTCTTGTATGTGGACAAAGAAGCACACCTTACAGAACAAGCCAAGAATTTGTAACACATATCACAGTAAATTAATCCAAGCATCATCATCAGTCCAGATGTAATTGTGTAGAGAAATAATATTTTTTGAAGAAAAAGTTTCAATAATAATAATAAAGTTATTATATATATATATATGCTACATATAATTTCTATGCTTTTTCCTGATGTTAGTTTCAGCTTTTCCCTCCTCAATTAGGTCCTGAGGTTGGTGGTGTCAGAATGCTGGCAGTACAGTGTTACAGTGAGATCTAGCATCCTTGTCTGGAAGGAATGCAATGGTCATGTTGGTAGTTTCTTGTTTCTCATCCAAATTATCTACTTGGGATCATTTTTTTTTATGTTTGTTAACATGCTTTTACATCTTTTTCTTTACCATCTGCAGCTCCACATTACATCCAGGCTTACCACGTAAGGTATCTACTTCATAGTATCACATGAGGGATTAATTCGTGATTCTTTTTACCTCTAAAGCACATTTGCCTAGCTCTAGGTCTACAATTCTTAAACAGGCCATCAGTGGCATGTTTATAGCTATGGGCTCTCCATTCCCAGCCTGTGCCCTATCCCTTATCACTTCATGCCTATACTCCTCTATGCTGTATCCCATGTCTTCAGTTCTCAAGGCCTCAGCCATAGTACTACACTTTCTCTGCACCACATCACTTTGTAAATTCTTCATTCTTCATAGAGTCACTACTCGTAACTGTTGTCTATGAAACCATGGTTATACCATACAAAGGTAAACAAAAGTCATACAAGTTAGCCATAGAGATCTGGTCAATTAGAGAAATTGCTGTGGCAGCTAAACCAGTCAAAACAAAGCTGTAAGCAGGTCAAGAAAAAGTCCAGACCCAGCAGGCTTGTAATGAGCAGTGCCAGTGTACAGAAAAAGATGTAAAAAGAAAATAAAAATGCTTTGTATATCTATTGCATAGAAAGATAACCATTTGTATTAAGCTTTTTATACAAGAAACGTCAATTTTTTTCTGAATAAAAAATCTAGTTTTAATGATGATAACTAATAAGATATCTCAGCAACTTCTATCAGTCTCCAATAAATAAAATGTTAGGCATGTAATATGCAAATTTTATCTACCTCTCAAATTTCTGACATTTGAGTAGGCTGGGCATAATGATCATTGTAAAGCCTATCTTCCCATCCCTTATGTTTAAATGTGACTATTAAATCAAGTCAAAACACCAGGAAAATAGGAGCCATTTCTATTTCACACACACTCATACACAAACATGTATCTCTCAGACTTCTTCCTCTAGAAATATTTTGGTAGATCTTATTTCACTCTCATCGGTTAAGTAGGATTTTATTTTATAAATTTTCATTGCACTGGTTATGAGCAGGGAAATCTTTCTTTGTAAAAGAAATAAAGTTTTTTAAAGATAAAGCTGCTAGGAGCATATTTTAGAGGTAAAAGATTCTCAGACATAGAGGAACATGAATACTTGGTAACTCAAAAAGAGGGCAAGAATCAGAACAGTCACAGTGTACAAGCAGTAGCTAAGAAAGTTGTCTCATTGAGTTTGAGTAATGTGTGGAACTGGCTATAAGGGTCAGAAATAGCAGCAGATGTAACCATGACAATATTCCAAAAACAGAGAAAACAGTATTGGGTACAAAGATTATAGGGTACAACTATTACTGATTTATTTCTGAAATTCTTTCATGGGAAGAAACAATAATATTAAGATCTCTGATGAGACTCAGGTAAATAGATTTTCAAACCTTATTTATCATTAGAACAGTAAGAAGTGCAAAACGTATCAAAGAGAATTATACAAAGTAAAGAAAGACATACAGAAGTGAAAGTGATTCTTTCACTTTAAAAGATTATATAAGAGGATATTTTATTTTTTGGTCTTCACTGCAGCTCGGTACTGCAGCTAAAACAAAAGATCCACTAAAGATACTGCAGAGCATTTTTCAAATGTAAACTAAAATTGCATATGTTCAAGACCACAGTGTCTAGATCCCCAGCAAGTTCCTTGGCTCTTTCTCAGAGCTCTGTGTAACCTCCACTATGACCATGACAGCCATAAGTTTTAAAGCTGAACAGATGCAAAACCAAGCAGTGATGGGCAGCTGCAAAAATCTAACATTACCAGCTCATCTGGAACTAGTTCATTTCCAGCTGCTGGGTCTCTGTTTAGAAAATGTAGGCACCAGATACGTGCGGTGCCATTGGTGGAGGGTATACTATTTGTGAGCACAGAAGGAAGATCCATGTTAATACCTGGGTAGCAGCAAAGCCATCATGGCATAGAAAAATAAGGTAACAGGCAAAATGTGTTGTTTCATAACCCATTTTCTGTGGGTGCAGAGAAGGTTCTACAATAAAAAAATGTAGAACACTTGATAACTCTGTGATGCTTCGGAGCTCATGTTGGTACTTTGCAAACGGCATGATCAAGATCTCTTAAAAACAAGAAGTATTTTCATGGTTTGAGCAGATGCCAGAAGGGACAATTAAGTGACAATGGAGACTGGAAAACCTGAAAAGAGGGCAAAGCCTTAAAATTAACAGAACATGAGCAGAAGCCTGAAGTAGGATGAAGATGTTTTACTAATCACAGCATGTCTTCCACATGGCTAAATTCATATTCAGTTTTCCTTGCTCCAACATCTTTTTATGAACAGACTTATGCAGACTAACTGGCAGAGGACTGATGAGAAGAAACTCCCCTGAGAGCCAGCAGAGCAAGCCTTTTACATGCAGTTTGTTCCCCTGAATCCCTAGGTAATTTGGCAAATATGCCTCAAGATATTTTATTAAATGAAGAACAGGTGCTGTTACAAACCTTACCATTTTCCAGGAGACATTCTCAGTAAAATGATTTACAAGGAAGGACAGAAGTGGAATAACTGAACTGGCAATGTTGCCATTTTTGCATATCTCCATCAGATTTTTTGTGATTCTGCTCTTCACACTGCTAATTGCTTAGCATCATGATTCTTGTGCAGAAAGCCATACTGGTAAACTTGTCACTGGTAGACATGACAACTCTGTTAAAGTAATAAATTCTTCACACGCTTCACGTTCTTCACAAATTTGGAATTTTTGCAGGTAAACTGAAATGAGAAGTCCTATTTAAAATACATACTATTTATTCATTATTAAGCTTCCATTTTTTTCATTAAAGCCTTTTGTTACTATTTTATTGAAGAGCTGAAACCTCTGTGTGTGCACGTAACAACTGCAGATAACACGTTTCTCATTCTCTAATCTGAATGCATATGGCAATGAATTTAATCACCTCTGCTGCTAATCTATTATAACGAGAATAAAATAAATATCGCTTTGTGTACTATCACTGAAGAATTGATTTTACAGATACAGTACTTTTCCTCTTCCTTTTTTTTTCCCTTCCTTAACAGCTGTTGTAGCGAAAGCTGCAAATTGCTTTCTGTTCTAAGTCTCTCTGGAAGTCTTCAAACACTCAGAAAATTCTCAGAGTTACCGTGTGAGCTATAATTCTTAGTTTCTTTCCAAAGATTAATTTTACTACAAAACTTAAGTAGGTCACTCCAAAAGTAATGCCTCCTATTTATTTCCATCAAAACTGCAACAGATGTGAAGAGTGCAATAGCACTATTTGAAAGAGCAAATTCTCAGCTACAAAACACTGTTTTTCAACATAGTTACCACCATTAGCTGTGCATTTATGCTAGTGATGAATAAGAACCTGCATACTGAGCATGTAAAAATCTGTACCAGCAGAGGTGACCTGCTGTCACTGTTGCCACAGCTAGAATGCACCACCCACCATCTCACTGCACTCACATCCACTTTTTGGCCTCCATAAACATTAAGCAAGCATTGATGAATGGAGGAATTCACTTCCACACTTTTGCTTCATACACACTTCTGTGTCAGATGCCATTTTGTCAGACTGCCCCTCTGCAGCCATCTGTCGCACAGTAACAACATATGATGGATATTGGTGGGAAGGTTCAACATCTACTGCCATCCCACCAACATCTGCTTCTGATATATTGGGCCAAAATAATAAAATAGGAGGCATTAATTCCACAACAGGCCTTGTAAAATACACTTTTTGAAATTTATAAAATAAAATTGTTCTTATTCCTCTTAAAATCAAATCCACATAGGGTTTGTTTTCGTATAGACATTCTCCAGATAAATGAATGGTAAATTTTGAAACTCAAAAAATAATCTTTATGGAGGTGCCTACCCAGAGTTAAGGGTCAAAAGTTGTTGGATATCAATAGCAAATATGAACTTGGAACTGCTTCATTCTAATACTGAGAAGCTACCACTCTCTAGAGACAGTGGTGGCAGCTATAAGATGAAAGGAAGACTGTCCTCATGTGTGGAAAATTCAGGTACCTTAGCTTTGTAACCTTTTTGACACCAAGCAGGTAGGGTTGAAGAACTGTATCACCATGACCAGTGGAAGAGGAGAATGCTTTCATTTTACTCTTCATTGCCTCTTAAATATTGTGTTCATAGCCTGATTAGTTACGCTGGACTTGGAAGTTAAGAATTTGGTCCTAAAGATTTGTGGCAATTTAATCTCATGTGTTGCATTAGAGATTTAGTGAGGTTTTAAGTCATTTTAAGCACATGCTTTAAGTCTTTAATGCAGCTTAGTAAGGTTTTTGAGCTTTTCCCATAGAAACCAGGGAGAGAAAATGAATATATATATGTGTCTGTGTATAAAATTAATGTAATGCTGATTGTCCTTGCCCCAAGGAGTTTACAAATATCAATATATATTTATTCACTGTAAAGCAGTCTTTGACTACAGTTAACTATTTTGGTCCAACAAAAGAGCAGTAATGTTTGTGATTGTCCTTTAAGGTCCTCAGAGTTTTTAACAATGGCAATCTTCCCCTCTTCCAAATCCCTATCTGCCAGTAAAACAGTGATTCCTTTACTACCTTACAAAACAGTAGTGTAATGTACAAACAGATTAGGGTTCACAGGCTTCATTGGCCATAGGATCAAATTGCATCATATCAGTTATTTATACAGAAGCAGAAATGAGTGTTTTCATTCTAAGTTCAGCTACTAAGATAGTTCTTGGCAATGGAAATATTATTATACTTATCACGTGCCTTCTTTCTTCCAAATCCTCTTACCACATCACTATACCTCCAACTAAAGTTGCATGCTGTAGTAATGGATTTGCTTTGCTTCTCATTTTTCTGCACAACTGAGATCTACTATCAGCCCAACAACCTAACATATCAACCTTCTCATCTGCGTTCTCATTCCATGGTGGCAAAAAAATGCATAAAGCCCAACTTCATACAAATGGTTGCCCTGCATTCATCATTTTGGTCTCTTAATTTGATCATAATAACCCATCCTCCTGAATCCCTGCACTGGTTTCCTATCTGAAGTAACGCCAGGCTTCTTGCCACTCTGTTTGAAACACTGTCTAATTCCTATTCATAATTCATTTCCATATCTCCTTGGTTCTACCTCCTATTCGTAAGAACTGTGCAGCCTTTCTCACAGATAAAGCCCTTGCTCTCAGAAGTCTCCCTAAGAGCTATCAATGATTCATCTGCAGAAAGTCAGGCTGACTGTAATTTGAATTATATCAATTATTTGATTATATTCTTCATTCACTGGCATCTGCCTGCTTGTTTGCCTTAAGTGTGATATCTGTTTGGGCAATGGTTTCTCAAGTGTTTGAAAATATTGCCTGTACCACAAATAAGTATGAGCCAGTAATCTGCATATAGAACTATATTATTGATTTATTTGTGTTTTTTGCTCAGTTGAGTACATTTCTGTACACAGGCACAGTTTGAGTGCCTAAATTTAGGTATAATGACTCTTTGACGTATTAAAGTAGAAATAAGAGATTTAGTTTGGGATATCAAAAGGAGAAAGATGCATGAACTTTATGAATTTAATGAACCTTAATCAGCTGTGCTCCCTTGCCTATTTGATGTACACCTAATTGAAGACTTTTAAGTGTTAATCTACAGTGAGAAGGCTTTTGTGCCTTCATCAGTTTTTGGAGTACAAAAGCAGAGTATGTCCTTTACCATCTTTTTAAAGATTGTACAAGATGCGAGCAAGAAGTGACTGATTTCTTTAGCAGACCATTATGAATATAATTCAGACTGGTTTGATGACTTCCTTGGTCTTAGCCAACAATATGCATGGATTGGTGAGTTACAGAAAGAAGTGCAGGAAGTGCAGCAGCACTTGCTAGCATATTTAATAGTAATAAGGCTTTCTAACTTTACCTCATTAATGTTAGTTGTTCTTAATTTTTCCTTTTATCATTCTTTTTATTTCTATCTCTTTTCCTGCTTTCTCTTGAAAAACAATCTGAAGGACATTTTTTTACAGGATAAATTAAGTGAAAGTGCAGTTCAGTACATAATCCTCAATCTGTTGCAGCAGGCAGATTTCTGTTTATATCTGAAGATATTTCACTACAGATTAACAAAAGCTTCATATAACCAGAACATGCTATTTGTGTTACACAATACAGCATTGAATCACTACTGAAGGAAAGCATTTTCTGATTTCACCCAGTGTTTTCCAGGGAATTCTGTCAGACAGTTATTTTTGGGTATGCGTGAGAATCTTTTTGAGATGCACTTATCAGTCTATAGTGCCATAACTATTTTTCTGTAAGACATAAAGAGCTCAAAAAGCTTAATATAAGGGGCTCAGAGAACAGCTGGCCTTTCATCTCAAGAGTTCACACCAACGTCCAAGGTGGCATTCAGTAAGAAAATATAACTTCATATGTGATTACCTGCATCATTTGGAATAATGCAGGCATAAAAAGTAAATATCTACTCCTCGTTCCATTCTTTCCAATGCTTATTGCTATCCTTCATTTCTTTCAAATGTTTTTCTTTCCATGAACTGATATTTTATTTATGGTAATAATCTGTATACATTGGCTTAGGTTTTGTAAAAGTGCTATTTCTTTTCTGTTTTGCTGTCTGTGAACAGATGAAAGTTCTATCTTGTAAGAGCAATATTTAGTTTGATATACAATGGCCAGATTTCACAGTTAGGCCTACGCATTGTGTTGTACATTACTGATTATGTGCGAAAATGTCCTTCAACTAAATCTGAAAAAAATAAACTGATTCTATAGTGAAGAAAATATGACTTACACATAAATGATTTTCTTACTTAATTGTTTGCTTAATTGAGATTCTTGTACAAATTGAACTGAACTTCTATCAGCTGCTGACACTTTGCAGACATGAGGATAAAATAATGATTACTCTGGGTCAGATCAGCTATATATCAGGTCATGTATTTTGCATCTGATATGCCAGTAGCAGAAGATAAGAGTGAAAACTGTGGCAAAAACATAGCAATTCTTCCCTAGTAAAATCTCTCTGCTTTCAGAAACGTGCAGCTAGAGATTTCCTGTAATGAAATCTTGCCACTGACTTTAATACTCCTTGGTGTATTTTTCTTGGTTTTGATTCTATATAAAACTTTAGACTTTGCAGCTTCTGATTAGAAAGAAAAACATTTTGTTAAGTTTTCACACAGCAGTGATAATTTCTTAAGGTGCTCTGTGCCTTTTATGTAAGAGAACACAAGCACTGCTTCTCATGAACTTTCTTGATGTTGCTTAGAACATCATATAAAAAAGCATTATGTAGCTCAAGCAGTCATTTATATGGGAAGGCGTTTGCAAGATTTCTCCTCTGCTTATGCAGTCACAGAATTACTTCTCCTCAATGATGGCTTTCAGCAGCATTAAAGCCTCCTTGTCCTGATAGTAGTTGCATTAAAAATATTATCCATTCAGATAAATAAGAGGATATCATTGTGTGCCAGAATATTCAGTCTGACAAGATTCACATATTAATTTCCTGTCCCAACTATACAAACAACCCAGAATCACACTAAATGTAATCCTCACTGTTATCTCTATAGCTGTCTTCAACCTGCTGCCTTACCCCTCTTTCACTTTGTCTCAGTAAGTTGGCAGATGCTGGATCTTGTGAAAATATGTAACCACTATCCCCCTCTTTTTAAATTCTTTTTTGAATGAATAAAATGAAAAATATGTTTTATATATAAATTTCTCACTTGAAACAGTTGCACAGTACATTATAAATGAATTTCTAACCACTTCATATGGCAAGTTGAAAAGTAAACATTTTTTCCTTCTTTCCAAAGGAAAGATCACTGATGTTTTCTTTGTCTCCAGGATTAGACCAAAACTAAATTTCTTCTGAATGGGAAGAGTCAAACAGGCATGTTACGCCTGGACATAACAGAATGAAAATGCAGCCCAACTTAAAGAGCAAAGCCCCTATCAGAGCTCTTCTGTGTTCAGAAGCTCACTTAAATAAAAAGTCTGTAAAGATGATACACTTTTACAGGTGTACACACCAGGAGCATTTAGACTCTCATGGTTTGCTTTTTGTTAGCACCATGGTGATTTGGGCTGTAATCCACTATTGGAAGAAAACCTTAAATGAACACTAAGTTTTAGATCATCAGAATTCAGTCATTATATTGAACCTCAAGTCTAAAATCAATACATGTAGAATGGACACTTTAAGCTGTTCCTTTATTATATCACTTTTACCCTTCAGCTGAAATATCTCTTTATCTTGTTTTTTCATGCAATGGATGTTATCACTAGAGGTAATTATATTCCCTCACTTAATTAGTGCTCAATAAGTTTTAGTCTCATTCTATGAAATAAGTTCTTGCTTACTTCATAATAGCTATAGTTACCTGACTGTGACAATGCATTTATTTTACCTGCAGTTTGGGCTTCTGTTCTGGTGCTTTCTTCAGGAATGTAGCCTTTTAATTTGTCATATAATAGATGTAAATTGTCCTGAGTAAACAGACTCACCATTGCACCCAGAAGCATACTTTAAGGAAAGTTACTTGGACATCTATTTCTATCATCAGTTATCATCTTTTCTAAAAAGAGATAAATAAACAGGCATCTTTCTCTTTTACTGCCTCAGAGTCTCCCTAATTCTTATACAGAACTTCCATTCACCGAAAGCAATCCCTGCTCTTTAATGGAGAAATTCCTTTATGACCAGAGGGTCAAGACAAGACCTGTGTGCCACTTAAGATCAATTTATGTTATAGTTTGTGGGCAGAAGTGCAGGGTTAAGTTTAAGCTGATCTTCTATTGGGAATAAATTTCACCCTGGAAGAAAAAAAAGCCTGTTTTTAGCTATTGTAAATCAGTTAGCAGGAATGTAGGTTGAGATCTTTTTGCGAAGAGTAAAAGCATTGTAAGTGTAAGAAACACTTCCTGAAGACTCTCTTAAGCTACAAGTTAACTTCGAGTTATTCCCAGCTCTGAACTCTGGATATATAACTACCAATAACATTTCACATCACATAGGTCCTGGCTTTTCTCTCAGCAGCAGACTGACTTCATTTGGTCAAGCATTACTGAGAGGATTAAACTAGGTCCATTATATGAGGCTGCTGAGATGTTCAGAATTAGATGTAGAATAGAATGCTGAATTCTTAGTAAACATCACTGGGAAGATGCAAAATCAAACCTTACTTATGATGCAATAAATCTACGATGCATCAAAACAAACAAAACTTTCAATTCTAACATCCCTGAGTCAATCTTTTTGTGCATGTGTGCATATATTGCAAGCCTAAATCCATACTAAGGGAGCCCTTAGCTAGCACTGTATTCTCCACTGCCATCAGTAGTTTATAAAGAAGCAGTTTATACTGCACTGGTGATGCAGAGAACCACAGTGCACTTCAGTCATTTTGTTGTGCTTTCAAATAACAATCAAATGAAAACTGTATTATAAAATTGGTATCTAGGAATGTGTAAAACTTTTATAGCTGAAAGTAACATGAGGAAGGCTACCAAGTACTGAGATGAGATAACTTTAAATCAACTAGTGCGTCTCTCTGGTGCAGGACAGAGCTGGAATAGTCTCAGCAGAAATATGAGATGAAAATTTGAAGAAATCAACCTTCCATAAGCATGTGTGTCTTCTGTTTCTCACCTATATCTAATGTTTTACCTACTCCTTACTCATAATTTACAACTCAGTTCTTTGTTGGAGCAAGAAGCAATCATTACTTGAGTACAAAAGTGTTTAAGCATAGTGGGACTGACACTTGCAGTGAGTTTTCTTTGACCAAATATATGCTTCCTTTCCTTTAATGCATTTGCTCCTGATGGTCTCTCTTTTAATTTTTTGTGCAATGTTACAGTTTCTGAACCAGCCAACTGAGCAAGAAACAAGAAAGCAAGACCACAGTCCAAATCAACAACATATTTTTTTCCAGATCAGTTTAGACTTCAGACACAAAGCTGTGATTTGAATGGCCATTGAGAAAATGTGTAATACGAATTGTATGGGAGTAGATTCATTCCTAAGGCTATATTTTCTGTAGTTTGTTGTTATTTTTATAAGGAAGTTTTGCTTCTCAGATTTTCAAAGGCTTTCTAACATTACTTTGCATATTCATCTCAGTAATTTGGAATAAATTAATTTTAGCATGCCAGCTATGGCTAAGTGGTACAGTCACTAAAACAGAAGTTAGTTACAGGGTTTAATCCACACTTCCAAGTGCAAGTAGGGAAATTATGTCCACAATTTTTTACGCTCCCATCAAGATATCAATAATGAGCAAGGGAGAATCTTGTTTAATTTTTCAAATCTAGTTTAGATCATTGCTTTTTGTAGACTTTCTATTAGAATCATAGATGTTCCAAGTTCCTTCTCTGAAACAGTTTGAATCCTGGCATTATAGCTGATGATTGATAGCAGTCAGAAATGCAGTATGGCTGTAAAAACTCAAAGGCAGTTTTGCCCTCCTTGCTGCCCCCAGGTAGAGTTCAGGTCCTCTGCCCAGACAGTCTCACCTCTGCTCAAATAAACACCGTGTTATATAGGCCGGTCAGCACTAGATCTTCACTTTCACAGTAGCATGGACAAGTCACTTTTAATGGCACCTAGATTCACATTTTCTGTCCTGATGCCTCTTTAGAAAGGACCACTCCTTGTTAGTTGAGAAACTCGTTCTTGCTGAACAACATCATATTCCAGTAACTCTCCTGATGACTTCTGCGGGACCTCTGGCTTAATACAAGTGCTATACAACGTGTGAAAGCATTGAAAGCTTGTGTATGAATGACTACATCTACCAGATTAATACCGAACTGATGTTAGCAATCTTTACAGTAATTCTAAAGGACTATTCAGCTCAGGGATATTCATGCCCCTTTTAATCATTGTTATTGTATCACTTATCACACAGCACAAGAAGCTAGCTGACACTGCTAGTGCTTTGCAAGAACAATTTTATTTATATCCATGCTAATAAATAAATATATACATATTCACATACACACCAAAATATTTTGGTGTTAAAATGATTTTCTTACTTGTGTTTTTTTCTGACCAATCTTGACAGTTTTCAATTTTAGGTATCTAGTTGCAGCATAGAAACATTGCCATTCCACTACTTGGGCACTTACAAGAAGAAAAATAAAAGTAGTCAGTGTCCAGCAATTCACATCTAGGCATTACTCTGCTCTATTCTCATGTGATTTTTGCTGACAATTTGTTAGAACCAATGGCTGTGCAAAAATAACAAATAAAATCTGCATATAAACAGTATGCAGGGTATAGCTCTAAACCTGTCTGAACCTTTGCTGGTCAGTGAGCTCTATTACATGTAATAAGCATTAAATACTCATTGCATGTTTGATAAGTTTAATCAAATATAAGTTCCAATTAAACGCCACACTGATATATGCAAATCTTCAAGTATTATCTTTACATTTGTAAAACGTTTTCTCAAACACAGGATTTTGGTGCACAGAACTTTGGAGTTTTGTTTGGTTCATTTTCACTAAAACAGTGTTTCAGTCAAAAGGGTGGGCTGCACAATGTGGGTACACGTGTTTGAGTGAGGGGATGATGGGGAAACTCTATGCGGTTTGTTACAAACATCATGAAACATGGAAGCAAGTGCTTCCTAAAACTTTTCTCTGCACAATTATAGGGATGTACTGTGTGGATGTGATGAAACTAATGATATTAAATTACTGCAAAGGTAATATGCTGCTGTGCAGTAATGGGACATTTATTCTGAAATTATTGAAATCATGGTTTATTGTTTTCAGTGGTGCTTGAATGGTTTTCTCCAATGAATTTCTCAAGAGTATAATCTTTTTATATTGAATTGGGAAAATCCTCTACACAGTATTAATCCGCGTAACTTCCATTAGATTCTGCAAAGACTGAAACTTCTGCACATACTGACGGATGGCAACACTTCTGTTCACACGCATAACACGGAACACGTTAGTGTTCAGTTAGATAGGTCTGTAAGAATTTTAATGTTCAAGACAAATGACACGTACTGCAATTAAGTTCCCCTCTGTTGATGAATTTTAAGAAAGAAAAAATTTCTTTCTGAATGATGTCTATAAAGAAACACTATCTAAAATCAATGTTCATAACTCTCAGTCCATGACTTTCCAAAACTAACACTGAAGTTTCTTCCACAACAGGAGGAGAAAGGTGTTTTGATTATTAGAATTTAAATATCCTCATGCTGATCTACTGAAAATATTTTGTAAAGCATTTAGTAGAATTTTCCCCTTAAATTATATTTATTTAATGTTTCTTCTCTGTCTTCTATTTTTCTTTAAAATATGATGTAAAGAAGGTGTCAGAGGAAACCATCTTGCCTATTAGATGATTCTGAGCAGAAAACAACCCTTTGCTGAGCTGAAACTTTAATTTCTACTATAAAGAGTTTCTTTTAAAGCTTTTGAAATAATTTTGGCAAAATTCCTCGAAGGCTACGTCAATCTGAAAGATGAGTGAAAAGAAGGAAGTGTGTTAAAATAACTATCAGGGATTATTTTGGTGGAAGTTTTATGGCAAAATGAGACTGTGTTTGTGTAACCTGAATGCTTAACAATGGGAAAGAAGAAATAATCACACAGAGCAATAGAAACACAGGTCTAGCCACTTCAGCTGAAGTCCTCAGCATTGTTCAGGTGAACTGCTTTCCTGAAATCCTCGAAAAGCTCATTTTCCATTGCTATATTCACATAGTAATCTTAAGGAATTCTTACAAAATCAGAGAAGCCTTACACTTTTCTTACTTCTGACAATGAAGTATCTCTCCTAGTGGGCTCACCAAGTTTTCTTTCACTGTCTACTCAATTTTCATCCATTTTACATGTATTTCTTTAGAGAAATTCTTCACAAAGTTCTTTTAATGTAATGAAAGTTACCATAAAACCCAGCAACTTTAGTTTTCCTGGCCAGCAATTTTGGCCTTCTGTTTTGCTTGGAAGTAAAATCCTATCCCTGTAGCTACAAAGTTCAATTGTTCTTAATCAGAAAAACCAGAAAGAAAAATAGGTAAAGCCACGTTTTAGTACAGCAATGTTCAGGGAAAAGAACTGAGTTAAGAAAGAAGGTAAATTTGAATGAGGAGACTATGAATACAGCATTAATAAATTGAAAGTAGTGAGTTCTAACTTCTATGATGTATAAATGACAACATGGCTTGGGCAGCTGTGAGGAAAAGTCTATTACCATTTGAAAGGCCAGGTACTTTGCAATGCAGTGCTACTTTCTCCTCTAAACTGTTAAATGCACAGTCCACAATTTTTTGCAAGAATGCCTGGTTCAGCGTAATGCTTGGCACTGCAGCTATACTCACTCCCCCCCCCCCCCCCTCCACTTTCTGCCCATCCATATATAAACTCCTTCTTCCTCTGCTATAAATTTTTGCCTCTTTACATTCATGTTTACAGTGCACACATGCAACATGCACAGGTTATCTTCAAACAGAACATGTGCCAGCCTGTGGGGGTAAAAGCTATTGTAAACATTCGTCTAATCTAACTGGCTGTGTGCTTTGCAAGCACTTTATTACATCCCACTGCTTGTTCCATCAGCATTAAAAGCATCTCAGAAACCAGGAAATGTGGGCAGCACCCCACTGCCTGCCTTGGGAGGGTTGCAGAGATCTGCATCCCTGTCCTTGGTCCTAAATCCTCGCGCTGGCTCCTTGCAGATGGAGCAAACTACAGTGCTTCTGAGCCCAGAGCCGGGCACAGCCATGATGCGGCTGCTTTGGTGGAAACAAACATGAAGGCACAGACACTCTGCCCACAAAACACAGCTGTATTGTAACTCCTTGCACTCTAGCAAACAATAATTCGGAGACAGAAGGCTTCATTAATATGGCATCAAATTCCATGAAACACCCGGCATGTACCATCGCCGCACACACCCGCTGCTTACCCTCCCCGTCCGTTTCAGAGCAACCACAATTGTAACAGAAATAAAACATTCTAAGATCTCGTCTTCTAAGAGACAGATGAATGCATTGCCGCTATACAAACCTCCAGCATTCTCACTACGGCTCTGCGAATTTGCAAACAGCATCTTCACCCCCCAGCCCTCCCACCCCCCCCCTCCCCAACAAACAGAATCAGAAAGCACATCTTACCACTGGATGAGAGAGAGGAACACAAGTGCCCACACCATCATTTTGAGAGAAAATGCAGGATTCAAGAGTGCAGTGCTCCCCAGGCTTGTTGGATTTGAAGGAATCGTCTCTTTCTCTCTCCCCCCCAACCCTGTTTTTTCCCCTTTCCTCTTGGTTGCAGATGGATCCGTCCCCTTCTTTAATTTTTTTTTTTTTTTTTGGTAGTGGTTCTCCCCCCTCCCTACCAGGTCCCGTCAGTGGGATGATACATTGCGCCCAGCTGCGGGAATTAATATGCAGGGGGGCAGAAATTAGATCTGCACAAGCCCTTTGCAGATATAATCAAAAAACGTCAGCTCAGGCAGCAGGCAGCAGCTTCCCGATCCAGGGGAATAATATAATTGGGAGAAAAGAACAGAAAAAACACACAGACACATAGACACTCACAGAATAAAAACAGTCAAGGGAAGGAGAAACGCATACACATGCACATATCTACAGAACTACTCACATACATGCAAAAAAAAAAATAAATATCTGAAACAGCAATGGAAAGAGTAAATGAGAGGAAAAGAAAGAAATGAAAGAATAAAGCGATGGAGCTTCTGCCTGAATGCAGATTAACTCCGAGGTCAAAGTGGAAATGATGCACTCTGCTGCAGCACAGATTAACACATGCGTGGTGTCAGCCGTGGTGCTTTTTAACCTTTGATTACACATATGCAGGCAGCCGGGATTTTCGTTTTGAAGGCGAGAAGGATTTGGCAGGCATAAAAAGGGAGGTTGGAAGGAAAAGCTTGCCCTGTGCTGCTGAGCATCCTCATTTTTCTAAACAGCTTGAAAATCGTGATTGCAAAGCGAAAAAATAAAAGGATGGATCGGGGGAGTGGAAAGGGGAGGGATGGTTGTTGCTAAGTAACTCAGGAAATAAGGAAAGCAGCATTGGTGGAGTCAGTATGAATGAGGTGATTTAGTGTGTGATAGGATTAGGGAGAAATGCAAGGATTTCATCTCCCCTCCCCCTAATAAAATCAGGTTAGACTAACACAGGAAATACTTCCCAGGCAGAGGGGAAGCACTAGATGCTCATGAAAGCTGGATACTGCCAAATTTTGGAATCCCAGGTTCCACTGTTCAAACCTTTAATTTAGCTGCCTTTTGGGCAGTAAAACAAATGGAATCTCACGATTTCCCGGAGGCAGGGCACCTCATGCTAACACAGTCACTTGGACCACTAACAAATTCTTGACCCTCCATTTTTTTTTAGCCTAAAAGCAAAACAAACAGAGACAGCATGAAGCTTCCTCAAACCTGCTTAGGAGCTGGGAGACTGATTGTGCAAATATAAGAAGCAGGAAGTGATAAATGTAACCCGATGCCATCTCACTTCCAAGCCCATCCCTCTAGAAGGGAGAAAAAAAGAATTGTTTTAAGGAGCATTCAAACAGAAAGCAAGTAAAATGCTTCAGACAGGATAAAGATATCACCATTTACTTCGGTATCAAATGTGATGCCTGGATCCTACTAAAACCTGCCAATACTTGGGCTGATGTGGTAACTCCAATGACCAAATGCAGAGCGTACTTCATCCATCAAAAACAGGCAGTAATTGTTCTGCTGACAGCTCAAAAAACAGATCCAGCCCTCAGCCATCAAGCTATATATTTTTTATTTCATTTCCAAATACTGTATATGTAACTACAACAGGAGATAGATCAATGTCATCAGATGAATGAAACACACCTGGGAACTAGGTATTATCTTCCATGATAATTCATGCCCATATCTAACATTGCCTCTGTATGTTCATCAATGTTTCCAAGCAAAGTACCAAGCTAGGAGCTTGATCCTTAATATTTCCAATCACTGATTTATTCTTAATTGTCACTTCACAAATCTGTGAAATATTCACAGATAAAAAGCTATAAAATATTCCAAATGTGCTCCCTGTATTCCTCTATCAATATAGGTGTGTAAATATATGTGTATGTATGCATATTCAAACACTAACATTTGCTCATCGTTCATTTTATTACCTATCAACATGACACTTTTGTGGTTTTACTATTGTAGTTTCTCTCATCAGTTACCCAAACATCCCTTGGAAGGTTAATAATTCTGTGTATGTTTTGATGTGGGAGTCAGCATTGTTTATAGTTGATCTAAGCATCTGAACTCTGCTAATGTTATCATTTTCACTACACTGTGTCTGCTGTTACATAGGGAGTATCAACTTTACACTACATATTATTTACTGAAATTTGTCCCATAGCAAAATCTTTCCTAATCTTTTTGTCTGAAAATAATTCCTCAACTCCCTGCAAAATTATTCTGCATGTTTATTCTGGAGGTGCAGCTCACTATGCTCTGTTGGAGAGGCTAAGGGTCTGCAAATGAAGAAAAAACTTCTGGTGTCAAGTCTTAAGTTTTTATGTTTTTTTTTATGTGTGCAGGATTTCTTATTTGTTTGTTTTCTCCTTGCACTTCCCATCACAGATAAGGTATCTCAAAAGGAGTTAGAAAGTGTTATATTAATCCTCTACCACTTGGAATTCATTAAGATGTACAAAGATATAACCCATCAATATTATTCTGGTAGGTGTGGTGTTATCTGTGCCTTTTCTTTATATTGTTGATTGGCTATCATTGCATTTTGATGAATAAGTGTGTCCTAAAGATTGTATAGATTGTTCTGTATATTAAAAGTGGCATCATTTTATGATGCATGATGATTTTCAGATATGTGCAATTGACTGTGGACATCAACTTAGGTAATGGGAATTAAGGATTTAGCCTCTGTTACAGTCAGTGGATCACACAGAGGTCAAATCACATTTCTTGGTGCTCCTAGAGAGTAGATACCAGAGCTAACATCATTTCAGTGTCTGAATATTTGACCATGATTCATAAAATATACCCACCGTTAATGTTGGTTGTAAGTAATCCTGAATGCAAAATCATCCTACAGTTCGTAGCCCTGTCTTAGAGGACAGGAAAGCAAAACCAGGTTTTACACAATGCATTTAAATATTGTAATTATATTATAATTCTGGTTATGATGACAACCTTTGTGGGGAAAAACATTGTTTATTTGCAGCAGATGTAACTGCTCCAGCAAACAAAAACCTAGTAGACTGTTTTCTATTCAAGTACATTGCCTTTGAAGCTCAGGTTTCTGCATTTTATATCTGCAAGCTTAAATCGTACAGCAATCTTCCAGAACTGCATCATAATAAATTATCACAAAGGACCAAATTTACATGAGGATGCTGCCTGGTGTCAAATGTTTATCTGGCACTTTGTGTGTGATAAATCAATCCCACATATTCACTTGTCCCTGAGCACAGACGTGATATCTTCACAACAAATGACTTAAAGGTTTTGTATAGAAAAAGATGTCTTATGAAAAATAAATGAACACGAATGTGATTGTTCCAAAGTGTGCTTTCTATATCAGACCAGAATAATACAGCAGCATCCTACTATACTTTGGCAGACATTTTGTTCATTTACATATAGGTTTCCAGATCCCATTGATTTCTAAGGTGTCTTTAAGACCAAAGAAAACCTGGCTCTTCCTTACTATTGAAATTATTTTTCCTGTGTATCAAATATTGTATCATACATTACCATAGAAGACAGAAGGATCCAACTGAAATAAAAACAAAGTATTGAACTCAGGTCAGGCCTTCCACTCATTCCATGCAGCCAGAGCAATTTCTTCCACAGCTGACAGCACCCCTTTGGATTGTGGAAAGAAATAATGGGAGGGAAGGGGAAGGGGTAAAGTGAAAATATACACACTGTCAGTGTCAAGAGATTGCCAAGTTATCACCAGAAAAGATTGCATTTATCTTTTCCCTTTCTGGAATCATTTTTGTATCAGCTTGTCATTCATCGTGACATTTTAGAAAAGAACAACAATCAAACAAACAAAAACCGTAACAACAAAATATTCTTGAAGCTAATTTGCTACTTTTCAAGTGGCATAAAACTGGGATAAGAGGTAACACTGGCTCATGATAAAGATGGTAGACATTGATAACTACATATCAACTAATCTCTTGATCCTTAGAAAAACAGTTGAAATGTTTAAAGCTATTTTTATTTGTTTTCAGAAATATTTTTATTTAAGCCATTTCATCAGGCTTCTATTCCAAGCAATCGATTTCTGAGCATCTGACTTAAAATTCTGGTAGCCTAAATGCTGCCATAACACAATCCCAAAATACTGTATTTGTTTATATGCTTTGATCTTCTGTTAAAACAGAACAGAAATATGTTTTTAACTACAAGCTCGCTTACTGTACTCAGATTTTCAAGTTTCTGCCAGCAAAAGCCATACCAAAGGGTACTTTTTACTATAAACATCTACTATTCTCTGATCACAAAACCCTTTCAGCAAACTGTGTTCCACATATCCCAGCCACTGACCTTGAGAAAGCTTTCCTCCCTTGCTGTAATGTTCAAAGAACCTGCTCCATTACAGTAACTCTTGGGAAAAAATCACCATATCAAGATACATTCTAGGGAACACAATAATGGTTCTTTTCTAAACAGTATCACTAATGCCTAGGAGATATCTCAACTCCACAAGAGTTTCAGAAAAGTACTATTTTTAGGAGCCATATATAGATATATATGCATGTACGTGTTCATCTTCAGCAAGGTTTCTTACATGTAGTATTCTGAGTATGTTTGTATTGAACAAACTTAGGTCAAGAAACTGTTTGAACTACAGCTGTCTCCACATACCTTGTGCTAAATCTCTAAGTTAAAGACCAGTGTCTTTTGAGACCACCTCAGGAAGGCAGTTCCTGCTTGTGCTAGTGAAGTACTGAAACAAGGAGGAAAGGAATAAACTAGAGTTGTATTCATTCTCTCATTCCTGAAAGAATGAGGCACAACAGACAGGTAATGCCTCTGCTGCCTCTGGGATCATGCTGAAATTTAGGGTTATGAGGGAACCCTATGTTGGAGAGCTGCTCCAAAAATAATGCCTTCTATTTTATTATGATGGCCCACAACATCAGAGGCAGATATCGGTGGGATGGCAAGAAAGGTTAGACCTTCCCTCCGGTATTCCATTACATGTTGTCGTGCAATAGATGGCTTCAGAAGGGCAGTCTGACAAAATGGCATCTGACATGGAAGTGTGTATGAAGCAGCAGTGTGTCACTGAATTCTTCCAGAAAAAAATGCACCTGCTGACATTCATTGTTATTGAATGTGACCAGACAGTGGATGTAAGCACAGCGAGGCAATGGGTGGTGCCTCTCAGCAGAGGTCACAGAGATACGATAGACATGCCATATTCCAGCCATGCACAGCTGTCCCACTACTAAATGAAGAGCAACTTGATAAGCTTATCCATGCAAATCTGCAGATTATAATCAGAGAAGTGCATACAAAGCTGAGTATCAGCTTCAGTGCATTGGAAATGATGGTGGTGATGTTGGAATATCTCAAAGTTTGTACCAAGTGGGTCCCACAAACGCTCAGACAGGAAGAGAAAGAACACCACATGTAAGTTTGTCAGGACCTATTGAACCAATATAAGGCCGAAGCTGACAGTTTTCTGGATTGCATCATTACCAGTGATGAGATGTGCTGCCACTGCTGTGAGCCAGAGTCAAAACGGTAGTCCACTGAGTGGTGAGATGTGAATTCCGCACTGAAGAAAAAGTTCAAGATGCAGCTGTCAGCATCTTGTGATGTACAGTTTTTGGGGATAGAAAAGGGGTTATCCTTCTGGATTTCCTGGAACCCAGACAAACCATCAACTCTGACCACTACATTGAAATGAGGACTAAGATAAAGGCTTGAATTTCCAGAGTTGGGCCAGAGAAGGAGGCAGCCTTTCTCTTGCAGTGTGATGAAGCCAGGCCTGGTAATTGTTTGAAGACCACAGAGCACACTGTCAGTCTTGGCTGCACTTTCCTACCACACCCACATATAGTCCAGATTTGATACCTTCTGACTTCTATCTCTTTGAGACAATGAAAGATGCACTGAGTAGAAGTGGGCAACATTTTCCTAGCAATGCTGCTGTTATAGCAGCTGTGAAACACTGCATCAGCTCTGCTTGTACAGCATGCAGGCTCTTGTTCATCGCTGGCAAAAATGCATGGCTACGGTGGTAACTACGTTGAAGAATAGTGTTTTCTAGCTGAAAAACTGAAATAAATAGGAGATATTATTTTCAAAGCAACCTAGGCACTTTCAGTGGGATGAGTTCCAATCAATCATTTCCAGTATAATTGGGATCAGTCATCATTCAACCTATTTACATACTTTTTTTAGAAGTTTGCTTTCAGTATGTGCATAGCATAAAGAAACTTCTAACTGCATGTATACTGTACCAATTAATTAAATTTAGATAATTCAGAAATAAAAAACGTAAGTCCTATGGTAGGAATCATGGAACACTGGAACACTTTGCTGAAGTCAAGCAAGTATACAAAGGTCCCTTCAATGTTGTTTCCAACATTTGACAGAGAAGTGCTGTGTATAAATTGTAGCTGAAGGCTTCTATTAAAAAATGGACTGAAATTAAATAAGAGAATTTCTCAGATAAGCTTTTAAGCATAAAAGTAAAAAGCCAATATCTTTTATCTGTAAGGACCCATAGAAATTCATTGCTTTAGTAGGTTAAAGGGTGGTGAAAATATTTGAAGCCACTTAAATAAAAAGATGTATTTTTAATGATTTAAATGAGAAAAAAAATGAGGAAAACAACACATATTGAAGGCAATGAGAAATTAGGCGTGTGAGATAAAAAGCAAATGGAGAAAAAATGATGGGAAATGGGGAGTATTGCAAACAAGATCAAAAGAAAGTGAAGAAAAAAAGTGATTTCCTAGGATGTTATATAAAGTCTATAGCTTCTTTTCATCTCTCCCTCTCAAGTTCAGTTTTCTGAAATGAAAGCCCACTGCTAAGTAATGATTTCCAGGATAATATTTCTAAAATAAACTTACTATGTTTCACGGTATTTCGTCTGGCATTGCTTACAACATACTCAGAACTGTAACTGCATCAGAAATCTCTTCAGATCATTGTGTCTGCTAGAGAACTACAGTACACTTATTTCCCTTCCCTGTTTGCTTCCCTTTTTTTAATAGTAGATATTAGTAATTTTTAACAAATTAACTTTAATTTTTAGTAAATATTTTTATGGTAAATTTTCTATTACATTATCCTCCTTAACACCTATAAATTATACAGATTGTATAACGATAAAATAGAAATGAGTTCTGAATTATCCCTTTTCCACTGAAATGTAGGTTGTCTGATGATCTCCGTTGTAGACTTGATTTGAGCTTTTACAAATATTTCTGCATAGTTCTAAGTTTCCAAGAATACTGTTGCCCCCAAATATAAATATAGTGCTATAGTTCTAAATATAGTGCTGTATAGTTCTATATCATCCATAGATGTCACTCAGTAAGTCCAATGTATACTGAAAGAAATGTTTCCCCTATTGGCTGCCACAGTTTATTTTTCATATGAAATGAGGATTCGGGAGATGCTCCATACAGTAATAGGAAGATAAAAAATCATACTAATTCAGTATTTTACTCTCTTCAGCGCTACAAAGCTTTCAGATTTGGGACTGACAACACAAAATATTTCTGAAGAGCTGCCAAAGAAACTCTTAACAGCTCAGGCTGAAATCTGAGATCTGGTTAAAAAGAAAAGAAAAGAAAAAAGAAACAAGAAAAAGAAACACAAAAATTTGTAAGCTGCCTTCCATTTCAAAGCTTGCTAGTTTAGTTTTCCAGTTCTCTTATTGCAAAGTCAGAGGAGCTGTTGTGATTAGAACTAATGGTTTAATCTATCAGCACAATCCCTTTAGTATTCAGTGTAAACAAAACTAATTTTAGAGCAGAAATAACTGCAAAAATACAAATGTTCAAATAAATTTAAACATATAAAAAACTATAATGTCTAGTCAGGTTAGGATAATGATTAGCAATGGTAATTATTAAGCAGTTGTGCTGTTATTAAAATTGATAACGTCATAATCATGATTAGGTGGCATTGCTTATTTTGAAGTCTGAAGGCCTTGCGATGTGTGTTCTATTATTCCAAAGGCTTGGACTAAATCAAATATTAATTTATATATTAATAAAAACTAGAGCAAGACGAGAGAAATGGAATTAAAAAGACTACTGTAAGAAAGAGACGTTTTTTACAATCCCTGTGTCTACTACCACTCTGAAATACATAGGGTCAGGTGGGAGAATCCCCAGATTTGCCCACTTGAAGTAGTACTGATCTGCTACTGAACTGACACTGCAAGAGAACTGTAGAAGGAGGCTTTCAAGTACTTCTTAGTTACTGGGTTAATTGTACACACTCCCGTTATTTTAGAAAGATGTCTCAGAAACTAAAACCAAGATTTAATTTCTTAAAACTTTTAAGCTGTTTCTTTCAGCAAATATTGATTTAATTCTTTGTATTTTTCCCAAAATAAAACCCAAGAAACTAATGGACTGTACACTTTCATATTTGTCAGACCGCGTCAACAACAGTGATCTCAGAAGGTATCCAGGAATAAATGCTGTTTTGCAGCTTTTCTGTCTGTATGTGTAGCAGCAGACACCAGTGTCCTTATTTAAACTAGTAGTTCAAAATAAAGTGGCTGAATTTTTTCAGAGATGCTTTTTAATTAAGTTTTTTATAATTTCAGAGCAACGCCCTCAGCAACAGAAGCAACATGTTGTGCCTCTGAGGTGGCGTGTTTGCATAACCACCGGCAGAAAGGCATTTCTTTCTTTCTTTATTAATAATTCATCAGGCCCTACAAAACAGATTCTAAGAAAAATACAGAGAGGTGGGGCCAAGCTCACAAGTTCACATGTAAAACTGAAATTTCCCAGTTCTCGGTGGGAAATAAAAAATTCCGAAGTTTTGAATTGTTTTAAAGCTAATTAGCCGAATGTCTCTGACATTAGCTTTTACAAGTGAAATTTCTTTCTTTCCAGTCTTGAAACAGATAAGCTTATCCTATGGCCCAGAGTTTGGCTTTAAGTGCCCAGGCATGGAAACGGGCAGCTGCCCCAGCACTTCTCTAAGTATTTTTGCCCTGAAGGATGTGAAAAAGCAACACGGCAGCCCCGTTCTGCTGGCTCCCACACATCTCCACCAGAGCTTCCCTGCTGGCAGGGAGAACAGGAAGTGGTCTTTTTTGCAGCAGACAGTATTGTTGAGGTATCAAGGGATTTAATTAATAGCCACAGGTTACAGTGCATTAAAAGATGCACTCTTTATGTGTATAATCTTCCATATGACGGTAAATCTATTCTTATTCTCAATTAAACAAACATTGGTATTTGAAACTGCTCCATTCGGTTAGGTTTCCTAGGTGCTCCTTCCAGGCTTCTGCTGCATGGTGGAAATGGAATGTATGGACAGCTTTTCCAGTGAGGAAAAAAACTGCTTAACACTGTTTGAAAGAGACAACAGATGGAGAGACCGTTTCTCAGAATAATCCTCCCTAGTGGACGTTGAAGTCACAATCCTGCAGAAAGACAGAGGGCAAAATTTCTCTTGCAACATCTGTGAAAGGCAATCCAGGGAAAACAAATAAATTAGCCTCTTTTAAATGACAGATGACCGCACATGACCCAGAGTTATTTATATATGACAACATGTTTGCTTATTTGCATCCTTTCATTTTGTTTATGGACGGTTTAACTGAATTTTCAGATACGTTTTGTCAGATCACGCTCCCAACCATGGTTCTTTTACACTGTTCAAAGTAGGGACAGAAAATGTACTTAAGCAGCTGAGGAATTCTTGGCATCAATATCCCAAAGGTAATTCCAGCCAGGGTTAGGCCAGCTTTTTTTTTTTCTTTTTTTCTTTCTTTTTTTATTTTTTTTTTGCTATTTATTCTCATCCTTCTCCCCAGCACAGAAAGCAAAATGCTAGCATAGAAAATTCTCCCTCCACCTTTTTTTTTTCTTGAAATGTCATCCATATATGCAAATATTTCTCATCATTTCTGTTCTCCTTTTGGCAGTGAATAAACTATTAAACTGTAAAACTTTACAGTTTTCTAGCTCTATCTCCATTCATTTTTAGCATAATTAAATATTTTTTTCTTTATTCCATTTGTTGATTTGGGCATTGTATCATATATTGCGTTGTAGCGTCTAGAGGCTAATTATAATACTCATTCTGCTTTGTAACATTCATTACAGCTGCTCTCTAACATTTTGGTTCTGTGTTTATCAGTAGATTCTTTTTTTTTTTTTTCACAGTTCTTTTTCAAGTCTTGCTATTTCCAGAATTTGAATATTCATTGTTTGATTGAGTGTATTAAATTGTATAGAAGTAAATATGGGTTTTCCCTGTAGCAGAATGTCACAGAATGAGTTTCAATACTGCTAAAACGAGTTAAACTGAGGGAATGCAACAAAAACAAAAAAAGTATGCTGGAAATAGGAATAAGAACAGATGGCCTAAGTTAGCATTTTTAGATTTTGATATTACATAAAGTGGTAGGAGGAAAACTAAAAAGGTCAATAGCAAGCTTCTCAATAGTAGAAAGATTCTGTTGATACTCTCTTATCCAAGCTCATTTACAGTAATGAAGTAAATAGATAGCCTTTTAAATGGGAGTTATTTTCTCCGTGTTTGCGGCAACTGAAAATCTCATTGCAAAAGCCACCAGTTTCAACCTGAAAATGCTTAATCTGTTAAATTGGGATTGCAAGGATACCTATAGCTATGACTACCTGCTCTTTGTAGTTTTTTAAGGCTTTTATTTAAAAGAAATTACTAATCAATTATTTCACATGATCAGATCTGCACTATTCATCTGCAAATTAAGTCCCCAGCTATAACCATCAGAGACACTGCCACAGCATGTCCCCAAAGGAAAGACAAGTATCTCTAGTTCCTGGCTCAAAGCTGTTTACCGCACTTCATGCCTCATTTCTCCAATATCAAACACTTTATTTGGGAGCTCAGTTACTATCCAAAATTTTGTAACACTGCCAAGGAACTTTCACTTGAATTTAGGATGCACTGTTTATTTTATTGTGTGAAAAGAAAAACAGAGTAGACTCACTTGTATAATCTGTGCTGTGAAACATAGTGGCTGTAATGAGACGAAAAACATTTAGAAAAGGGTATTACTATTCATTCACCTATTTGTTTTTTATATATTTTTTTAATTTTGCTAAATCACAACGATATATATTATCCACTATAATGCCTTATTAAAGAATTGTTCACTTAACCCAGAATTTTTATTTACTTCATAATAGGTAGCTGGCAGTTCAGAAAATATTGGAATAAATTTTGCAAAATAATCTGATAATAGGAGATTTCCTAAATCCCAGAAGTTAATCATGTGTTCGTTAATTTGTTCTACAGGATACAAGGCAGAGTTTTGATTATTTTATTGCTCAGGTTCTTCTCTAAGCTACTTTGATTCTTGCTTAAAGATCTGAATCCTACTTATAACTTGAAATTATTTTCTCAAAATTTGTTGGAAATGTTCATCAGTGCCAGATCCTGTGTTTTAACCAATGAATTTGTAGATATTTTGTTCATTTTACTCAGTAAGGAAGAATTTATCTGATAAGAATAAAACACGTGAAGCATACTTTGATGATTCAGATTTGAGAGGGAGAGTTTTTTGTTACCATAGAACAGTGTGTTAACAAAGATTATGCCTTCCATGACAGTGGAAGCTGCACCACCAACAACCTACTGCACTCTGAAAGCTGTGCTGATGACAAGGAAGATGACACATCACCTACCAGCCTCCTTCACTAGTCCTTCTCAGCACTTCAGGTGAGCATTCCATCTGCATAGCATGCCCAGGATGGACTGCCTTCCCCATCTTGGTGCACTTTCTTCCAGTCTGAGTGTCTGATGAATGAAACTGTGTTTGATATTAAGATTTTGAGGGAAAAAAAGCTCTCACTTTGTAGGCAGTCCCAGCCTGACAAAGCATGAACAGATTTAGATTAGTGGTATTACACAGTGACACGAAGTGCCCACTTCAGTTTTTGACTGGATTTGGACCTGCATGCCTGCTTAAGAGAGCAATTGCAATCTGGGATGTTTTTTGAAGTACTGTATACTTCAGAGGTGCGCAACAGGTGCTGGGCAATCAGGAACATTAGGGATCTTTTGCTGACAGCATCTGTGCTGCATCAAGGTCCCAGAAGCTGAATGACTGGGGCCAAGATTTACTTGGCAAAATGTAATTGCCTCCTCTTAAAATCAAAGTTCACTTTAGGTCTTCCAGTCCTTTCCTGAATCTGGAAAAATGCACTGAAAATATAAATAGAACAGATGATGAAGAAAGGGGAAAAGAAAGAAAAATCATTTCCAAAATATGCATTTACTTGCCCCAAAATTGTGCACTGTAGTGAATCTACTGAGCCACAAAACAGAATGAGTCTTTAGATGGCAAAATTTAATATTGGTGTCAGATGATCTTCACTCATTTACTAGCTAAAAAACTTTTCTTGTTTATTCATTTAGTACGTTTTCTCTCTATTTCTGTCTAATCTAATTTTTATACAAGTATAAAACATATTTCACTGTCCAATTTAGTTTGTCTGCAATTAGAAAAGACCCAAGCAGCTGTTCAGAATATAGCCATAAAGCTCTTTATGGCTGCACCTATCTCATATGGAAAATTAGTTTCATTATATTCACAGCTTTCGGTGAAGTAATGCTCCCTCACATTACAAGTAGCCATTTTACTTTACCTTTTGATGTGTGCCATTCAAAGAATGTCATTTACAATAAGCTAGTCAAAATGTCAAAGGAATCAAAGTCACTTCCATGTGTAACTCTGGTGGGTCAGTTTCATCCGTGCAAAAAGAAATGTATAAATAATTGATTTGTTTATGTCATTCTTTGGTTTTGTTTGTTTGTTTTTGTAGTTGTGTAGTATTGTACTCTTACTGAACATGTTCAATGAAGTATTTTCCAATAGATATTGGATCCTTACATTACATAATCTCTTATGATAACATTATATTAAAGAGTACTGTGAATGAGGCTCATCATTAACGGATTTAGCTGCCTGAAAAAGCTGTCTCTTTACCTTTACTATTTTCCAGGAAAGTAATTCAAAAATCATTTCCTCTGGGTTGCCCAGATAGCTGTGGGTGCCCTGTCTCTAGGGATGCCCAACGCCAGATCGGATGGGGCCCTGGGCAGCCTGATCTGGAGTTGGGACTGGATGGGCATTAAGGTCCCCTCCAACCCAAGCCATTCTGTGATTCTGCGAAATTTCCTCCCTCAGTGAGCTCTCTGTTCTCCCTCTGCCTGATGTATATGTCATCTCTCACTTCTCCCTGCTCCCCTTGTCACCTGCAGGGAGTGCTAACTGCCCTGCTGCACTGAACGGAGGAGCTGCTCCTGGGCGGAGCTCTCACTGCAGCGCTGCCCACTTGCCGGCAGCTCTCACATCCCAGGAGCCGGCCCTGTAAGCAGCAGAGGCCGAGGCCCAGCCCAAGGCTTCACTTCCTCTGCTGCCCACCGGGCTCTCTGGGGTGGTCCTTGGGGCAGGGAGGGCGAGCAGGGGGTGTCATTTCTTCCCCTCTTCTTCTCTCTCCTCTCTTCTCTCCTTCTTTGAGAGCTCTAGGGTGCTGCTGCCTCTTACAATTACCATGGCGGGCACCCATCGCAGTGGCCAGGCAGAGACAACAACCCAGACCGAGTGGACACAGCCTCTCTGGGCTCATGTGGGCAGCCAGGTGGACAACCCAAGGGGTCATGTGGCAGTCCAGACTGCTCCGGAATCTGGAAGTTCCCCTGGGTCCTGAGAGGTCTGTCATGGGTGCAGGTGTGTCCTGCTCAGGGAGCTGCTTGAGATGGCCAGTTTGCAGTGAGAAATCAGCAGCACGAGGGGCTCCTGGGAATGTCTTAGGGAGACACATAGGAGGAGGAGTTAACCTGCACCTGCTGCAGACTGGCAACACAAGTTGAGTCCACACAAGTAGAAATAGCCAATCCAGCTGCTCACATGCAGGACAGAGGACTTGACAACCCATGAGAGGAACAGGGCTGGGCCCTCGTCTCTGCTTGAAGCAGAAGGAGGCGTCTGCCCCCAACAGCCACAGTGCCACCAACCCCTGCAGGGTCCCTGAGTAACAGATTCAAGGCTCTCAAGCTGGAAAGGGATGAGGGTCTGGAAAGCAGTCAGAACCCAGGCCCCAAGAAACACATCAAGAACACAGGAAGAAATAAGCACAGGGAGCAAGGCCGCTCGGGGCACTGCATCAATACCAGTGCCACCAAAAAGGGATGGAGGGTCTTAGTAGCTAAGGACTCTCTGCTGAGGAACACTGAGGCTCCCATTTGCTGCCTGGCCATAAAATGGAACATAGGAAGTTCCGCACTAGTATCTGAAATAACTTATTTACGACGAGGGTGATGGAACACTGGAATGGGCTGCCCAGGGAGGTGGTGGAGTGTTCTTCTCTGGAGATATTCAAGACCAATCTGGGTACCTACTTGTGCAGCCTGCTGTAGGGAGCCTGCTTTGGCAGGGGGGTGGACTTGATGATCTCTAGAGGTCCCTTCCAACCCCTATAATTCTGTGATTCTTTGATTTTTGTGCCAATTGTTCTTGCTTTGAGTGAGCAGCTGTGTGGCACTTCTCTGCCAGTCAAGATAAATCTCAAGACAAAGGCAGGACAGAGTGGGCAGCCTTTCCTTGGACATTCCCCAGCAGGGTACTTGTCCTCTCAGGCTCTGGGTGGCAATGCTTTGAGGCCAGGCTGTGGGGCCAGGGCTCCTCTGACCACACCTGCCTTCCCACTACTCACACCTCCCCAGGCTGAGGAACAAGGGCTCTCAGCCCTGTGCAGATGGGTGCTGCACACTTCTGCACAGACTAAGTTCACTGGCCTATTGCAGGATGACCTTAAGGAACAGTTGTTCCTTCCTGAGGTGATCCTCCTTCAGGGAGCTGCGACATGCTCTTCCTCAGAGCTCTGCAGCTCTGTTGGACACAATCTTGGGGGAGAGGGTTTGGGGGGCTGAAATCTCTGGCCTCTGACACCTTTGGGGCGTCTGCCAGGAAGCCTACAGAGACATGCACACTCAGGTTATGGCGGCCACGGGCTGCTGGTGAGCCCTGTTGGACCAGGTACCTCAAGTCTGGGAAATATCCACATCCAGCATCACTGCCCATGCTAGCGCTGGGTCTTCAGGACACCTTCTCTGGGCTGCACTGGAGGAGGGCTGCATGGGAGAATGGGGCTGGGTGGAGATCCTGCCTCCTCATCCAACTCTGAAGAAAGAGGCGTAGAGGGTGCAGGCAGGCAACGGTGGGCCTGGTATGAGTAATGAGGGGAGATCTGCACTTTCTCCCATGACTCAAACACATAGAGCCTGAGGGGGATGACAGCCTGTGTTCCTGGCAGGGAATACCAGGTTCCCCCTTAAATGTGCCCCAGGCTGTTCTGCAGCTTTGCGGATGCTGAACCTACATGTGTAGCACATTCCCTCTGCACAAATGCCCAGGAGGATGTATCTTACAGCTTCTGAGATGTACCTCTGTCTTTCATTACAGGGGTCCTGCTTTGTTTACTTGATGGAATAAACATTTAATTTTTAATTGTTTCATTATACTCTATTCCATCTTTATAGCCATTCTTGTTACTGATGTCACATCTCTCTCCCTTCTAGCCCTGCTCCTGCTTTCTGCTCATTTATCACTTCCCAGCTCCAACTCTGCAGCCTCTGTCACCACTGTGGTCAGCAGTGATCAACCATCCTTCTGAGTGCCTCTTTCCTGTCCTGATTCATGGCAGCTCAGGGAAGCCATTTGGACATCAAGTCTCCCTGGCACATCCATTCTGGTGTGTTAGTGCCTGGTGGCAGCTGTCTCACTCCAATTTATAGGAGGGGGAGGAGGTTCTTTTAATATATGTATACCCAACGTTGAGATTAAGAGATAACAGGTCAAATGTTAGCCCAACCAGTTTATTATAAATCCCAGCTGCTTAGAGAGATGGGGAAGGGAAGCCGGTTGATAGAAAAGAGATAGGAAATAAAAGCAAGGAGTCCTTGTAGAAAGCAAGAGTCACCACCACGGATCTAATGTTGTTCATAGTACAGATGCTGATCTGTGATCTGATGCTATGATCAGTTGTGATGGGTCATCAGAGGTTGTTGTTTGATTGAAGACGACAACTTCGTGCAATGACTGTTCAAACTCGGAAGGAACTCCTTTTGTTCCCATCTTCTTGGCCTTGCCAGCAGATAAGAGGGAGCAGGGAGGTGCCCACTTGTATCTTGCCTTCACAGGATACAATGGTATCATGCCCCAGTCTCCCATACCAAGCTGGAGTTATTTGGTCACAGGCCAGATTTTCCACCAGTAAACACTCTGAGCACTCCCTTCTGAAGGCAAACAGCTCCAAAGAAATGGTTTCAAATGTAGAACTGTACCACAAAGGGATGCTGACTGCCACACTGAGTGAACTCTGGTGCAAAAGTGCTGGGGCGTGGGCTGAGGCTGTTGTTGATGTTCTCATCTTCTTGGGTAAGAGTATCATTTTGTTTCTTCCCTTGACTCTGCATTTCCAGTTTGATCTTGTCCAATCAAGGCAGCGTCAGTGTTAGCTTGTCCCGGTGCTGTCTCTTCTTTCTCTTTCATTCTGTAAGAATGGATTTCAGAAAATACTACTGATCATGTGGGAATTAAGAAGCCAGCTTAAAAAATCTTACAACAATAATTCAGCAGAGTACTGCCAACAGCTGACTTGGCCATGTAGGATACCGTAACTTCAGGGGTTTCATTGCCAATTGAAGCAATGAGGACTTATGGGGAAAAGCCAACTTACAGCTCTTTGCTCTTCTGATACAATTTGCCAATTAAAAATGTCAGACGCAAAGACAGCAGCACCATCGGGACCACTGAAGACATTGTAATATACAACCGCAGACGTTTGTTATTGCCTGCCTTTGTGTTCTTCTGAGAGTCCACCTCTAGAGGAGAAGAGAAAATTCAACTCAATATCGTGTTCTGTGCTACAGATAATCTATCAGTCTGCTTCACATGTCCAAAAGATCTCATGCAGTAGTGTGTCTTAGCAACAAAGGACAAGAAGGATCACAATGGGAGGCTCACCGATCTGTTCCTCCAGACTATGGGCTAGAGCTGGGTGTTGAGAGTCCAGTCTTCATCCAAGGGGGGAAGAGCTGGAGCAGAATTGCTTGTGCTCTCCAAAGAGCACATCTCCTGAGCACCCTCTAAGGATGCCTCCCAGGGTGGAAGCTAGACTCCAACCTGGCAGCAGCAGAGGGAAGGCTGACCCCAGCGCAGCACAGCTTGGGTCATAGCCCTTAAGTTGACCAGTTCTAAAAGGGGAGCATTCCTAATGTGTTCCCAAGACCTGGGAACTGGGTACAGTGGGGAGTTGAAAATGTCTAAGCACTCCATGGATGTCTACAGGCATCTCTTTAGCTCACTGGTGGCACTGATCTCCACAACAGCCATACTCATGAGCCATTCCTGCCTTCTTCTACAGCACTTGCTCTGTACTGACACATTCCGGTTTAGATGGTGACATGAGGGCTGACTGGGGCCAGGGCCAACTGAGTCACAGTAATTCTGATTTGTGAGAATGGGTGGCCAGGGAACAGCACTTACCTGGCATGCTAGTTGCATGCATTGCCTTTCTGTTTACATCAGAAACTGGCAGCATGTGACGGCTTCCTTCCTGCTGCATAGTTTTTGCGGGTTGGTCTTTAGAAAGAAAGCATGAGAGTTGGATTATAAGTATCTGTTCCTCATCAGGAGGATGCTATCTTCAGGAGGCAGGTCTTCCACAAATACATCAATAAAATTTAAGAAAAAAAGATTTGGGACTCACCAAAGTCTACCTGCATCAGTTTCTTCACAGTTTTCTCTGAGACTTTAGATGTCTTTTGGGACTTTTTTCCTCTTCTAGGTGTATAACGTGTTCTCTGAGTACCTTAACATAAAGTATGAAGTTAAAGTTTGCATGAAAAAAATATAGAAAAGTAGTGCTTATTCTGTTAAGTCAGTAAAGATTGACTGCCTACCTCTTGGATGCCAGCTTGGATCCAGCACAGGAGGCTGCGGAAGAGCTGGAAGAGCCTTCCTTGAGGGCATATCTGTAACCAAATATGAAAACATAAGAAGTTCTCATCACATACTGTGATTGACATCAGCATAACTGAATTGCAGAGCATATCAGAGATCGTGCAGTGACAGGACACACACATGCAGGATGCAATTTTCAAACCTGCAGAGATGCCTGTCTTGCATTTGGCCTGAAAGCTCTCAAAGGAAGTAAGAAACCACATACCCATGTGATCTCCTGGATGTTCAGCTCTGGAATGCAGCTGGAAAGCTGGATAACCATCACCTACTGCCACATCTTTAAACAAATACAGGACAGAGAATTTCCAGTGAACTATATCATTAGAATTCTTCTTATCAAAATAACAGTTAATGCAGTTCAAGCACAAGATTTTTCTACAGTGTTTGTCTCTCTCTTCTACTGATGAGCATCTTCCAAAGAGTTACATGCACTAGCAATGTACTGGTACAAAACTAATCATGTGGGATGCCAGGAGCTTCGTGGAGTTCACACCAGGTTCAAATGCAACCTCAGTATGCCAACTGTTTTTTTAGCATGTGTTGGAAGTGGCAAAGTACTGCAGTGGCTAGCAAGGACATTTTCATAAAGCGCTTGGCAAATCACCAAGCTTAACCTGTTCTTAGTCTGCTCTTTTCCATGTCTGTACATTGGCCAAGGAAAGGTGAAGTTACATTTCACATGAAAGGAACACTGAAATGCTCATTTCTTCAAGCAGCTTACCTTCAGAATCACCCTGAGGCTTGCGGGGAGGATTAGGCCACAGAACTCTGTACTCATCACCAACAAGTACAGCTGTAATCAAGCACAAGAGAGAAATGTTCCCAATGTATGTTGTGATCTCCTTCATCCTTAGTGACCTGTCATGATGTGGCTGGGTAATGACAGGGGGTGCAGATGTGGGTCTGTAAAGTCAATAAAGATTGACTACCTACCTCTGGGATGCCAGCTCGGATCAAATGCAGGAGGCCGTGGAAGGGCTGGTAAAGCCCTCTCTGGGGGCACATCTGTAACCAAACATGAGAACATGAGAACCTATAATCCAGCACAAAGGAGAAATATCCCCACGATATATATATTGTGATCTCCTTCATCCTTAGTAACCTGTTATGAGTTGGCCAGGTAATAACAGGAAATGTGGATGTGGATGAAGATTTCCAGATCTGCAGAGCGGCCTGGTGGCTTGTACATGCATCTTTCAGAAAACTCTTGCAGGCCCTGTGCAACAGCCCTTGAGGACTGGATGGGCATCCAGCCCTTGTACCATTCGCACAGGGAAGTAACGTACACAAAGCAAGGCCAAGTTAGAGCAATAGAAAATAAAACAATCATCCATGCTTCTTGTGGGGAAGACTTGCACCTGGGCAGTGAGAAACTGCTCCAAAGCTACCCCTGGCTGTTCCTCAGGCCTGCAGCAGGGCCTTCATATGGAGGGCCTGGGCTTCATCCACAGAGAGCACCGCAGTGCAACGGGCACAGCCCTGTGCTGCCCATCGATGCTGGCCTCATCTCTACTCACTCACCTGCTCTCAATTTTTGCCATGGAGCAGCCTGCATGCCAGAGGCCTGCAGGGCCATGAGAAAGAGAAGGAGGAGGAGGTGTCCTGGGACCATGGTCACCCACACACATGCAACACTGCTACCACCACTGCAGCAGCCACTGCAAATGCCAGAACAGTCCTATGCAGGGGCACAGGCTCAGTGTGGTCCTTTGTGACCTCACACAGCCTCAGTCATCAGAACATGGTGACCTCACAAAGTGTTTGAAGGCACAGACTCAGATGCGTGAAGGAGGATTGGGGAGGCCCAAAATGTCTGTCTGCTCAAACGGTATGTCTGATTGTGATTCAAAAGAATTGATACAAAGCCTTACATAATCTTTCTTGTGGTGTGTCTCCCATACTCCCCTTTTTGTTTATTAAGAGTACATTTCAGTGTTTGATGAGCATACTCAATGATAGCTTGTGCAATGGCAGAATGGGGAATGCCTGTACCATGGGTAACTCCCCATTCTTGAAGGAAAATTTGAGTGGACTTAGAAGTATATGCAGGTCCATTATCTGTTTTTATAGTACGTGGGGTTAACTTCTCTAGACTCCAGGAGTCTGGCATGTCATGCAGCCCACACAGAACAACGTGAAAATCTGTTGGCAAGAATCAAGGAGAAATTCCTGGATCTGTGTTAAAAACCATCTTTGATTCTTTTTTTTCTCTTAAGAAACTGATTCCTCCTCCTCTTCCATCTCCTCTCCATAATCTTGAAGATTTAGCTGTAATTCCGTTTGCTTGATAGCAGCCTTGTTGTCCATCCGCCCGAGAATCAGGATTTTGTCCCAAACCGCTCTGTCAATCAGTTACTGGAAAATCGGGGACATTTTTTCTTGTCCAGTAAAGAAAGGTGACTAATGCTATGGCAGATACAAATCTGAGATTTAAAGTTTTCTGTA